>NC_092350.1:15380492-16580492 GCF_963676685.1 Mytilus edulis
CTCAATGCTGGAATGTTGCTACATAGAAATGGAAAGGAGTAGGTTCAGTAAGACCCCTTTTTGGCCCAAAAATATAGCAGTTTTACAAAATTATGAAAATGTAATCTTTTAGATATTTACTGGAAAGTAAAATGCTTCTGCTACATAAATATGGGCTGTTTTTGACAATACAATGTACATATATCGGGTACTAGCATCATTAAGTCATGCTAAATTACTGAAATCTTCACAATTTTAGCATTTTAGTTAAATTTTAGACGGTTTCCGTCTTACATGAAAGTGGCCGCATTCGTGTTCATTCATAATATTGAAATGTAAGTTGTATTTGGTGATAATACATAACATATATAAAGGTTGAGGATGAACACGGATGCGGCCACTTTCATTTTTGACAAAAACCATCTGAAAAGAGACGTTTTTTGGCATATTTGATGGTTTTTTCATATTTAAGCTTAAATTGGAGCGTTTTTAATGACTAAATCAGTTAAAATCTTTCCCAAAAACTTATTGAATCAATTGAAATAGACACTCAAGTGTTTAAAAAATGTCCAAATCTTTCGCTAGATGAACTTGAAATTTGAGGCCAAAATCGGTCCTTACCGGACCTACTCCTTTCGCAGTTAGGAAGCTTAAATCATCTCATTTGGCGTAAAGTTTTGTTTTCAACCGATCCTCATTGTCAATGTCTAGATTTATCTGATCTTTCTTACTAAGAAGTTCCTATATGAATAAAGAAGGGCAACATTCGTATACCGCTGTTCGAAACTCATAAATCGATAGAAAAAAAAACAATTCCTGGTTACAAACTAAAACTGAGGAAAATGCATTAAATATAAGAGGAGAAGAACGACACAACAGAAACACAACATTATAATGTAACACACACAGAAACGAACTAAGCATTAGACAAAATCCGAAGACAGCCTCATAATAATAAAGACACTCCAAAAATAGTGTGCTCATAAGATATCATAATCTCCAAGCCTTAAGAGATACATAAAATCTTCAATTATTCTGTATTAGCGAGACATCAATAATTAAAGAAACAAATACACCGTAAACATTACTCGACATAAAATTTAAACTGACATCCCTGTTTTGAATTGAGTGCCACTGGCATCGGGTGGACCCTATTGTAAGTCTGATATCTTCGGATGAGATTTTATTTACTTCACACAGTAATTGGTATAACGATGCAATAGCAGATTCGGAAAGTTTAACATGGCTGTAAGTTAGCAAGTCACAACGATTTCAATTCTTTATAAAGATATGGTATTAATTGGATAAATCATAAATTGAAAGTTAGAAAATCTGAACCTACTTATTTTGCTAACATTAATTCCTCGTTAGTCTAGACTAACATTTTTTTTTCATTTTTAAATGTTTGTGGTTTACGCATATTTTCACGCGAGTTACATTATCCATGAGTAACATCAGTTTATTGATATAATAGCAATAAATATAATATTGCAGATAAAAGCAAAATTATGTTTTATCCAGAAAAACAAATTTCAATACTATCAATTAAAAAAGCCCACTTTTGTTCATAGCTACATTGTATATGGAAGCAATTAATTTAATGACTTAAAATATGGAGGCATATAATAGAATGGTCATGTGGTCGCGATTGCCACTGAATACGATCAAGTATTTGTATTTTATGGTACTCTATTTTATTATCTATAATAAAGGAGGCATTAGGTGAATATCTGTGTTTGCATTGGCTTGTTGATAGAATAATAATATACAGTACACATTTCACATACTATATTCAAGCTCAGATTACTACAAGGTGTCTCAAAAGTGTCATTTAATGGAAATAGCTAAACATTTGGTAATTTTACAATCAATGGTAATTAATATACTTTATAATCGAGTCAAAGCTGCTCCGTATTGATTCACTGGTATACAAGTTTTTTTTTCTGAACAAAACTTATTATTATTGTAATGTCTGTCACTGGGCACAGTAAAACAGTTGTTTTCGCTACTTTTTGTTATCCAATAGGCATACATGTATGTGGTGGTATTTGTTAACGTTAATATTGAATATTTTAGTTCCAGCATGTATCGTTTAGTGCAAGAAGTTACAAGTGGAAAGAAGTAAAGAAAAAAAACCCACACAAAAGAACGATAGGAAACCTAATTCTTTTTTTGTTTGTTAGGCTAATGTCTTATCCTCATTGGAGAAAACAATATTTAAAAAAAAACTTTGTTGCATTATGACATTTGTCGTTTGGATTCATACTTGAATTGCAATAAATAAATGGGCTAAGAATCAAAGAACGAATTGAACCAATCTGGTTGTGCAATCTGATAAATGTTGCACTTTTCAACATTATTAATATATGACCATGGCAATATATCATAAGAAATGAACAGAACATAGGATAAAAGGGGTATATTTATATTGATGATGAAATGAAAACATTCATAAATCAGGTTAATTGTAGTTGTCATTAAATTGTATCTTGTCAAAAAACAACATAACATTCACATGTTTCCGTTTTGAACAGTTTTGATGTTTTATCAATCAAAATATGGCGCCATTTGTCCATTTTTATCTGGACAATAATACATAGAGAAGCTTACAATATGTTTATGACATCAGATTATTTTATGACCGATTTCAAAATGTTTTAAAATTGAATTGTAGTGTTTTCCCCCGTATCGTGTCATCACAAGTTTAAAGTAAATGATTTGACGAAAGCAGTTACATTCAGGAAATAATCTATGATGTCAATTCTTGATTTATAAGTTATATGTTGACAACAAATTATCCGAACAGACCACGTGATACGCGCGAAGAAGATGAATTCTTCTAAATATTACAATTACATTAAACAGTCGTTATTTAATTAAAACATATAAAAAATATATGAAAACGTTACATACGGTATGTTTTAAATGTATGTTTCCTTTCTTTTTACGGTGAGTAACGAAAAAAGGAAATCATGATAATACAACTTCCTTATTTTTTTTGTTAGAAAAAAAGTGTTTTAATCAACTTTGAGAAAAACCCGAATTAAAATGAAATATATGCTGGCTTTTTAATGTAATTTAAATCAAAATTTTCAATAATATTCCACTTACAAACAAGTTCTTATAGCATGTACATTGGGTTTACGTGTCGGGCTAAGAATGAATTAACGTGTTTCTTCAGCTTTCCAGTTTCTAGCTTTAAGCGTTCGAGATAAAAAAATAAATGTGGGAAGGCGTTACGGATCGGACACATAACATTATTAGGTGTAATTTGCATTTCGTCAAATAACACAAATAATTTGTGGTGTAGTACCTTTATTTCAATATGTAGGACTCTAAAGTGCGATGGTACTCTAAAGTGCGATGGTCACGCTAAAGTGCGATGGTCTACGCTAAAGTACGATGGTGTCTCACGCTAAAGTGCGATGGTTGTTTGTTCGCTAAAGTACGATGGTATATCACGCTAAAGTGCGATGGACCAAAAGGGTAAGATTCGAGGGATTAAAACATCGAGGTTAAAAAATAGTATTTTTGCAAAAGCTAATATGCTAACGTATAACATATGTGATATGCTTTATAATTTACCGGTAGTCTTAAATAATTGTTTCTAAATTTAGAAGACCGACCTCGTTATAATTTCTAAAAGGGTAATTTATTTGTCGCAACATATTGTATTTCATGTAAAATGATTTTGTAACAATTCGGAGCTTATTGCATATTTGGATAATTAGTGTAGATTGACGTTCACACTCATGTTACAACCTCCCATGCAGTCGTCATTGTAAATAACAAATACAAAATTCGTTCATTGTCGAAATATGCAACTTTGATTAGTATAAAATTTTAATTTGAATGCGAGAGAAAGGCAAAGTTGGCCGAGCTTTCTCCTTTTCCGTATTTTCCTACAAATTACAGAACATACTAATGTTTTAGAGCAAATAATTTATAATTCACGCATGCAAACATGTATCTCTATTTTACCGACGTTACTTTAATCAAAGTCGACAGCATTTTAACGAGGATCGCAAAGTAAACTGCCACATAAACAATGATTCAAATGTTTCCGTTTGCTTCAAATATAACTTGATCAGGATAAGTATGCGTATACTGTTTTATATTTATATAGTAAAATGGTCGACTGTAAGATGCAAGTCCCTTTTCCAGCACCATAAGAATAAACAATGTGCTTCATCCGACAAAGAACGGTTAAGTTTAAATCAATAACTAGTAAATCATGAACATTTGGTGTAAAAGTTGTTAATCAAATATTCATAATCTATCTTCCGGCATGTTCATTTTTGGTTTGTATGTACGACTGTTAACGTCATAATCCAACTACGTTTCGGACGTCTAACCTTTCGCGAACCATCGTACTTTAGCGTATGGAAGCATCGCACTTTAGCGTAGACCATCGCACTTTAGCGTGACCATCGTACTTTAGCGTCCCCATCGCACTTTAGAGTCCTACACATATAAACAGAAATTTTAAATACATTGTACATGAATCGATATACGAAGGTAACAGATTGTGAATGTTGATAGTAGCTCTGTTATTAATTTAAAATAATGAAAATAATTAATATCTTCTGAATGGAGCAAGAAGATGTACTGTCCAAATTAGTGTTTTAAAGTTGATTTTTTTCATTTGGTCATAGGTTCGACGATAAAAGATTAAAACTATTTTCCTATTGATAATTTTGAAAAAAAATTAGATCAGTATCCGTTTTAGAAAAATGTGGAAACATCTTGACAGCTTCTGATACTCATCATTACAAAAGTTTGAAAATGAGTCTTCATTTCCGTTATTCGTTATTCAACATTCAGCATTGACACATTTATTCAAAGCCAATAAACTAATATTGGGTACATTCAAATGAACACAGCGTTAATGTTTTCTCGATTATCTAAAGTACAAAATATTGAACAAGAAGTTTTTTGAGAAATATGAGATAAACAAGAGAAAATAATAGCCAATAATACTTATTAACCCAGAGAAAAATAAAATATTAATTTACAAAACTCTGTCTGAATATGAGAAAATCATGACTAACAATACAAAACCTAACCAGGAACAATAGAAACACATAAAGACGGTTAAGGTATATTTCAACATTTAAAACAATATGTGTTTTCAAATAGCCTGACTTTTGTTTGGAATGACTATTTTATATCTTTGAAAGCTTTACAGTTGCCTACACTTATCCAATGATCATCTGTGTTGTAGATGAAAATACCATTTCTTTCGACATTGTTACAATTAATAACAGATTTCTTTGAAGCCGTTCCACCTTTAACATGTCGCGGTAATGGAAAATTCTTTAAATGGTCTCTTAACTCATAGATCAAACCGATGTTTGAATATATTGTTTATGTTTTATGTACCAATAAATTGGCAAGAGCTGTAAAAATGACGACAAACATTAGTTTCGTTATTTACTGCGGGATAGTTGTCTTACGACTAGTTCGCAGTGAATTTATTTTATCACTAATGTCTTTGATCGTAATAAACTGATATTTAAATTTTCTACCCTTTAACGTGTTAATTGATATGAAATTGTTTTTGGTTTTGTATTTGTTGAAGTACAGACAAATGACGTCGTTTTGCAATAAATATAATGTTTTGGCTGGAAAGAAATATGGACATTACTTCTATTTTACATTTTGGGTCAATGGAAGTGCTCAGTAACATATTCCATAGTAATTGAAATACAATTTTTACTAGTTTACTCCCACACTTTGGCAATCCTAATGGCAATGTTAAAATAACTTCATATACGAAACAATTGTTTTCATGATATAAATATTTCGTATACGAAACAATTGTTTTCATTATATAGATATGTAATGTACCTTTACAATCTATATTAAGATCGGTCTATTCTTTTAGAATGGTAAAAAAAAGGCTTTTGAAAAAAAGACAGAAGGACGAAATTGGCTTATTTGCGTTTAACAGTTATCAAAAGCGTACGTTAGTTATTTGGTATATGCAAATTTATTTAAACGTGAAATATCAGTTCTGTTTCGACGCCAATGCAATGATTCTGTCATATTTTAAGAATGCTTTGACAGGTATATTTGTTTGTTAAAAGGTACAATTGCATGTATTTCAAATTATGTATGCATCTACAATGTGTAACGTTTCATTCATTCATTTCTAGTCATAAATGTGGAAAGAAGTATAATCAGATTTACAATAAAAAGTAAATAAAACAACTTTAAACTACAAAACCATACGGCGACCTTTAATTGCTAATACTCATGTCATTTGAACTCTGGTGGATAATTATGGCGTAACACTATATCCATTAATTTTTGTATTCACTTCAAAAAGTGCAGTTCTAATCGATTGCAGCAAATACAAGTAAACAGAACTGGAGCTATTGCTCTTCAACTTGGTATTTGTTTGACTTTATAACTATTTTGATCTTAGCGTCACTGCTGAGTCTTATATAGACGCAACGCGTGTCTGACTTATTAAATTATAACTATTTTATCCCTTTTAACTCAGTATATCATTATTTTAATCCTTATCTACAGTACTGACGAAATGCATTTGATAGTTTATTATGTTATTAGCTCTGTTACATATTAATATCACTTAATGTCAGTAAAATCATATGCACGTTCTCAAAACACAACAAAATGCTAGTTATAAGTTCAGATTTTTCATTAATAAAAAAACATTTCAAATCCTATAGTTTGTAACTAAAGATATGGAACGCGTACGTATCTATAATATTAAAAATCAATTTTATTTAAAAAAAAATGATAATATAATCCAAATATGAATAGTAATATTTAACCGTAAAAAACAAATTCAAGAAGTACGAATAAATCAAAGATTTTGTCCTCTAAAACTTGTCAAAAAGCAGCGGTACTTCCGTGCAATGTTGAATTCTAAAACTTAGATCATTATTAAAACTGTATTATTTCAGACGTTATGTAAATGAATATACCGTTTGCAAATTTCACACAGAGCTGCTTTCTCAAATTTATTTATTGGTATACGCTTTATAGAACATCTTTCCCATCGATAGCATATATACTTTTATATCCGTTTGATGTCGTTTATATCCATTGATTATGCTGTAATTTTTTGAAGATTTTATTTCATTTAAAAGTTAATAGTACAATATATTGGTAACACGATATCATTGAAGATTTTATTTCGTAGTTGTCACGGCTATTTAAAGGAGGAGGGTGAATGCAACAACATTTTCTAGTAACGAGGGGTTCAATAGAGATGAAAATATAAGCATTTATATATCAACTTTCAAAATGTAAAGTTCTCTTCAAAATGTGACCAAAATGAAACTTTGATTTTACAGTAAAATGCGACCAAGTGCTTTTTCCAGTGTTTAAGACATAAGATTTAGAACGGACGAACCAGGTTTTGATCTACATTTATTGTTTTATGAAGTGGTAAATAATTATGCAAAAGACACATTCAACAAGGGTAATGATGTTGTTATAAGTCCTAAAACCTTCCTTCAATACCACCATATTTTTTGGTGGGGTTCGTGTTATTTATTCTTTAGTTTTCTATGTTGTTTCATGAGTACTATTGTTTGTCTGTTTTTTTTCATTTTTAGCCTTGACGTTGTCAGTTTATTTTCGATTTATGAGTTTGACTGTCCCTTTGGTATCTTTCGTCCCTCTTTTAGCCAAACATTTTACTTATTGACAGAGTTACATATATGCGTAGGTTCCTTTTTGTTTAAAATATTTACTACTCTCTTGTATGTTTTTCAAACCGAACCCAAATTATGGTTCTTTACCATATAACAGATGAGTTGAGTTACACCATTATTAACATTTATTTCAAGATAATAATGAATGTACAATGTTCTACACAAGTAGAAAGTCAAATAACAAAAAAACTGAACTCCGAGGAAAATTCAAAACAGAAAGTCTTTCTCAGATGGTAAAATTAAAAGCTGAAACACATCAAACGAATGGACAACAGGGAAGTGCTATCTAGATTACAATTGATTTATATCGTTTTGACATTGAATATGTTTTAAATTTTATTTTTCTTCTATGGATGATTTGCCTTTGCAGGTATATTGGTCGCCGTCTATTTATACATGTGTCTACGTCTTTTAAACGGTCATCTTAAAATATCTCGACCACATACTTAGGATTCACGGCGACATGGATTTATTTAACAGTGCTATATCAGCATTATTTAATGACGTAATGGACTACAAAAAATCACAATGAGGTACATAGAACACAATTTAGGGCATACACGTATCTATTTCCGATATACAGTCTCTGAAGAATACCAAGCCGGATGTATTGGTAATTTAATCTTAAGACAAACACATTAAGTGTCTCAGAGTTTGAGTCGTAGGATGTCAATTTCGTATTGAAAGTTAAATTAACTTCCACACTTTATGTTTGTCTTTTTGAAGATACAGTCCATAACGTTCACAACACCTACGTCAACATCACATACGAAAATTGACTAAAGCCAGGTAACAATTTACAATTTCGACTTGTTGAAACCATTTAGTTTTGAATTGTTTAGAAAAAAAAACATTCTATCTAAGCCATGTTCCCGTTACAAAATATGCAGTATATCTATATTACAGCAAATATTTATGTTAACCTTTGCATCAATAGCATAAACATATGTCACAGCAATTCTATATGGAGACAAAATATTCGTCCATTTGTTGAATTGCAATTTGTCCATATTCGGTATATTATAATCTTGTATTTTTAAAGGACCTCTATATATAAAACATTGGTATGTTATATTAATAATAATATGCCCATAAATATAACTTACATTTTAAAAATACCAGCTCCAATACAAATTAATAAAGGGAAAGTCCACAAAACAGACGCTATTAATCAGGAAGGACAAAGAACTTAGAGTTTCAACCCACATTTTGTCTTTTTCTGTTAATATACCACTTTCAGGGTATGTCTTTCACTTGAAAAAAGTCGTCAATTAATAGCGCATTTATGACGTTTTTTACCAGATAAAAAAGATTGCCAGTAACCCTTTACCGTTTAAGTTCATCAAGCGTCTTCGTGATCGTCATTATCCAGGATAAACTAGAAAAAAAAACATTATGTTCTGTGATAATTACTCACAATTGCCGAATGACAGCAGTGCCGATTATCAATTATAAGAATTTTATTTGCCAAATAATCCTTGCGATATAGCAACCAATTGCTTAACATTGGTTGGTTGTGCAAATGCCCCTATTATTTCAATAATCGTAACTTTTTAACGGACATGTAACCATTTGATAGTTGTCTATAGTAGTTTGCCACTCTCTATAACTACTACAGTCTATAGTTGCTTTTTAACTTCACAACAGTGGTCAGTCATCAAATTGTTGAATAAAAATGAATATAAAATTATTAGGTATTTTTAATCTTTGTAGTTTGTGCTCTGCAATGCCAATTTATGGTTTCAAGTTATCGACAGGTTTTTACTTCGTTTGTTGAAGTTTTCCCCTTCCTAAAATGTAGCCTAAAGTCGATACACATCTGGTTATAAAAGGATATTATGTATAACCCACATAACAGTGACCTTTTATCAATTATCAAAATACATTATATTAATAAATAGTTTTACTAAGTACTTGAATAAATCATGGCCTATTTATAAATTACGAACAAGCTACAACATGATTGAGAATCATGATACGAGGCTTAACATTACAATGTACACTGAAGATAGCACAAACAAGTATCCAAATAGAAAAAAAAACGAGCAATCCGAAACGTCAAAATAAACAAAATAACATGAAATATCACTCAATTTATAATGATAGGACTTTAATAAAATAATAACAAATAATTACTTCAAATATACTTATCAGAATCATCATTGTTGTAGGACTTAAAATGTAAATGATGTTAGTTACTTAAATAAGACATACATCTTATCTTAAATTATGTAGTTTTGTTCAGAACTTGTAAAAACACAAATATCAAACATACCGAACACCGCGGACCATTCTAAACGGATAGTCCCTAAGCAAATGGAAAAATTAAAAGCCTCACCAATCAAACGAATTGATAACAAATATTATATTCCTAACTTAGATCATTCATTTTCCTGTGTAGAAAATTGTGGATTAAACATGAAAATAATAGTATTGCCTATATTCCCTGTTCATGCTGTTTGAAGCGTCATTTCAGATATTCGTTTCTAAATATTTCGTCAGTCAGTCCCTTTAAATATCCAAATCCATATATCATGTTCTATAGAATGATTGTGATGGTTGTCTGAATATAGTTTGCAACACTAGTGGTATGGTGCCATGCTGTTGTGACAATATTTACAGAAATGCATCTCTAAGCAATAATTATTATGTACCATTGTAACATTTTACATTAGAAATAGACTATTGGCGTCTTTATATTTCTATTTGGCATGATTTCTTCAGCTCATCTTTAAAAAATCTTTCAAACAGGGAGATGAAGACCCTCGGATTATCTAAACTAATGTGTCTCCTTCTTAAACATATAAATACTATTGCCTGCCTTGACGAGTTGGTAAATCAGGCAATGTCGACCTTAGATTGATTTGGCCATCTTTTATGGGTTTTTCCAATAAAGTTCTTTGACTGATCCGGTACTTTATTTCCTAGGTTTTTAAATATTCGGCTTGGGTGTTCGTGATGAAGGTAAGTCAGGAATAGTGCTTCGAACGAATTATTTTACGAGTTGTTTTAATACTTTGGTACAATCCCTGGGTCGAAGCTATATATATATAGACTGACGCCATTAATGACCTAAAGATAAAAGACGGATAGAAAACTGTATTCTACAAAGCATTTCATAACATGACTAAGCAATATAGTTGATGAAATCAAGTATGTAAATCGTTTTCTGTAATTTCGTTAATTTGCAAATTAAGTCATATCAATACAGGAAAAGTGCAAAATTTATTTTAAATGTATTACAATTAACATAAGTGTTGTTCACTAATTATGTAAGGCTTGAACAATAAATCGATTCAAAATACAACTTAAGATGAATTCTAAGGTAGAATGTGGTACTATTTGAATTACTTGAAGGCAAAAAACAAAGAAACAAAAAGATGTGGTGTAAAAATCAATTGCGTGTTTATATACCATTGATTGATCGATTGTTGGTGTTTAATGCCACTTCAATTAATATTTGCTATATTGTGACAATCAATATTTATAGGCCGAGAGCTGGATGCACGGAGAAAACAACGACTTTCAGCATGATCACAAATAGTTTTAGTCCATAAGCATTGCAGAAGTAAAGCATCTGCCATTTGCCAGATTTGCCCTCACAACTGCAGTAATGCTAGTTAAGCGACACACTCCTTTTCATAAAACATCTTCATATTAAGCTTGACTTGAAATGTGTTTTTGTGATCAGTTTCTATGGCATTAATCTGTTGATAATTCTGGCCAGTTTCAATAAGGAATTGAAGGAACACAAACTCATATCCGATATAATAAGATATGTTTTAGGACAGTTACCATTTTAGGCGACAATAAACTAAGCATGGTAAAATATCAGGTTTATCTTGTTTTATATTTTAGTGTTAGAAATATGACAGTTGTTATCCATTCGTTTGATGTGTTTTAGCGTTTGATTTTGCCATTGGCTTTCCGTTTAGAATTTTCATAGGAGTTCGGTGTTTTTTATTTAACTTTTTGCTGATTACAATCACTTCAACTGTACTAGCTTGATTTTTTTATTAAAATATAAATTAGGAATACATTTTGTCTTCAAACATTGCTCTTATGACGCACCTTGTTTATGGTGGTCAACATATTTGTTACAAAACAATCAATACTGATAAATATGGAGTAAACATGGACATTGTTATGCTATTGAAAGAGTAATGCTTGTGACCATACAATTTTCGTTTGTCATCACGTTACCATTATTGCAATCTTCCTATCTATATCGTCGGCAGTCTCACACTAGCAAACTGAGTTTGATTTGATTGGGTTATTTTGACCTGAACAGCTCCCTTTCTGTCTTTCAATTAATCCTAATATTTAACTGCAGCGGTCAATTTAAAAGTGTTTAAATAAGTCGCTTGCAGTCAGTTGAGATCTGTTCATTATATATTCAAACTGTTCTATATTTATTATTTACCTGTACACAAAAACATCATATTGCATTGTGATCATTAACATCAACTGTAAACATAAGTTTTGTTTTCATGACGAAACTAAAGATGACTTTAGCCTAACTGAGCACAACATTCGGAAGTGGTCGTTTTCATTAATCCTAATAACATTCTCGATTTGAGTTTCCAGATGTTTTGATTCAATGTCTATTAAGATGTCCGTCGGATGTGCTATATCATGATCTTTAAATATTTGATTAATAAAATAGAGAAAGGAAATGGGGAATGTGTCAAAGCGACAACAGCCCGACCATAGAACAGACAACAGCCGAATGGGTCTTCAATGCAGCGAGAATTCCCGCACCCGTAGTTGTCCTTCAGCTGGCCCCTAAATATATGTATACCAGTACAGTGATAATGGACGTCATACTAAACTCCGAATTATACACAAGAAACCAAAATTAAAAATGACACAAGGCTAACAAAGGCCAGAGGCTCCTGACTTGGGACAGGCGCAAAATTGCGGTCGGGTTAAACATGTTAATGAGATCTCAACCCTCCCCCTATACCTCTAGCCAATGTAGAAAAGTAAACGCATAATAATACGCACATTAAAATTCAGTTCAAGAGAAGTTCGAGTCCGAAAAAAACATGTCTTTTATCATAAATAACAACATACTACTAGCAATTAACTGACATGCCAGCTCCAGACCTCAATTAAACTGATTGAAAGATTATGTCTTCATCATATGAATATCAGGCACAATCCCTTCCGTTAGGGGTTTAGTATCATACTATCATAAAATATATAAGAAGAACATAACCCGTGTCATGCCAATAACTGTTTTTTTTTTAAATAAATGTGTTTAGTTCCGATGCAAAAACCCTATAAGTGAATCAATATTAACATATTAAAGCCAAAATATGAAATCTTTAATGACCTGACAACAGTATCGTAACTATATCCCTTCTTAATAAGTCTGTTTAAAGGTTTTGTAAGCTTTTGAGGTGAATAATGACATTTTGGTGCTTTGTAAAGAATATTACCATAAAAGATTGGATGTGAAATACCTGAACGTATAAGATGTCTGCATGTTGAGTTATATTTACGAATTATTTCCTTATACCGGTGATAAAATTTAATGAATGTTCTGACCAGTTTGTGAAATCGAAAACCCTGGTGTAATAATTTTTCAGTAATACATAAATTTGTCTCGATAAAATCTAATACGTTGTTACATACACGAGCGAATCGTACAAGTTGAGATATATAAACACCATAAGATGGTGACAAGGGAACATCACCATCTAAAAATGGATAATTAACGATAGGAAATGAAAAATCATCTCTTTTATCATATTTTTTTGTATGAAGCGTCCCGTTAATGATATAGATATCAAGATCGAGGAAAGGGCAGTGGTCATTGTTAGTATTAGCTGTATTTAAAGTAAGTTCAACAGGATAAATTTCTTTAGTATACATACTGAAGACGTCATTATTGAGAGCCTATATATCATCCAAATATCTAAAAGTATTGTTAAATTTTTGTATCAAATGTTGTTTCGATGGGTCTTTGTTTATTTTAATCATAAATTGTAACTCATAACAATACAAAAAAAGGTCCGCAATAAGTGGTGCACAGTTAGTCCCCATTGGAATTCCAACAACGTGATGATATACGGAATCTCCAAAGCAAACAAAAATGTTATCAAGTAAACATTCAAGCGCATATATAGTATCAAAGCATGTCCAATTGACATAGTTCTTTTGTTCATTGCTACTAAAAAATGACCTAGTATTATTTTACCAATGGGTCGACAACTACTAAACAAGGATATTTCCACTACCTTGAAAGCACTAGCCGAGTAGCCGAGGAGTAATCACTCATTTCATGTGCTGAAATTATACCATCTTTGATGCAATCGTGTTTTTTTAAAAATTATACTTACCACAAAAGGTTCAACTCATTTGAATGCTTTTTTTGTACTCCTAGGAACCTATGACCTTAGCAGAGATGATTATGTTTTTTTGAAATAATTGGTTTCTACGCTAGCTCTTTAAAATTGTTATTGATTTGTCCTTTAGAAGAGATGATCTACTGATTAGACTTATGTAGAGAAAACTCACGACTAAATTATAATGCTGATATATTTGATGACTTTTTTTTAACAATTTGGTCGACACCTCTGGTAATCTATGTTTCGTTACCTCGGATAGTACAGCAAAGTACAAAAAAAAAAAATTCAAGTGCAGATATGCTATTTAATTGATATAAATGTTTTTAAGCGCGACTGATGACTCTTTTGTAAATAACAGACGCTTACAACATGCTAAATCAAAAGCCTGGCATCTTTAATAAATGCTATTTCCTTGTGTTTCTTTGACTTTTCTTATTTTTTCTTCGTTTTTAAGGTGGTTTTAGATGTTTTATCAATTTTAATATCTCTTACTATTCACATATAGTTTGAAAACTTTGGCAATTAAACAAAGGAAACGCTTTCATAAAAAAGCACACACAGCCATGAAATTTTTTCTCTATGGTAGTAACCTGAAGATACACTCACGATAGATTTCAAGATTAGAATGAAGACGTTAGGTGCGTTTTCAATGTACAAAAAATCATAAGTAGTCAATTGTTAAAATGAAATTGTTTTGCTCAATATTCTTCCCAACTTTGAAGTGCACTTCGTTTAAAAAACCAAATCTTTAAATATTCATTTCATTTACTCTTGATTACGACAAAGACAAACACTCCCAAATATCATCAGTAAAATTAAATAAAAACTTAATTAGTTTCCAGAGAAAAAAAAACTCTCTTCCGTAAAATCCAATGTGTTTAAAATACAACACACTAAGCATATCATTTTTGTTTATCTTGGACGATTACCTCGAACATAACGAAAAGAATGTAGACAATAAAATATCATGAAGTATAAGATATACAGACATAATAATATATTTATGTTTCTCTGGATGTGGAGTTTGATATCTACTGGAGTTTTTCATAGAAATTTACAACTACTATAAAACTGCAAACTGTATAATTATTAATTAAAAATGACATTTATACCAACATAAAATGAAATGGTCATGCTTTCTATAGGCTAACTCCGTAGCATGGAATACATTTGATCATATTAATTGATTTGGTAATCTTCCATGTAATTTTATTGACCATTTAGCTTATCGAATTAAACCTCAAATATAATGTCTCAGTGGTTGAATAAACAATTATGTTGCGAGTTGTAGAATCATTCAAGGTCCATTGGTTTACTATTAGTCTTGATATAATCATAGCATAATATTACAAGGTATCTGCCAGCATTGTAATCAATTAATCATTTTACCTTAACATGAATAAAAAATCAGAGAGAGAAAAGAGTGCCTGAAGCAAGAGAGAGAGAGAGAGAGAGAGAGAGAGAGAGAGAGAGAGAGAGAGAGAGAGAGAGAGAGAGAGAGAGAGAGAGAGAGAGGGAGAGAGAGAATTTAATTTTTTTTTCTTCATGTATGTTAAAGGGGCACTAGCTACGAGATATATAAACAATCTAAAGTTTGATTTTTTTGGTTCAATCAATAATGAAAGTGAAATAGTGAAATAACAATTAGCTTTTTGCAGCCAAAAAGGTTCAATTTTGTCAAAGAGGGACGAAAGATACCAAAGGGACAGTCAAACGCATAAATCTAAAACAAACTGACAAATTACCCTAAGAAACATTGATAATTAGTTATTCACTTGCAAGTGAATACGTCGACCTCTTTAAATCCGTATTCATGTGAACTTCAATTTAACCCCCTAGCTAGAGATTGAAAACGCATGCATGGTAGGTGTACTGGTTATTTAAACAATTATTCAACAATGAAAAAAAATCATTCTTATACGGTTAAAAACAATGAGAAACATATATTTTGTATCTATAAAATAAAATCAAACAGACCTATAAAAATCCAATTGCACGTGTTGGTTTAATATATTCTTATCTGTTTTTATGTTTACATCGCTTATATGGTCATCTGAGGTCAAATCGATAGTTAATTAGATGGCGTCTTGGCTAAAATTCACCCGAAACAATTTGAAACCTTTATATTATCTACCCCATGCTCTGTAAACTGTTTATTTTAGACTTTTGATAGTTTGGATAAATGTTTTATATTGTTTAAAATCAAATATGAGAATTTGAGTATTGTCGACCATGAATTTGACAGCTAGTGCCCCTTAAATGTTTGATGCATACGAACTCTGACTATGAATATCATAGTTTTGACCCCCCCTCCCCCCAAAAAAGTTACTTATTAGGTCTCTATGTTACTTCTATTTTTTTTTAATATAAAATACTCAATGGAGTAAGAATGAGTAGTGTAAAGCCTCCCATTCAAAACAAAAAAATAAGACATGTGCTTTAAACCTGTTTCATTGTACCATGTGACTTTAATCATTTAAATAAATCTGGTCATATGATTACTGAGATTTCTGTATGCATGATTTTGTATTTTTCATTGCATACAGAAAGCTCAGTAATCACATGACCAGGGATATTTAAAGGAGTAAAGTCACATGGTACAATGAAACATTGCTTGCATGTCCCCCTGTGTATTGATCATAAAATATTTGGCTCTGTTTAATCATAGCGGTTTTAGTTGTGTTTTTTTTTTATTTTCTTTAAATTCTATAGTTTTTGTTTAGAGCGAACCATTTTCGGTTATTCAGAAAAATGTCTTGCGTTTTTGAAATCGGTACATGTTTAATTCGACAATCAAACTAAAAGATCATAATTAAGGTATACGATTTTGACGTGTACAAGATGAACTACCATGATGTGCACTTTTCTACTTAATGTCCGTTTTCATCTATAAAGGGACAGAATACACGATTAACGTAAACAGGTTAAAGACAACAGACAGTTCTTACACATATGGACAAGTTTATCAGATCAAGACTTGTTATTAATTCGTGAATGATGAACTTCTAATGAAACAAGCAAGGCAAACTATCTATTATCAATGTATTCTTGTCGTTCATCGGCAGATCAAATGCACAGTAGACTTTGTTAGCGATCGGCAATTATGGAAATTTCAGTGGCCATTTTGTAATGTAAGATTTCACCCAAAGGAAATCTGCAAATGGTTCTGTGATCAACATTGACTTTTGTTATTTAATGATATTATGAATAATTTGATACAATTTACTGATGTAGCAAATAGAAAATAAAAGACGCATCTTATGTGTTAAATTACCAATCTGATATGTTTAATTAGGAAGGAAAACAATGGTCCAAAATTAGCTAGTTAAATCAACTTCTAGTAAAAGAAAAGTTAACTTCAATGTGTAAAAATGTTTAGTTTTGATAAATCCAGGTTATCAATTGATTTGTTGGACATAAGAGGAAAAACTAAAACTGTTCATTATAACATATTACTACAAAAACATTATTAACAAGACACGTTTTTGAGTTGCTGCATACAGTCGTGACTGTCGCTTCAACAAATCGAGTAAAGTAATTATTTAAAAGAATTATTCAGTTCATTGAGTCAAATAGTTAAATATCAATACCATACATAATAAAACTTTTCATTTCTTTCAAAACTATATTTTGCATCAAAGTTTGGCATATTGATATTTAAATCTAACATAATGATTTTAAACAAAACGACTTACGAATAAACAATAACAACAACTAAACAACCATTAGTGTTGATGTTTGATTTAAGTGCTATATCTTTAAAGAGGTACTCGAACGTTAATAAACAAAATAAAGTACATTTGAACCAACTATATGTACTAAAAGGGGAAGGGGCTTCATTCCGAGTGGTCTAAGAAGTCGAACTACTATATCACTAGCCTGTCATTGATGGGGTTATGAGTTCCAACCTCGCACGTGACTGGTGTTGCATTCGACTACAAGCATATTAGACTAAGATTTTCAGGTTTATTTAATCAAAGGTCGATGAATTTCTCCGGGTACAATAGTGCTAAAGTGGCGTTAAACACCAATCAATCAATCTACTGTTTTAACTACGGCTTAGCTAAAAGCTGCCACCAAACATAATACGCTCCTCACTTTGTAACGACCCACAACACAATAAACATTGTTTTTGTATAACTAACTGCATACACATATTATATAGTTGACTATTTGTGTTAAGTACATGTATGGAATTTTTGTGGATTTTGTTGTACATGCCTTATTTTTGAAACTGACAAGAGTTTGACATAACTATTTTATATGGAAATGTGTCAAGTACATTTTGGAGAATTGTATATATTATTGTTAACTATCTTATTGACTTGAACAGAACAGTACTTGACGCGTGTAACAGTATCGAAAATTTTCGAAAATTTGTTTTAAACAGCAAAAACACATTATCAGAATTTGAAAGTTGATTTTAAATTGTTAAAATAGCCGATTCATTTTACTCAATTGCAGTGTTATTAATCAAATACAGACAGATGCTATTTCATTTTTCATTAATTTGGTTCCAAGTCTGAAGTTGAACGTCCATGAAATACTTGTTAAAAGTACCTTGAGTTTGATTAACAAAACAGCGCTACAATGTATAACAGTTTTTGTTTTAAATTACTTATGTCGACCCACCTTCCGGGCTTATTATTAAACTGATAGATATTCTTTCATGCTAAAATTACAAAGAACATATACACATCTGATTCTCCTAAAAACAGAATTTAATTAATTAAATTTATAATTAGCTTAGAAAGTTTTCCACAGAATAAATATAAAGAAATGTTTTTTAAATGTCAATGAAACAGCAAAAAAAATATGAGACATATAGATTTTTTTTTCTAGAATAGAAAATGTGAAAACAAATGAGAACTTTGAAATCATAGTAGAAATAACAGGAGATAACATTCTTTGAACCAACGGGAATTGCGTCGTTTATTTCTGTATTTTTTATGCAATTTATATGCAAGCAATTATTAATTAAAGGTATGCCAATGTTGTTGCAAACACTCCTATCGTTGATTGATACATTTTAAAGGGATAGTCAATCTCTAAAAAGATGACTCTATCAATTTTACTTGTTGATAAACTATCGCCTCTGTTTTAGCTCCGGCATAAACACAGCTGATGATTTCAGTAACTAACAAACAGTAATCAAACTGTACTACGTGTACACTTTTCGAACAGTAGTTGCATGCAAGTATCAGACCAGCTTCTTTGCCCCTTACCAGTCAATCTGAATTATCTATTAAAAGCACTGACTGAGTCAAAATTAAAACTCCATAAAAAAATCACTAGCAATAGAAACATTATTCATCCAAACTGTAACACCAAACGTAAGACCATACATTTCAGAACACAAAACTAACATTAAAATGCAGATATACAACACCCGGAATCAAGACAAAGCTTTTAAAACGAACTTAAAATTAAATGGTAGAAACACCACAACTTGGCCAAATAAACGTTTACAAACCGATAAGATATAATTAATTCTGGTAAGGATGCAACACGAGATTTTCTTAATTATAGAGATTTTGCTTCATCATTGTTCTCGACATAATTTATAATATGTGCAAAAAAAAATGTATACTATCTTCATCAGCAAAGTTAAATATATAATAACAATGTATAATGTCTTCCACAACAATGTAAAATGTTTTAACAACTTTTGAACTTTAGGTGTATGCTTAAGGGACAAATGTAAAATTGAATGGATCTTTTTATATAGATTGTACAAAATCTTTGATAATAAGATTCCTTTTATAGCTATAATTTCTTTCGATTTTTGACTCTACGAATGAAAAAAATCAGGATAAATTATACTGCAGAGGATAAAGACTGTAAACAAGTCATGGCTACCTGTAATGTACTTAGATTTATCTTCATTGTTTTGCACTTGTAATATGGCCTGACAATTGGACAAGCTTGCATCTAACTTTATCGGGGATAACAACCCACAAAACATCGAAGATCATCGAATAAAAGCTGTACATGTACAACTTACTGTTATTTTCGATCTAAGACAATCTCAAAATTATAGAATTATGAAAAAAAGCAAGGAAGTAGTGACACAAGTGTTTATGTTTCTACACATATCTAAAACTTTGGGTGGTTTATTCTGTCATCACTTATGTTAGCTTTTTTTTTGCCATCACTAATGTTGACTTATTTTTGTAAACTAAGTATCGTCTCATTCGCGTTTTTGAACTTGGGGGATTTTCCTGCTTATTTATATTCACTATTATGAATCATTATCTTTACACATTAAAATGATTAAAAGGACATATACGTGTGTCTCGTTTCTCGTTTGTTTATATAAATTAGACCGTTGGTTTTCCCGTTAGAATGGTTTTACACTAGTAATTTTGGGGCCCTTTATAGCTTGTTGTTAGGTGTGAGACAAGGCTCCGTGTTGAAGGCCGTACATTGACCTGTAATGGTTTTCTTTCATAAATTGTTATTTGCATAGAGAGTTGTCTCATTGGCACTCACACCACATCTAACTATATCTATATATGACGTATAGGTCACCATATTAGCACAAACTCCCAATATTTCCAGAGACTAGCAAGCATAAACGGTATATGATGCATGTTTTTTTTATTGTAATATTACTTGTTTCTGGCTTATATCTAGCTTTCAGTAACTGGGAGTACTCCAAATCTAATTTGACCTGTTGATTCAATTTACAATGCATTTTTGTTATATAATGTTTACTTTATACAGCTCGTCTCGCTACTTTTAAAATCTTCAACCTTGATGGATTTAGTGTTTAGAATGATTGAAAATTTTCGTACTATGAACAACAAGATTATTTTTTTTGTAATATTTAGTTCCATTGTATAGCTTACTACCGAGCGTGCGAGGACTGTATAGCCAGTCAAGGTCGTTAAAAACTCCAATCATAATCATATAACTTACTACAATTTTTTTTATATGTGTACGTTATTTACTTTGGTCGAATTTCGTCTAAGAATATATTTGTCTTTCTGATGTTGTTTTAAATCTAAACCTCTTGTATTTTTAATTTTGTATTTACATAATGTCCTAGATCAAACTTATTCGTTCAGTATATGTTCACATTTTTTTGTTTTTATGTGTTTTGATTGAGTTGAGCCTTTTCAACTGATATTTTATAGTATGTCTACTATGTAATGTTGTTAAACTATTGTTTTAGGTTGGTGAATGTTGACACCTATTATAACGTTTTAACCAGCAGCATTCGTTTGCACCAGTCCTTAGTCAGATCCCTGATGTTCAGTGGTTGTTGTTTGTATGTGTGGTTGATAAGTGTTTCTCGTTTTATCGTTCTTTTAATATCAATGAGATCTTTGGTATTCCTGTCTAAATGGTCTTAAAATAGTAATTTGGGGCTCTTTATATATTGCTGTTCGGTGTCAGCTACTGCTCCGTGTTATTGGAAATCAATACAAATGATAAAGTTGTGTTTTAGTTTTTAGACTCAAATAGTTAGGTCTTCTGGAATCTTAGTCGACAATATTTGTCGAATGCACAAAAGGCGGGAAATATTGAAACTATTACTTTATAATCATTCTCAAACGTTTTCTGGTCCTCAAGATTAAACGGATATTACAAACACTTTGTACTTTGTTGGTGTCAATTAGAATAATAAATTGTATATAAAACTGATATGAAAAAAGCGAACAGTTTATTTGGAAATAAAACAATACTGACCGGTTTAACTCTAACTTTGGTTACATTAACTAGATATTTTCCAAAACTTTTTTTGTGAGGTTTCGTTTAGATCCCAATGAGTCTACACCTTTTTGAACATTTAAATTGCCTTCAGTGTACAATGTATAAATACTCATCAGGTGAAGAAACAAACATTCAGAAACGTTTGCCTCTGTGATTGTGAAAAAAACCTGGATATCATTAAAGCTTGAACAATAATTGCATATTATCGTTTAACTCATTAATTGTTTGCACCAACACAAAGCATACTTTGAATGATTTTTATTAGTTCTGTTGCATTTAAGTTTTATATCGAAATCAGATAAATATGAGATATATGTGAATAAGTGGAGATATCCAGACCATAACAATGCTCCCCATAGTTGCCTTTGATAATAATAACAAAGAATTAACATGCATACGCTTTGTAAAATGAACAAGGTTTTCCATATCGCTTGTTGTTTTATTTTGTTTATATTATTGAAATCGTTCACTGTTTAGCAACTGAAGTAAGTCGTAAAAACTTAAAAGTTGGTAGTAAAGACGGTATAGTTAGTCGTCAAGGCTGTACAGCTAGTTGTATACAATTATAGTTAATTGTATAAACTGTATAGTACGTCGTTTAAACTGTATAGTTAGTCGTTTTAACTGTATAGTAAGTCATTTATACTGAACAGCTAGTCGTATACAATTATAGTTCTTTGTATAAACTGTATAGTAAGTCGTTTAAACTGTATAGTTAGTCGTTTAAACTGTATAGTAAGTTGTCTATACTGTATACAGCTGGGGATTTTTATAAAGTTGCGGTGACTGACCTAAGAGGGGGGCTCCAGTCATGTGTCATTGATTCCATATATAATCAATCAAAGTTTTCCCTTAAAAGACTCCCCCAGCCTTGCATCCTAATGGTATAGTAAATCGCATAAACAGTAAAGTAAGTCGTATACACTGTATAGTAAGTCGTTTAAACTATACAGGAAGTCGTTTAGACTGTATAGTAAGTCGTTTAGACTGTATAGTTAGTCGTATAAACTTTATAGTAAGTCGTGCCTGATGTGAATGTTCTCTAAAACCTTTATTCTTAGTCACAGAGAACAACATTATCTATGTCATGTTATGCTTAAATAAAAACAAATATTATTCCTTCACACAATATGTCATTTCTAAAATTACAAATGCAATGCAAGAATAGAAAATATACACATGGAAACATGCATGAATCCATAAAAATATTTGGAGGAAAAGATCAATTTATCAAAACTAATAGGAAAAGCTATTATTACCATTTTAATTACCTATTTTGCTAAAAAAAAAAAAAATAATGATTGAATTTTTCATACTAAACTGATGGACAGAGTTTAATCTAAACTTTATATCAAAATAAATGTGATATATTTATTTTTTAGATATTTCAATGTTTGTTTTTGGGAATAAAACTATGATTCTAAAAAAATAGTATTGTTACATTTGATGAACTTACCCAGAAAAGTAAAACAAGTTACAAAATATAGCAACGTTGTTTTTATTGTTGCTTGCTCATCGTCAAGTATTAAATATTTCATGAAAATATTACAAAAGGCTCAATTGGGAAACTTCCTTAATGCATTGTGAACACAATTATTCAATTTTTTAAACTTTTTTTCAATAAAGTTGAGAAAAACGAACCAAACAATGTAACTATTGTCGATGACACCCTAAAATCTAAATCTCAATTTGATGGCTTTCCATGTTAACATTCAATAAATATTCAAAAAGAAGTTTAGTAACAAATAAAACAGGATCATGTGAAATTACATCTAGTCAATCTTTCACTTATCAAATTCAAACTAAAAGACAGATGTCTCAATTTATGGTATTAAATGATTATGTAAATTAATGAGTGGTACATTAGTCAATAACGTTAATTACATTTATGAAAATAATTCAGTATTTTAGTGATATTGCAGTATTTTATTCTCTTCATCTTGAATGACAAAATGTCATCGCCCATTTCCTCAGTCAAGAAGACTCCGTATCAAATATGTCTTATTTGTTAATAAAATTTATTAATTCTTAAATGTGTGTGATGCAATGCTAACTACATGATAAAGGATTAATTGTTAAGGAAGAAATTAAACATGTACATGTATTCGGCAACCTTTTCTGTACATTGTATGGAATATTTGACAAAGGACGTATAGCACTACTGAATATTCATAACGGGAAGTGCCCCTCTATGAGAACTACCATAAAAAATATTGTGGTTCTCTTATATTGTTTTACATTATAGAAACTTTCAATGTTCAAATGGATTATTTGTTAAACAAAGAATTATTTGTTTAACAAAGAATTATTAAAATAACTTCATTTAGATACAATCATCTTAACTTTTCTGGTATTGTCTTATAACAAAACACGATTGAGTTTTACATGAAATTTGAAATTATCACTTTATATAAGTCTAATAAAAACAAAATATTTCATAGCATTAGAAAGTATATGAAATTTGACCAATTTGTCTGTAGTGTATAAATATACAAATACTTTAGTTCTGAAACTTTGTTTTCTTAAATAGATAATAAGCAAAACCACTGAAAATATTTTCTATTTCTATATGTTTTTCTAACAGTTACTCGTTTGCACATAATTTAAATATGAATACCGCAAATATGCATGTAATAACTTACCTTTAATAATTAAGGCCACTACGTGTAAAATTGCCAGGTTGATAAGCATTGCTACCCGTATCTCTTTTGTATTCTGTGTGTTAACTGGATTTCCCCTGGTTATTATATCGATGATGTGAAGCTAGTTAAGTAAACGTGTGTAGGTCTTCGTTGCTAATGACATCATCCAATACAGGTGCCCGTTACGGGATTGGGTTGTGGATTTCACACCGGATTTCTCACAGGTGTTTTATTCTAACGTTTGTTTCACTTTGACAAAAAATAAGTATGCACAAATTAAATTAACAGGATACTTTTCCAAGAATCGAATACTGTTATAGATCGTAAATATAATAATTCAAAAGTTTACAGTTAGGTTTTCTTTTTAAAAAAGAAGATAAAGGAGTTGAAACGAAGCTTTACAAATCTTGAAATTAATGAAAGTGATCTGTAAGCAACTGTGCGTTATTTATTCGCTTTGCAAAGGAAGTAATGAGAAAGATAAACGCATTGCCATTATAGGGCGTATTAAACAATTAACCAACCCCAAGTGGTTTCTTAACTAGCTTGATATTATATTTGTAACAGAACGTAATCACTTTAGTTTCATCTACCAATAGAAAACAATCTACTGATCAGCTGATGAGAACAATGTGTAGTAGTATTCAGTAGTCAGATCGTTGTGACATAAGAAGTGCTTTTTTCAAACCATTTTTCTTCTCTAATAAGTCCACTGAATTGTTAGTGCTGTCAATGATAAAAATGTTATATACTTGTTATGGAATATATAAGGTGAAATATTTCTACTTATATTAAAGGAACCGTATGTGTGTACATTACTGAAGATGTGCAATCAATCATTAAAACAATTTTCTGCTAAAAAGCGCATGTGCTTATGTTATAAAACTTCTTTAAAATGATCTTCTTCAATTACAAAAACACACGAAACACGATATAAGATTTCATGCAATTTAGAATTTATATGTTTGAGAGAACCATATACAATAAATTTGCTACGAATATGGAAATACTGTTACATTGTATCACCCACTACATGTACGGTATGCATGATTTAAAAAGGAAACATTCTATATAATATAGTTTGTATATTTGAATTTGTATAAAAATAAATTTACATCTTATCAAATGAAGATAACTTGAAGTTTTGTTGTTGTTTTATGGAGTTTCAAAATATCTGCTAACATCGGTAGTCAAATCAAAAACAATATTTAAGCTTCCTTTTATTGCATGTCACTACAAAGAAGTAGTTTTTCCCAATTTAAAATATAGCTAGGATATGTATCTTACTTAACGTAATGAGAACTGCAGTCCATAATTCTTTGATAAAAAAGGTGTAACGATGAAATACAATGTAGTGAAAAAATATTTCGAAGACAATATGTGTTTGTGTGTGAAACTAAAAATGCACATAGTCTTTCCAGAGCTTACAATAAAATACATTTTCGATCATTTACAAACGTTTCTTACAACATGAGCTGAATTTTAGTTATAAACAAATGATTAAGCAACATTTCATCTTAACCTAGATTTAAGATATAAAGGAAGCTTTAAGGTTTAAAAACGATTTTAAAAAATATGCAAATGATAGATCAAAAACTGCTATTATCGTCTACACGAATTAGAAAGCATAGATACGAGTAGTTTCAGCGGAAATGTCCGCGTATACATATCAAGTATGTCTTTTAAGAGACGAAGTTTCTGTCAAAAAATGAGTTTAACTGACTCTTATTAAATGGGACAACATGTAAACAATTTACAATATGAACAATAAAAAACAAAAACATAGTGGCTTTACATTGCTGTTCCTCATTTTGAGGATCATATAAAACTTCATAGATAAACGTCAAATGACAGAGAAAAATAATTATTACTTTTATGAATGTCTCATGACGTTTACATCACCAAGTATATCTGATTAATGTTTATACAATTATCAGTAATACATTGTCTATCTGACAGTGGATCGACACCGATTTCTATAATTCAATATATAACTGGTTATTGTCTTCTATTTGTACATACTTTTGGTAATGTATACCACCAAATGTGTTTAATCAACGCTACAAGTAGGTTATCAATAATTACTTTTACATGTGTATTTATTTGGAATTAAATAAATATTGTATATCATATTTTGAGGGTCAACAGTTCTAAAAGCACCTAATATCGTTGGTTTATATTTGTGTTGTGTCGATTTGACATATACATTTCCATATTTCTTTTATCAGTCAGGGACATTACTTAAGCAAGTAACTTATACCTAATAAATTACCTATACAAGTAATGTTGAAAACGAGGCTATTTTAAATATTACTTATCTAAGTAATGTTTCTAAATATTATTTTTTATAGGTGTCCAATTATACAGATTTTACTAGCTTTAACAAATTTTCACAGTCATCCGGTTATTTTTCCCATGAAATATAAAATCTAACCCTTCTGAAACACTAATTGCCTTTCTGACGCACTTATCTTTCATATCGACGCTTCTGGGTCATAGATTGGTCTCTTGGGACTATTAAAATACCGTTTTCCTTGAAAATCTTGAAGGTAGACAGATATAAATAGATAGAAACTTGTGATTTGATTAAGACTTAAAGTTATTTATAATTTGTAACCAAAAACAATTACATATGTTCCTTAAATAAGTGTTATTACTGATTATTTCAAGGATGTATAAAATAACTTATTCAAGTAATATTTTTGTCGTTATTCATAAAGTAACCCTTTACCTCAATACTCCTCTCAAATTTAATAAATTCTTAATTTTATGATGTAAAATGATGTAAACATTCATGAAAACTACATTAAGTCCATGCTTCTATTGAAATTCAAAATAACTCTATTGAGTAATTTTATAATTTTTAATAACAAAAATTACCTATATCAGTAACTAAAAAAATAACTTGTTTAAGTAACCCCTGACTGTTTATAAACACATTTTATGAAGGTTAAAAATCAAATAATATCTTTTTTTTTTCATTCATAAAAGTAGTGAAGTTTATATGAAAACGCTTTCATTAAAGAGTAGAATAGATTCAATATATACAGTCCGCCAAAAGTTAAGCACCACCGAAATATAACTGGCAATATTTTTTTAACTATTGCAAAAAAAATATTAATGTTTGGTGTTATGAATTACCTTTAACATACACTAAAAATAATCATTACGACCAAAAAGATTGCACTCCGATAAAGCAGTCAACCAACCTTTTATCAAAGGTCATATGTGCGTTTATAAATACACTGTTTCTCCAGGTGGTTGTGTAAGTGTTCGTACATTGGTCAGTCGACTTTATAGAGGCAAACGAAGAGCACGTCATGGTGTATAGAGACCTGTACCTTCAAGCAGGCACTCTACCGTCAGGTTTAAATGGGATAATGAACATCTATGCTTGAACATAAGAACCTGACAAAACACTCATTGGTCAGATGGGAGTCAGTTTCCTTTACTGCCAGAAGACGCCATAATACGAATTGCGCAGGGGGAAAAAACGGCCTATGACCAAAAACAATATTTGCACAAGGACTGCATGCATTGCTGGTTGTGTTCCAGTACGGGGTTGCTTCTTTTACCGTTATAAGCTGGGTATGCATATTCTGCAGGGTAACATGAAGGGACAGACATACAGAGATTTGGTGCCTTAACATATTGTAGTCCGTCATTTTAGTAATCCCCCACTTGCGTCAACATTGTCAAGACACTTGTACCTGAATGACAACGCTATACCACGCAGGGCAAGAATTTTAACCGAGTCCAAAGAGCAACCAGCCATTGATACTAATTTTTGGCCTTCCTTGACTCCATGCATGAACCCTATCAAACATGTCTGCCATTGTCGGAAATCTCAATCGCAGAGATTCACCTTTACAAAAGTTTGTCGATTTAAAAGTGGCATTTGTTGTTTAATGCAACAGATTTCCTCAACTAAAGTTTTGAAGGCTTGTACCGAGAAAGATAGGTCGTGTTATGAAACTGTACCGGAAATGAGGTTGTTTCACATGCTATTGACTCAAATATTGACATTAAATTTGCCAAACATACCAAAGATTATGTGTAGACAATTTTAATGGTATTGGGTGATTAATTGTTGTAAAAAAATAAAATCACAGTGAAACTTAAATTCCTTTTCTTAATTGTGTAATTTACACTATTTCTATAAACGAAAAACCTATATGCATAGAACCTTCATAAGTGACCAAAATTATATTTGTGGTTTGTTTATGGTATACATTAGCAAAATTGCTTTATGATTGTTTTCTATTTTTCGAGGAACAATTGATTTTTTAAATTTGAAAAAAAATCGATGCAATAAAAGTAGGTGGTGCTTAACTTTTGGCGGACTGTATATAACATATCAATGTAACAACCAGATTCGGAAGAAAGTTTTATAGGACATTTTGTCATTGGTTTGACCTCACAATCGATGTGATGAGTCGTATCAAGAGAAAACACTCCTCAAGCGAATTATATAAACGTCTTTGATGAGTTTATCCCAATGTAATGTTGTTATATAGCAGGAAGGAATCCAAGTATCTTTTTTCATATTTTTTTTCACAATTAATCAAGAATAAACGAGGTGTAATTGTACAAAATCATTCATAAATAATAAATAGCAGATCCAGAATATTAACAAAATGTAATTTATTGGAGGAACATTGACATTTAATTATACTTTATACGTAATGTGATCTACATATATTAGTACATATATTTGTGACTGTTCTTTCAACGAAGACTACTTGCTTTTAAGTAATAAGACACGAGTTTTGTTTAAGTTATGATAAATAAAGTTATAACGCTATAGAAAAAAATCAACAAATGCATGTATATGTACTGAGTCCTCTATATAAATACATGTATAAGGACACGTTGTATAATTGCCTATGAGACATCTATTCACCAAAGTTCACATGACGAAGTTAAAAGCAATATTTATTATGAACTAATATCATATAGTCGACAACAATATATTTCATTAGTGATTGTTTTTCGAAATCTTTTGCTGTTAATTAACTTTTGAGTTTTGTTGCCGTCATTAGTTAACACAGAATCAGCGAGCACGTTAAAAAAAGATAGAGAAGAGAGCGATGTTTATTTGTTTAAAATTGTCCATACGTTTCCATTTGTTATATGCACTTGATCATATCATAATTTGATGTCTTGTCTATCCATTGCACTTGTGTTATGCATCTGATGGATTCCGCTTGAAAGTTTCCGTGTTATAGGTCATAAGCATGCGAAAAAAGCTATCATAGAATTAGAGTAAGGGAAGACAATAATTCAATTGCAGCCTATATATGAATAATTCCAATGGATAAACAATTTTCTGTCAGAAGATTATCCATGTACACATGTTTTGATGTAAACATAAGCTATTCAATGTTATGAAACATGTTAAACTATTTTTAAATTTGAAGTATCATATGGCTTTCATTAAGATGAAGTACACATTTAAAAATAATAGTGATATATATATATCTCCTTATTCAATCTCCAACTAAAACTAAAGCACATTAAACAATTTTTTTTAGTGAATCATCGTTCATTGACGCGCGTTACGTCTACAACGGATTTATAGGAATAGTCCCAAATCAATACCGACGTAACACACAGGTAGTAACGTTGTCATATCGAGGTGCTTTTAGTACAGTGATTGTGTCTTGGCTTTAGTCTAGATGGTCATGGTTTGGTAAGGTATTGCATTCGTTCGTTATTACTAAGCATACACAAAGCAAATTGGATGTTTTATTCAATGTTTTACATCACACTTTCATCGACAGTGTTTAAACTTTGGTTGTTGAAATAAGCGCACGTGGAGCACCCTTTTAAATTTGAATACAGTAATTATAACCTAAATAACTTAAGGGAATATGTTATTAATGGATTATGCATCAATTACAAAACACAGCTACTGTATTCATTTACTTAATTATGTTTGTTGATTATAAAGTTTTTTTTTATCATTTCTTTACTCCAATTCCAACTAATAAAATGAGTACAAAGTATGCAAATATCATATTGTCTAATAAATAATCTTATCTCATTTTTAAATATGATTTTTTGTTCTTATCAACAAAGCAGCTATGATGTATACTGTATTACTTTCTCATTAAGTTTAGTTTACTATGTCAACTTAACACTAATTCTATTCCTCTGTGTTATATCAATCATCGTGTCATGCAATGAAAGAGAAGATTTTACACTAATTACAAAATGAATGGATATAGAATAACAAAAACGTGCATGTGAAATGAATGAAATTATTGATGTTGTGATTAAAATAGTGTGTTAATTTGAAATGTGATATGCCATTGAAATAAAATTGAGAATTAGAATGGGGAACGTGTCAAAGAGACAAAAACCCGACCAGAGAGCAGATAACAGCCGAAAGCCATCAATGGGTCTTCAATGCAGCGGGAAACTCCCGCACCCGAAGGCATGGTTTGGCTGGCCCCTACACAAAAATGTATACTAATTCAGTGATAGTGGACGTCATACTAAACACTGTAATATACCCTAGAAACTTAAATAAAAAAAAAACCAACAATAAGCACAGTAAAACTCAGTTCAAAGAAAATCCGAGTTCGATGTCAGAATAGGTAACAAAGAAAATTAAACAAAATGATAATGATACATAAATTAACAGAGGACTACTAGCAGTTACTGACATGCCAGCTCCAGACCTCAAACTGATTGAAAGATTATGTCTTCATTATTTGAATATCAAGAACTATCCCTTCCGTTAGGGGTTTAGATTTATACCATCATAAAATATATGAGAAGAACATAATCCGTATCATGCCAACAACTGGGTTAAGAATAAATGTGTTTATTTTGGTGTAAAGACCCTATAAGGAAATCAATATTAAAACCAACATATGCAATCTTTAATGACCTGACAACAGTATCGTAACTACAAAAATGTAAATCACTTCTTAATAAGTTATGTTTTGATAGCTAAAATTGTGGAGAATGTGCCTTCACCTAATGGAGTCCTTTTTGGTTTGTTTCGTGGAGTTGTTTGTCTCTCGTATTTCCTGTCATTTCTATTTCATCGACATATTGGGGTTTAATGGTCCTTTGGTATCTTCCATCTCTTGTTTTTACTTGTGACTATATTTTGTTCTTATCATCATCTGTTGCAGTCAAATCAAATGTTCATTTTAAGCAATTCATTATTTATTGTTTTGCCCATCAAAAATAAAGTACCTGAAACGATCTGAAAACAGACGGAACCTTAATCAGTGGCAAAAACGTGTCTGAGCAGATCAGAATTTACTGCAATGGAAATGAATATGACATTACATTAAATAATTTTATTTTACTAGTTTTTCAGACTTTTTTTAGAACCACCTTGTCATATTGAATAAAGGCTTTAATTTAAAACTTATTCATTTCTTTACTGATGACTGCACTTACAATAAAGGTAACTGAAATATTTTATTAAAGTAACAAGTATTGGCTTTAAACTATTTAAACTGTCAATAACTGCGAATCCTCGCATATCTGTAGTTAGTGTATTTATTGTTTGTGGGAGGTACACCTACCGTCCACGTCTATTCTGTGTTTTTTAAAGATGCATTTCTATTTGTTCGATCCGATGAGTTAAGCCTTTTTCAAATGATTTACACAGTTTACACAGTTATTTTCTTATGTTGTACTTTTACTCCCACCTTGTCAGAATGGGCGAGGGATGGCGCCTTCATACGGGAATAAACCCACTGCATTATTTATGTGCATGTTCAAAGTTAGGATCCCGTAGAGGGTGGTAGTCGTTAGTTGCTGTTATGTTATTAGTTTTGCGGTATAGACTCTACGAATTATTGCAAGCCGAACACTGACCTAAAAATGCTAATTTCTGTTTCATTTGACCTCTAGTGGAGGGTTGACTCATTGGCAAACATATCAAATCTTCTTTTTATAATTACATTAGTTGAAGAGAGTAACTTGTTTGGCTGGTATTAATATTTCAAATACCATAACAGAGATAAGTACTGCATGTTGTCACATCCTTGTTAGTAGAGAATAGACACCAAGATCTGTATTTTAATAAGATTGTGTTCTTCACTTATTTCACTAGAATAAAAAGAAATTGTCATTAAAAACAAACGTCTATAACAAAGAATTGTTAGAATGAGAATAGCGAGTCTTGTTGATTTAGTTATTCTTTGGACATTTTCCCGTCGGCAAATTATAGTGATATTCAATGACCTTTCAGATGTTTCAGTGTATATGGTTTTGGACAATTAAATAGTATAAATATCGGAAAAAATAAGATATAAACAGAACTGAATTGTTTGTCTGTACTAATCAGTAATGTACTACTACATCTTATATGTTTGAACGTTTACTAATTACTGAAACGCATTTATCAATGTTTCTGCCATTAATAATATTAAGTCACAGATTTTATTGCGCCAGATGCGTATTTTGACTGTTCATATGTCTTCGTTGATCCCAAAGGTTAGTGGTGGAAAATCCAAAACTTAACACAAAATGAAGAGCTGATAATACGAAAAAAAGGAAATAAAAGGTAAAGCCGAAGCTTTAGAGCCAGGGCTTTTTTAAGAGGGAAACATAAAAAGAAATTTGTTAAGATCCATCAAAATTTGCTTGCAGTCAAAAACTTTTTTTTTTATGTATAATACATATGTTTGTATGTAATCCGAATGGTCACATAAGAAAGGCAACTAAATATGTTGATGTCATGTGATGGTGAAATAAAAGATTATTTGAACCTCACTGTAAACATCAAATCAAATTCTTTTAATTTCCTTCTACTAGAACACACCCATGCCCTCGCGTGTCAATAACTGAATTAAAGTACCCAAGCCTTTATCTTTAGCCTGACTTGTTAGTACTCGTATCGTAAAGTGTTGTTGATTATTAGGTTTTCTTTGCTTTCAAAATCTTTCTTTTCTTACCACCACCAGAAACTACATGTACATAATATTTTTAGTTGTCAACGATTGAATGCAGTAGTGTCAATCCTGTTCATGTGAGAAAAAAAGTAAAATCACAAAAATACTCAACTCCGAAGAAAATTCAAAACGGAAAGTCCTTAATCAAATAGCAAAATCAAATGATCAAACACATCAAACGAATAGACAACAACTGTCAAAGTCCTGACTTGGTATAGAAAATGGTGGATTGAAACTGATTATGATCCGTATATATATATGGTATAAATATAATTATATACCGTTTGGTGGTGCGCCTGACATAGGTGGGAAGTTCAAATTAGGCAACAGGTAACAGGTACTGTTAGTATCTGTAACGGGTTTGACTTGGAACTTGATAATCATTAGTATTATTGGATATGAGGAATATAAATGGGTCTGAATGGTTAATTTTTATTGTCCTATATTTTAGTTATTTAGTTGAAATCTTTGATTAATCGTTACGTCATGCCGGCTAACAAATTATACCTCGTTATTTTAGTATATTAGATCGTTATATTTATCAAAAGTACCAGGATTATAATGAAATACGCCAGACGCGCGTTTCGTCTACATAAAACTCATCAGTGACGATCAAATCAGAATAGTTATAACGCCAACACAAGTACAAAGTTGAAGAGCATTGAGGACCCATAATTTAAAAAAAAAAGTTGTGCCAAATACGGCTAAGGTAATCTATTCCTTGAATATAAAAAAACCTTAGTTTTTCGGAAAAATTCAATGTGCCAGATAATGAGCATATATGTATAATCTAACACGCATCAACCTCGGTTTAACAAATATGCGACAAACTTACATGTGCATGTATTCTTTTGTACAATAACTTAAGTAATAACAATATTTCCTTCAAATGAAATATAATGTGACTAACAAAATGCGTATATCAGAGAAATTAATCATAACCCTTCACGACCCAAGTCAAACGCATGAAGTTGTTATCTTTCATACAAATCATTTAAAATCGCTCTTCTTTTGATATATTTTGTAAAAAAGATGGATATAATTAGGGATCAACAATGAAGTAAATTCTTCAATTATATAAATATTTATCCCAAATGATAATGCAAAATATAATAGCCAAAGTATAGATTCACATCACAGTACTTCACCTATGTTTTAATCTAAATTGTCGAATACGAAAATACAAATCAAAGTATTAACAAAAAGGCACCAGATATTCTTCCGGACATCCAGAAGAATAGCTAAATTTTGAAGGACTGGGAGAATCATTTTTTTTGCTACATTCTGGTTAAAGATCCAAGATAAAAAGTTCTGGAAAATATTAACAATGAAAAAAAGTAAATAAAAGTAAAAACAGAACGACAGTAGGATAACTTGCACTCGTACCATTTTGTGTTCTTCTAATGGCTTATATCACATCTCTTTTTATTTATTCTAATTATAACTTTGGATTCGCTGACATATCTTCTTAACCTTTTTCGATGTTATTGATACTGTTACTAGTATATTGTTGTTTTTCTTTGATTCACTTTTTTTTCTATCAGGTTCCTTTTCTTATTTAGATGTGCAGCATCTCAGCAGATAAACCCGTCTTTAATGAAAAAAGGTATATACGCCAGATATAAATACTTACTGGAAATGTGTTGTGAGGATTAAAGTTACAAATTTGCAACTACAGCATCTGTGTTTGTTATAGAAAAAAAGTGTATGCACATATTCTATGCTTTCCTATGGTCCCTTTTAAACAAACTGTACAGTCATGTATTACAGTTTATTTCCAAACTCAGTACAGAACCGTCTGCATTCTATTTCATTGGTGAATTCAACAATTCTTACCGCTGTCTTAATGATATTTTTATTTAAATGATTAAATATTTTCTTAAAATACAATCGACTTTACCCAAACGAATCTACTTAACATTGATTAAAAATATTAACAGCTAGAATTGTCCTTTCATAGATTGAGATGTTTCAATTGTACATGGGAAACTCTACACAAAAATAGACGATTTGTTTGTTCCATCTTGTCAATTATTCCTTTTTTTAGACGGTACATTTACTTTTGCACAATTTCACAGTGTAAATATATCCCGATTTGCTTGAGATGTACGTGTCTAAGTTTTGGGATATATGCACATGGGGCCTCAGTGGTCGAGTGCTCTAAGTAGTCAAACTGCTGTTTCACTAGCATAACACGCCGATGTTGTGAATTTTGAGTTCCAATTAGACAGGCACTAACATGCCAACAGTGCTGAATGTGGTGTTTAACACCAATCAATCAATCAATGAACGAAATCTATGTATTACTGGCAAATGATTTAGTCTAGAATTTCGTTACCAAAATCAATTAAAAGTTTTTCATAAATACAAAGCCCGTAATTCAGTGATTGTCGTTTATTGCGGTATATCACATTTGTTTAACGTTTAGTGGTATGTGTATACATCAGTCTGATATAGTTTGATCATTTGAATTGTTTCACACTTGTAATTTAGGGGACTTTGTCAGCAGGTTTGGTTATTGAGTTTGCTCATTGTTGAATGACGATCGTTGAGTATAGGGTTGCTAATCTTCTACGTCATTTGGTCTCTGCCAGAGAATTGTCTCATTGACATCATACAACATCGTCTTATTTGTATACAGTTTATAATTATACTTTTACTAACATATGTATGCATATAAAAGAAATGTTCATTTCAGCAAATATAAAAGTACCGATTACCCGTTGATAAATTATTAAAAAGCATAAAAGTCTTGAGCGTGAGAAAAAGACAGATGAAAAGACTTGGTCATATTTCTTCTTAATGAAGTGTAAATTTCATCAACTTGAACAAGATGTAAACATTTCATTGGAATATCAACGATAGATCCTTTGTTTCAAGTAAACATCAAGGTTTTGATCATTTCCCTAATGATATAATCAATAGATAATAAACAGGTTTAAAAATATTAAAATAAATAATCTCACATTTTGTTATGAAACTAGACAAATGGGTATGACGTTCTATTTTGTGGTGTATTTAACGAATAATCATAAAACCGATTTTTGAGTCGCAGTTTAATATCTATATACATGTTATTCACGGTGTCAAAGCAGCTTTAAAAAGTAACATCAAGATTACAATCGGTACATTGTTTTTTTAGTGGGTGGGGGAGTACTACCGTTTCATTTTTTCTTATAGAAAAAAAAATCGATCGATTATGCGTCTGATTTTACGTACAAGGATGTCCTACCTCAAAGTTGTTATTAGACTAAAAAATCCGGGGTCAAAGGTCAGTAATATGTAAATGGTGTATTGAACTGTATGTAGTGTTTAAATGACAAAATGTTTCAAAAAGAGCCACGTTTAGCAGTTGTAGTACATACCAAGCTGAATTAATCTGGGCACCCTCCCCTCTGTTTTAAATCATCGCTTTTATGTTTGAAGCGTTATTAGCAATATGCTATTTTGATTTTGGTAAAACAATTCTTAAAACTAATGTTAAGATATTACTGTAATATTGTAGAAAATAAACAATTTTGATACATTTATCGATAAAAAATATGTACTAGTCTCATATCGCTACTAATTATAGGTCGTTGTTATAAAATTAGCAGAACCAGTTTAGCTTCACCAGATACATTTTGGCAATTTATGTCTCCTGATTGATGCCTGGGGTCACAACATTTGAAATTCCAAAACCTAAAACACACGTTGAAGGGTTAATCAAACAAACATAGTTCTGAAGTATAAAACACCTGGAGATGGATTCGGAGTTGAGCGAGGGGAGATAATTTCCCTAATTCAAAATGATTTCAAAAATTGTAAAACAGCAAACTATTGGTACTTTATTAAAAATGTTCCTCCAAACATTTTACCCTAGACACGAATTGTCTAAATGAATTGATTATCTCCTTAAATTTTCTGAACGAACTTTTTCTCTGCCTGAATTTCTGTTTTGTTTTACACTTAAAGTTTATGAATGAACTTGTGTAAAATCACAAGCATTGTTTTAAAATATACCTGATTGTTCTTGAATCAAATTCTAGATATCTTATAACATTTTGCAAAGTAAAACATTACTTTACATCGGTACCAGCGTCACCTTTTTCTGATAATTTTGATCGTTTAAATGTGAACGTTCCTTTTGACAACGGCATTAAAAACTTCCGTTCTACGGCTTATCTACGTCCAATTGAAAACATACATGAACCATGTCTTAATATTGAAACTGTACTAAAATATAATCAGTATCTGATTTTGTACATACTGTTTCGCCTTTGTAGTGACAAAAGGTCTCAGAGTTTATTCTGAACAAATTATTTTGTCATAAATTATTTTACCTAAACATATAGGCAGCAACTGTATACCGCTGTTCAATGATCATGGTAAGATTAAGCAAACTTAAATCTGGGTAACAAACTAAAATCGGGGAAACCCACTGAAAACAACGTATAAGAGGGAAACAACGGAACAACAGAAACAATGTACTGCAACAAAAGCAATCACTAACATACATAGAAGAAACTGTAGTTAACAACTGTTATATTTTTGACTTGGTACATTTGAAGAAAAAACAATGTGGTTTTATGGCTTTCCAACACTTCCTACAAATAATGTTTAAAATAACCGCTAAAATGTTAACACTTCGTGACAGGAATACAAGCCAAACAAACACAAGAACACGCAGCACAGAGAAATACATAAATATATAATATAAAAGTAGAACATGTCAACCTCGGAACATCAACGAACAACTCCCATGAATTTACGACAGCACACCCGGACACCACAGACGATATACAAACTGCCTGTCCGTCATATTAATGGACAAACACCACAACTAGTGATGTATATTTTGTCACATTTCTATTATCAAAGGTAAATTTCTAACAATGAAATAGATTTGTTTTATTTATAGCTATAGACACGTGCAAGACTATGAAACTGGAATAAGGTTTGCATTTATGTTATGTTATGTATTTTCTAACCATGACAAGAGTATTAAAATGGAATTATGTTTAAAAAAGGTAATGTTTGTTTTTGTCTTTAACCATGTCTGTTTTTCTTCTAAATCTAAACTGTTTATAAACAAATAAGGCAATATCATTTAAGACCAAATACTATATACACATGAAAACAAATACAAAAAACGAATACCATGTAGACGAACCATAAACAACTTGACAATACTGTGACAAATAAGACACATGTGAACTGTACTGAAAATACAAAATTCAAACCACAAACAAAATAAACCATTAACAACTCAGCTCAAAATGATAATGTTATCATTTAAAAAAAAATGAAGTTTCAATATAAGATAATGCTTTTTTTTTATTTTGAATATATGATTCCTTTTACATTGCCAATCAAGTTTGCTTCAGAAAACTAAATAATTATTGAATGTCCGTAATAGTTGCCGAATACGGGTAAATTCCTAATGAATTCATAAAAGATACCAAAATTGAATTATGCACACCAGACGCGCGTTTCGTCTACCAAAAAAAAAAAAAAAATTCACCAGTGACGCTCGACGCAAAAATGCGTATAAGTAGAAGCCTTCAGAGTGTATACTATCTTAGGTATAATTATATAGTTCAGTATAAAGTGATATATTTCATTTGCATACTTTGTGGCTCAAGTGAAATTTCTTATATTCATACACGTAATTCAAACATCAAATGTTATATTTTGATAAACACCGAAACCCTTTCTTAATAAATTTTAAACGTTTGTCTGTTGATATTAAAAGCAATCGCTATACAAAGGAGGATACTATCAATGTATGCACTTAACTGTAAATACATTGTCCGACTTATATCAAATAAGTGGCAGGTAACATAAAGAGATATAACTACTTATTTCTAACAAACATTTGGTATTTTTAATCTGAAACATTTAAAAGAGACATTTCAGAATTATAAATGGCAATAACTATTGGTGATTTCACAGAACGTTAAGCACTTAGCCATTGGATTAGGTTTACTCCGATACAATGCGGAAATTGATTTTAATCTCTGTGGGATTGTTATCTTACCCGTGTCAAACGAAATTAATCGGTAATAAGACACCCACCTGTATAACATTAAACAGAAGTGCCTATTGACTTGTCCCTTTCTAGATATTTCGTTCAAATCAGATCAAAACAAATAATAATACTCAACTCATAAAGCAAACTAGTAGCCATCTAAAGCGAGTGCAATACAATGTTCCATCCTAGTGGACATAATATGTTATTAGGATAAAGCTAATTTCAATGAATTCCTTGAAAGTTTCAACCGACTTTTACTCAAGTAATACATTCAGTGTTTTTACGAGAATTATATATAATTGCCTTTTTGTGGGGTATAGATTTTGAAACGTAAATTCTACGATAAAGAGGACAGATACTAAAACTTAATATAACATAACAAAAGGCATCATATATACTAGGCTGAACATTGTGTACGCCATACGTGCGATTCGTCAACAAAAAAACTCATAAGTGACATTTTATTAACAGTTCAAATATATAATCTTAAATTAATCCTAATTCTATCTTATTCATTCTTATGTGACGTCATTTTTCATTTTTTGATGCTCTGTTTTACTAATTCAAATGACGTCATTTTTTCGTCATTTTTCAGTTTCAAATAGGACGTCACTCGGCGTAGAGGTTTAAACGTATTCGGATGTGTCTACTTTTGTGTTTCAAATGTCTGGTTATGTAAATGTATTTAAGTTGTTTCCTGTAATTAGTTAATACTTCAGCTTTATCATGTACATCTTTTGTATATTCATTTTATTAAATTTACTGTTTGCAAAAGTATAAATTACTCTAAATTATAGGGATTTTCTGGTAACTTAACAGAAAACCCTTGCCGTTTTTGGCACAACCTTTTTGATCTTTTGGTCCTCGATGCTGTTCAACTTTGTACTCGTTTCGGCTTTCAAACTTTTGTATCTGTGCGTCACACATAGGTCTTGTGTGGACAAAATACACTTATGGCGTATTAAAATTTTTGAACTTGTTGCCTTTTGTTGGCTGTTGTTCGTGTGATTCTTTGTCAATTGTGTTCTCCAATTTATTTATATTGTAGTCCTGTGTTGTCATGTTGATGTTATATTTCACATGGCCATAAAAGTGCGAGGTTTGGCATGCCACAAAACCAGGTTCAACCCACCATTTTTTCCTTTAAAAATGCCCTGTACCAAGTCAGGAATATGGTCATTGTTATATTATAGTTCGTTTCTGTGTGTATTACATTATAACGTTGTGTCGTTTGTTTTCTCTTATTTTTGAGTGTAAATTCACATTGCGATAAGACGTGTCACGGTACTTGTCTATCCCAAATTCATGTATTTGGTTTTGATGTTATATATATATGTTATATTTGTTATTCTCGTGGGATTTTGTCTATGTGTGTTACATTTTAGTGTTATGTCGTTGTTCTCCTCTTATATTTAATGCGTTTCCCTCGGTTTTAGTTTGTTATCCCGATTTTGTTTTTTGTCCATGGATTTATGAGTTTTGAACAGCGGTATACTACTGTTGCCTTTATTTATTAAAGTGGAAAGGGCTAAAAAAAAAAATTAAAAGCTGAAAAAAAAAATTGAGGACCAAACAATAATCTAAATTGTTTACCAATTGAAAACACACCTTAAAATATACATACAATGTATCAGAACAAAAAGACAAACAACAATAAGAATACAACACACACCGATTGCACAACGCGTGCTCTAACTAAAACAAGAGTCTGTTAAATAAAATTGCACATCTTATCGTTAGTTAAATGACTGTGATATTTTGATTTGATATTTACAAATGTGCCAAATATACATAAAGACATCTGTGCCTTGTAGAAGAAAAACATCAAGTTTACTTTTTCACAGAAAATAACCATATTTCTTGTCAATACAAAGAAGTACCGAACTCAGCTATTAATCAATGTCTAAAATCTGTAGGTTGCTCCAAATGTTTTATGACTATTATGGGTTTTATACCATTATTCAATCCTTATTTTGCTCTTAAAATAGAGTACATATTCTTAGTATTACATGTATTTAATACCTGTCGACATTTAAAATAAGACATATATCATACTTTTATTTCGAGTGATATATTCATTGTTCACATCGTCATTAGTACGTTTTATTTATCTCAATGATAACAATCATACAATTCACATAATACGTATGACAAATGTAAATTGAGCTAATGTGTAGGGAGAAGGATCTGTTTAATAATACTATTTAGTATACTTCTCAAGGTTATAACTATCTTTTTGACATATAAGTATAAAGCAGTGTCTCAATAGAAGTCGTGTAACAAATCTTACATAATCTATTATGTGTAATAATATCATACTAACTTCCCTATTTTGTCAATAAAATTGGAGCTGATATACGATATTTACAAATATATGTTTTGTATACATATATAGTTTACAGGTATATAACAAATACAAAGCAAGTATACATATAAATCATTAAACGTGAAATTTCCATGAATTTATAAATAATGTTGCTACATTTCCAAGAAAAAAACCCGAGCAATCTTTTTTGATTGTACAAAAAAAGTGTACACAATTTAATAAAATTCTACATAATACTAAAATTCCCCATGGTATACTCTCTCTTTTTTGTTATTATAACTTATCTTTGCCAAGGCAGACAATTCATGTTCATTATTACTTGACTATGATAATGACTTCTTCCTTTTTTAAATTGCACGAAAACAATTTTGCACTTGCCGATCGTATTCTCTCTTTTGTCACCTGTCACCAGTTACTTCAAAAACTATATTGCAGTTTCATACCATTAGCTGTTATTGCATAAGTGCACTTTTAATCGAACATTTTTCTTTTTTGACTATATGCGAATAAATCTAAATTGTTCATCTTAGACATGGCTTTCGGCTATACTAGGAGTTGATACCAATATGTTTTGAACAAATAGTTCATATAATGCTAATACGGTGAATGCGAAGAACTATGTTTTAACCAAAAAATATTGAAAGTGATAGATAGTTTATAAATAGTCATTACAACATATCTACGTCCTTGTCTTAAATCTCATTCGTATTAATTTATGTTATGCATATGACATAAACAAAAAACAACTCTTGTATGATCTTAATATATGATATTATAACGCGCGTCTGGCGAATTAAATTATAATCATAGTACCTTTGATAACTATATAGGGGCTGGTCAGGAGAAAAGATAAAGTTAAAAACAAAAACAACGATTTTGGTGTAAAAACAATTTCATTTCACTAAAATTAATATTGCATACAAACATTAAATTGTTCAATTGAATGTAACGGTATTCTTTTGTCCAACCAAAGATGAGCCACCTCGTGTCTTTTTTTTAATTATGTGATTCATTGGACCTTATTGTAGTGAGTAAACTCGTTTACTGGTTAATAGGCGGACATTTCACGTTGAATGCCATTCTTTTATCTAGGAAGTATATTATGCTCTGCAACACGATGCTAATCATTCTTTAGACCTGAAAAACAGTTTATTCATATTGTGCCATACTTCATATCGGAATCTTTTTCTTCGAAAGCAAAGATGATTGTTTTTAGGGTATCTTATATATGCATGTACACCTTAAAGACTAACAACGCATCTTCATCACTACGATTATACTTCAATATACGCTTCAAATGATTAAATGCCGATTGCAATTAGTGTAAAATTATAGTCTTTAAATGGTTCGATACGTTTCTAGAAAACTTTAGAGAGAGAAAAAACAATCGCCGTAACTATTCACGTCTAAAAGTTCTATTTAGAAATCACACCTTAAAAAAAAAGAAAAAAATAATTCGTTATATGTTTCTTATCTGCGTCAGTATATTGTAAACTGCCTTCGTTAAAAGTTGTTCGAGTTTCTTCAGACTATAAGACTCGATGATTAATGTTGGAGCGTGTAGTTGTTCCGTTTGATCTTAACCTTTTAAACAACACATGAACATTTTACGACAGTCTTCACCACTAATAAACCAAAGTATGAATAATTATGGGAGGTGTTTCAGAAAAGAAATATATTTACAATCTATAAATCTGTAAAACTATTGTTCGATTTAGACATCAATAGGATAGATCAAAGATAAGGTAACATGCATTAAAAGGAACCTGCAATGTAATTTGTCCATCCCAAATGATGTAAAACTATACACCATTGCTTTTCACCCCGAATGATGTTTTGTTTGTGAATTGAATATGAGATAATGGAAATGTAGTGCTTCATTAATCGATGAAAAATTAAAGAGTGATAAATGACTCATTACTACTGTCGTTGGTAATATCTATTTTAAACTTAGCAAAGATGTTTTACTCCATTTCAATTTTTGTTAACAATGATTGAAACAGTAAAATATAAATAGTCTAAGGAGCACCCAATGACCATGACCGAATCTATTAATACTAGAATATATCTTTATTTTTGCTCTGGTCCTAATTGATTGATGTCTGATTGGCAATCCTACCACCTCTCATTCTTTTTAGATAGGCATGACGCGTATCATGTCAAAAAACTTTATCATTTAGTATTTTAAGTACATATGTACAGCTATACTAAGTTATATTAATATACGTCTCAAACCTACAAATTAAAATTTTCAAAGATCCATGTTAAAAAGCAAGACGTGCATTTCAAGTATTAAACAAGCTAAAAATAAACATACCGAATTCGAAGAAAAATTGAAAACAGAAAGTCCATGATCAAATGACTAAACTAAAAGCTCAAACGAATGGAAAACAACTGTCCGATTATTAACTTGGTACAGGCATTTTCTTATGTAGAAAATGGAGGATTAAACCTGGTTTTATAGCTGCCTAGTAAATTTACTCTCCTCTACGTGAACCATGTATCATACCAGTTTTATAAATCCTATTTCAGACAAAGGGATATGATGAGTTTTATTCAGTAAAAAAAAATGGATCAAGCTCTGAGGTCCCGATTTCCTGGTGACGAAAAATTAAAAACAGATTTGTAGTATTTTATGTCTGTTAGCTATTAAGTAAATGTAAGATTAAGTTTACAGGTTTTAGTTCAGGCATTTGACAATGAGCCGTACTTTGACCTATAGTTGATAACGTCTGTGTCATTTTGGTCTCTTTGTGGGAATTGTTTCATTGGCAATCATACCACATCTTCATTTTGTTTTATATAAAGTGAAACGTAACAAACGAAACTTATGTTTACTTTTTATTTAAAATAATTTGATTCAGTTACAGTGTTACGATGGGAAATGTTCAAGATATATGAATTTCAACTTGAGCAAAAAACAAATAATACGTTTATGCTTTCGAATCGCTTTTCTGGTTTTACTTTCACCTTTAACGCTAAAAATCTTACATATAGATCTACATACATGTTTGGAATGGTGGGACATGTTTTACCAATGGCAATGGGACACCTGTAGATTTCAATTGTGAATGGTTATAAATGCAGATATGATTCAAGGACACAATCAGAACGTCTGAGCCAGTGACAACTCTACAATAGATTGATTTATCGGATCACCAGGCCAAGGTGGTCGTGGGGTCTAGCGGGACGGCTACAGTGCAGGCGATTTGGTGTCATGATATTTCAGTAGGATTGGTTCCGAATCCTGAAAGTATTTAGCCTATTCATGGGTGTAATGTTTTATTATATTAGGTTGTAAACACCAAATATGAAATATATATTTTATGATTTTAGTGCATTATATTATATAATAAATATCCCCCAAGAAAGTGTTTACTTGATTACTTATAGATTAACATTCTTCAAGAATGCAAACAGAATAATGAGCGTCTGTCGAGACGTAAAATATTATTGTGTTATTTTACCATGCCAAAATCAGTTTCGACTTATGTACCTGGTAATTCCTTTGGTATCTTTAGCATCTCCCTTTCAGTAGTAATTTTAATAATCGGTATCGAGAACAAATAGGGGAAAAAAATAAAAAGGAAAATGAAATATTATTTGCAATTGTACTACATTAGCAAAATCTTCTCATTTAATGTTTTAATGTCAACAGATAACGTGACATATGCATTGCTTTTAATTGGTGTTTAATATGTGATGAAAATGGGAAAATTGTGTACAAAATATTGCACAAGTTGAATGCAAATTATAGCAAATTGATCAATTGAATATTTAATCGTAGTTTGGTACTTGTCAATACCATCCTCATTATATCTCACAAGTTTTATATAAGTGATTATAAATTAGTTTTATATAAAAAATGAATTTTGGTAGGAAACAGTGCGTCGGCCGATCAGATTAAATCCAGAACATATACCTTCCGGTGTAAGTAATAGAGGCCTACGTGTTTACTTGTGACCAAGTTAATAGGTTGTTCATTTTTAATAATTTGTATGTTAAATAGAAGATTTATGTCATTTTTCCGTTTTGCTTCCTCATAACTGAAAATGATCTCGACGTTTTGCAATATTTATCATATTATAATATTATTTCTATAAGATAAACGACTGATATAATGTGTAAGATTTTTTTGCGACTTAAATTGATCAACATAGCTGCTGTTTCTAAATGTGTCATATGTCTGACATTTTGTATGTGTTTTAGAGAATAGTTATGGATAAAAATGTGTAAACTACTTAAAAAATATGAATAAACTGTATGTTGAATTCCGGGTTGTGAACAGTGATTCCCGTAAGAGTTTAAAAGGAGAAGGTTCACGAAGGGTTAACATTGGACGTAAACTGTTTTTATGTGTTTTAAATTGGGCCAGAATATTTCAAATTAAACATAGAAAAACTTTTGATAAAACAAGTTAGACAAAAATATATATTTTTGGCACCTTCCTTTAAAATTGATGAATATATGGCCCGCAAAATAAACATGATTGGTTTTTAGAGTAAATTTTGGTAAAACAAATCCACAATTTTAATTGTTTTGGCATAATTAACATTGGTCGCTATCCACGATATAAAAACGTTTTATATTGATGAATTTTATATCAAAACTGGAATATTTTGGTTACAACACATTTGGATTGGTGTTGGCGGCCTTGGTGCTTCTAAAGCTTTTATGTCTGAAAATTGCACAAAATTATCATATTATGTTTGACATAGGTCTAAAATGGGCTTACTTTGGAGAATATCATGTACTTTATTTAAAAGAACTGATTTCTTTACAAAGAAAACTGTAGAAATATACCAATTTACGAACCAAACTTTTTTTTGGTGGTTTATGATAAAGTTGATATTTTAGGCAATTTTGGGACAGCAGTGAACGAGTAACTTGATAAATCATTTACTAAACATCAAAGCATCAAGGTAGCAACGGGATAATACAGGAGAGTTATAACGCCATCTTTAAATTCATTGAAAATCAATGTTCCACTTTTCCTAATTACATAGAACCGTACCTTTATAGTTGAAAAATGTCCTACTTACTATGACACGCAGAATTTAATTTGCTTTTGTATTGCTTATTATCGTTTTGTTTTGAACATCCAAATCAGTGACACATTTTTCTAAGTTATTGGAATAAAATTGTTTTGAAATGTAAGTAGATATAAAAAGGTGTGGTATGAGAGCCACTGCTCATTCCAAATCGCAATATGTATACGTAAACCATTATTGGTCAAATTACGGTTAAACTATAAAGAGTCCCATAAATGACTAATGTTTAACAATTCAAGCAGATAAACCAACGACGGAATATTTAACAAAAAAGAAACCCTTATGAAACAAATCAATAAATGCTGCCACTGAACATATGGTTCCTTACTATAGACAGGTGCAAACAAATGCAGCAGGTTTAAGCATTTTAATAGGTACTAACTTTCACCCTTACTTGAAACATTAGTGTAACATGACAACATAGCAAAAGACAATATATAATATCAATTGAAATCAGAAGTGTCTGTTATAGGAAGTAATGTATTGTGTTCATTAGTTTCTTACTATATGTATTCCAATTCTTACTGTTTTTAATTCGCAATATAAGAGAAAAGCGAGATAACCAATACGTTCTGACATTTTTCAAAGAGAAATGTTACAAATATTCTGAATTGTTAATGACATCCAACTACCGAACTTCATAAACACAGCAGGAGTTATAAAAATTACATTGTTCGAAACTAAAATGGTTAAAAAATCATATATTTACAGTCAAAATATGGATGCGGTAAACACAAAAGGAATATTCAAAATCATTAGTCGAAAAAATGAACTGACAACGACTTTGCAAAAAACGAAACACTACCAACAAGACAAATACTAATCTACAAAACACAACAAAGAATCAAGATATATTTTTGTATAGCTGATTTTTTTATTGGTATATGGCGGGAATAGTATTAAACAAACAATCGGCGTAGTGCAGGACAAAAAAGCCAAAGACGTCTATGGTTATCTATGCCGAGCAAAAGAAAATCATTAGTATGTCGAATATTTCATACTTTTGCCAACAGTTAATTTATAAAATTAACAATATAATTGATATTTATTCCAACATCTGCAGACTACTGGGTTGGTACCCTGAAATAAAATTTAACAGACAAAAAATAAAATTTCACTTTGGAAGAAACCCAAATAACACGTCTAGAGTGAACACTCTATTTGGACACTGTAGCTATAAATGTAATGCATCACAATCATCAAAACATTATCTTGAAACTAAATTTCTGTACTTCAAATCTTTGAAAAAACGCTTGATATTTACCAGAAGACACAAGGTGAGTGCTAAAATCATTTATGGAACCTCACTGCATTTATTTATTACAATTGTTAATGCGTATGAATGGGACAAATAACTAGTTCTCACTGACCGATCTAAGTAACACTAAGGTTAATGGAATAAAATTTTAAAAAACCACCACAATCGTAGGTATTAAGATTTCATAATTTTTTGAGGATAAATTGATGACAGTTATCAAACCAGAGTAATTTTGAAAAAAAGCAGAATGAATCACTTCTTCCACGAAACAATCAAATTTTCAGAAGCTGTATTGGAATTATAAAACTTAGTAATTAAGATCATATAACCAATGCTTCAAAGTTTCAAGGTTAAAAACAAATTTATACATGTAACATAATGTCACTAAGTAGTAAAATTCGTGTTTCAATACTAAACTTCATCCAAATCAATAATTTATATTTCATGTCAACAGTATTTTCCAATAAAATTCAAGAGTTATATATAATAACATGTATCAGATGTTTTTCCTAAAACATTAGACAATCAATACAGTAATACATAGATGCATTTTAATTTTAGCCGTTTATCTTAATTCTTATTAAATGCTTTTAATTAAATTCATAAGAAACAAATTATTTAAACAAACAAACAGGCTTTATTATTTTGAACACAAGACACTCTTTTCGTCTATAAATAATAATATTTTAGTGATTTGAATGTCTGGTTGATTGATAGATATTTGGTAAACTTGAGAATGGAAACAGTTAAGAGATACCAACCCAACCAAAGAGCAGAAAACAGTCGGATGCCACCAATGGGTCTTAAATAAAACGAGAAAATCCCACACCAAAGGCATGCAACAGATGGCCCCTAAAAAATGTGTACTAGTTCAATTATAATGAACTTCATGCTTAACTCCAAAATATAAAAGATAACTAAATTTCTTTATTTTTACTTTATGTTGCATCAGCGCTAAAACCCTATTTCGTGGCAACATCAAGATATTTCAAATATTCAAACAAACGACAGTTTTAAAACAAAGAAAACATGTCTGCCTATATACGAAAAATTTTGTTATGAGCAATATGAACCATGAGGTCATGACAAAACTAAAATTATATTTTTTTAACATATATACAAAATCTTTGTATTTTTAAATATATGCACGGTATACATTGAGGTCGAATTTGCAAATCAAATTATACTCGTCTGTTATTAGAATATATCAGATATGGCATCTCTTAATCTTATCTTTCTCCCAACAGGCATGGTATGAATATCTTATGTTCTAATATATGATTTATATATGTCAGGGTATCTTAACTTAAGGTATTGGATGATTCAGCATTTTTTTTGCTCTACACACGTGTTTTCAAGAATCACAACATGACCTGCCACCAATAGAATTTTTTTTTCTAAAATATTCAAAACTTTCATTCCTTAAACAATTTCTTTAAGAAAAACATATTTGTCCATTATGATTTTTTGTATTGTATGTAGGAATCATAGCGAGGCAGAATATATAGTAAGTTTTTATTTGTTAGCAGAGACAATAAAATACACAACAAATATTACCTTAGTTTCTGTAGTATAGAAAAATATAACAGGAGGTAAATTGACACTTAAGACAGCAGCTGATGACACTCTGTTTCCTTCCTAGATACAAACAATTGAACGGTCAAGTTAGTTATAGATTATTTCAGAACTATGTTGAACTAAAAGAGGGTTTGTATTGACGAGAAGAATATATTAATTTTGATTATATGAGTTCCCATGAGAGGCATTTACAAATTTATAACGGAGCAACATATTTCAAATTATTGGTATTCTGGTACATGTATGCTTTTAAACGAATTCATATAGAGGGAACTGCATATGCCGGCATTCAAATATATAGATAGACTCATCAAAATAAATAAAAATATTTCATCTTTCTGAAACACAAAAAGCATTTTACTTTAATTTATATATCTAGTGTATGACAGGCTTTAAAACATTTCCAGCCGGACAGGTAAGTCTGTATTCAGAGTAGTTTTTGAGGTGTAAATACAGCAATTTTTGTCCGTAAGTTATGATGAACCTTAACAAACACTACAAAAACCAAGACCAAGATATTTCATATGCAAATCGATATCTCTCCGTATCGTTCGTTTTGACCTAACTACATCCGTAGGGGGTCAGTAGTTAACCGTATAACGAATTTATCGGACGCTGGATTTTATTTTGCGGCGTTTTGTTGAAAAATAAACAATGAAACGCAACAACATTATATAAATAACAAATAGCTGAGAGGGTGATAGAGCAGATTGGTTCCCCGAGAAAACATTGTCAACCGCGGCGAAGCCAAGGTTGACATTGCCTTTTCGAGGGTTGCCAATCTGCTCTATCACCCTCTCAGCTATGTGTTATTTAATTTATTATACTGATTGTCCTATCATTATTGGCTGTTACAGATTACTTTTATTTAAAAAGTATTTTCTATGACTTCACGTTCATAACAACGTTACGGGCATTAGAAAAAAACAACAAAAGTCAAGCAAGATGTTTTATTTTATTTATTCTAACAGTCGATAATAAAATCTGAGCCAAAACGTAGAACTTAAGAATTGTATTCAATTCCTTGATGTAAATTCAATTCATTGTTCTTTGAATTATCGATTTCTGATTGGTCTAGACGAGAGGGTAACATTAAAAAAAAATGTCACCCGCTCAGCCATGTGATAGATTAAATTGACACCCTCGTCTGAGCCAATCAAAATATTGCATTTTAACGTGAAGTATAATAATAATAGATGACGTCGCCATTAACGCGTCATGAACCCCATATGCAACTTACTAATCCCATACGGTCTCATAGGGGGTCACCACGTGACGGCGTTTAACCAATTATAACGTGATAATTCATCTGTGGTCCGATAAAACTCTTTAACGGTTTCGGTACTTATACATCTTTGGTTTTCAAATGTTTGGCTTTGAGTGTTCCTGATAAAGGTAAATCCAGTAAAGTGCTTCGGACGCAAGATTTGTTAAACGTGTTGTTTTAAATTTTCTTTATCACTGGTGCGATACCTCTGCTAGTGGACTATTGTCCCCGATGGTATTATCAGGTCATTAGCCAGTACTTCGGTACTGACCTAATTTTATAAACTTTTCTAAAATTGTCTGTTTATAAATTTTGATATGATTAAGAAACAAAGGTTTCAACTCTCTCAGGCAAAGTTGGCTTTAGTTGAATTTGGCTAGTTAATTTTTTTTTTAATATAGCTCTTCAACGGTTTTGGTGCTTAAACATCTTCGGATTTCAAATGTTTGGCTTAGAGCGTTCCAGATGATGGTAAATCCAGAAAAGCGATTCGGATGCAAGAAATTATTAAACGTGTTGTTTTAAATTTTTACATCACTTTGTCGATACCTCTGCTGTCGGACTATTAGTCCCCGAGGGTGTCATCAGCTCAGTAGTCAGTACTTCGGTACTGACATGATTAAACAAACATTACTCAAATAGTCTGTTTATAAATTTTGAAATTATCAAGAAACTAAGGTTTTAACTCCCTCAGGCAAAGTTGGCTTTTTTGCTCTTCAACTGTTTCGGTACTTATACATCTTTGAATTTCGAATGTTTGACTTTGAGTGTTCTTGATGAAGGTAAAAAGTAAAAACACAAAAATATTGAAAATTCAAAATGGAAAGTCCCAAATCAAATTGCAAAATCAAACGTTCAAACACATCAAACGAATGGATAACAAAATCATTCCTGACTTGGTACAGACATTTTCGTATATAGAAAATGGTGGATTGAACATGGTTTTATAGCTAGCTAAACCTCTCACTTGTATGACTGTCGCATCAAATTCCATTACATTGTCAACGATGCGTGAACAAACAGACACAATGGGTAAAAATGTCAAAAATAGGGGTACAGTCAACACTATGTTATCATCTTAATCACTTTAAAAACATCAAATGCAACGACAATGAACGAAGAAGCACAAAAAGGCATACCTCAAATTTAACATCCTCATTTTACTTATATATTAAACGATTTTATTTATCTATGTAAAATCCACCCATAAAGGATGGAAGGTTTTCAGTACTGGTGTAAAATTGCGCGTTTGAAATTTGCAGAAGTAGACATAAAATAATTTTGTCGTTCAAAGTATGACGGCATACATAAATACAGAGTCAAATAAAGTAGATATAACAAAAAACAGACTTAACAGTAAAAGTAATAATAATAAATAAAATAATTGTCTGGTTCAAAGTATGACGGGATACAGAAGTACAGAGTCACGGCAAAGGTATGTCACTAAAACAGACTGAACAGAAAAAGTAGTATTAATAAATAAAATACTGTTTTCATTCAAAGTATGACAATATACATAAGTAAAAGAAATATAAATAATTATATAAATTTTGTCGTTCTAAGTATGATGGTATACAAAAGCACAGAGTCACGTCAAATGAGTATCTAAAAAAAACGGACTTAACAGTAAAAGTAATATTAATAAAGACAAATAAAAACTACTATAACAGGTTATTAAGATGATAACCAACATCAGTACGCAAAATCTATACTTCAAGAACATCTTGCATTATTTGAAAATTTGATACGGAATATTTATCAACAAGTTCTAGGTACCTTCCGATGAACTTTTGTTTAGAAAAAGGACGATATGTTCTTTGAAATAACCCTGATTCATCAACTTTCTGCTCAGACACTGGTGACGTAAATCCAGAAAAGCGCTTCGGACGCAAGATTTATTAAACGAAATATAACGTGTTGTTTCAAATGCTTTACATCATTATGGTCAATACCTCTGCTGGTGGACTATTAATCCCTAAACTTTACTAAAATCGTCTGTTATAAATTGTGAAGCTACTAAGAAACTAAGTTTTCAGCTCCCTCAGGCAGGGATGGCTTTATTTAAATTTGGCTATTGATTTTAGGTATTTTTGACATATAGCTCTTCAACGGTTTCGGTACTTATACATCTTCGGATTTCAAATGGTTGGCTTTGAGAGTTTTTGATGAAGGTAAATCCAAAAAAGCGCTTCGGACACAAGAAATTATTAAACGTGTTGTTTTCAAATTTTTGCTACTTAACTGTATATAACAACTTTTAAAATCTATTGAAAACTACTTAATTGACTGTTGGCAATTGGTCTGAATTAGTATTGGCAATACACAACGTAGAAAGTGTACAGATCTATACTCTATTTCACCATAATCTAGCTGAGATTGATTTAGTAATCCGTATTTAAATGATGAAGTGTTTCGATCAAGTCGGTGCTCCGTATTCAACTTGTGACATATCTAAACCGTTTAGACAGTATAATGTAACATTTTTCTATCAAAGTTATGATAACAAAAAATATAGTTCCGTCGGTTTTCCTTAAAAGTGATTTGGACCGTTCTCTGATTTTAATTCCCACCTCAAAAACATCTATAGACCGTTCTGCATCACTATCGTTTCTATAAAACCGGATAGTGTCTTGGTAAAGTGTTCTTTTATGTTATTATTACCTCGCGTTAGAAAACTGTTTTAAAGACTAAGATAAGTCGTTATAACGACTTGGAAACTTGTTGAAACCACATCACTATTTTTAGATGTGTTTACAGAAGATAAGGAAGTTACATACCTTCTATATATGTGCCTGAAGATTCCATCTCACAGAATCCCTCACAGTGTGATAACCTGTAAAACAAAACAAAAAGAAAGAGAGACGAAACATACCAAAGGGACTTTCAAATTTTGGTCGAAAATAATTGGCAAAGTCATGATAAAAAACAAAATAGACCAACAGACAAGCAATAGCACACAAAATTAAACAAAGAGATCTGAATACAACAAGAACCCAGCCGAAAAACGTGAGTAATCTCATTGGCTTCAGAAAACTTATTTGATCATATCCACACGAGACATGCGTCGTATTAATATTAGTATAAAAATAAAGGAGTAGGTCCGGTAAGGGCCGATTTCGGCCTCAAATTTTAGGTTCATCTAACGAAAGTTTCTGGACACTTTTTAAACACTTAGGTGTCTATTTCAATTGATTTTTAATTAGTTTTTCTGAAAGATTATAACTGATTTAGTCATTACAAATACTCCAATTCAAGCTTAAATATGAAAAGTATCTCAAATATGCCAAGAGACCTCACTTTTCAGATAGTTTTTGTCAAAAATGAAAGTCGCCACATCCGTGTTCATCCTCAACCTTTATATATGTAATGTATTATCAACAAATACAATTTACGTTTCAATATTATGAATGAACACGAATGCGGCCACTTTCATTTGAGACGGAAACCGTTTAAAATTTAACTAAAATGCTAAAATTGTGGAGCTTTCAGTAATTTAGCATGACTTAATAATGCTAGTACCCGATAGATGTACATTGTATTGCCAAAACAGGCAACATTAAGGTAGCAGAAGCATTCTACTTTCCAATAAAAAGCTAAAAGATTACAATTTCACAATTTTGGTTAAACTGCTATATTTTGGGGCCAAAAAGAGGTTTTACCGAACCTACTCCTTTTAAACATGAATCAAGTAATTAACATAAAGCAGATGCGAATAAATAAGTAAGACATCATTCTATAAATTCTATACCATCAGTATTTCGTACCCTGTTACCTGACCGAATGTAAAAGATTTGAAATTGAAACTGTTTATCTGACAAATGATGGACGTGACATTAACCGGCATAACACACCAAACATTCACAAATAAAAAGCACAAAAACCTCACTGATAACTCATTTATAAATAAAGTGATATCAACTTTTTAAACACAGATATTTGAATAAAGGAAACAACTCACATATTGAATATCATCTGCAAATTAAGAATATGTGTAATACCACCAATCCATGCCAAGTATTTATTAATCTAAATCAAAGATAAATTTCCACTTTTCACTTGTGCAAATAAAACAAAGACTAATGAAGAAAAACAATGACGGTATCACATCAACAAGTGTCCTTTTAGATCTAGAACAAACCATTACAAATTGTCAACTTTACAATTCTATGTAGCAACGTTCATGCATATACAAAATGTACTTTTATAGATGTAGGATATTTAAAAGCATTTATTTTCTATCAGGATTTCTCTGATACGGGTATGGTGATAAACCAATAAAACCAAACATTCCTAATTGAGAAATCAAGGTTATAACCTTGAAAAGCTTATAATAATCAATGCGAGTATATATACACCGTTATATAGTATCTATTCCACTGATTATCACGGATATGTTGCAATTGTCCGAACAACAATCTCGACTCCTATTCAACGAATGTGGGTCGGTAGCCAATTATTTTTCTCACGAAAACATGTTTCTAGTAGGCTTAGACACCGACTTTTTATATCGATGAACAAACATAATCATTATTGTAACCGTAAAATTTATGAAGCGTTGATTTGACTCGTTTTTTCTCTTGTGTTCAGAGCAAACTTATGTTGATGAAGGCTGTATGGTGTGAACATGCAAAGCGTAAAATAATAGTGGATATTTCAACGTCATACTATAGCGGAGAATATACCTTTTGTTGAGAAATAGGATGTTGACAATTTGAAAGTTTGAAATCATCAAGTTTGTAACATATTCTTATTTATTTTCTCTGAATTTCATGACTTTCGAACAGCGGTATACAAATGTTGTATTATTTAGTATTTAAAATAAAATTGAGAATGGAAATGGGGAATGTGTCAAAGAGACAACAACCCGACCATATAGAAAAACAATAATAACAGCAAAAGGCCACCAACAATGTAGCGAGAAATTCCCGCACACGGTTGCGTCCTTCAGCTGGCCCCTAAACAAATATATACTAGTTCAGTGATAATGAACGCCATACTTATTTCCAAATTGTACACAATAAACTAAAATTTTAAAAATAAAAGACTAACAAAGGCCAGAGGCTCCTGACTTTGAATGACTACAATAATTACTGTCAAAGACCATCATATGTTTATTCATCTAACTAATAAAATGATTGATCTGTAATATGCAACATACGAATAGGTATAAACTCTTTTAAATGATTGAAAGGAGAAAAGTAAAATCAGAAAAAAACTGAAATTAGAAGAAAGTTTAAAAAGGAAAGTTCCTAATCGTATGGTAAAATGAAAAGCTCATCTTATTTTTTCCAAACGATGAGATATACTGTCAATCTGAAAAAAACTTGAAAAATGGAGATGAACAATACTGATAATATTATATACTAGATTCACCTCAAAACTAGAAATATCAGAAAGGTATGTTGGTAAACGATAGCTAATATAATTTATTAGACTGTCTTTCTCTTTTATATCATTTAGTTCAATAATATGTTATTTTGATATGTAACATTTCTTTTTCATTTTGTCATAACTATTACTTAGAGTTCAGTCATTTATCATTTACGAGGCACAAGATGTCAAATTTCTGATCACCGATTTTACTAATATTTCTTATATTTTATGTATAACAAACTGAAACGTAAAATATAATTAAAAAACAAAAGTCTAAAATCAATAATTTATGATAGTTTGTATCAACAAATAACTTACAAGTGAATAATTCATCAGAGATGTTTTAAGCTAATTTGATAAAACTGATCCAAATTGGCTGCTTAAAACGAACTAATATTTAACTTTCTCTCTTTAAATCAAAACCACATATCTTTTGTAGGATTGCTCATCAAATGAACTCAGGAATAAAAAAGGTGTTTTTCACTTTTCCGTTAGTTTATGATATTCGATTTTATAAGTTTGATAGACCTCCCCTCTTATAACTTATCTGTTAGTTCAGTATATTTGTCATTATATTAACGCGTTTACACCAAAAGTCCGAAACGTTTTGTTTTTTACCTTTACATTATCTAACAACTCTTATCAATGGATTATTTATTCATGTTCAGTAATGAAGTTTCATTTTACCGTAGTGAATATAAAACATGACTAAATATCTGCAAATGACTTAATATAAATTGCCCAGACTGTTACCGTTACATTTTACCATAACGACAAAAGTTCGTTTACCAATGAGACGGATGAGACAGAACAGTGTTTAAGATTTTCAAAATTAATTATTTAAATATGTTTATAGATATTGAAGCTTAGCCTTAAAAGTCAGTAAGATAACAATACTCCATAATACAACGTCTTGGTTTTTTTTTATCTAACGCATGCATCATTTAAGATATAATAAATGCTGAACAAATTCTTGCAGTTCGTGGATTGTGCTGCATGAACATGTCTGTTAAGATTGTTTTTGAAAATACTACAAGCTTAATGAAGTCCCACGTGTCAATTGATTTGTGATAACGTTTTGATTATGCATCAGTTTAATACACACATTCTTTAGAATTTAAACTCTTTAAACCAAGTACGATATATACATTCTTATGAATATAAACTCTTTACACCGAACACATTGTATCAGTACTAGACACACATTCTTTAGAATGTAAACTTCACACCAAATACGTCACTTCCGTTCTATACATACATTCTTAGGAATGTAAACACTTTACACCAACTACATTTCATCAGTACTTTTTTCTGCTGTCTGTCATTAATGTCTCTTGTTTATTGTAAAGCATCAAACCAGGCAGTTTTGTTTCCTTGTTTGAAATGAATTCAATTTTGAAATAGTGGGGTCTTTTATAGCTTACAATGAGTTGTGTATTTAGGTCACTGTTAAATACTTTAAAGAAACCTCGTTCATCAAATCATTGTCTGTTGGTTTCTGTTGTCTAATGAGTTCTTATACAACATACTCATTTAACATGTGTTAACAATTCCCGTAGTTTAACCTTATAAAAAGATACCTGTCAACAAGTGCAGAAAACAATGGATTACACGGAAACGTATGACATGAATACAAACGCATCGAATGATGTAAACAAAATATATCTAACGTATAAAAAGAAGATGTGGTATTATTGCCAAAGAGACAACTATCCACAAAAGACCACAATAACGCAGACATTAACAACTTTAGATCACCGAACGGCCTTCAACAATGAGCAAAGCCCATACCGCATAGTCAGCTATAAAAGGCCCCGATAAGAGAATGTAAAACAAGCCAAACGAGAAAACTAATGGCCTTATTTATGTAAAACAAAATGAACGAAAAACAAATATGTAACACATAATCATACGACAACTACTGAATTTACAGGCTCATGACTTAGGACAGGCACATACATAATAATGTGGCGGGGTTAAACATGTTAGCGGGATCCCAACCCTCTCCTAACCTGGGACAGTGATATAACAGTACAACATAAGAACGAACTATAAAAATCAGTTGAAAAAGGCTTAACTCATCAGATGGACAAAAATATAAGTAGACGTGGGCGGGTACTTATAAATCCCGACACAAAAAGACATAATGAACAGATCTGAGAGTACTCGCAGTTATCTGACAGCTAGTGTATACTATGGATTCATATATTTTCGTGGGTACCATTTTATGTTGATTCCATTTATGTTGATTTTGAAAAGTTGCATAATCATTATTATTTAATTTCATTGTTTTGGCAATGTAGACTACATACATTCCTTTAAAAAAAAACTGTATTTTTTTTTTACATATTCAAGTTCGAGGTCCCCCCTGTACCCCAAAATCCACGAAAAGTATCCAACGAATATTACAGCAGACTCCAAGGGGTGTGTAGGTAAATTCAATATCTTTGCTTAGCATGCTTGCTAGCTGAACCGCGAAGTCATTATTAGGAAAGGTAAATTATCCTTTTTTCGAACTAGTCTATTCCTAAAGACAGATACATTTGTAGATTGGTTCTTTGCTTAGCATGCTTGCTAGCTGAACCGCGAAGTCATTATTAGGAAAGGTAAATTATCCTTTTTTCGAACTAGTCTAGTCCTAAAGACAGATACATTTGTAGATTGGTTATCTGTCGGACTAGTCTATTCTTAAAGGAGGAGCGTTTACCTTACATAGTAGCGACTTTACGGTTCAGCTAGCAAGCAAGCTAACCAAAGATATTACTATCCCTTACACAGTTACTGGAATCGGCTGTAATAACTCCAGAGTATTCGCCAACTACTTAATGTTAAAAATCTCAACCAAAGGATTCCAATTTTAACAACAGTACATTAGAAAACAAATAAAACGCAAACATGAATAGTTATTACTAAAGTAATGTTCCAGAAAAGAAAACCACTGATGAACAAGATTATTCAGACTGTTATGACTATAAAACTATTGGTAAAGACATGAGGCAATAATCAGACAAACCAGCCTTATATATGATGTATAAAACAAGTAAGGAATTCACCAAGAGAAGCCATATCAGTTTCTTATATTTATTTTCACAAATTTTGAATTACTTTGTACAAACGACACAAAAAACATCTGCAGAATTTGTATACGGAGGACATCTTAAACTGCCACAGCTGGTACGTAGAGGATAAAACAAAGCGCCATTTTCACTTCCACTACTATTGTCTAATGTTTCTGCTTTTCTGTCCACACATGCGAAATCTTTCTTAGTATGAGTATAATGGTCACTCATCAGATAACCGTTATATTCTGAATTCCATCCCTTATAACAAGACTTTCGACCTACAAAAGTAATCATTTAAATAATAATTTGTTAATAGAAAAAAATGTTTTAAGTTAGGAGCTTCTGGTTTTTAATTTGTTTAGATTAAATCTATGCTTATGAACATTTAACAACTTAAAACCACAATGTGTATGTATCTATGTGTGTGTGTGTGAATAAGCACGACTATAAAATGTATGGGCAGTTATTATCTAAAACTGTTCATTGGCTTCTTGTTTTTGTTGTAAATTGGTAGACCAAATAGTTTATAAAAAGTATAACTTAAAAATATAATAATCTACGTCATATAAAGAACATTGTAGCATTTAATGATGAAAATAATTTTATTGTAATCATTTCGCTGTTTGTTATAACATTATAACTGTGTTAAGCTTATGGGGAAAATATTAAATCAAAATGATTCAAGCTGTACATTCAAAGGAAGAAGAAAAATTCTTAAGAATGGTTTTAAAAGTATGTATATATCATGCATATATCTCACTTATTAAATAGAATAACCGTATTATATCAGCTTTTCTTTGGTGACCTTTGGTTACGAGCATTCCGGATACGGTATATATGAAGTTGTTCTGAAAAGCTCTCAATAAAGTTCATTGTTTGGTTTGTGTATCAGACAAACCTGATTGGTATTTGCAAATAATTCTTAAATAAATTCAACTGTACACATCTCGTTGAATAACATACCTGGGATCATTATGACAATTGATCTTCGTTTTTGGTAACATACAGCACATGGGACTTCCTTGTTGTACATATTAGCAGACCACCCGGACGGCTTGTGGCCTGAAGAAACTTCATATTCACTTCCGTATATCTGGGGATTACCATATGGTTGATGTTCGCCATTCTCGGGATCATTTGGTAGACATAAATAATTCACACCACCTCCGCCATGTGTATATTGATTTCCACCAACTTGTCCTGAAAAGCATAACATAAATCAAAAAAATAATAAAGAACAATGTTGATAAAATCCAATAAAACAACTACGTGAAAGCCCATTACACACACTACTGTTTTTGGTTGTTCCGTTTTACCCCATAGGATAATATTAGTAATATTATAAAATTCAATATTGCTTTTGTAATTTATATCGCATATTTCATCTATGTTTGTTCTGTTAATATATCTTTCTTGCATTCTGAGGTGCACAAGACGCTTCAAAATTTTCGGTGTTTTTTTCTTTACGAAAACACATATGACGTCACCTTGTTTCGTTGTTATGCATAGACGATCAAAGCATTTCGCGTTATTTTCGTTTGATGAAATTTTACCACTAAATATATTAATCGAAATAGACTGATTTGTTTGTTGTTTTGCTTTTGTATTGTATTGTATATTGTATCTGAATAAAATTGAGAACGGAAATGGGGAATGTGTCAAAGAGACAACAAACCGACCAAATAAAAAAAACAACAGCAGAAGGTCACCAACAGGTCTTCAATGTAGCGAGATATTCCCGCACCCAGAGGCGCCCTTCAGCTGGCCCCTAAACAAATATATACTAGTTCAGTGATAATGAACGCCATACTAATTTCCAAATTGTACACAAGAAACTAAAATTAAAATAATACAAGACTAACAATAGCCAGAGGCGCCTGACTTGGGACAGGCGCAAAAATGCGGTGGGGTTAAACATATGTGTGAGATCTCAACCCTCCCCCTATACCTCTAACCAATGTAGAAAAGTTAACGCATAACAATACGCACATTTGAATTCAGTTCAAGAGAAGTCCGAGTCTGATGTCAGAAGATGTAACCAAAGAAAATAAACAAAATGACAATAATACATAAATAACAACAGACTACTAGCAGTTAACTGACATGCCAGCTCCAGATTTCAATTCAACTGACTGAAAGATTATGATTTCATCATATAAACATCAGGCACAATCCTTCCCGTTAGGGGTTTAGTATTCTACATCTGAATGTCCGCCTACGTAAACTTAAGACTTTGATGTCAACATTTTAGAATATTTGCTAGTATAACTAAGATGGGCGTAAAGCGGAAAAGCCATGCTCTAAAAGTATATATACTGTGATTAAAATGGTTGACGAAACACGATCGTCATATTACAATTATAAATTTTATACTTGATACCGATACGCTTATATAAAAATACTGTTAAATTACCTGTATACACAATGTCAACTCCTTCTGGACAACCTTTCTTCCCCCATCGAATATAAGTTACTCCTAACGATAAAGATAAAAGACGAATGTAAATTTATAATAAAACAAATCTAAAACAAATATGATTTGACATTTCTATAGGGCGTATCTAAAAGTAAATTTGGAAAATATTATTTTAATGTTTAAAGAAAGATAACACTTGTATTATTTGAATCAGAATACAACATAGTACTACAAATTGTATATATTGATGAATGAGTATTTTCATAACTACATTTATATCAAAATTGTTTTTGGGAAAACTGTACATTATGATTTGTTAACACAAATCAGTTAATTATTTTCACTCTTAGTAGTTGTCTTTAAATTATATAAACACTATATAACACGATATATAAAACTTGGCACATTTATAAAAACCTGTGTGGGTCGTTTTTCGTTCCTGCGGACACTCATCTTTCCTTGACGTGATAAGGTAATTTTTCATCATATCTAGCATTGATTGGTCTGATTCCGAAAGTACAGAGTCCCTGCAGTCATGACTAGGGAGAACCAACACAACACTTGCTATCAGCAAAGTCGCATACCGCATACTCATATTGATTCTGCAAATCATATAAAATCCAGATCATACGTTTTACATTCATTTACTTCTTGATTAATTATCAATCAAGATTCTTGAAAAGTAAGATAGCTGGCGTTCCTTAAAGAATTTTTTGTTGTTTGTTAAATTATCTTTGTTTGATAAATGGTGGTCAATGGTAAGTTCATACAAATATTGAAAGCAAATATGTATAAGCATTTCGTTAGTCGTCTTTCTTTCTTGTTATTCGACGAATTATACGTAAGGATAACGCAACTCTTGTGTACCTTGTATGATTTATAATCATTTTTATTGATGTTTATAATCATTTTTAATTTGAATAAATGAAAATGAAAACATTGCAACTTACCTTTCCTTAATTTCCTTCCAAAAATTAAAAGGCTAATGATTAAAAGACTTGTCTAGCTGGTGTTTAATTTATACGTATAGGAAAAGAATCTGATAATGAGGTAGATGCGTGACAATATATTAACTGTTCCATGAACGCAAGGAGTTACATTACAAATAAATGTATTTGAATACTTGTGACAGAACAACAACCGTTATCCATAAACTTTACATTCGTGTAAATACTAGTAGGTGGTGTCCTTTAAATAAACTATGTTACCAATTACCAATTTTGTAGTAATGTTGAACATGGTGATGGCATCATTTTATCGAATCCTCTTCTTTAACTGAAAGTAATTCCTATTTTAATAAAGTCGCAAACTCGACGTTGACAGTTCAACTTCAGCATGTACGACAAGGGGGATTTCTGCTTTAAAATTTCGAAATTAGCGCTTTTCATCTGTAGTGAAGTAACACGTCGTACCTGTATGCATATGGATGCTATATCTCCCTGTTTATATGCTATGTATAACGTATTTTCTATGTCATGATTCACTTGTTACAGGGTTGCCACTTGTAATGGAACGTTGATCAGTAGCTATATCCTCACTCGAAGTCAAATTGAAGTCATTCATTCACAAATTATGCAGCCACCATCAAGATACAGATAACAATGAATGTGTTGTTAATCATCACTTACGCCCCCTTGGCTTGGATTATGACATCAACAAATTTGACTTAGCACCGATCATGTATTTGTCAGGAGCAAGACGACATTAGCCGCTAATTGATACGCGCATGTACTAGGAGAAGCACGTCCGATCATCAGTTAAAATGAAATATAGTATTACTTCAAAACATCCTGTAACATTATATAGCTCAATTTAGTTTTGTAAGAATTTTGTTTTCGGAATTTGAAAACGGTATAGACATATATAGATACTTTAAATGCAGATAGCTGTTCGTACTTATTCAAAATACGACATAAAAATAGATTAACTACTTTGTTTTTCTTGTGTTGTTACGTAAATATGCGAGGGATGGGAAAGGTCTTTCCAACTTTCACATCCTCAAACCTTTTATAGCCTATAATGTGGTTTTATTTTGGCAATAACTGAATGCAGTCTGCTGAGCTTAAATGGCTTACAACAACAACTCTCGTCTCTAATGGTTTGGTTGATTGACATGTTTGTCGGAAAATATTTAAAATAAAGACACCTAAATATATGTACTTATGTTAAAAACTGTTTGAATGGGGAAAAAAATTTAAAAAGATAGTACATCCAAGTAACTTTAGAAGATATATATGTAGGACTCTAAAGTGCGATGGGGACGCTAAAGTGCGATGGTCACGCTAAAGTGCGATGGTATACGCCATAGAGCAATGCCGCGACACGCTAAAGTGCGTTTTTTACCTGAATGCGTGTTTGTTCGCAAAAGTGTGAACGTTTGCATTATGACGTTTTAAGCCATTTGAACATACAAACATTGACATGCCGGTAAACGAGAATATTTGTGACTCCCGATGAAGGCTTTTTACTTGACAAAACAAGAGATACAAATGAAACATTTTTAGTAGGTGATATAGAAAACTGTATGCGGAGGATTTTTTCCCAATAAAATCACCCACAGTACAAGTCCTTCGAAATCGCTGTGTCGGCGCGGACAATTTTTTTTTTCTGTCAGGATAGTGGATAAAATGTTAAACATCAACATAGAAAACTGACGACAGTAAGAGGAAGGTTCAAACCGTAAAAGAGAGAGAAAAAGTCAAAATACACCAAGTGTCAAAGTATTTCAATTCGTCCAAATTTAATTTAAAAACTCCTTCTATGTTTTTAATCAAACTTACTTTAAAAAAAAGCTACTTTTTAACTTTCTAATTGAGTTTTATAGCCTGAATATTTTGGTACAATATGTTGTGTCATGTCTGTGAAAGAGATGGATATTCGTCAACAAGATAGTGGCATACCAAGCAAGACTGGAAGCTATAATTTATCGTATGGCTAACCGAGCAAATAAATAGTAGTTTTATGACTAAAGGTTATCAGAACGACCATTGCAAAACAATTAATACGAGAAAAATAACGGCCTGATGTATACAGAAAAAAAATCATTAAAAAACAATTAAGAAAATGTCAATGAAACAGTTATTCACCAAACACAAAATGGTGCTGATGTGCGCACTTAATAACTTATGACCCAAGGCGTGAAGTATCGGCTCTAGTCGAAAAGCTAGTTATATAAACCACTCACTAACTCGTGTACAACAATTCAAAAGAGAAAAACAACGGCATAATTTATAACCAATATACAAAAACTAAAATAATATTAACACAGCAAAAAACAAAAGACATTCCCGTTACACTATCGCACTTTGGGGTGTAAACCAACGTCCTTTAGCGTGAAATATATACCATCGCACTTTAGTGTGGCATACCATCGCACTTTAGCGTGTCATCTGATCGATCGCATTAAAAAAAACAGCGCTATTTAGCGTCTGACACCATCGCACTTTAGCGTAGACCATCGTACTTTAGAGTGACCATCGTACTTTAGAGTACCATCGCACTTTAGAGTCCTACATATATATAGTTATCAAAGGTACAAGGATTATAGTTTCGTACGCCAGACGCGCGTTTCGTCTACATAAGACGCATCAGTGACGCTCATATCAAAATATTTATAAGCAAAACAAGTACAAAGTGGAAAAGCATTGAGGATCCTTTATTCCAAAAAGTTGCGCCATAACGGCTAAGGTAATCTATGCCTGGGATAAGAAAATCCTTAGTTTTTCGAAAAATTCAGAGTTTTGTAAACAGGAAATTTATAAAAATGACCACATTATTGATATTCATGTCAACACCGAAGTGTTGACTTCTTGGCTGTTGATACCCTCGGGAACGAAACGTCCACCAGCGGTGGCATCGACCCAGTGGTGTTAATAGTTATCAAAGGTACCTGGATTATAATTTAGTACGCCATGCGCGGGGTTTGTCTACATAAGACTCATCAGTGACGCCTATATCAAAATATTTATAAAGCCAAACAACCACAAAGTTGAAGAGCATTGAGGATAAAAAATTCCAACAAATTGTGCCAAAGTCGGCTAAGGTAATCTATGCCTGGGATAACAAAATCCTGAGTTTTTCGAAAAATCCAAATTTTTGTACACAGGAAATTTATAGAAATGACCACATTATTGATATTCATGTATGTGTGTAATGGTATAGTACAATTCTTTATAAACTAGAAAACGTTACACTGAGTATTGGTTGACCAACGAGCAATAGCAAGATACTGTGTTATAATTTACCTTAAATGTTTCTCAATCTCTTTCATTAAATATATTTTTCTAAACATTTGAGTTATTACCTTCCTACATTGTATAATGTTTGATTATTGTTTTTCAAAATATCTCTTGTCATCGTCCGGTGCTATGAAGGGGAAATCTAGATACTATTATCACAGTATAACTTGTTCAATCCTTAATATACGAAAGAGCAAATGATCGTATGTCGGAAAATCATTTGGGAGATCGGTTGTCACTATGGTGTGTTTATTTAACTCTTGCAACTTCAAATACAAAATTAACCTTTCATAATCAAATGTAAATCGATTTAACCAAACCGAACTAGTATACTAGTAGTTGTCATAATGATGGAGAGAGTCTTTGCAAAGCTCTAATGACTGCCTTGCATTTAATGAAAACCATTTGAAAAGGTTGCTTTATAGGTTTTTTTCTTATATTAGATCAAAGGTCTTATCGAACTAAGTAACACATATAAATTGTTTTAAGTCATTGCTGTATTTTAATGATGTTTGAATGTAGCTCATTTTTAGCATCAACACAGGCTTACTTAATACGGTTGGAATTTGATGTGAGAGGTTTAGCTAGCTTTTAAAACCAGATTTTATCCAACATTTTCCAAATAAGAAAATGACGTACCAAGTCAGATATATGACAGTTGGTATCCATTCGTTTGTTGTTTTGAGGATTTTAAATTTCCATTAGATTAGGGACAATCCTTTTTTTAAATTATATTGTAATTTCTTTTATTTGTGACTTTACTTTTTACAAATATTTGTAAGGGTCCTAACATAATCATAATAATATTAGGTAGCAAATTGTGATATTTTCGTTTAGTTGTTTATGTAGGAAAGTTTCTACTACTACCGCATAGTTATGTTGTGGCAAAGATACTTGTTGATTTATACAATTGAGAATGGAAACACTCCAGGTTTCCATGGAAATATATGTTTGCATGATTATCGAATTTGTACATGATATTATCATCTTAACTTTGAAACTTATTTAAGAATATGATTCATTTGTTACACATTAAAGTACGACAATCTTGATTTTAAGACTTGTGTCTACATGATATACATATATCAGTTCTAAGGAGATATGATAGTGTTATCCACTCCATTAAATAAGATACAATATAAAATAAAATTTCACACTTCATAACCATATCTGAAACATTTTAAAAGAACGTAATAATGCTCATTAGAATCGTCAATCTCTTTATTCAAAGGTATAACGTCATATATTTGAGTTGACGGTTTAATTTGGAAAATTTGGAGGCCATACCAAATCTATTATCAACAAGAATTCAATAAGACGATAATACGAATTTCGACCAAATAATGCTAATTAGTGCTTAAAATATAAAAAAACAACCTCGATTCTAATATTTACAAATTGTAAACATTTCAAATCAACGAAACATAAATGCTGGGATCGCAGCACTGTCAGGTACAAACAGACTTCCAGGTATATACCTGACAAAAACAAAAACACGGTACTTCCAAGAATTTGTTTACCAGAAAATACTAATTCATAAGTGTGGAGAAAAAAGCAGAAAAAAGAAAAGAAAAGATGAATTGAAAACGTCTTCGGTACATAAAAAAATTGACTGGAGAACACAACAAACTTCTTATCCGTGATTACAAATACTGGATCTTAAATTATATGCACCAATTAAAGATCCAAGTAACTGTAGAATGCATTTGGTCCGAACTGAATGTTGCGATTACTACCTGAATAAGTTTTGCCAATTCTTAACAAATCATTTTGCAAGCAATAACTTAATATCAACAAATAAGAACATTCCATAATTAACTAATAAAAAAAATTAAAACAATCTAAGCAATGGGTGTGTTACAGAACAAACATGGACGCTGCAATCATTAAAAATAACAAAAGAAAACTAAACTGCTAGAAAATGCAAAAGCTCGAATATATCAAACGAAAGTATAACCTCATTTACGTATGATCAAATATAACATATAATTTATATCGACACGGAAGAATGTTCCCACCGTAAAGTGATCTCTAGCCTACATTATTTACCAAATTAAATCAAAGTTTTAACAATATAATCAAAAATTCAAATGAGTATGTAAAAATGGAAACTAGAAAGCAGACCTATTCAACCATACGAAATGGAATATGATTTCAAATCAGACAACTCTTCACCACGTAGAATTTAGCGAGTACATGTCAACATAAGACCCCAATCGGCATTAACACAACGAATATATTTTCAGTTTTAATCAAGATTCCAATCTTGAAAGATTTGAAAGATCATAAGATCATATAACAACAACAAAAAAAGCAGTAGAGCAAACCTTGAGATAATTCAATTTGAGTCATGTTCCAGGATTTTAAGTTATTTTATATGGATATCTATACTGAACAATACGTAACAATTGCGTTAATATATATTGGAGTTCAGACATATTTAATACAAATTTTGTTTTTATTTTTGTTTTTGGCTACATGAGTAAAGATTCACTTCACTTTTAGATGCAAAAAAACAGTGTTGAATCGCTTATTGCAGATGCATGAATATATATCTTCATGATTGATACATATCTATTCTTAAACACCCCTTTACAGTTATTAAGAACATTAACTGTAATTTAGTTTATTATTTATTATTATTTATTTCACTTGACTGGGCGGGATTTAACCGGTTCATTTATTTAAGACCAGTCCATATATACACAGTCAGGTGTTTTGAGATAAACATATCAACGCAGTGTCCAGTTATTCGCCCAATATCATGAATTCAGCTTTTTTGTTAATTCGTTTGGTGACATTGATAGGTGATTAAAATTCAAAAATATTTGTAACGACAATCATCCTCATCACACACATCTTCAAATGGACTATCATTATCAAAATTAAACGTATGCTCTAGCCGATCAGTTGAAATAACATTGGTAATAGCTAATTGACACTCGTAACGACTTTTACAACCGACACGAGTATTTTAAACATTTTGTATGATAAGCATAGAAAATTAAGTGCAAGAAACATAATACTTTTTCCCGTCAAACAGGCTCAGTTGTTTTCGAACATTGCATTTGTTAATCCAATCTCCAATAGGAAAGGCAGTCCACATTCATATCGTAGCCATCATTCTTATTGAGTTCCAGGATTAAATTCAAAATGGAAAATGGAAAAGTGTAAAAGAGACAACAACCCGACGAAAGACCAGAAACCACTCAAACGCCACCGATGGGTCTTCAACACAGCGGGGGCAATCCCCCACCGGTACTTAGGGTTCGGTTAAACAAAAATCAAAAACTATTTATCATCACTTAAAAAAGTGACCATGCAGGTGTTTTATGTTGATACTCTGTTTTTTTTAATAAGGATAAATGAATAAGAAATAGTGCATTTGGGCTTGAATAAATACTTATTTTACCTTAAAACTATGTTAGCCCTTTATGCCACATATTTTACGAGCGACAGCAAAGGATAACATATCGGCTTAAAGGACAAACCTGTGGTAGAATCAGTATATCTTCAAGCCCCCATGAAATATTTCTATTCCAGTAGGACAATAAACTGTTATTTAGGGTCGAAGGTAAAGGCAAATACTTGCTGTTTCCGTAAATAAGCCCAGAAAATTACATTACGTCAGACGTAGGTGTGGCCAACTCAAGACTAACCAGTGACGCTCAGATGAAAAAAGTTTAAAAGCCAAAACAAGTACAAAAATGAAGAGCACTGCGGATCAAATGTTCCGAAAAATTGTAGGCAATACGGCTAGGGTTTTAATCCTGGGATAAGAATATCCTTATTATTCAGAATAATTCATACTTTTGCAAACAGTAAATTTTATTATACCGAAGTGGTGACTAACTACAGAATATAAACGGATACGTTACATAATAAAACCTAAATACAAGCCGGACAAATACACAGCCGAATTTGCCGAAGCCATTTCAACGCAAAAAGTGATTTCACATATCATATTTTAGAGTAGTTTGTATTAATGATAAATAGTACTGACATCTATCAGTATAGGTTAAATTCTCGAATAAGGCTTTTTAAATGAAAAGCAAACAGAAATTTCGTATATTTATTTATTATACAATCACTTTGTACAAACGACACAAAGAACATCTGCTTCATTGGTATATGGAGGGCATCTTAAATTACTACATTTGGTTCGTAAAGGATAAAACAAAGCTCCACTTTCCTCTCCATTCTTATTGTCCAATGGTTCTGCATTCTTGTCTACACATGCGTAGTCTCTTTTGTAATGTCCTTTATGACCACTCATCAGATAACCATTGTATTCTGAGTTCCATCCCTTAAAGCAAGTCTTCCGACCTTAATTATGATTGAACATATTATGAAAAACTGGAAATTGTAGATCCGGTGAGAGTAAAATGCATTTTAAGTTTATGACTTTAGGGATTTATGTTTTTTATTGCGTCTTATTTGTTAGACAATTTAACCAAATGCTATCATTATTTGATATGTGTATGATATGTAACAAATAATTGAAGCATGTGAAGTAATATAAATTCTTAAACTATTCACTTGCTTTCTTTTTTTAGTTTTGTTGCAATTGTACACTATACATTTTTCTACATCTATAATGAACGTTTTAATATGTTTTCCAGCGAAGTTGTTAACAATGTCTGATTGCCATTATTTTGGTGAATTTGTAGAAAAAACTTTACTTGAAGCATACTTCAAAGGCATAGTCTATAAATATATTTACATTATGTTATATCAATGTATATATGATAAACAGCTTTAATTTCGAAATAAAATAAATAGTTATTGCTGTTTTGTGAAGGCACTATCCGTGTTTGTTTTCACGACACTGATTTGTAGTTCAGATAACATTCAAGGCAGTCTACAAAAGTTGTAATGACATTTCTGGTTTGATTTCAGCAGTACAAATTAATTTGCATTAACAAATATTAAATAAGTCCTAAACATTTTGAATCTTGATCATCGTAATAATTCATATACCTGGTATCATCAAAACAGCTGATTTTTGTTTTTGGTAACACACAGAACAAGGCACCTCCTTATTGTCCATACTCTCTGACCATCCTGATGGCTTCATTGTTGAAGTAAGTTGGTATTCACCTCCATGTATCTGGTCATTGTCGAATGATTGATGTTGTCCATTCTCTGGATCATTAGGGAGACATAAATAGTTAACACCACCTCCTCTATATGAATAGTAAGTTCCACCGACTTGACCTGAACAAGAAAAAATGTGTTTAAACATTATTACACATAATCTACAGAGTTTTAATTAACAAAGATATGGTATCATTTAAATGAAATTACTATCCATCAACGATATGATGATCTAATCAATGAAAAGTGTTCATATATATAAACTTACATTTAGTCGTATTAATTTTCTTTATAAATTTGTTAAAAAGTATATCTATCCGTGTACATGAATGAGCGAACGAACAAATCGATAGTTCCACTGATAATAATTCATTAACAAAATTACTGTAAGGAAAATGAAGAAAATAAAGTTGTTTAATTTTACTTAAAAGTTCAGGGTTGCTATACTTGACAAAGTTAGCTTATACTATTATTTAAGATACCTGTATATACTAGATCAACTCCTTTTGGACAACTTTTCCTTCCCCATCGTATATAGGTCACTCCTAAAGATAAATACAAAAGAAACGGTAAAAGTATTTCTTTTGGTATTTTGCCAGTTTGAATGGAGTTATCGAAATTTAAAATTAGGATTATAAAAAAGAGAGACAAAATATACCACAGGCATAACACTCACAAATCAAAAACAAACTGACAAACAATAATACACATGGCACTACATATTTGTCAACCAGTCAAATAGACACCATAGTTATAAATTCCACATATATGTACATGACATATACATTCTTTATCATCACAATTGTTTGAAACATAATGCACGTTGATTTTTGTAACTCAAAGCATGTTTATTTAAAAACAAATCGATATAGTTAACTTGTCATTTCATTATTTATATTTGTAAGTTGTCGTCCACTCAATTGATAGCATTAAACAGATAGTTAATAATAAACATTTCAAAAGATGGTGTGGTATGATTGCCAATGAGACAACTCTCCGCAATAGACCGAAATTCTACAATTTAAATCAATACAAACCTGTATTGAGTGTTTTGTTTTTCGTTGAACATTCGCCCTTTCTTAACGTATGTAAGTAATGTTTCATCATATCTACCAGCGACTGATCTGAGTCTGAGAGGTCATAGTCCTTACATTCATGACTGTACACAACCAGAATAACAGTTGCTAGCACAATTGTCAAATTAGCAAAATACATATTGATTCTGCCTATAATATAAATATAGAATGGTTTAAAATCTTGCATCATTCTCTGTATAGAAAATCATGATTTGTTTAGTTGAGAGTAGCAAAAGTGTAATGTTTATTTACAATAAATAGGTGTATTTGGTGAAATTCGAGATTTGAAATATTGGCTTTTTGAAAACGAAAGTTTGACGAACTATTGCTTTTGTTTTAGAATAAAAAAAATCTCCTGTTTTAACACAATAAAGATATCTGACAAAACACAACCGTTACGACAGAACAGTCAAGTATTTGCTTGTTTAATATTATCATTTAAAAAATATTGATCAATTATTAACTTTTGTAAATAATTTGAATGGGAAAATCAACATACGTATGTATTTTCGCCTGATTCCTTCTTGTGATTTACTAAAGATTGTTGTGTAAATCGGTGCTATTTCTGCATTTTACACCGTATGGTTTGGTATCGTTTCTGAGATCTAATTTAGAAAGTAGATATTTCTGGCCTCTTTAAACAAAAGATACTATTACAGATTTAACATACCTTTCCTTCTAGTCCGTTTTGAAATGGCCGAACAATACATCCAGCTATCTAACAACGCGGTTTTTATAGAAACATCGGTATCTTTTGAAAACGAATGATGAGTTATTTGCGTGACCAGATATTGATTTATTTATACATACATGTAATATGTATATAAAAGATTCAGTATAAAAACAAGAATATCGGGATGATTGAGACAATGTTTCGCCAGAGAACAAATGACATAGAAGTTAAAATCTATTGGTCACGTTACGGCTTTCAATACAGAGCAAAACATATACCGCATGGTAACCTATACATTACTCAGAAGTGCTCAGTTCCAACGAGAAAATTTATATTGTCATGGCGTTGTCAGTTTTTTTTTAGATTTATGAGTTTGACTGTGCCTTTGGTATCTTTCGTCCCTCTTTTACAGCATAACTTATGCCAAAACCAACGACCGAAAAAACAATTATGATAAACAGTAACAAAAAATAAACATTGAAATATATACAGATTCCTGTCCTGGGACAGTAACATACCTGTACAGAATTGGCGGGATAAAGCATGTTTCGGTGTCGCCCTGGAACAGTGGTGTAACATATGACAAACAATAGAAACTAGTTAAAAAAGACATAACTAATCAGATTGATACAAGCAAAAAATCAAGCAACAAAAACGCAGAACAGACGTAACACGGTATATATTATCATCACACCAAAAATAAGCCACTTACTCTAGATCTGAGAGTGTGAAGGTATAATACCACAATTGCTGATCCCGTATTAGTCTTTGATCAATTTACACTTTGCAAACTATGCAGAATATAGTTTTCTTTCAAATAAAACAAATTATGACATAAGTAAATTGTTTCCAGTCCAGTGCTATTGACACAATTTCACATTACATTTCATTGCGTATAAAAATACATCACTGGAAGTTAACCAACTCAAATGTACACCTCTTTTGTAACTGTATACAAGCTTTAGTAACCATGTAACCTCAAGAAATCCCAAATAAAAAAGTAATAGTATTTGAAATATCAAAGATATATGTTTATGACCAAGAAAAGTTTTACTGCAATGAAATGTAGGAATAATTACATATGTACCTACAACTGTCAATTTTGAGGAAATATTTTTTTCGATGGTTTCGTGTGTACCTTTTTGTTTACATCGTTGACATCGTTTACATCTTAGTGTTAACAATATCGAGTCAACACAGTTTTTATATTATATATCGAGTCTATACATTGTGTTTACATTGTCCTTATCGTATTCATCGTGATGTTGACAACATCGGGTCGACATTGTGCACATCGTAATCACAATACGAATGGTGTGTACCAAGTCTATACTTATGTGTTACAATCATTTACATCTTATACATCGTGATGTTGACAATACCGTTTCCACATTGTGTTTAGTTGTATACAGATAAAATTTAGAATAGAAATGGGGAATGTGTCAAAGAGACAACAAGCCGACCAAATAAAAAAAACAACAGCAGAAGGTCTCAAACAGGTCTTCAATGTAGCGAGAGTCTATTCCTCTCTGTTCACATCGTCTACATCGTTTACATACTGATGTTGACATATCAAATTTACATCGTTCACATCGTTGACATTAGATTTAAGTTGTGTAACAAGTCTTTACCTTTGTGTTTACATCGTTCACATCGTATACATCGTGATGTTGATAACATCGTGTTTCTGTTGCATATGATGTCAATACTTCCCTGCTGACATAGTTCAGAACGCCCATTAAAGGCTCTGGGATGATGACTGTACCATTACGTATAATGGTATACTTTTATAAAATGTGACTTTTACCTGTTTCATTGGCACTCATACCTTGTCTTTCTATATCTATAAACCCGTAAATGTCAGATTATATATCCTGTTTGAAATCAGAACTACACATATATAAGTTACTATCCCTGTCTCTTAATTATTTAACCAATACCTGACATTTATTAAAATTCATCACCAAGTATATTTAATCAGTACATTATTATTATCTCTAATAGTTTGTGTAATTCTTTCAAATACAGGTTTTCCATCTTTTCATCTTTATCTTAAAAAAAGAACTTGATATTTTCCAATTACAAAAAATAAGAATGATCCTGGTACTTTTGATAACTATTTCGTACCACAAGCCCAGTAGTCAACACATCATGCATATCAATAATGTGGTCATTTTTATAAATTTCCTGTTTACAAAACGTTGAATTGTTCGACCAACTAATGATTTTCTTATCTCAGGCATAGATTACCTTAGCTGTATTTGGCACAACATTTTGGAATTTTAGATACTCAAGGCTCTTCAACGTTGTACTTGTTTGGCTTTAATAAATATTTTAATATGAGCGTCACTGATGACGCGCGTACTAAGTTATAATCCTGGTACCTTTGGTAACAATTTACACCACTGGGTCGATGCCACTGCTGGCGGACGTTTTGTCCCCGAGGGTATTACCATCCCAGTAGTCAACACTTCGGTGTTGACATGAATATCAACAACGTGGTTATTTTTATAAATTTCCTGTTTACAAAACGACGATTTTTCGAAAAACTTAGGACTTTCTCATCCCAGGCATAGATTACCTTAACCGTCTTTGGCACAACCTTTTGGAATTTTAGAACCTCCATGCTCGTCAACTTTGTACTAGTTTGGATTTATACATATTTTGGTATGAGCGTCACTGATAAATCTTATGAAGACGATACGCGCGTCCGGCGTACTAAATTATATAATCCTGGTACCTTTGATAACTATTAACTCATCAGAACGATACAAATACAAATACTGCGCAGAGTGGACGTGGCGAGGTACGTACATGTATAACTTGATATCTATTGTTATCAATAAAATATCGTTAAGAAATTCTAATATGTCAATGTAAACGATGTAAACCTTTCATAATATTTCAAATATAATTAATTATGTTGACACCTTATCGTGCGCACAACAACACGGTAATGATAATACATTGTAAACATCGCGATGGTAACGATTTCAACGATGTAACCAGTATATACGAGTTCTAATAATGTAAAAAATGTTGACAATATATTTTGTTTACATTGTTAACAATATTATTTAAACATTGTGCACTGGACAAGTATTGTAAGCTTCCGATTGCATAAAACCTTTGTTATGTTTGCATGTTGTGTTTGCTGTATATTTTATTTTGCATTTTTCTTCAATGGAGTTCCTTTAGGGGGAAGTAAAAGTTATCTAAACGGAGTTGATAGATAGACACAAGTCAACTTACGTTATCATTGTCTTTTTGCATTGTTTATTCTGCAACATCATTTTGGAAATAGACTTTTTAACAAATTGACAACACTCCTATGAAAACGTAGCGCCTCGTCTAATTTTTATTTTCTTATTTGTTTTTAATTGATTATTTTGTTGTACAGTACATACATACATTAGTTATTACATAAGTGAATGACAAGACTTTTATGATATTGCTTTACTGTTGTAATGATGCGAATAAACAAGTAAACACTTTACAAGTCAACGATATACACCACTGTATATGATACATGTCAAGAAGACTTTAGAGTTCATAAAATATATAATAATATTTAAGAATTAATTAAATAACTTCCATAAATCCCCTTACCCCTTTTTCAGTCGACAAGTGACTGTAGAAAGATATCAGTATTTTAATATTTCCAGACGTTTGTAAAAAAAACTCAAAAAAGCTTGGACAGATATCAACAGTCTGTCTAAATTTGAATTTGCCTGTAAAAATATAAAAATTTAAAACTAAATATTTATCAAAACTCAATAAACAAAAAAGACACTGTCTTTATTAAATTTATATTCTGACTCCAAAAACTAATACCACCAATTAGAAAATTATCTCCAAAACTGTTTTATTTCTGTACATTTAAAACATATGCTCTATAGTTTCTATTTCTTTACCACTGACACGTTTATAAGTTAAGGAAAGTTTATATTTTTCAAGTAGATAATTATATGAGACTATTCTGTGGCATATTTTTGATTGGAAAGCTTGGAGTTTGCTTTCTTTAGTACATGTAAAAGCCAGTAAATTATTTTTTTTCTTCAATTTTGTGTCACTAATTTCTGTATTAAAACTGTCTTTCCACCGTTAATGTTAAACAGGGAAAACATGTCTCTGATCTATAAAAAGTCAATACACAATTTTAGCCAAACAAATGCTGATAGGCATTTTTCTATTCTCATGCTCAAAGACGAGCTGCTCTTAGGTGAGATAAGTTGTATTTTATCCAGCCACGTGGTAAAATAAGCTTAATAGGTAGAATGTCATGAGACAAAACAATCGCCTTTATCATCTACAATATCATTCATGAACTTTATGCCTTTTATGTACCCAAATGTATTCTTTGCTCACATCAAATGCATTTAATGGGAATAAAAATACCCTTTATACATTTCCATGCAATTAACACTTCTATATATATGAAAAATAGAGGTGTTTTTAAATTTAAAAACTCAAATTCGCCTCTGCTCATAAATAAATCTTCAAAAAATCAAAAAGGGGGGAAAATGCTTTGGCTAGAGGTAGAGGGTTGAGATCTTATACACATGTTTAACCCTGTCGCATCTTTGCGCCTGTCATAAGTCAGGAGCGTCTGACCTTTGTCAGTATTGTATTCTGTTTAATTTTAGTTTCTTGTGTACAATTTGGAGTTAAGTATGGCGTTTATTATCACTGAACTAGTATATATATTTGTTAAGGGGCCAGCAGAAGGACGCCTCCGGGTGCGAGAGTGTTTCCGCTACATTGAAGATCTGTTGGTGACCTTCTGCTGCATGTGGGTCTGTTCCATGCATGTTCAGGAGCCTGCAATTCAGTGGTTGTCGTTCGTTGATGTTTTACATATTTTTTGTTTTTCGTTCATTTTTTTTACATAAACAAGGCCGTTAGTTTTCTAGCTTGAATTGTTTTACATTGTCTTATTGGGGCCTTTTTTAGCTGACTATATGCAGTATGGGCTTTGCTCATTGTTGAAGGCCGTACGGTGACATATAATTGTTAATGTTTGTGTCATTTTGGTCTTTTGTGGATAGTTGTCTCATTGGCAATCATACCACATCTTCTTTTTTATATGGTCGGGTTGTTGTCTCTTTGACACATTCCCCATTTCCATTCTCAATTTTATTTTTATTTGGAAACATATTTTAAGTTGGAGTCATGTTCTGACAGTTATCCGTTTACCTTCATAATACAAAAAGATAACAGCTGTACTTAAAAATTTGGGGCTTTCAGTCCACCCTCGCTAGAACACTTTTGAATAACTTCCGAATTAACTTTCGGAGTACTACCATTCCATAAAAAACTATTAATGTCACGTTGTATTTTAATAACATAAGATCTTGGTACAGGAACCTTCTGTGTTAGATTTATTTCTTCCAATCTATGTTGCTTAGGTTTTTAGAAAAAAAATGACTTTTAACCCTGAAAACTTTTCAGGAATCGTTAGAGGAATCTAATACAAGTGGTATCCGCAGCCAACCGTGAAATTGTTATTTCAGTATCCCCGAATTTTATAAAAGATATCTGATTGTTCTTACGAATACTTATTGACAGCAGTTCAACGGCGTACAAAAAGGAGACAAAGGACAACCTTGTGGAGCACACCTCTCAACTTTGTATGGAATAGAACTAAATCAATTATTAACGACCAAACTCCCCGGCAGTTCCAGCTCCGATCGGTATACAGGTCCGCAAACTACTCTTCACTAATGGAGTTATTGAAAATAGTTCCGGAACGAAAACGATTACTGTTCGGAGTTTGATTAACGACAAGCCTAGATATATTTGGGTATGAAGTTAAAAATACATTTCAGGAACTTGCTACAAAAATTAAAACAAACCGACGATTTTAGAATAAATTGCCATTCTAGTGTATCAAAAGCCTTTTTAAAATCGACTAGTTATATAAGATCTGGATAATTCTTTAATATAATATTAGCAATGAGTCCTAGATTTTCTCCAGTGTATCTACCAGCCACATATTTCGTCTGGTCCGGACCTATGTTTATTTTCATAGGAGTTTGAGTTTCCCATACTAGTCATAAACAAGAGGATAAATTGAAAAAGCGAATTTTACATTCAGATATGTATATTGATGACGTTCTTTCCATTATCAATCCAAACTTTTCTAATTTGGTTTATTTAGAACATCTTCCAGAACTAGATATTTAAGAAAAAACCTATACTTTAACATTCCGTTATTTTCTTTGTTGACACATTTGTTTCCTGTCGAAGTGATTAAGATTATAACACAATGTTGACTGCTGTTTTGTTCTTATTTGTGATTGACATTTTTATCTATAATTTCTGTCTGTTTTTTCAACCATTGTATTGTAAACAATTTATATCATATTTATACGCTACTGTCATATAATTTAGATGTTTAGCTAGCTATTTCGCCAGAATAAATCGTGTAAACCAAGTAAGGATATAACTGCTGTGTTACCTTCATTAAATATTTTGAGCTTTTGATGTTGCCATTTAAAAAAGGGCTTTCTGTTCTGATTGTTATCAAAGGTACCCGGATTATAAATTTAAATAAAATTAATACGCCAGTCCCGCGTTTCGTCAACATAAGACTCATTAGTCATTTAAGAGCTCCTGTGTGGACCTTCACGTGCAACTTGATGGATAACACGCGCGAGCAGAATTTGCTCATCCTTGCAGAACATATGAAATTCACCAGGTTTTTCGTGGGGTACATGATGTCTCTTTTTTTCAGGTTTTTTTTTATCCTGTCATTTTTATTTAATGAAAGTGCATGTCACTGTCGTAAAAGATGGGTATAAGATACCAAAGGGACGGTCAAACTCATAAATCGAAAATAACATGCCATGTCGACCAAAGGGGTTTGGTATAGGTTCGATATATATTTTTCTTTTGACCTTTATCAACACGTCGAAGTCGACAAAACCTTTTTTTCATTATGCATCACATACTCTCCGTGATGACTCTATAAATGCACTTTTGCCATTGATTCAAATACCGTTGATAGTTCGACAAGTTCTTACGAAGTTCTATTCTCTGCAACTTTCAAAACTTATTGCATTGTACTCCTAATCTACTATCACTTCCAGAGATCATCCCGTTTTTTAGTTGGTGTCTGTTGCTTAACCTTAGTTTTTTTGTTATAAATACTGTTTTTCGTTCATAATATGTGGATTTATTTTAATTTGCTATAGTTGTCAGTTTATTTAAAACGTACGAATTTAACTGTTCCTTTAATACATTACGACTTTCTTTTTCAAAATAAGTGATGCAGGTGCTCATTATGAAATGACGATTATATAAGACACACACACATACAACAAACCTTCGACACTTATAATTCTTAAGTCTTATATATCAAAATTAATAAACAATATAGCAATTTTATTTAGGATTAAAATAATTTTTTTTTTTGAACACTTTTTTTGCGTCGTTCATACGGTGAAGCTTGAAATGATCCACTCTTGCAAATTTCAGCTGAGCATTGATCCTGCAAAAATATTAATAAACTGCTCATACATCATTTATGGTTGGCTGCTTCAGAGATAGAGATTTGCTACTTACAAAGAAGCTACAAAACTGGATGATTTTAAGTCATCCCTGCAATAATTTTACATACCGATTGGCTAAGCATTGTACCCTCTTTATTTTTCTAACGAGTTCTTACGGATCGCCAACTCGTTGTTGATCACGAACATCTATAGAAACTCGCAGGAATTTAAATATGACACGCAACATTTTGCAAAATATGTAATTATAAATAAAGGCAACAGTAGTATGCCGATGTTCAAAACTCATAAATCCATGGACAAAAAACAAAATCGGGGTTATAAACTAAAACTGAGGGAAACGCATTAAATATAAGAGGGGAACATCGAAACAACATTAAAAAGTAACACACCCAGAAACGGATTAAGCACTAGACAAAGTCCTATGAGAATAACAAATATAAAACATAAAATCAAACCAAACACATGAATTTGGGATAGATAGGTACCGTGACACGTCTTATAGTAATGGGAATTCTCACTCAAAAATAGGAGAAAACAAACAACACAACGGAAATACAACGTTAAAATGTAGCACACACAAAAACTATAACAATGGCCATATTCCTGACTTGGTACTGGACATTTTTACGGAAAAAATGGTGGGTTGAATCTGTTTTTGTGGCATGCCAAACCTCCCTCTTTTATGGCCATGTGAAATATAACATTAAAATGACAACATAAAATTACAGGACTACAATATAAATAAATAGGAGAACACAATTGACAAAGAAACACTCGAATAATAGCCAACAAAAGGCAACGCGTTTAAAATTTTAATGCGCCAGAAGTTCATTTTGTCCACACAAGACTTACTAGGGACGGCCAGATACAAAAGTTTGCGTAAAATATGTCATTGCAATTGTTTACGGAAAAAGTCGAAAATATCCGTGAGTACCGTATACCGCTTATAAACCATTTGCGAAAACACGTCACAATTTGTAAAATACTTGCAAAAATCCGTAAGAATATTAGTTGAATAGAAATTCACATATTAAATTGATAAAAAACAAATAGAAACTCTTACAAAAAACAAGAACGACACTCAGCACAGAACTGTCAGTATTCGTGGTTACTTAATGGTAATGCAAAGCCAATAACATCTGCTACAAATCATGTAGCTTAGACTAAGAATACGCAATTTGTAGCTTTTCCTGTAGATTTATATTTTTGGCATTTTGGTTTAATTCTCATTGACGGATATCATGTATAACACTTCTATCTTTTGTATCAGTGTACGACAGTTTGGTCTGTTTTCGCTACAAAAGAGGTAAACAAAGTGTCTAATGTCTTTTTCTGTTGTTTGTAAATAAATTATTTGTGTGGCTTTGTATTGATTTCAGATTTGTTTTGTTTTCTACAACGTTATATATATATAGATATATATCGTCTTAAAAGAAAATGAGGTATGATTATAAAGGTGATAGCTTTCCACAAGAGACCAAATAACACAGATATTAACAACTAATGGTCACAGTACGACCTTCTTTTTTGTTTATATTGTTTTAAAAAGTTTTTTTTATATTTCGCAATGACTACTTATACATAGAAAATAAATATATATAATAAGAATAGAATAGGAAAATTTAAATTACATGAATAAATGAACAAAGATATTATATGAATGGTATCTCTAGATAGAACCTTTGACGTTAATAGGTACATCAACAACTGAATAAAAAAATTGATACAAAGAAAAAAAAGTTCTATTAGAGATTTCCAATAAAATGACATACGTACCTAACTCGACGAACGCACGTAAGGGGACCGGTTGTTGCTAACCATTTATTTTGTTAAATGCGTTACTCAAGTTTTAACTAAGTATTCCTTAACTATGACACCCATTCATAATAAATTTTATCAATATAAAATATTTCTAAGATGATGAAAAACGAAAGAAATCATGATTTGTATATATCACGTGATTATTGAGATTCCCGCCTAAACTTCACTGTCATAAGACCACGTATATGTACGTATCTGTACCTATCATACGATTCATAGGAGTTGTCTTACATGGTTTTGACAATGAAAATGAGTTTAGGTATACTTAAACAAAAACCTCGCCCCATAATTTGGTAAAGGTAAAGACGAAAAAGTACTTTTGAAAAATAGATAATTGATATGAATTTCTGGCCACATCAAATTAACTTCAATTAAATTATAGAAAAATATTATTTTGTTTTAAAAGTCGAGTACACCTTTTACATTCGGGTGTGCTAAACGTTAAATCTTTTAAAAACGATAAAAAGGCAACCTTCTCGCTTCGGAATTTGTTATTTTAATATTTGTATGCTAAATGTCGTCTCGGTAGTTTTTAAAATTCATAATGTGAGAAGAACTAAGATATGGGTCAAGTGAAATGACAAAATGGTGGGTGTGTTTGATTACAAGTTGCTAATTTACTTTTTCTATTATAGTATTTATGTCAATAAAGTCATTCAAAGTTTAATGACAAAATATTTAAAGAGTAAAAAAAAACCAGTTGTGGTTGAATTTTACTGAAGGCATATTCCAGCAACAATGCGTGTTCAAATAGCAAAACATGCATGCAGTGTATGCTCACCTCCGTCACTCTTCAATGCAGTAGGACGAAATACGCTGAGTTATGTCGAGTAAAGTCATTTTATTGGAAATCTCTAATAAACGATAAGAAAACTCCTAAAATAAATTAAAAGTAGAAACAAATCAATAATAACCTTCACTGGGTTCTCTCCTACACTACTCCAACAGTACCTAGATACATTATTGTCCCACTTTCCAATTCAAATATGCAATCCTGTAAATCGTTGGCATTCGGAGTATATGTAATGTCGTCTATCCACATTTGTCCATATATAGGGGGATGTTATAATTTTTCGTTACCTCTCCATACCTATATAATGATTGGTTGAACTTGGCTCATGTCGTCGGTCATTTACTGTTTATAAACATGATATATATTTTTTAAAAAACATTATTTTTCTAATTTGCAACTATAATTTAAATGACATTTTTAATATATCTTTTACAGGTGATACAATATATCGTTGGCTGAAAACATTTCATGATTGATTCTCCTGAAAAAGCATTTCTGCTTATAATGAAGCTATGTTACTTAGAGTGCTAAATGATGAGGTTGAATTCATCATGTCAACAAATTTACAGACGGTTTCATGAGCTGTTTAACCTGAATTGAATAAATGTTTAACTTGCATGAGCATCGAGCCTGGTATTACACGTGGAGTCAAAACGACTAAACTACGTTCTTTCTCTTTTCATGGCTAATTATGAGTTTTCAATGTCTCTTTGGTATCTTCTGCCTCTTTTTTTATATGTTTTATTGTGAAACGATACAACACTTATGTACCATAAATTATAACTACTTACTACGGGTCCTTGCTTGTTTGAGACAATAACAATCAAAACCAAAGGGTAAACAAAGACTCACAAAACCAAAGGACATTTACATCAACAGTTATGAATAATAATTAAAAATCAACACGAACTCTACTAAAAACTGGGAATGAAATCAGGTGCTCCGGAAGGGTAAGCATGTCCTGGCATTTTAAGGTATAGCATCAAGCTTGTGCAATCCTCGATAGATACACCAAACATTCATCCTAATATTTTGCCCGCGTCAGACGGCTTAATTGTACGGTTATGTGGCATCAGTATAACAATGAAATCATTGTTATACTCACGTATATCCCATCATTCTACAAAACACGTCTGCTTCCGAATTACCAATCGAAGTGTCTGCCAAAGGTACCCAAACATTGTTATGAAAAAGTTCTACTCGTTGTTAGTTTTCTTTATTCGTCCCTACTAGTCGTACACGCACTGGATTTGGGATTTGTACCTCAGTGAGAAATTCAGTTCAAGAGAAGTCTGAGTCTGATGTCAGAAGATGTAACCAAAGAAAATAAACAAAATGACAATAATACATAGATAACAACAGACTTCTAGCAGTTAACTGACATGCCAGCTCCAGACTTCAATAAAACTGACTGAAAGATTATGATGTCATCATATGAACAGCAGGCACAATCCGTCCCGTTAGGGGTTTAGTATCATACCATCATAACATATATGAGAAGAACATAACCCGTGTCATGCCAACAACTGTTTGAATAAATGTGTTTAGTTCCGATGCAAAGACCCTATAAGTGAATCAAAATTAACGCCAACATATGCAATCTGATTGTTGCCTATACGCTTTCTTATTTCCGTATCGGTCCAACATCGTATAGCCAATGCCATAGAAATTCCAACGTCACATCCACATGATGTTGCTTCACATCGTTCTCCCCAGTCCGTATGCTTACATTCATCAAAATGCATTGCGTTCTCGGGGCACGAGACGTTCTGTATATACTCTCTTGTCATGTCCAATGAACTATTTGAGAGGTAAATATATTGTTTCCTATAACTCATACCACCAAATCTAGAGAAGATAAAACGAATTGTTTAAGTTTTTTTGACGGCTATTGGCACAAATCACAAATAGGGCCTATTTTATGTTAAAGAGGTCTGTAATTGAGTTTGACAGCTTCAGACAATCTAATTGTTGAACTTTTAAAACTGCTTTAATTTATCTCTAAACTAGCATGCCCACTTTTTATTTCGTGTGTATAAAATAAAAAAGATATGAATGTGGAAAGTATATGAAACAAATTTGCATACTGTCCACACAAGGTACTGTTTATGTAGAACTTTATTCCTAATACAGACACAAGAAAGTCTCTCATTTCTAGATTCAATCAAAAACATTAACAATATACATGTAGTGTTAACAGGTTAATGGTATTTTTCGAACTGTTTCGTGTCGAATACATAAAACAAATCTCGAGCTCATACTGTTTCTTAATGCAGCTAAACTTGTGCTACACATATCGTGATATGTCAACACGAATGAAGAATTACTTTCCGTTCCGAAACGAGCGTTTTATTGTGATAACAAGTGACGAAACAGGTTATCAATATTGCTCGATATATGACTGTGTTTTTGAAGGTAGCAGGGGTAAATAAATGCCATGTTATTTTATAATTACGTTTATGTACCTGAAAACAAGTGAGAGACAAATTGCATTGGCTTCTGATGGCCCGTTACTTCCGTTGAAGCACACAAATCCCCAGGGGCCATCGAAGAAAACTTCCACAACACCTTCGTGTAAGTTCTTGAGATCCATGCGAGTAATTTTAACTGTTAATCGAACTGGTATATCTGAAACTAAAGTCAGTACATGTGATTTTTAAAGCATTTTCCATTATATTTAACAACTACAACGAAACTTAATATAGTTCTGAAATATTGTCTACATGAACAGTAAAATAATACCTGAAATAGAACTAACTCTTACTTTTTGAAACCAATATCGACTATTGAGATGGATTACATGAAATAATTTGGCTCCTTCAGAAAACATAAGGAAATTTGATGTTAAGCATATCCCACCACTTGACCGGATTACAAAACAATATTTTGCCTAAACAGTTTTCTTATTAAATGTGCCGAATGGTGCTTACTTAATTTATTTAACTATAAAATGTATAACTGAACTTATGAGATCATGTGGTAGAGTGGATTTTCTGCCATTTACCCTGGATGCATTGATTATATTATATGTACTAATTCTAAATATCTCTTGCAGATGATTTATTGAAGTAGGTGATTCGTTTGCAATCTACTTGTGATAAGGTCTTATTTTATTGGTCATTGGTGGTCTTGTGATATATTATATAGAGGGAATTCAAAGTAAATGGCTGGTCAATTTTGGTCTTTGTTTACAAAAGTTTAAATAGTTTAATTATTTAGTATCCAGACGTTGTAGTTACTTTTCATAGAAGGATTGAATCATTCAGTGATATTGGATACATTTAGATTCAGTCAGGAACCACAAATAAAGCATATTTTGGTAAGTTACATTTATTTACATTGAGAGCCTTTGTTCTGACAGATGGATGAAGTATGAATCCTGATTATGATATTTCATTAATATGCAAGGTAAAAGTAAGTTTCCCCAATGTCCAAGTGAGTGTGAGATTTTAGTTTGAGAGATGATTATGTAATTTGATTGTTTTGAGAGCTTTTGTGTATTTGCTGTACGGGTGAGTTTGATTTATTTTAACAGTGACCTTGACCTATGTTATAGTATGGTATTGTCAATAATGACGTAGACATTTAAATGTAAACAAGTCAGATGATATTATATTTGTTTATAAATGAAAGAACCTTTTTGTAAAGATTTATTTGTTTAATAGAATCTTGTACTTATAATTGTATTATTGATTTCAGATAATGATATTATGTATTGACCATAGATCCATGATATATTGATCTGTATAAGGACACTAGGATAGAAGTTTAATAGTGTAGCTGTTGATGTTATATATTGTACAAACTCAGTTCCACAAATTGGTGAGTTTACTTAACTGTGTAAATCGATTGCATTTGTATTTTATTAATGTTTACCTGTATAACCTGACTATGACAGATATTTCATTGTCACTTTGGAAATATTATACTGGGATTATCTTCCCTGATTATGAACATTCAAGCTAGATTCACATGAAGTTAAATATTTATATTTGTATTGGTTATAAATGATTATTCGCTTATATTATATTATAAAGACATTATATACGAAGCTCAAATTATCTGTAATGATAATTTGCATGAAGTTATTGTTTATTATTTGTAAATTTACATTTTGATATTTTCAAATCGTATACCGTTTGTATAGAATTTATGATGTTTGTATTTATTCAGTCAGATCGATTGTGGGGAAACAGTTATGAGTTCAAAGGTTAAAATTTAGGATGTTTTAACTATAAGAACATGTGAACTGAAATGATAATAGAAGTGTAATAGACTAGTACTTTAAGCTATTGAATTTTATTGTTTATTTTAATATCTTTACCATTGTTTATTTGTTATTTCAGGGTTAGTGTATGTAATTGTAAGATGAATACATGTGATGTACAATTGATGAATAAAGAACCCTATGACTCAGATGACTTAGTTATATTTGATGAAGCAGAAAATTAGACTTTTACAATGGCGCCCACGTTAATGGTTTATTCCAAGGATGGATCTTCACAGTGGAAGCTGAAATGACTTAAATTTTGTATTGAATATTACTTGCTGATATTTTATAAATTTATTTTTAAATATAAATTTGACTTTACAAATATGGCCTGAAAGTATGTTAGTACATTTGTATATCTGATTAGTATTATTTGTTTATATACTAAAACACTTGAATTTGTAACAGAAGAAGACTCTTATATCTTGAATTGAACATTTGATAGAGTATTGCATAAACTTTGGTTACTTTGCTTGTATATTGTGTACCTTGTGTAGATATTTGATTATTTTTTTTTTAAACTTAATTTGTAAAAGAAAACTTCAGTATTTTTTTTTTTAAATTACTTTATTGAAAGCTAATTCAAATTGTTTTTATTTTGATTTCTTTTGGAACTAATTCTGAGATTTAACTTATTGTTTTGGATTTTTTTCTGAAATTGGATAATTATATATAACAGTTTTTGGCATTAAAAGTAGTATTTGATAGATAAAATTTTACATTCACTTATTTAAAGGTAGTTTCAGTTTGTATACTGAATATAGTATTATTATCTATAATTGTAACTTATAGTTTGACATTTGTAATTATAATACAAAGGTCATTGTTGAATAAAGATTATCCTTTGAGAGAGAGCTATCCCATCCCCATGGCATACACACATACTCATACTCATATTTAAAAAGAGACAAGGTAAGATCTACACAATGAACACAAGTTAGTACAAGGAACTGTATGAGACATTATCATCATTAGTTGAATACATAGTAGATATAATCAGTACTCATTAGGTACATAGATAGTAGATTGGAGTTAGGTATTCAGTGTTTTACATCAGTTTGGTTATGTAAATTTAGGTTAGTAGTGTTGTTAGATACATAGTTGCATGTATAGAAGTACACTGTTGTAAGTATAGTTCAAAAAGTATTTGTTTCATAGAGCAGATAGGATACTATAGTTAAGGTTAGTATAGTGCATAGAGTTTAGTTGGTGGTGTATTGTCAGTCTATTGGTTGTTTGAGTTTTGCTTTGGTTAGTTGTTTGGTGGTTTGACATATGTGCTAGGTTATAGGCCTAACATATCCTCAAGGTAAATCAGGTATTATATATATATGTGATCACACAATGGTAGGTATTCAGTTTGTGTGATTGAAGATGCAGTGACCGACTGGTGAGTGATACTTATATATATTTTATATTTTATTTTCACATTGATATTAATCATTTTTTTAAATTGCAGGTACATTAATTAGTTGAATTTTCAATCTCTTTCAGAAAACTTATTACATTAAGGTAAGTATCAGGATAAGCATCATGTCTGAGGAATTGACCGAACAGGATATACAGAACATCGTTAGAGCTTTTAAGGATATGAAAGTCAAACCGAATGCCGATACAACTGATGCATTTAAGAATTGGGTGAAGGAATTTTCCACGTCAAAGATGGACGATGTATTATACATGCCTTATATACCGAAGTTACCTACCTTTTCCGGAGATGACAAAGGAGATGATGTTTCATACGATCTTTGGAGATATCAAGTAGCATGTCTTATTAAGGAGAATTACCGACATGAGATCATAGCTCAAGCCATCAGACGTTCTGTTCATGGAGAAGCTAGTCGAATCGTTATGCGATTAGGAGTTGAAGCAACCGTTGATGATGTCATAGACCGAATGGATTGCATCTTTGGATCTGTAAACGTAAAAGAAGTCCTTCTTGCACAGTTTTACACAGTGTCAAGGAGCCGACGAGGATGTATCATCATGGATGAAAAGAAAGATGGCGACGTATTGTGGTCGTCCTCCGGACAGTGGTCAGAATTCCAATTATAATGACGATTCCATAAGTCCAACCTTTACAGAATTAGTGTCCGTAAGACTTAATAGCAATTTAGAAGGTAAAACAAACGGAACATTACAAAAAACTGATGCAATTGATGTATTGAACTCATCTCAATGTGACCAATGGTTCGAGTCCCAAAATGTAAACAATGACATTAGCCTGTCCATTTCGCAAGAGAATATTACATACAGTCAAGACTCTTACATTCCATCGCAGCAAACTATAATGTACTTAGATAAGGTTTTAGATGGCCTTCCCAGAGAAAAATACATTGACATGATTGTGCATACTTTAAAAGGCAACGAATCATTAGTAACATGGTACCGAAATATTCTGCTATCACGGGCGGGCGAGATAGACGGGTGCCCAAAAGGAAAACTTTGCAATAGAAAAACCACAAATAAATCTAGTAGCATACAAAAATACGCCAAGGATTGTTATATTCTACAAATGTTTACTGAAGGCGACGCCTCTGAGATTGACTCTGTTTTCAGTAGGTCGGTTAATTCAACAAGTGACAATTTGCATAATGATACCATTTGTGAACAAAACCCCGTTAACCAGGTTGATATTAACAGTACATTGCAGTTGCTAATTGAAAGAGTAAATGGGTTAGAAAATATTTTAAAAAGTAAAGACGGGATTGAAAAGAAATTAAAAGCAAAAATTGAAAAACTTGAAAATGTTATCGACGACAACAAACGTCAATTTGAGTTACTAAAAGCTGAAATTACTCCAAAAATAGTGAAATTTGAATCGGAAATCAAGACCATGAGTTGGTTAGCATCTGACGTGGGCGAGTTCAATTTTATTGCACATAGTAGTAAAATGAAAGAAATCCAATCGGAAATCAAACAAAATCGTACTGCAATTACGTCTTTACAAAAAACATTCAGAAAAAATCAACCCGTAGTGAACCCCAAATTACTAGTAAATAAACAACCGTCAACAATAGGTACGAGTGAACACATGTCTACACCTATGCGTCCCGTTAATACGAATAAATCCACTGTGTCAAATGTGTCAATCGATTCATTGATTACAACCGAAATTGATCGTATGATGTATCCGATCGACCGCCAACAATCCGATCCTATAATACCTGGCTCTTACGACTCTGTAGATTTTCTTGAACATTGCGGTAAACGCCCAACAGAAATCATTGAAACGGAGAAAAATACTGATTTAATTACGCCATCGTGCGGAAAGGAAATTTCAATAGCAACGAACAATAACATGATAAAATGCGATTCATATAGAGACAAACTTTTAGAAGGCATAAACGAAAAACCTGACTGCGTAGTTACTAAATTGGCAAAACCATTAGAACCCGCTTTTCAAATTCCCGTACGTATAAATGGGAGTCATAATGTTCCCAAACCAGCAAATGAGAACTTTACCGGTGTAAGCCAAAAACGGACGTCCAGATTTTACATTACAAACATAGATCCTTCCTCGAGTAAGGAGGGCCTATTGAGTTATGCGAAACAACGTGGTGTTAATATTACGCACGTCATTCTATTCAAACCACGCAAAGGAAGAATTTCCGGTAGAATAAACGTTACGATGGAATCCAAAGCAATACTCCAAAACAGTGAGTTTTGGCCTAACAACATTATCTGTCGACCTTGGTTTAATAATCGTGCATGGAACGATCGCATTAACAATGAGAACTCAACGGAGACACATCACTATCAAGATGGCTCTTAGTTACATTCATCATGTACCTTTTGGATATTTAATAACTATATTAATGCTTTCTCTAGTGACTTGGAATGTACGTGGTATCATGTCATCATCAGTCTGCTTATCTGAACTCTTTAAGTATACGAATTGTGACGTTGCCATATTATCGGAGCATAAGTTATTTAACCACTCTTTGCAATTTCTTAACACACTAGATAACAATTACCATAGTTTAGGTATAGCGGATACAAGTGTTAATATTGAAACCAGTAAATGTGGAAAAGGTGGCGTTGCAATTATGTACAAGAAAACATTGAAGTTCAACATAAAACCAATAAACTGTCCCGTCTCCGAAAGAATACTAGGAATTGAAATACAGTGTAACGATAACTACTCCATATTTGTTTTCTCGGTATACTTACCCGCAGACAGTAATATTCAGAATTATAAATATGAAATGAACATTGTTGAAGATTATGTCAGCAACTTTTCAAAATTTGGTCCCGTAATTGTAGCCGGTGATTTCAACACTAGTTGCAGAGTAACCGACCTTGATCGAACCAATGTGAATAAATCAATCGTATTTTCAGATTTCATTTTAAGGAATAACATTATCCCGATTAATGCAAGCACGCTTTGTGATGCTTCATCATTTACGTACATTCCAACTCGAACTTTACTGGATTATTTTTTGGTTAGCGAGGAATTAGCTACTGACGTAATTTCCTGTGAAAATATTCCCGAAGGAACATTAAGTCTTACTTCGGATCACCTACCTGTTTTCTTACAACTGAGTATACCGTATGTTTGCAATTCAACAAACGGTTGCAATAATGTTTGGCCGTCGTGGCGCAAAGCATCGGAAAGCAGTCTTGGTGCATACAACGAACTTACCAATAAAATAGCAGACGAGCTCTTGGACTTGCCGCTATGTAATTTGTCCGATTTAAATACACTAGCAAACAAACTTACCGATAAATTGAAAGACTGTGCAAACGAAACAATACCGTCGGGAAGCTTTAATCCCAAAACTAAGCCGTATTGGTCAGATAAAGTAAAACAAGCACATACAGCTGAACGTTTCGCTCGTTGGAAATGGATTAACCAAGGCAGACCCCGAGGGGCGAACTTTCCTTCTTACGTCGAATACAAATCTGCGAAAAACGAATTCCGGAATCGTCAACGTTATGCCTATAATGCCTACATGGACAATACTTACCGTGAAATCGACGAAGCAGCTGAGTGTGATATAAGACTCTTTTGGCGCTTAATATCACGTCAGAAAAAACGTCAAACCAACCAAATTTCAGAAATACTACATCACAACCGAAAATGTAAATCTCCTGAAGATATTTCAAATGCTTTTGCTGACTTTTATGCAGACGTTTATACACCAACCGAAAACGCAAAATTTGACAGTGATTTTAAGGCTCATGTGACTGAGTTCGTAGATCGCACACTCGAGTCATGTGCATCAAATAATGGCCTCCTCCCAGGAGGTGATATAACCTTATACGAAATCGAAACAGTGGTTAGAAACCTCAAGCTACGAAAGGCACCTGGATATGACAAGCTGCAAAACGAACATGTGAGATACAGCGGCAGTAAACTACATACAGTCATTCTCCGTATTTTTAATGCAGTGATTAGATTTGGCCGTATCCCGTTGTGTTGGAAACATGGCTTATTGATTCCATTGTTTAAAGGTAATGGAAAGTCCAAACAAGCGCCCGAAAACTACCGTCCCATATCGCTATTGCCAATAATGTATAAGCTGTTCGAAACTATATTAAAGAAGCGACTAATAACCTCTTTGCAAAATGATTTGTTCCCAAATTCACAACAACAAGGTTTTCTTAATGGACTTAGCTGTATCACTGCCTCCTTCAACTTCCAAGAAACTATTTATTACCTTTTAGAATTAGGATGCAGATTGTACGTTGCGTTTTTGGACAGTTCCCGTGCGTTTGATACGGTGTGGCATAGCGGCCTAATTTATATATTGTACCAACTTGGGATAAATAGTAAAGCTTTAAAAGTTATTTCTGATTGCTATAGTGATATAACAAGTGCCGTTTACGTCAATGAACACGTATCAGTACCCTTCAAAGTCCGACAGGGCGTCAGACAAGGCGGTATACTATCGACCATCCTTTACTTGGTGTACATTAATGACCTTTTAAATGCATTAGAATTAGTTGGAACCGCAAATATTTCAAATATTCGTACAAGTAATCCATCATTTGCTGACGATGTTGTTTGTATTGGTACTTCGCCACAAAGACTCCAAAATATGTTGAATTGTGCCTACGATTATTCACTTAAATGGAGATTTGAGTTCAATCCTCTGAAATCTGTTATCTTAGGCTACAGAACTGAACTAGATCTTGTATTCAATCTAGGTGATAACAGTGTTAGCATTTCAACTGAGACCAAGCATCTTGGAATATTAAGGACGGTTGACTTATCACCGAGCACAGATATTCAGCATTCATGTAGGAAGGATCGCAATGCTTATTTTGCTATAGCCGGTACTGGATCTTGTTTGTTAAATCCGTTAACTGTATGTGGCCTCTACAACAAAATTGTTATACCAGCGGTACTTTACGGATGTGAACTATGGAACGGGATAAAATCAAAAGACACAAGGTGTCTTGAAACTTTCCAACATTTCATTGTTAAACATATCCAAGGCTTTCCGAAACGAACACGGTCAGATATGTGTGAATCTATGACCAACCTAGAGAGACTACCTATACTAGTAGAAAAACGGAAATTGATGTTCCTGTATAAACTTTGTGAAATGAAGGCCAAATCACTTACCAAACAGATTTTCATTTATAGACTTTATCAATATTTCGGAGATACCAGTAGGAAACAACATGGATTCATCCCAGATGTAATCAACATTTTATCAAAATATTCACTTTTGAACTTTTTGAATAGCTATATGTTTACCGGCTGTTTCCCAACTAAATACCAGTGGAAAAACATTGTCAATAGTGCGATTAACCTGGAGGAGAAACATCAAAAGGAAGAGCGAATGCGTACTGACAACGATTTTACACGATTTCTAAGATTGTCTGAGAACAATGGCTATGATTTGATATGGCGATATGCAAAATATACTGGCCGACTTCGAATTGCTAAACATGTAGCTAAACTTTGGTCTACTCCTCCAACAAGCGGAAACTGCAACTTGTGTGGACACTTTATTCAAGATACACTTTGCCATCAAATTAAAATGTGCACAGAACTTCAAACACAAAGACACTTGCTCTATAAAAGATTATCAGAAATTACTAGTGACAATTTCTTATACACACTGCTTTCAAAATCAGACGAGTACATGTCCTGTTTTCTGCTTGGCAATCACGAAGCTCTAGTGGACTTTTTATCACCAGAGCATTGTTTAGACGTCCTGAACGAAGGCTTTTCCTTTCTTAAATACTGTAGACTGTAAATACTTTTGATTTCAAAATATTTAGTGACATTAATTCTATTATCTAATTTCAAAACTTTGTAATTGTACATAATTCATATGCATTTTGTCAATCTCCTTTAGGAGGAAATAAAGTATGATGATGATGATGTATATCTGATTAGTATTATTTGTTTATATACTAAAACACTTGAATTTGTAACAGAAGAAGACTCTTATATCTTGAATTGAACATTTGATAGAGTATTGCATAAACTTTGGTTACTTTGCTTGTATATTGTGTACCTTGTGTAGATATTTGATTATTTTTTTTAAACTTAATTTGTAAAAGGAAACTTCAGTATTTTTTTTTTTAAATTACTTTATTGAAAGCTAATTCAAATTGTTTTTATTTTGATTTCTTTTGGAACTAATTCTGAGATTTAACTTATTGTTTTGGATTTTTTTCTGAAATTGGATAATTATATATAACAGTTTTTGGCATTAAAAGTAGTATTTGATAGATAAAATTTTACATTCACTTATTTAAAGGTAGTTTCAGTTTGTATACTGAATATAGTATTATTATCTATAATTGTAACTTATAGTTTGACATTTGTAATTATAATACAAAGGTCATTGTTGAATAAAGATTATCCTTTGAGAGAGAGCTATCCCATCCCCATGGCATACACACATACTCATACTCATATTTAAAAAGAGACAAGGTAAGATCTACACAATGAACACAAGTTAGTACAAGGAACTGTATGAGACATTATCATCATTAGTTGAATACATAGTAGATATAATCAGTACTCATTAGGTACATAGATAGTAGATTGGAGTTAGGTATTCAGTGTTTTACATCAGTTTGGTTATGTAAATTTAGGTTAGTAGTGTTGTTAGATACATAGTTGCATGTATAGAAGTACACTGTTGTAAGTATAGTTCAAAAAGTATTTGTTTCATAGAGCAGATAGGATACTATAGTTAAGGTTAGTATAGTGCATAGAGTTTAGTTGGTGGTGTATTGTCAGTCTATTGGTTGGTTGAGTTTTGCTTTGGTTAGTTGTTTGGTGGTTTGACATATGTGCTAGGTTATAAGCCTAACATATCCTCAAGGTAAATCAGGTATTATATATATATGTGATCACACAATGGTAGGTATTCAGTTTGTGTGATTGAAGATGCAGTGACCGACTGGTGAGTGATACTTATATATATATATATATTTTATTTTCACATTGATATTAATCATTTTTTTAAATTGCAGGTACATTAATTAGTTGAATTTTCAATCTCTTTCAGAAAACTTATTACATTAAGGTAAGTATCAGGATAAGCATCATGTCTGAGGAATTGACCGAACAGGATATACAGAACATCGTTAGAGCTTTTAAGGATATGAAAGTCAAACCGAATGCCGATACAACTGATGCATTTAAGAATTGGGTGAAGGAATTTTCCACGTCAAAGATGGACGATGTATTATACATGCCTTATATACCGAAGTTACCTACCTTTTCCGGAGATGACAAAGGAGATGATGTTTCATACGATCTTTGGAGATATCAAGTAGCATGTCTTATTAAGGAGAATTACCGACATGAGATCATAGCTCAAGCCATCAGACGTTCTGTTCATGGAGAAGCTAGTCGAATCGTTATGCGATTAGGAGTTGAAGCAACCGTTGATGATGTCATAGACCGAATGGATTGCATCTTTGGATCTGTAAACGTAAAAGAAGTCCTTCTTGCACAGTTTTACACAGTGTCAAGGAGCCGACGAGGATGTATCATCATGGGGTTGTAGACTAGAGGAAATTCTTAATAAAGCACTACAGCGGGGAAAGATTTACGAACAAGATACGGATGATATGCTTAGATCAAAATTTTGGAAAGGATTACGACCAGAAGATGAACTAGATGAACAAGATGAAATACAAGACATTCCACGGAGATATGTCCGCACAAAAACATCAACAGCAACAACTAAATATAAGGACTTTGTGTGTAAACAGATTCAGCCTAATACAGATTGGTTAATGAGGGCACAGTTTTTGAAGGATGCTGTATCCAGTGGAGTATTCAGAGGATCTGAAGATAGAGTTAAAGATGCCTTACTGAAGATTGTCACTGATACAGGTAAGTATTCCTTATTATATGTTCATGCTTTTATATTTATTTATTTATCTATTTTTTTTAGTCGGCGAGGACGTCTCTTTCTCTCAAGACCAGGGGGAGAGAGTTATATAGGTTATATTTTAGGTTGACGAGGACGTCATTTGCAACCAGGGGGAGGATGTGGTAGAGTGGATTTTCTGCCATTTATCCTGGATGCATTGATTATATTATATGTACTAATTCTAAATATCTCTTGCAGATGATTTATTGAAGTAGGTGATTCGTTTGCAATCTACTTGTGATAAGGTCTTATTTTATTGGTCATTGGTGGTCTTGTGATATATTATATGGAGGGAATTCAAAGTAAATGGCTGGTCAATTTTGGTCTTTGTTTACAAAAGTTTAAATAGTTTAATTATTTAGTATCCAGACTTTGTAGTTACTTTTCATAGAAGGATTGAATCATTCAGTGATGTTGGATACATTTAGATTCAGTCAGGAACCACAAATAAAGCATATTTTGGTAAGTTACATTTATTTACATTGAGAGCCTTTGTTCTGACAGATGGATGAAGTATGAATCCTGATTATGATATTTCATTAATATGCAAGGTAAAAGTAAGTTTCCCCAATGTCCAAGTGAGTGTGAGATTTTAGTTTGAGAGATGATTATGTGATTTGATTGTTTTGAGAGCTTTTGTGTATTTGCTGTACGGGTGAGTTTGATTTATTTTAACAGTGACCTTGACCTATGTTATAGTATGGTATTGTCAATAATGACGTAGACATTTAAATGTAAACAAGTCAGATGATATTATATTTGTTTATAAATGAAAGAACCTTTTTGTAAAGATTTATTTGTTTAATAGAATCTTGTACTTATAATTGTATTATTGATTTCAGATAATGATATTATGTATTGACCATAGATCCATGATATATTGATCTGTATAAGGACACTAGGATAGAAGTTTAATAGTGTAGCTGTTGATGTTATATATTGTACAAACTCAGTTCCACAAATTGGTGAGTTTACTTAACTGTGTAAATCGATTGAATTTGTATTTTATTTATGTTTACCTGTATAACCTGACTATGACAGATATTTCATTGTCACTTTGGAAATATTATACTGGGATTATCTTCCCTGATTATGAACATTCAAGCTAGATTCACATGAAGTTAAATATTTATATTTGTATTGGTTATAAATGATTATTCGCTTATATTATATTATAAAGACATTATATACGAAGCTCAAATTATCTGTAATGATAATTTGCATGAAGTTATTGTTTATTGTTTGTAAATTTACATTTTGATATTTTCAAATCGTATACCGTTTGTATAGAATTTATGATGTTTGTATTTATTCAGTCAGATCGTTTGATGGAAACGGTTATGAGTTCAAAGGTTAAAATTTAGGATATTTTAACTATAAGAACATGTGAACTGAAATGATAATAGAAGTATAATAGACTAGTACTTTAAGCTATTGAATTGTATTGTTTATTTTAATATCTTTACCATTGTTTATTTGTTATTTCAGGGTTAGTGTATGTAATTGTAAGATGAATACATGTGATGTACAATTGATGAATAAAGAACCCTATGACTCAGATGACTTAGTTATATTTGATGAAGCAGAAAATTAGACTTTTACAATCATACTTACGCACTTGATATTAAACAGATCTGTTATTTCGTTAGACGAAGGATAGCTATTTTTCTTGTTCGCTTACGAAACGGTAGACAATTGAATTTTAAAAAGTGAAATCTTGTAATTCCAAACACAAATAACCTTCCTTTATAATCGAAATGAGCAAATGGTGGTTGTTAAAATTCACGTCTTACCAACTATTATATCAATAGGTCAGCTTGTTTATATAGAAAAAAAAACAGCGAGTCAAGTGCAAATATAATACATGTAAAAAAGACGATGAATTTTGAAAAAAAAAACAGAAACAAAAACAAAATAAATAAATTTTGAGGCTATCAGATAAAAAAAACAAATCGTCCGATGTAAAGTATTCAACCGCATGTTCTTCACAATTTAAAGTATTCGGCATGAAGCACTTGTGATGAAGTGTCATTATGAAATATACAAAATATGAAGTGACACGACACGAATGTAGATAAAAGACAAAATAGAGGCGAAAGATACCCAGAGGGACAGTCAAACTCATAGATCGAACATAAACTAGCAACACCTTGGCTAAAAGAGACAACAGACAAACATATACATAATAATTCACAAGACACCATATAGAAAACCACAAAATAAGCTTAAGAACGTGTTGATCATGTTATTACAAACCCGGCAAATAGTATATTTCGGTAGGTCACGACATATTAAAGTTACATAGCCGATACCATCTGTGAAACGGATATTCCATAACGGTCAACATAGGGATGATTTTTACTTCACCTTTAGGACTGTTGGTTAAATAGCTTCCCGGTGAGAAGCAAACCTCTATCCAGGAAATGATAGAGAATACCAGGAAGCTGAAATCATCTCTTTTATCGTAAAGTTTGTTTTCTATCGACCCTCATTGTCAATTTCTAGATGTAAGTCAAGATATGAGACAGACTAAACTGCAGCTGTTGTATCCTTTATCGCTGGTTCGATATGATAGATGCGTCCAACATATAGTCATCAAATTTTAGTGAGAGACCATTATCTATACGGAACGTAAAATCAAAAGATATTTCTTATTTCTTATCTTTCTTCATGAGTCCTGTATGAAGACAGTCTCATAACAATTCGATAAGAAGAGGGCATAATTGTTTTTTCATGGGAATGCTGATGGTTTGTTGAAAAACACGTCCTCCAAACGAAACAAATATGTTGTCAATTAAGAAATCAAAAATAAATTTTGATAATGCAGTATCAGATAATATATTGTTTAAATCAGAGTGAATCTTTTCAAAGCAGGATTTATCTCTCTTTAAGACAAAATACATGTATCTACGTTGGCATTTCTTTTTTTGCGTGGTATTTCTCCATACCTGCATAAACAAAATATTTGTTATTTTATTATACGAAATGGTAGATTGTGTTAACAAATAACATATTGAGATATCTTATGATTGCCAGTGAGACAATTCTCCAACAGATGTGTATGTTAGCAACTTAGGGTTTTATTCGTGCACAAACATACACTGCTTAACAAGTTAAAATATAGCCCCGACATTTAAAAACAACGTAAATCAATTCAAACGAGAAACTAACAGCCTGAATTGTGTACAACCAACTACTGAAATCCAATCCTCATCTATAGTAACAAACTGAATTATAGGTTCCTGAATTTGTAAAGGCACTAACCGAGCAGGGTGGTGTACCATGTTACGGGACTAGGAGCCCAACCTTCTTCAGAAATGTGTAACACCGCAACATAAGAACACACTATTAAAATCAGATAAGATAGCTTGACATATCAGATCGATACGAAGCGCACAATTAAACAAACACAAATAATATAAAAAGTGAATATCGGTCTAAGATACAAGCAGTTACTTAAAGCTTGTTCCAACTGCAAAAAACATCATAATTATATCAAAAACAAAATATCAATCATTACACATCAATAAAATTTAGTATAATGATGTCATATCATGGATATAATGTGTAGGAAAATCTTTTGCAATTCCAAACATTTTAGTATCAACAGAATGTAGAACCATAGGATGTTATAACTGTTAAACAATACCTACTTTGTCTTCTGTGCACGATCGTAAAATTGTTTACGCATTCATTTCGAAGAGTTTAATTATTCTGTCAGTGTTGTTTTGAAACTATTGTAGCTAACTAATTGTCGTATTTTAAAGCTTTGTAACCGATTTTCACCTTTCTTAAAAATCAACAAAATTACATGGATATTCAGATAATACTTTATTTAGATGAAGGAGCGATGTTTACGTGTGTAGATTTTTTCAGTCAATTTGGTTAGCTATAAAACCAGGTTAAAATCACAATTTTCTACATAGGACAATGTAAGAACAAGCCTGTACTAAGACAGGAATATGACAGTTGTTATTCATTTGTGGTATATTTTCGAGATCTCGATTTTGTAATTGATAAGGAATTTCCGTTTGAAATTTCACTTGGATAACTGTTTGTTTCATTATTTTGCTGTTTATGTATTTCGGAGTTTGATGTAACGTCTATGTTCTATAGTAGATCCATTGTACAATTTTTGTGTAGGAGCCAGCTGAAGCCAGTTTTTTGGTGCGATATATTCACTTAGTGTTGATAAACTATTGGTCGCTTCTGCCTGTTATCTACTCGTTGGCCCGATTTTTATCTATTTTTTAAAACACTTTCCCCGTTTCCATTCTCAAATTAAAGTTATAAAAAGACCTTTGTATTACCAAGTTTAACCTTGGATTCCATAACTACAACGATATATTATATGTTTTGAATAATTTAACTAATTTGATTTAACCAGAGTCACATTTTCAAAAGTATTTTCAAAAGTAAGACTGAAAACAGTCGATATTAAAAAAATATTACACAATTTTCTTTATTTGTCTGAAAAAAATATTTAAAGATGCTGAAACAAGCGTTATAAGCAATCAAATGATCAGATCATAATTAATGAATTGGTCACGTATCAGTGATACAAACCCTTTTTGTAAGACAGTAGTTTTAATCAAAATCGTAGCCGTCAGGAAGCCAGCTGAGACCATTAAACAGAATAGTCCTCTCATTTAGACAGAAAGGACAATCAAAGAAAAAATGGTGCATGTCCTAAACTCAATATTCAAATCATATTTACATGTTGGATCAGATATAATGTTAGCTCTTCATAAGTCACAATTTAAAAGTTTAGAGATATAGTGTTTAATGCTTTACTCAAACTGTGAAGACTCATCATCTTTCTATTAGAGATATTACGAAGATAGTGTAAGTTGGTTTTAATTATCATTATGTATACCACTAGATATCTGATATAAATATTACATATTTGTATATAAAAAGTCAATATCTAGTCACGCAAATCCCTCATTATCCTATATTATATATAATATAGCACCAGCTGCCGTGATAATGTTGTAGACCTATCATATTGGGCTTTCAAACAGACTAGAAGGAGAAAGGTATGGTATTAACCTGTTTACACTACATAATAAGTAGAAAGAAACATTTACACCGAAAAAAATAACCAAGAAACAATACCAGGCGTATATTGTTGTTCATAGGAGTTGCATCACTTTCAATTGAATTGGTCAATTGCATAAAAAATACTTCGGCATAATACTGTCCATTGTAATTTGTCAGGGAAATTAATCCTTGATCTACGTTTTTTTTTATACAATATCATTAAAGAGATAATATACATGGCAATTTTGCATTTTAGAATCGAGAAGTATTTTAATTTAGATAATGCATGCTTGTTTTGATTTGATATTTTTTTAAATATAGACAGTAAGCAACATACATTCATCCAAAAAGGCAATACCAATTGAATATATGCCACATCTTAAACAAACGAGATAAATAAATGATAAATTCAAGCTATTCTAAACTAAAACTTTAATTATTTCGCGGATCCATAATGTGTGAGATAACAATTTCTATTCTTTATGAATTACAGAATCAATATGTGGTTTGCTAATTTTGAATTTGTGCTAGCAACTGTAATAATAGTTGTGTACAGCCATGATTGTAAGGACTATGACCTGTCAGCTTCAGATCAGTCTCTGGTAGATATGATGAAGCATTACCTGCATACGTCAAGGAAAGACGAATGTCAACAACAAAGCAAAACATCCAATGCAGGTTGTTTCAATTTTATCAATCATTATGTTATTTTATTAACATTTAAATGTTGAAGGAAACGCAAAAATGTAAATTAGAAAACAAATTATATCAATTATGATTATAAAGTTGTTTTGAATATACCCATTCGTCACCAAAAACTATATACATCATATAATATTATGTTACAACCTTTTATATAATTAAAGTGGTATTTAGCTGTACAAATGTAATTATCCTAATTGATTTAAACCCTTCAAAGTAGCCATAAATAACAAGCAGGCTTATAAGTTTTGTTATCATAATTTTAATTTTTGTGTGCTTTGTTATATCTGTAGGAGTGACCTATATACGTTGGGGAAAGCCAAGCTGTCCAAAGGGAGTTGACATAGTGTATACAGGTTGTTTAATTTTATTCTTGTATTAGCTTCATTAATTTAGTTTGTGTCACACTCATTTAAATAACTTTAAATATCGTCAGTAGTGTTTTATATTTGCTTTTTCAACTATACTTCCGAATAGGATATTAATACTATTTGAAAAATGTAAAATGATAAATATTTTGATATAATGAACCTGTGAACAAACTCGTTTCTGTGATTTAAAAAGCCGACTTAATTGTTTTGAAGGATGTTTGTCTCATTTGAATGATATTTTTTTATACTAAAGTTATGTTTTACAACTAATATTTTGAACCCATAATTTTTTTTTCTTTTCAGGACAAGTCGGTGGGAATCAGTATACACACAAAGGAGGTGGTGTCAATTATTTATGTCTCCCAAATGATCCAGAGAACGGACATCATCAATCATATGACAATGATCAGGTACATGGAGGTGAATATAAACTTGATGCAAAAACTAAACCATCAGGATGGTCAGAAAGTATGGGCGACAAGGAAATACCATGTGCTGTGTGTTATCAGAAACGCAGATCAGCTGTCATGATGATTCCAGGTAAAATAAGTAAAACAATGTCCGAAATGCAGATCATTTCTAAATGCAATTGCAGATACCTTGATAGTACGGATATCATATTCAAGGCACAATACAAATACTTCGTGTTAAATTTAAGAACAAATTCATTTTTGTTTTCTAACTCAAAGTTATGTTTTGACATAAACTTGCAACCAACTTAAAAATATGATTTACCCAATTAAATATCATGACGATTATTCAACCCGCTTACATAAGTAACAATGCCATTAATGACGATGACCTTGTTTTCGCCTATTGGTAAATGATTAAACGTTTCGAAATCTTATTCTTTCTTTTATCTTAGGTAAGATAATATATCGAAAAACAAATTAATTCACCAATGAACATCTAAATAAAATAACTTTGCATAAACTTGATAGTAGTGTTTAATCATAGATATCATATGATGCTACTATGATGATACTATGATGTTTTATATCTTACCAAATCCAGACTGAATAGTAACCATGTATCGTTTTTGTTCAATCCAAAATATTTTAGGTAGACAGACTTGCTATAAAGGGTGGAACTCAGAATATAACGGTTATTTGATGAGCGATCATAAAAGTCATTTTAAAAAGGACTTCGCCTGTGTTGACAAACATGCAGAACCATTGGATAAGAAGAATGGAAGTGGAAATGGAGCTTTATTTTATCCTCTTCGAACTAAATGTGGAACTTTAAGATGTCCTCCGTATACCAATGAAGCAGATGTTCTTTGTGTCGTTTGTACAAAGTAAAACAATTCTGAAATAAACATTTGCTTTTTGCTGAAAAATGCCTTAGTCTTAGTTTATTTAGGTAAATCACGACAGATGAACTAATGACAGCTTAAGCTTGATAAGCGGTATGGACTTGGTTCATTGTTGAAGGTCGTACGGTGACCTGTAGTTATAAATTTTAGCATTATTTTGTAGGTCTTTTCGAAGACTTATCGCATTGAAATTTATTACATATTTTCTTGTTTCTAATTAGCCATTGAACGAGGCTGACACGTTCTGATTTTCTTTAAGAAAAGAAAAGGATTAATTGTTATTGACCTTTTATAGATCACACCATTGCAGGTTCAATGATTATGGATGGTTGGCTTTCAAATATTCGGCTTTTAGGCATATTATCATTCAACCAAATAATTAATGTACGATGAAGTGTGTACTTACCCATGCACCCATTCATTGATTTTAAAATTTGAAATAAATTACAGATAATTATTTAGATACGTTGATGCTTACGGTAATATTAGGATAGACAGTGAATATCACTTAAAATCGATAAACAGTTGTGACAGCGAAAATCACTATATTTCATGTTCGAATGGTATCTATACTTGTCAGTTGGAGTCATCAGTCAATGAAGAAGTAACATGTATTCAATGAGCTTTCATATAGACGAATTGTATCAAGTAACACTACAGAAGTCAAAAAGTCTGAAAAGACAAGTATTTGTTTGAATTTGCATGAATTTGTACTCGACATTCTTACTTTGTTTGAATAATTTTTAAAAATTCTTGACTTTGTAGAAATTTGTCTTATAAGGTTCTTGATTTTTCTTGACAAGTGTCTTGACAGTATGAACATTGGCTTTAAATTTCTCGACACTTCCCGTATCATCTGATAAGAGTCTGGATTAGTCTCGACCAATTCTTGACTGTCTTAAATTTGTCTCGATCTGTCTTGACATATTCTTGACATTCTTAACAATGCCTCGATCTGTCTTGACATATTCTTGACATTCTTAACAATGCCTCTATCTGTCTTGACATATTCTTGATATTCTTAATAATGTCTGAATATGTCTTGACATATACTTGACATGCTTAAAATGTCTGAATATGTCTTGACACATTCTCAACAGTATAACTTTAGCCTTAATATGCACTGTTTATGACATTTTATTGCTGTGATTTACTTATTATGACTAAACTAAACTTTGAAGAATCAAGGAGTAATTTGGTAGAGTGAGATACCCATTTGGTGTAACTTTGTTGGAATACTCTGAATAATACCCCATGTAGTTTATTTTTTATTTATTTTTATTAAACGTTTGATTAATTGTTTTCAATTTGAATATAAGTTGAAGTTACTGACAAATAGCATTTAGATTTTTGCCGTTCCCAAAACTGCCAGTCAAATTTGCTTTACTGAAATAGGTGCCTTATAAGCAGTTTTAAAATGTGACCATGCGTCTCTTTTTGGACCCTAAAATTCATCTTTTTGGGTTTTTGTGGCTAAAAAAAGAGGGCTTTCGTGAAGGTCAAATAATTTTATCCCATCTTGCTTAAAACATTAATATTTTTTTAGGACAAACAAAAAGCATTTTTTATTCCAATTTGAGTGTTGAATTTTAAGATTTTTTAACAAAAATAAGTATCTATGATAACTCCTTCCGATAAAGACTTTTTTTATTTAAATCTATATCATGAATGTCTGTTTGAAATCCATTTTATAAGACCAATGATTTTTTTTTTATAGAAAATGGACCCATTATAAATATTTTTTTTTATTATTCCTGGAGTAAAAAATACTTTTTTTTAATATTTGGGAATTTTTTTTTATGATAAAATGCTTAACTCCAAAATTTTGATAAAGAAAATCAATTTAAATTCATTTTTTTCCATCAAAATGATGATTTTCATTTTATTCTATGAACAAACTTTTTTCTTTTGTTTTTTTGTTTTTTTAATTGTAATAAATGGCATGGTCGGCCAACTGATAAGTTGTATGGCTTATTACAGGTAAAGCAGTAATTTCTAGTTGACAGTTGCATGTACTCTGGTGTGTTGAATGTACCTTAATTTTATGGGGAAATTCCTGTCCATGTGTAATACTTTTAAATATATATAAAAAGTGACTGTAATATTTTTTCTGTCTATGAAGAAATATCATAAAACATTTGGTGCACACTGAATAACGCGCGTAGCGGATTACCTGTAACAGTGTGCACCACATTTTTTTGTGTTATTTCGAATAAACAGTAAACATATTACAGTCATTTTTTATAATTTAATTCTAAATTCCATTTTAAACCATTAGAAAACCATGTAAAAAAGTTGATGATGTCACGGTCACATGACTAAATTATGTGTATGAGCTCATAACAAAATAACGTCAGCCAATCAGAAGACGCTTTACAACCAATATTGAATTATATTCAAATAGAAGACGTTACAAAAATGTTTCTTCAATTAAATGAATGATGTGTTTATCTTCATTATCAGCGATTTATATAAACCACATTTTGGTACAATATCTATTTGCCATATAAACATTGAATATTATGAATGTAGAATGAAGATTAATGAAATATGTCTACAATATGATTGGTTTAAATCATTTAATTCATAAGATTTAGGAATCAAAATTTGTAATAATTTAAAAACCCAATTTTAAATTGTTTTATATCAACACACCCACATTTAAATTATTTTATACATTAGATTTCATAATCATATTTACATTTGTAAAAATATTAATATACTCAAATTTTCAATCATTTTACATGCCCAACTTTTATTTTTGAAGTGTAACTTGAAACAACAGTAAATTATATAAAGAGAAATAAACATTAAAGTTATATCATGAATATTGGTCATGATTTGTAAAACGCAGAACTGTCAAGTAAATTTAAGACACAGTTCAAATTGTTCAGAATATGTCAAGCCATACTGAGAAAAAAATAAGAATGTCGAGAACATGTCGAGAAATTTCGAGACAGTATTCAAATGTCAAATATGTGTCAAGAAATGTTAAGACAATATTCAGAATGTCAAGAATATATCAAGTAAATTTCATACAATTTTGAAATAAATGAGAATTTGTCAAGAAAAATTAAGAAACAAGTCATACTTTTGGAGAATATCGAGTAAAAATTCATGCAAATTAAGACAAAAACTGGTCTTGTCAGACTTTTAGACTTTTTTAGTGTAAAAACCCGCTAATGGAGAATTACTGATACTGGTAATGTTCTTGTTACCCCTGCTGATGATATGTTTAATAGTCCACCAAGGTTTCACAATCACATTTGCTTGTACTACATTTGTCAATACATAGTATTGCCATTCATGTAAATAATGATTTTGTAATATTGAAATTTGCTGTAAAAACAATTTTGAAAATATTTTAAATGAAGGAATATATCTTCTGCATACAAAGTTCTACTTCCTTTCCAGGTTTTGGCTGTAATTTGTTGCCATTTTTTTTTCTAAACCATCTTGCAAAATAAGGGAAGATAATTCCGATAGTGGTAGTTTTTACAATAGAAATTGTTATGAATTTACATATTTCAATATGTAGCAAGAAAAGAAGTTCGGCGACTCCATTTTTTCTTTTGCTTATTTGAAAGCATGTTATATTAAAAATATAATAAATGGTAAATAGTCTAATTCGTGAAAAGGGAAAGATAGTTGTAGTTACCACATAAGAAACATATCTGATATCATTTGTGAAACGGGTATTACATAACGGTAAATCGAATCGTGATGGAGTTCGTAAAATTAATGTAGGGATGATTTCGACTTCACCATTTTGAACTCTTGGTTTATCAGCTTCCCTGTGAGCAGAAACCCTGGAATGGGAAATACTTAATATGTAAAATGTAGGAAAGTCAAACGTTTTAAGACAATGGCAAGATGACATAGTCTTAGATTGAATGAATTCTTAAAGATTTTTGGATTTTGTTAGTATCCACATCTGATTCAGACCACTCTAGAATAGGCAGTTTAACAATAACAGTCGGGCTTTGATTGCTGTTAAGATCGATGTAAATAATTGAGAAAGAGCGCGGAGCACTTGAAAGACCCATCGATATACCGTTGCTTGTAATGACACTTATGTGCACGTACTTCATGTTTCCAATGCGGGGATGAAAGATCCAGTTATCAATCTTTGATTGAAATTCCATAGGAGCATAGAACAGACCTATTATTATCCAGCATTTCCTCTTTGGTAAGTGTCTTGAGAGTATATGTTGAGTTTCAAAGTGAATTGTCAATGTTATAATTGGGAATTATGGGTCCTCAATGCTCTTCAATTTTGTACTTGTTTGGCTTTATAACTTTTAAATCTGAGCGTCACTAATGAGTTGCCCTTTATAGCTTGTTGATCGGTGTGAGCCAAGGCTCCGTGTTGAAGTCCGTACATTGACCTATAATGTTTTATAGTTTTTCTCATTGGCATTCACACCACATCTTCTTATATCTACCTATTTAGACGAAACGCGCGTCTAGCGTATTAAATTATAATCCTTGTAATATTATGTAATGATTTACACACATGATGATGTTGTTTAGAGCTTTATCTGCGGGGACAACAACATATTTTGCATTCAGGTTTTGCATCATTTGGGTCTTTAAAGATAAACGTAGCATGATACTGACAGACCAATTTGGATTCTTTGTTCTGATTTTTTCGTTTATTTGTCTTTTCTTGTCCCTTTTTTTAATGTTACCGAAACATAGTTTTGTCTTTCAATTTCCTTTTGCCACAATTTTTTTTCTTACTTTGTTTTAAAACATAAAACGATCACTAAGAACAAAGTGCGTATCGCACACATGATTGGTTCGTTTTACAGATAACATGCGGTAACGTCTTCCTTTATTCTGCTTCCCATATTCATCGTCGTTTATAAGCGAAATGTTGCATTACACATGATTCATTCATTTTCAACCAATAATATCAGACTTAAAATACCTCATCTTAGAAATCATAGCCGAAACCTAAATTGAGTGATTGTTTGATTGTTGGTTGCTTAACGGCCAGTTGCAAATATTTCATGCATGTTCAGGACGAAAAAACTAAATTTAAAAAAAGAAATATTATAATCCCATAGTTCATGAAGCAAGTTCTAGATTTGTACATTGTAAACAGGGTGAATGTCAGGTTGGTTATGAGCCTTGTACTGCGGCATTATCTATCATTTGGTATAATATAAAAAAGAAGATGTGGTATATGATTGTCAATGAGACAACTATCCACAAAAGACCAAAATGACACAAACATGAACAATTATAAGTCAACGTACGGTCTTCAACAATAAGCAAAGCCCATACCGTATATAGTCAGCTATAAAAGGCCCCGATAAGACAATTTAAAACAATTCAAGCGAATAAACTAACTGCCTTATTTATGTAAAAAAAAATGAACGAAAAACAAATATGTAACATATAAACAAACGACAACCATCGAATTACAGGCTCCTGACTTGTGACAGGCACATACATAAATAATGTGGCGGGTTAAACATGTTAGCGGGATCCCAACCCTCCCCTAACCTTGGACAGTGGTATAACAGTACAACATAAGAACGAACTATAAAAATCAGTTGAAAAAGGCTTAACTCATCAAATAGACAAAAAAAAGTGGATGTGGCCGGGTAAATATACATCCCGACACAAAAAAAAAACCCTAACTGTAAAAATATAAGGGCATACACTATAAGCATTACCTTATTATAAATTTCATATTAATTGTATTTAAAAATGATGTTAGGAAGAATTAAAGAAACACCAGGCGTCAATTTTGATAACCAAAGACGAATGAGAAAAAATCTTTTAAAAAAGTTATATATAAAAGCAACAAAAACAAGACTCACAACGAGCATTATCAACAAATTGAAGTAGTGCTAAAGGAGACAATCAAAAACATGAGAAACATGCCTGTTATATAAGTCACACTGGTAAAATCAATAACTAGAGGCTCTAAAGAGCCTTTGTCGCTCACCTTGGTCTATGTTAATATTAAACATTATACATAAATGGATTCATGACTAAATTGTGTTTTGGTGATGATGATGTGTTTGTAGCTCATACTTTACTAAACATTTTTCCTGCTTACAATTATCTCTATCTATTACTGTAACAGTAGTTTCTGTGAAAAATGTTAGTGGAAATCTACAAATTTTGTGAAAATTATTAAAAATTGACTATGAAGGGCAATAACTCCTTAGGGGGTCAATTGACTATTTTGGTCATGTTGACTTATTTTTAGTTTTTACTTTGTTGTACATTATTGCTGTTTACAGTTTATCCCTATCTATAATAATATTCAAGATAATAACAACAAAAAAACCAGCAAAATTACCAATTCAGGGGCAGCAACCTAACAACCGATGATCCAATTCATCTGAAAATTCCAGGGCAGATAGATCATGGCCTGATCAACAATTTTACTACGTGTCAGATGTATTCTTAATGCTTTGGTTTTTGAGTTATAAGCAAAAAACTGCATTTTACCCCTATGTTCTATTTTTAGACGTGGCGGCCATCTTGGTTGGTTTGCCGAGTCATTACACAAACTAGATACCCTAATGATGATTGTGGCCAACTTTCAATTAATTTGGCCGAGTAGTTTCAGAGGAGAAGATTTTTCTAAAAGATTACTAAGATTTACGAAAAATGGTTAAAAATTGACTATAATGGGCAATAACTCCTAAAGTGGTCAACTGACCATTTTGATCATTTGACTTATTTGTAGATCTTACTTTGCTGAACATTATTGCTGTTTACAGTTTATCTCTATTTAAAATAGTATTCAAGACCAAAAACAACAAAATTTCCTTACAATTACCAATTCAGGGGCAGCAACCTAACAACGGAATGTCAGATTCATCTGAAAATTTCAGGGCAGATAGATCTTAACCTGATCAACAATTTTACTCACGTCAGATTTGCTCTAAATGCTTTGGTTTTTGAGTTAAAATCCAAAAACTGCATTTTACCCCTATGTTCTTTTTTTGGCCATGGCAGCCATCTTGATTGGTTGGCGGGGTCACCGGACATAATTTTTTAACTAGATACCCCAATGATGATTATGGCCAAGTGTGGTTAAATTTGGCCCAGTAGTTTCACAGGAGAAGATTTTTGTAAAAGTTAACGCCGGACGCAGGATGACTACGACGACGGACGACGGACGACGGACGCCAAGTGATGAGAAAAGCTCACTTGGCCCTTTGGGTGACAAAATTATTGGTTTGAATGTTTAAATTGTGAGTTTAGTTAATTTTGTCATTTGATCTTTGGTGGTATTTTTTTCTCACATGAAGAACAAAATTGGTGGTTTTTTTTTATCAGTGATTTGACTATCTTTTATGCTTCCTTAATGTGTGCTATATTTTGAGACAGAGGAGGTCTTTTTTTTAAATATTGGACAGTTAAAAGTAACATAAAGTTTTCTCACAAGTAAATGATACATTTAGTTCAGGCACTGAAATTAAGAGCGGTTCAACTATAGAATGACTTAGACGTTACTTAAAGGTTTCAACAAAAAAAAAATCTACACCAAACCTGATTACAATTGAATATATAAACATGCATGTATAAATCCAAGTATACTCAATTGTTAATTTATGCATAATAAATAATTTGTATTCGCAATAAAGATCTTAGTCGCACAGCTTGTGTTTGAAGAGGATGGTCGATTCATCTCTTAACTTGTAAAGAAAACATAATATCTGTAACGTTTTTCGCAGCGAAGATCTAAAGAGCACAGCATGTGTTTGTAGACGCCTACCGTTTGATCTCTAAAATTATTAAAATAGACAAAATATTTGTAAAAAGATAAAATAACATTTTATTTACGTTCAAATTATTTTGCTTCAACGTTCAAGCCATGTTGTGTAAATTTCAGTATTGTTAACACTTAAATATTTGGCAAAAGAATCAAAATTGCGACTTCCGTCAGTTGCATGGAAGTAGATTGAAAAAAACGCTTGTTGTTGTCTAATCAGATTTGTCGATGATGAATATTGAATTAAGAATTTTGATTTAGTAGTGACGAAAGAGTTTTTGCTTACATGCATGTCTACAAGCTTGTCCCAAAAAACTTAAAATGGCTGAATAAATTTGTATCAAATTGTCCCGACGGATAAGACTAAATCTTTTTAGAAATACGGTTTCTCAAAAAGGCTATACAGATAGTAATGTAATCTAAGTTGAGATTCGCTTTTGAGTTAACACAAAATGAAATAAATGCGTGTGTTTGTCACAAATATAAAACGGAACTGTCGATCAGTAGAAAAATCAATAATCAAAAAAAAAATCAAAAAAAAAAATCCCGAAATTTTCATTGTACTAATGAACTCAAAATCTTTCATTTTTTTTATGTCATGTTTTCAATTCCTGCATCTGCGCAGAAATCTACAATGTACTTCCTTTTTCGGTCTCGATTGTATGAAACTTTGAGTAAAATATATATTTATCAGTCTAGTATAAAATAGGAAGGAACGCAATACCAGTTTCATTTTTTATACTTCCTTGATATGAAAAACGTTACACTGATGATAGCGTTTCTTTTGCTTACATTGCATATGACGTCATAACTTATATAACGTCAAAACTAACTTCCTACATACCAGAACCAAAATCGGAAACGTTACGGTATTTACGGGGTTTATTTTAACAAACATTCAGGTTACAAAAAAATAATTCATACAGAATTCGTCCCCATTTACAAGTTATGCCTGCCTCATATTATTTTTCCGCTTTCCATGTCATTTGGGTTTTTTTATGTTATCATGCAATTTATCTGGTTTTTTTTATGCATTTCAGTATTGAAAAACAATTATACCTTACCATACATGTAACCTCTATAATGAACTGGATTTAAAATTAATATTTTGTTTTTTTAAGAATTCACAACTGTTACTTTAAAAATAATATAATACATTGCAATACATCATCATAAATATTCATTTAAGGAAATCAAGATGTTTTTAGGCAGTTTTTGCATGTTATATTTTATTTTTTTAGAAGTTAAAACTGTATTGTTTTTTGTTTGTGTGTTTTATGAGGGGGGATAACATTACCTAAACACATTCATCAGCATCATGCAACTTCCACGTTAACCTCTTTTGGACCAATCAGAAATCTACAACAATAAAACATCATTTCTTCATTGGTTCATTGACCAATCTTATTAATATATAAAACTAGCATCTTCGTTGTTTCAGGTTTTCTCTGAATTACCTCACAGATAGCAAAAATGATAAAAACTGTTCTACTCGTATTGGTTCTGGCAATATCAATGATTAAATGTAAGCATGGTAAGTGTCTATTTATAATCATCTTGTAATAATGTTAAATTAATTTAACAAATATGTTTAACAAAGTGGAAAGAGGTTAAATTAATTAATTTGGAATTCATATAAAATCAAGATTCATGATTTATCCAAATCAAGTATGTCACGGTTCAAAAACAAATGGAAGACATCTCTAAAATTTTATATTTTTCACATATGTGCACAACGTACGTCCAGTTTGTAAGACTTTGGAATTAAAAACAAGATCTAATATGATTGGTAATGAGGGAACTCTATGAGATACCAAACGACAAATAAATTATTAATTATAGGTCACCATACGGTCTTCCAAAATGAGCAAAGCCCATATAGTCATGTTTCTTTATCAGTTGTTGTTTCCTGTTATGATAAATGGATCAAAACTGCAATTGTAATTTATATGAGTATTTTTCTGAAAGATTGTTAGATGATCAAAATGTAAAGCATATTGTAGAGATAGTGTTGTTTTTAAATTTTTTTTCAATTTCAATTCGTCGTGTCATAATCTAACAGACTAAGTTTAAAATGATTTTTCGTACATCTAAATGAAAATAACTTTGCTACGTTGTTTTTATTTCCATTGTTAAGGAAAAAAAATAAAAGGCTTTTGAAATATAACGAATATTGCACTAGATTCTGAAACGGTGACTTGATTTATATAGATTGACTACTAGTATATATTTTCATCTAATTTTTTTTTTGGGGGGGGGGGGGGGGACACAAGCACATTGCATAATTTGAAGTTCCATCAGAAATGATAAGCACTGAATGATATTTGAAATGTGTTGCTCTTGTTTTAGTTCTTGACATGTGGATTCGTGTTTTTTTTCAATTCGTATTGTAAAAAAGGTAAACCATTATAGGTCAATGTACGGCCTTCAACAGGGGGTCTTGGCTCACACCGAACAACAAGCTATAAAGGGATCCCAAAATAATAGTGTCAAACCATCCAAACGGGATTAGTTTTTCGTCGATTTGTTCATGGTCGTTATTTTGACTATCTACACACATCGCTTGTTAAAAAAGTTAATGCATTAAACAAGAACGTATAATATTTGAAAAGTGAAAACGATTTTTCAAACCGATTGCTTATAAAATTATAGGCAAACGAAACTTTGCATGTACCAAACGAGGTGGATACTGCTCAGATTCAGATACATGTCCTTCTTTAGAAGGCGAGGTGGAAAAATTATCTGTCAGGTGCAAGTGTGCGAAGGCATGTTGCAAATGTACTGGTAAGTAACGAATTTGTTTCAATCAATATCATCGTCGTATTTTTTACCGACCGACGTAACTATTGTCAAGGTCTTTATGCTTGCCATTAGTACAAACGTCAGAAAAAAAGCAGCTTTATACATACGCTCAAAATCTATTCTTATTGGAGATACTCTACGTCGTCCAAATTTTCAAAATCTCTTAGCTGATTGCAAAAAGTCCAGAACAACTGATAGAAACAACGCTCGACTATAACAATCATCGGAAAATAACTGTCATGTTCCTCACTAGTGAAATGCATTGTCCGATCAAAGTATGCCATTCTGATGATTTCAAAGCCGCCGTATGTCAAAGCGCTTGCACAGATGTTTTTAAATGATCTCAACACAAACAAAAAACACCACTTAAACGGTGTTTCATACAGATACGGATTTGATGTTGAATTTCATACAACTGAAGAAAATCACGGTGTATGGGAATTTCTATCATGATCAGGAGTAGTATCAACACATGGTATGTCAATAAAGACGAAAACCGTCAAATAAAATACAAACTTCATTGAAACATTAGTATTTCGTTACTCCTATGTTTTAAGAGGAAGAGAACCAGAAACTAGTTATCCCATATGAACAATTAAGTACATCTTAGTTTATGATTTAGTTTTTTTTTCTTCCATCTTTTCATTTCAGTGTAGCTTAAGATGACTGATGTTTTTGCTTAATCTTTTTATCTTCTTTTTCTGCCATTTTGATATCTCTGTTTCTCTGAAATATGAATTTATATATAGTGATGTTTTGTTTCATCTCTAATCATTCTCTGCTGTGAAAAATCTTTTCATCGTGTTCTGTGTTATTCCTAGACACATGTCCTGATGGTTCTACTTGTATGAGTGAAGGTGAAACCTGTGATGGTACCACAGATACAAACGGTTGTTGTGGTAAAAGGTTTTGTTGTACACCAACACCAATAACGACACCGCAGCCATGTAAGTTATATGGTTTTAACAAATAATGAAAACATGTTAGGAAAAACCTGTCTTATTATGTACAATTGATGGAGAATATCAAATAATAGCATTCAAAATAATTTGTCAAAACTGTTGATGATGAACACAATGATGAATAAAAACCAAATATACGATATTTGAATGTCAAGAAAATCGGCATACAAAAGTAGCAGCATTTCGCTGAAAAATCTGAAAAAAAATATGTGATGGTTCTAAAATATAAACTCTCAAGAAGGAGAAAGTCTTGAATGATTTCTTTTTTAACAAACAGTGTCACTTCTAAAAAAGTTGAAAATAATTATAGTAATTCGTGTCTGATCGAACTTCATCAGTAAAAAAAAACCAATGATGTGAAGCAGACAAGTGGTAAATAACAAAAACTAAGAATACGATTGCATTTTAATTGTTACCTATCTCATAGTATTCAAATCATATCTTCTTTCGAAAAGACACCGATATTATATCAGAATAATTATATGAGTATATTTATAGCTTTGTCTTCACGATCATAAACATCCCAGACGAATTGACCTCAGGTCATCCATGATCTAAAAAAGGGCAAAGAACCTGACATTAATTGATATGCGGTCATCAGAAAATCAAATGGAAATACATAAAATATATAAAAGTGAAATAAAAATCCCTTAGTCATAGAACGAAGGCAAAACATATAAAGACACAAAACTGTAAAAATATTCTATGCTCAAATATGAATAGCTCATGTTTGAAATATTCGAAAATATAAACATATGCTATGGTTTTACAGGTGAATCAAACTGTACTTATGGAATTTGTAGGATCAATTGTTTAAGTTACGAAAATGATTATACCATTGTGGAACCGTCTCAACAGTGCTGCGGATTAAAATGCTGTGTGTAAGTTTAAGTATACAAACCCAATTACATGATTTTATACACTCAATGTATTACTCTTGGTAGATTGCGTAAAAAATATGCCCAAGATGAGTAAAAATATCTACATGTAAGCGTAAAGACATTGAAATGGGGAGTCTGACAAAATAATGTTATATAGAAACGTTGCACGAAACTAGTGTCACCTAACACTACACACTTGAAAACGTTAACCAAAATAAAACGTTAGAATACACGTTTTAATGATGGCTTGCTTAAATAAATTTTTACGGATTTAATGAGCGCATTCCATTAAGAACATTAGATTAACGTTTTTATTAGATAAGATATACTGCGCTTTTTATTTACAAATTAGAAATACAATTGTGAATTAAATTGAAACCATTTGTTTTATATCCAATTTAATTACAAAAGCAGTCGGTTTCTTCATCATACGATACGCATAGCAAATTTCTTAAACCCTGATAATGGCATTTGGCGAAAGAGTGAGCTTTGTACAAAATTTAAGTATAAGAATTGTTGACAGACGCCAAAGTGATTGCTCTGGTATTCTCTGCTGGGAACACATAATTTGTATAATCTTGATCCCTTTTTCTAGCAATTCTTTGGTTTTGAAGAAAAAACGACATAACGTCTACGACCAAATTATGACGTGGTTGTTCTAGACAAAACTATCATCATATGGTGAATTTTTTTATTGCCTTTTTAAAATATTCATATTTTCCACAAACTAAAAGTGTAATGCGGGACAAGTAAATATTATCAAAAAGTGAAGGTTTAATTGAGTTGTACTTAGTGAAAATAGTCTGCTACATATACAACATTGCAATATTCTGAAACTAGAATTCAAAAACTTTAAAATGATATATAACACTGTAGATTATCAATTTCAAAGTTAAAAAATAATGTAATGAATGTGTTTTGTCTGCGATTTCATCAAAATAACACCAGTATCGTGCGACGTTTCAAAGTGTATAAAGTTATTTCAATTTAACAAGTGTCTAGTCATAGGAAGGGATAAACCTATTTAGTAAAAAATAACAGGAATGTTCTCGTATTTAAGCAAATAATTCTCAGAAAGTGACATTTTTAAGATGCTTGATTTCCTACTTTGAACACATATTTGTTACGTTTGGATGACGTATTTTTCAACAAACTTTCGGCATTCCCATAGAAACTAACAGTTCCAATATTCGACTTGTTTATTTATTCTTATGAGGCTGATTTTATACAGAAACTTCTATAGAAGAAAGAAAAAAAGTAAGCAGTATCTGTATTTTCTATGTTGTTTTTTGTGTACAACTGTTTATCTTTTTTTTAATAATTGGACTTTCAGTTTTTTTTTTATTTATGAGTTTGACTGTCCCTCTGGTATCTCTCGCCTGTCTTTTGTTAACAGTTGACACGAAATGTAAGATAAGTGATACAAATCATATTCAAATAAATGACAATTCAGACATTGGGCAATTCATATTTCTGTTCAGATAAACGAGTTGAAAATCGGCTCCAAAATCTTGTAATGATGGAAACAAATTATGACAGTACCTGTTAGATACATCATTTGAGGCGGTTGTTTCGTTTCATATATTACGTTTAAGAATATAACATGTATTATATTGATTCAAAACCCTTTAAAAGCCTGCGTTAAAAAAAATGGTTTGAAGCCGTGGTTATTTATCTTTGACATAAGATTTGAATACTAAACTATCGATAATGTTTGTTCCATTGATGTTTGATCCATTGGTACTTTTACTCTTTGAGTATGTTTGTTTTGTTCATGCATCGTTGACAATGTAATGGAATTTGATGTGACTGTCATACAAGTGAGAGGTTTAGCTAGCTATAAAACTAGGTTCAATCCTTCATTTTATACATTAGAAAATGCCTGTACCAAGTCAGGAATATGACAGTTGTTATCCATTCGTTTGATGTGTTTGGACTTTTGATTTTGCCTTTTGATTTTTGATTTTCCCTTTTGAATTTTCCTCGGAGTTCGGTATTTTTGTGTTTTTACTTTTTACTAATAGCGAAATCTTGTAGTTCGTTCAAATATTGTGTAGAATTATATATTACAAATACAGCTTTTCAAAATAAAAACGACAATGTCAAGTTCAAAATTTATCATTTTAAATAAACATATATCACATTTCACGAATTCCTCTAAATGAACCTGCGACATTTGTTAATAACTCGATTTTTTTTATATTGTATAGTGTTCTTGTGTATGAAAATGTTTGTGCATAGCCAATCTACTATTGTTCATATTATTATTATGAATTGATTATGAATTGATTCACTTTTTTATATAGTCTGCACAAATATTAATAAATGTCATTCTAATAGTAATGCACGTCTTATATCCTAGTAACGAAATACCGGGTTTTAAGTTTTAGCTGAAAAGTAATTAATTAACTTTATATTCACTAAGCTTCTTTAACTTTTGGTCCTTTGATTTGTTTGCCTCAAGCAACACTACAGACATTTTTTGTCAACATACGCAATTATTACGCTGAGTGCAGTTAAAGTCGTACTGTAATTGTTATAACAGATTAACGAATACAATTTTATCATTTCAGTGGTTTTTAAAGACTCTGTCCTGAACCATGATGACGACAGAAAACAAATTTATTAGAAACTACCTACAGTATAAAGAAAATTATTAAAATAGATATCAATAGTGTTGTTGTTCGTATGTCTCATGTTTCTCAAATACCTTTAGACAAACAAATAAATTCACAAAGAAACCACAATGTTACTTCAAACTTGAATCAAACAAACACAAACACAAAACGGTTAATCTATTAACGATCTCAAATGCCGTCGATTGTTCGTCCATTGGTCAGTCCTTCTTCGCATGTGTTCATTTAAAAAATGACATACCTGAATCAATTCTACTGGAGAACGCCTCCAGGTGCGGGAATTTCTCGCTGCATTGAAGACCTGTTGGTGACTTTCTGCTGTTGTTTTTTTTCTATGCTCGGGTTGTTGTCTCTTTGAAACATTCCCCATTACCATTCTCAATTTTATTAATCACAAATCTGATGTAGGGTGACACATGCGTTTTGCCCGACAATCATTGCCATATAACATAACTTCCTTTAAAATTGCCTCTTCGATCATTCCCATATTTTGTGACGTTCCTAGTCCTTGGAGTTTTCTGTAATTTAACATAGTTCCTGTTTTTCCCATTTCCAAATTTCTTGAAGCTTGATCACCTTTCAATTGTATGATATAATAGTATGTAGCTATTTTCATTAGAACTATTAATAACATATGCACCAAAAAAATGTCATCATATAAAAAAGAAGATGTGGTATGATTACCAGTGAGACAACTATCCACAAAATACCAAAATGACACAAACATTAACACTTATAGGTCACCGTACGGCCTTCAACAATGAGCAAAGCCCATACCGCATAGTCAGCTATAAAAGGCCCCGATGAGACAATGTAAAACAATTCAAACGCAAAAACTAACGGCCTTATTTATGTAACAAAATGAACGAAAAACAAATATGTAACACATAAACAAACGACAACCACTGAATTACAGGCTCTTGACTTGAGACAGGCACACACATCAATAATGTGGCGGGGTTAAACATGTTAGCGGGATCCCAACCCTCCCCTAACCTGGGACAGTGGTATAACACTACAACATAAGAACGACCTATAAAAAGGCTTAACTCATCAGATAGACTAACAATACAAGTGGACGTGGCCGGGTACTTATACATCCCGACACAAAAAGACACAATGAACAGATCTGAGAGTATTCAAAGTTATCTGACAGCCAGTTCAAAGCATTAACAACTAATAAAAAAATCATGCCTTTAAAACTAAACACTCAATCCGTACACATCCAATATACAATGGATTTAGTGTAAAGACGTCATAAACAGCCAGAGAAGAACATGACCTTGTGCAATGCCAAGTTAAAGGTATCGACAGATTGTAGATCCATGAAAATGTATATGTATATAACATACTAGTAATATTTAGTTAGCTTTTAATCTACTGATAACAAAATCAATATTTATACCAATAAAAACAATATTCAATGATCTTATTACAGTGTTGAATAGGTAACCTTTTAGAATAAGTTGATTTAAAGGAGCAACAAGTTTACATGGATCATTTCTAAATTTCCAGGCACGGTTAACAACATTTCCGTAAAAATGAGGATGTGCTATCCCCTTTGAAATAAGTTTTCTACAGGTACAACCAAACTTCAAATCCAAATCTTTATATCTATGGAAAAATTTAGTAAAGGTTTTAAGTAATTTATGGTAACGATATCCCTGGTTTAAACAATTTACCAGTAATACATAGGTTGCATTCGTTAAAATCAAAAACGTCACAACAGACACGGGCATAGTGAACAAGTTGTGAAATATAAACACAGTAAGATGGTGCCAAAGGAGCATCATCATCTAAAAATGGAAAATTAACTATAGGGAACGAAAAATTGTCTCTTTTGTCGTAAATTTTAGTGTGTAGTTTCCCGTTGAAAACCGAAATATCTATATCCAGGAAAGGACAGTTATTACATTATAAGATGTTGAAACGTAATTAATTCATCACCATAATTTCATCATATGCTATCAGATATACGTTTTTAGTTACAATATCAATGAAACACTAATCCAGTTACTACTATCTTCCCATTTTTTAATACCATAATTACGATTATCATTTTTTCCGAGTAACGATTATCATCCCGAAGTTTTCAACGGCAATTTTCAAAGCGCTTATACAATTCCAATCCACCATTACGATTCAAATATGATGTAATAGTATAGAAAAAAACTTTCAGCTGAGTAACTATTGACAAAAACATGCTACATTTGAGAAAAATGACTGTAAAGATTTTACCTATATCTGCCGTCGCCATATTGGGATAATCGTAATTGCAGTTACGATTATCTCTGTAATACCAGTGTTTAGAGTTGATTGTTATACTCTAAACTCCGCTACAAAATAAATAATATACAGGTATAAGTGCGGTCTAAATCACGGATCATTTGATCACACTATACAGCAAGTATTGGTTATACACATGGTTGTGTTATTACATCAGATAAGCTACCAGTTTGCTATGACGGTGATTGAAATACTTTGACTATTGACATCCCCAACGGCCGTCGAATTCTTCAAACTCACAAACCTTTTGAACTTGACTTCTCATTTTTGATAAGTTTCGATTAGTTATGTCTTAATTTTCGTATGTTAGAATTGTTGCAGAGGGAACACATGTGCTTCTGTTTGTGTTTTTTTTTTCATCTTTGACTTATATTCATTACTGTTGCCCATTTGGAATGTTGTTAAAGTGAACTTAACATTAAAATATAAAAATGATTCTCTTGTTATGATCAGTATTTGCTGCCCTCTTTACTTTTTTTAAACAATGTTTAGGGATATAAAGAGTTTTTCATTTGGTTTTATCTACTTGATCCTTACCTTGATTTCATGAGCATAAACCATGCAGACTTTGGAACTCATGAATACACGTTTATCTTCTTTAGCAATGTTTGCGTTATTGTTTTGAACCTTTTGCCTCCATTACTTTTTTTGGTATATGTAAATATATGACACAGCTATTTACCAGAGGGTGAACTTATAGTACGGCGACCAGACCCAATATTTTTAAAAATTAATCGTCAAACACACTATATGGCTATATCATATATCATTGGATTCGGAAAAAAATAGTACTTTTGGAATATCGATGTCGTCAAAAAGAAATGTGGTAACAATTTTGCATAAATTAAGGTCAAAGATCAATATACTGTTTTCTTTCTTTCTTTCTGTATTTTCAAAATTGAAAGATATCAGCAGCATTTTGTGTTGAATTTCAAATCAATTGAAACTGATTTATCTCGAAAATGTAAAAAAAAAAAGGAAATTATTACTTAATAATCGATTAATTCTGAAAATTGGCGATTTTCAAACACTTGTTCTATTATACAAGATCAATACCAATTCCGTTAAAGTTACAGTAGTTACCTTGCCGGGTGACATTCAACCTCAGCAATAAAAGATAGATTTGTGTTCAAGTAAAGCCTTCTATCCCGAATGTTTATTTTGAAAAAGCTCATGCATATAATTCATTGCAACCAAAATTATTACCTCGAAGAACAGTTACAATTAAAAAATCCAATCAAAATGATCACAAAACAGATTGCATCCAGGAGTATCTTCTAATTCATCTGTCAAGGAATTTCTACATAGTTCTTACCCTTGAAAGGAGCAAAGCCTCGTACATGTAAGGTTTTGTTGTGAACAAACACTTTTCACATGAAGATTTTCTCTTTAATGAACACAAAAGATCCTGCAATAATTCTGCTGACATATGCCCTCTAAAATAAACGGGGTGTAATGAAATTATTAATTTTCTTAAGGTGACGGAACAGGATGTTTATCAATGTGTCATGCGGTCAAAATTACCGCTTCATAGAGAGGTAACCTGACTAAACCTACTTTTTTACTGGTGGAAAGCTTGACGCGAATTTTATTCATATCATGATGGAACGATTTAAAGAGATCATTCCGCAGATCATGCATCTTCGAAACTAACTCTTGCACAAAAAAGGGCTTCATCTTCGTCAGTACTCCCAAAGCTCTGTAACTACAATAGTCGTGTGTGTCCTTTAAAGTCTTTTGTAAAACAATTCAAACAGAAAACTAACGGCCTGATTAATCATCAGATGGCCAAAATATAATTGGACGTAGCCGGGTACTTGTACATCACAACAACAGAAAGACAATAGGATAAGATATCAGAGTACCCGCAGTTATCTGACAGCTAGTTCAAAGCCACCAACAACTAATTATCATACATCTAAGAATAAACTTTCAATCCGTGCACACCCAACTGCACCTACAACTCGCATGCATGTGTCATTTGTTTGCAGTAGTGAACACACAGAACAATCACACCCGTATCAGAGGTTCGTATGATTATTCTGTCGCTCTTTTTCATTTCTGTTAACTTCATGTCAAAGTATAAGGCATTAATTATCATAAGAGTATTTGCCCTTCCTGAGTGCTAAGCAAGTTACGACAGTAATTAACATTATTGTCTGAAATAACTTCGACAATTTAGGATTTACAAACGTTCCATCTGAGTAAAGCTCACTATAAGGTGGAATCATAGGGGATTTGTCATAGTTTTGAAGAAGAAAAACTACCAAATAAATAAAGGAGAGCCTGTTGGTTTTCTTTAACAGAATTAACAGAAAGAAACTTCTTCCAATCAGGAGTCCTTCTCCCTTCAATGATCTAATACACTTTGGTTGAAGGTGTACTCTTTGTGCGGCTTTTCTTTTCAACAGACAACTTTATTGAGCTTTTCATGTCGGGGCGGTAAAAAAAATGTTTGCTACTGTGTGCGCTTGTGAAAAGCATTGGGTCATATTTTTATCATAATTACCTGAAAGGTCACCAATTGTTTTGCTTTTTTGTTATCATCAATACATTTAAGCAATGCCATACCACCTCTCAGACTGGTGTACGTTGTGAGTGATGGGCCAAAAGAAGGTCGGGAAAGTGCACAAGAGGCATCAGAACTGAATTGGTTCACCAAATCAGGTTCAACAAACGGCACATACTCTACAACACATTGCTGGCAGATTCCAATCAGTAAGTCTTAAGAACTTTATTCTTTACAGTAAAGGAAGTGATTCGGGACTTTTTCTCTGTCATACGATACAGTTTTCAAAATTAAAAGCCATGTATTGCCTTTTTTACTTCCAGAACCTAATCGTAAAGGAATTCAAACATTTTCCAGATAACAACATGTCCAAATTCAGACTTGGTTCTCAATTTTTGAAATATATAAAAAGAAAAAAACCCATATCAAATAAACATACGAAAATATGAAATATTTTAAAAATACATAAAAAAAACATGATAACCAACACGAAATGGGACAACAACTAACAAAAAAGATCGAATTTAACAAATGTTAGCATGAAAAATCGTTGTGATACAAAAGATTATCTATAATATAGAATAATAGTATCGGTCCGGTTCATTTGTTTTTTACCAGTCGAATTTCAAGAGGAAAACCTGTATCTTCATTTTGTAGTGTATATTTTGTTTCAATGCACAAGTTGAAATAATGCTTTTGAGATAAATGATTTTGAAAATGTTGTTCAATGAAGGTTTGAAATATCATATAAATGTTGTTTATTTTACATTTGCGTAAAAATAAATGATGAAAATGAGTTGAAACGTACTCTATTAATTGCAAAATATTCGTAGTATTCAATTTTTACAAAAACTCCACAATAACGGATTAATTTTGCTAAACTTTGTTTGAAATTGTTAAAATAATGTGTTACAACAATGTATATAATAACAAAAAGCATATCATGAATGTTCTTTTAGAATGCAGGCTAAAATTCTTTTGAAATTATTTTTTCTTTAAAGTAAGGAAACGAACTTTAAAGCCCATTATACAAAAATCGCACCGTACGATTTTTTTACGACAAGTCAAAATGTGAAGTGTAACCTTTGAACTACCAATACTGTAATTTACAGCCGTATAGTCCGAATGACGATTAAACTCCTTAAATAAGCGACTTTTCCTTACTTGGTCACCGTACTATTAAGTGAATGTATTTTTGTCTTTACTTTTGTTTTAAAAAACATATGTTTTTGCAAAAAAAAATGCAATTTGGATGATTCATCCGCGTTATCCTATTGGAGATTTAAGAGGTATATCCCCCCTTCTTCTGTCAAAACGATTTTTTTTTTTCATTTATTCGATTTTTAAAAACCATTTGTACATTAATGCCGACCCACTTACCCTGTGCAAAATAATATGGTCAACTAGGACATAGACAATATGAGTGCGAAGAGCATTCTGATTGTGAAGTTGAAGAAGACAATACATATATGACCAACATGGAGGGTGTCTGCAATCCAGTATTTTATGCAAGTGAAAATGATGTACAGACTAATGAACAAACTGAAGATTACGATGAGTTATTCGAGGATAATGATGTCGATTTCAAATGCACGACAAAACCTCTCCTGAATACAAAGGGTAGAAGTAGGTCAGACAGTGACACGGAACATTATCATTTGAACCTTGGTACTCAGGAAAGTAAGTCCGCTGGAAAAGACAATTCCCACCAGCATAAGGAAAAACCTAAAACTTTTAAAAGTGTTGAAAGAAGACCAGGTATCTCGAGGTATTTGACAACAAGACCGAGTCACGATCAGAGTGACACTACAAATAGCACACCTAAACAGTCAAAAACAAAGAACATTGAAAAATATCCAGTAACCCAAAGGTTTTCTACGGTTTAAAAAGGTATTCAGAATTAAATTATAAGAAATGACTGTCATTCGTGTGCATGGTAATTCATGCGTGAAAGTATACGCAGTCGATTAGTCCAGATCCCCATAAGGCCAAACACGATATTCGTGGATATCTTAATAGCTTCAAACGACGCCATACTGTTTGCGTCGATATGATAATCATTTACTGGTATGCATGCATCACCTGTCATACGAATCCACAACGATTCAAAATGTCTTTAGAGAATACGACACAATTTATAACAAATTACTTGTTCTGTTAATAAAAAAAACGCAGATATTGTGCAACAAGTTATTTCATTTTTTTACATTGAACATTAACTGTGAAATGTCTTTCTTATGTAGTTTATCTTCCTGCATTAACACGACAACTAAATATGTCAGAGTCTGAAGCTTGTGTATTTCGTATCAAAAGTGTACTCGTGTATTGCTGACCTAGCCATTTTCTTCGTCCAATCGAATATCTGCTTTCTTCACTTGCGTTGATTGTATTTTTTGCAGATGTTATGCTATCTATCCTCTCCCACTGGCCAACAGTAGAAATATTAAACTGAAGAAACGATTGATCATTCGAATACAATATTCGAAACTAAAAAGGATCATTTGAATCTTTTTTGTAGTGCCATTTAATACATAATATAAATAATGAACATATCAGTTCCATATCTTTATAGGCTATATCTATATTCTATTAGTGTACCGACAAAACGGTAAAGTATATGCATTGTTTGAAAAATAGACTGATCACTGAGCGACCTTTTTATATCATTAATCCAATTGAGGATATTTATCATTGTCAGTTATATTCACTATGGATTGGGATTTTTTACCAACTAGAGGCTGCATTATTGGAATCAAATTAAAATTATAAGTTCAGTCACATGATCAAAGAGGAGCAGTATGAAAGCCGGTTTGTCTCTGGGTATTGTTTGTTTTCAGATTGTATTCGTTATAATGTTAATAAGTTAGTGATTTTAACAACTTTATAAGTCCCAATAATGAGTTTATACATAAATAAAAACTTTACCTGAAAATTAGGTTCTTCATCACTGCGTACGTTACATCTAAGAATGATTTGATTGTTTTCTCCTGATCCATAATTGCTATAGTAAGGTGGAAGGAATTTTAATCCAGGTACACTTGTTACATCTAAATAAAACACATTTGAAAAATCTAAATCCTCAGTAGAAAGAAAGAAAACATTTTTATCACCCATGATGGAAAGAAAATAATAGCATTTGTCACATAAGTACGTAATCGTGCATTTCAATCATTTATTTTACACTTAGCTGTAATGTCGTTACTAAATTAAAAAAAAACAAACACTTTATTTCAAGGTTTTACAAGAGCGCCATTTTGTTTAAAAAAACAACAAAAAACAAACAAAAAACAAACAAACCTGCCTTGGTTTTACGCATTATCATGATAATTGTGAGTTCGTTTATATTGGTAGGTCCAGAAACCTTTTTGAAATGTAGTAAAACCGATATTTTTGCTATTAAAACAATTTTTACAACATTTTTTTAATTTTGTTTATTGTTCGTTTATATGATGACCTTTCTTGTATGGTATTTTTATATCTGAGAGACCAGACAATATTTTAAAGTCATATGAAACACATGTCTATTGAAAAAACTTAATCCAGTTCTTACACCAATGCATACATTTATCATAAACTTAGTCTTCTGTGCACGATCGTATAATTTTTACGCATTCATTTCGAATCATCGTCAAAAAGAGTAAATTCATTCGGTCAGTGTTGTTGTGAAATTATTGTCGTATTTTGAATTTTTGTGACCGATTTTCATCTTCGTTAAAAATCAACAAAGTTACATGGATATTCAGGTAATATATTATTTAGATGAAGGAGTGATGTTTACGTGTATAGACTATCTCAGCCAATTTAGTTTCCCCTTCGCAACTGCGTAATTGCGATCACCGGATTTTTACGAAAAGGTAAATTTCGGTAAATTTAAGATTTGTCTTCAGAAAAAAATATATGTACATAAGTTTTATAATGAAAACTTGTCAATTACTTATAAACAAAATGCATCCTTTTTTAATTTGAAGTTTCGTAGCCCTCCGATGTTTCAAAATTTAGCTGTAGACATGCTTAAGCAGATTTCAAAGATAACGATAAAAATACAGTCCAACGTTGAACCTGAGAATTATATATACTTACAATGTGTTTCAGGGAGCCTATTTACATCATAGCCTTCATACATGTAAGCTTTGTTGTGGTGCACAACACCAAACAATAAGAATATAATTATCCAATGTACTTTGTAGCCCATTATTAACTCTTAGAAATATATAGGTATATCTACTAAAATATCACTTCTCTAGAAAAAGGTAACTGACTTTAATAATTTGAATACTTGTACTGTACTATCTAAATAGTAATGATCTCAAATTGGCCTTAATTTTCATTTACATTGAAATGGTAATTTTTGAAATTAAAGTGTCGAGAACACATGTTTAGTTACCAATTCGCCTATCTAACAACTCGTAAATTAGCATCCTTTCAAATACATGAATTAATTTTTCAATTTTGTATGTATTTTACGTCTTTATGACTGATATTTTTATATACTGAGTGCCAATGAAAACGCCACACTTTTTTCAAAAAATAAAATTTATGTTAGAAATGATAATCTTTCAAAATAAATTGTTCTTGAAAATTAACAATTCTAACAATAGATCAATATCAAACAAAAATCTTACATTGTCATCTTTTAGACGCTATAGGTAAACGAAACATCCAATGTCAAATCATCAACTCGCAGTCCTAACAAAACATGTTACAACCCCGTTGTGCAGCGCAATTTCGACAGCGCCGTGGAACTTATCATCCCGGACGTTTAATGTGATCTCGAGGAATGTTGTTCCACTTGTCCCGCATATCAAGTTGAAGCTGACTTTATGATATTGGTGGTGGTTTTCATCGTCTAAACCATGTCCAATCTGATGCAAAATTTGCACGATCGGACTTAAATCGGGCGAAAGACATGACTTTTGGCCAAGATGGGTGCCAAATGTCTATGTAACCCCCACTGACGGTTTTTGGTACACAATGAATGATTTTTGGTCTACAGAATTCGATATTTACGCCTTACGGCCGTTTAGATGTCACTAAGGAAAGACTTTGGTGCTCTTTAACAATTTCTGCGCAAATGGTGCTTTACTGAAATTGCTCCAAAGAATCTAACGTGACCACCATTATACTCTCGTAACCTTTACACACCCATCAGAGTCAATATCGAATATGTTTAAGACCAAATGCATCGGTCTGGCTGAGCGTTTCTTGCTTTTTGTACCCCGGGATGTCGCTTATCATTAAATGATCCATTTTGGTTGAATTTGTGGATGATTTGGGTTATTGTAGAAGCTACAACTTCAGTCTTCTCGTAATTGTATGCAGTTCAAAACTGCATGTCGCTGGTTGTCTCTGGTTGTCAGAAAGTCCTGGCATTTAATCAGATGTTAATTTCAGTTTCCTTACAAGAAGAGCAGGAAAATTCATGACATTAGCCAAGCTTTAAATGACAAAATCGTGAAAATGGTGCGTATGTTGAAAAGCGGTGAACTCGGTGTATGTCCGTTCAAAATAACCCTTACTTCGCATTTGTTCTAAAATCACTCAACCGTAAAGGTGTCGTCAATTGTCTTAAAAGTAATTTTAAACCAACTATACAAAGTTCTAATATAAATAAAATAAAAATTATAAGATTTTTTTTAAAAACAAAAGTGTTGCGTTTTCATTGGCACTCAGTATATATGAAAATCGGATGGTTGTTGTGGTATTACTCTAAGCAGATATTCGCTACTCTTGAAATATTTCATGTGTCATTACAATTATAACATTTAGTTTGCATTTAATGTTATGTTCTTATTATCATTATGTAACCACAGTCATTCAGACCACTACAAAAACTCTGAACGAACTCTTGGACTCCAGAAGGTAACCATCCTGATGAAATTGTGACACCCGTCTTGTTTCTCACGTAATTTTTAACTCAGTGATAAGTATATAGTGTTAGGTCACATTTGAAGCAAAGAGAACAGAATTGTGGCAAGGACGATTGGAACATGTACGTCGTTATCTATGAGTTAGATATTCAATAACGATCAACCAACTCGTAATGGCGTCCATACAATTTGCGAAGGGATCATTTCAACTTCGCATTTTGAACTGGTGGCTTTCTCGTGAGTAGCAACTAACTATCAAGAAACTCATTAAAGTATATTCAATCTGTAGAATATAGTATCAACATGGAGATATATACTCCATATGCAGGCGCTTATAAAATGTAGTTACATAGAAATTGACAATTCACAATTGTAAAGCTGAAATCATCTCTTTTTTGTCCAGTCTTGTGCACAACAAACCCTCGTCAATATGATAGAACTGCACGCATCTGTAATACAACTGAGAGGTTCAGTTAGCTATAAAACCAGGTCAAAATCAAAATGTTCTACATAAGACAATGTAAAAACGAGCCTGTACTAAGACAGTTGTTATCCATTTGTGGTATATTTTCGAGATCTAGATTTTGCAATTTGATTATGAATTTACCTCGGAGATCTGTTTGTTTTGTTATTTTGCTGTTTATGTGTTTTTGAGTTTAGTGTAACGTCTATGTTCTTAGAACTATTGTACATGTTGTGTGTAAGGGCCAGCTGAAGCCAGCTTCTTTGTGCGGTATATTCTCTATGTGTTGAGAAACTATTGGTTGCTTTTGCCTGTTATCTACTTGTTGGTCCGATTGTTATCTATTTAACACTTTCCCCGTTTCAATTCTCAATTAAAAGTTATAAAACGACCTTTGTATTACCAAGTTTAACCTTGAATTCCATGAGCATAACGATACATTATATGTTTTGTATAATCTAGCTAATTTGATTTAACCAAACAGAGTTACATCTTCAAAAGTATTTCAAAAGTAAGACTGAAAACAGCCGATATTAAAGAAATATTACACAATTTTCTCAATTTTTCTGAAAAAAATATTATTAAATGCTGAAACAATCGTAATAAGCAATCAAATGATCAGATCATAATTAATGAACTGGTAACAAATCACTGATACAAACCCTTTTTGTAAGACCTTTTCCAAGTATTTGTATCGTTTACACAAGACTCATCAGTAATTGGCGCTTCAATATGGACAATAGGAAGGATACACTAACAAAACATTGTTATGCGTAAGGGATGACTTGATACTTGAAACCAATTATCCAATAACTTCTCCTTAAATTACTACCATGTATTAAGTTTATCATGATTGAAAACACAAGCTTTGATATGCACTTTGTTTAAATGACAGATTCTTAACTGGAAATCAGAAATCATAATGTGCCGTATACTTATTTCTCGATTGTTCCACCTTGTCAATATCTAGATTGTTTTAAAGATATTAAGGACACTTACATTGGACTGTTTTAAGTATCCTTTCTATCAAAGTTTAGTTTAGTTTAAACATTTTTTATTTGTTCAAAGCAAAAAAGGATCAGACACAAGTAAAACATACTTATAAAGTCTTCTCCACAATACAAAATATATCACAATACAAATTGAACGTGAGCATGCATCATATAATATAAACAACATAAATATTACTTAACTATACTGAAAAAAAGCAGAGGGAATGAGGAAAGAACGACAGAGATTAGGATGATGATGATAATGATGATAATGTGCGTTTTACCTAATACTATACTACGAGAAATCGTTTTGATCTCTTTATAAAATTGAATACTTGTTTAACAATTTGCACATTTTGATCATAGGAAAGAGTTTCTTTTCCGAAAACCAGTAGTTTTAAGTTCAAATCACATCATTCGGGAAGCCAGCTGAGACCATTATACATAATAGCCCTCTCATTTAGATAGAAAGGACAATCAAAGAAAAAATGGTGCATGTCCTCAATATCCAAACCACTTTTACATGTTGGATCAGATATAATGTTAGCTCTAAACAAGTCACAATTTAAAGTTTAGTGATACAGTGTTAGACATATTTTCTTAAATGCTTGACTCAAACTGTGAAGATGCATCCTCTTTCTATGAGAGATATTACGAAGATAGTGTTAGTTGGTTTTAACTATCATTCTGCATACCACTAGATATCTGATATACATATTACATATATGTATAAAAAAAGTCAATATCTAGTCACGCAAACCCCTCATTATACTATATTGTATATTATATAGCACCAGCCGCCGTGATAATGTTGTAGACCTATCATATTGCATTTTCAAAACAGAATACAAGGAGAGAGGTATGTTATTAACGTTTACTCTACATGTTAAAAGGTAGAAAGAAACATTTACACTGAAAAAGTTCACGAAGAAACAATACCAGGCGTATATTGTTGTTCATAGGAGCTGCATCACTTTACATTGAATTGGTCAATTGCATAAACAATACATCGGCATAATACTGTCCTCTGTTATTAGTCAGGGAAATTAATCCTTGACCAACGTTTTTTTTTATACAATATCATTAAAGAGATGATATACATGGCAATTTTGCATTTTAGAATCATTAAGTATTGTAATTTTGATAATGCATGCTAGTTTTTATTTGAAACAGTTTAAAATATAGACAGCGAGCAACACCAACTCAACCAAAAAGGCAATAGTCTTAGATGCATGATTATTTTATTAGTTGTTAGTGGCTTTGAACTAGCTGTCAGATAACTGTGAGTACTCTCGGATCTAGGATCTGTTCATTGTGTCTTTTTGTGTCGGGATGTATAAGTACCCGGCCACGTCCACTTATATTTTTGTCCATCTGATGAGTTAAGCCTTTTTCAACTGATTTTTATAGTTCGTTCTTATGTTGTACTGTTATACCACTGTGCCATGTTAGGGGAGGGTTGGGATCCCGCTAACATGTTTATCCCCGCCACATTATTTATGTAACTATGTGCCTGTCCCAAGTCAGGAGCCTGTATATTCAGTGGTTGTCGTTTGTTTATGTGTTACATATTTGTTTTTCGTTCATTTTTTTACATAAATAAGGCCGTTAGTTTTCTCGTTTGAATTGTTTTACATTGTCTTATCGGGGCCTTTTGTAGCTGACTATGCGGTATGGGCTTTGCTCATTGTTGAAGGCCGTACGGTGACCTTTAGTTGTTAATGTCTGTGTCATTTTGGTCTTTCGTGGATAGTTGTCTCCTTGGCAATCATACCACATCTTCTTTTTTATATAATACCAATCGAATAAACAGACCACATCTTAGACCAACAAGATAGATAAATGATAAAGTTTAGCTGTTCTAAACTTAACCTTCAATTATTTAGAGGATACAGAATGTTTAAGATAACGATTGTAATTCTTTATGAATTGTAGAATCAATATGTGGTTAGATAATGTGCAATTTGTACTAGTAACTGTAATAATAGTTGTGTACAGCCATGATTGTAAGGACTATGACCTGTCAGCCTCAGATCAGTCGCTGGTTGATATGATGAAACATTACCTTCATACGTCAAGAAAAGAAGAATGTCCACCACAAAGCAAAATACTCAATGCAGGTTGTTTTAATTTTATCAATCATGATGTTTGTTTTATTACCATTTTAATGTTGAAGGAAACGTAAAAATGTAAATTAAAAACAAATTATATTGATTATGATTATAAAGTTGTTTTGAATATACCCATTCGTCACCAATAACTATATACATCATACAATACTATGTTCGAAGCTTCAAATAATTAAAGTAGTTTCATGGTATACCGCATTCTTGGATTGACCAATCACAGTAAAAAATCGGTGTAGTTATTGGCCTAAATCTGCAAATTTGGAGACAGGTTAGCAATTAAATGGTTAGGCTGTTTAATAATGTAAAGAAAACGTGGCAATTTATTGTATAATTCAAAATATCATTGGTTTTGCTTTTAGTATCATTTTCTTTTCAAATGAGCTATTTTAGGGAAGATAACTCTTTTAGTAACAAAGTTATACTGGACAGATAGTGATTTTTTTTTCATGTAGCAAGAAATCAAGTTCGGTGACACCTTTTTCCTTTTTATTTTGTTAAAACATGTTACAAAACCTATCTTTTCACAATTTACTTCAAAATTCTATCTCATAGATTTTTTTTATGCACACATGTTTTTCCATGAACAATCTTACCAAATTTAGGCAATTTTCAACGACTCATAGCTTGAAAAATAGCACGGTGACCCCTATAATACTTTTTTTTATATTTTTGAAAAGAACATATTAAAATCTTCATTCTGGATAAGTATAAGAAAATTTTGTCTCAAAAAATATTTACTTATGATCTACCTTAAAGTGGTATGCAGCTGTAATTCTAATTGATTTAACCCCTTCAAAGTAGACATAAATAACAAGAGGCTTAGAAGTTTTCTTATCATAACTTTCATTTTGTTATATCTTTAGGAGTGACCTATATACGTTGGGGAAAGACAAACTGTCCAAAGGGAGTTGACATAGTGTATACAGGTAATCTAAATTAATTCTTGTATAAGTTTAATTAATTAAGGCTGTTTTCACATTGACCTTAAGTCTGTGTTGTGTAAGTGAAACTCAAACATAAACTATACACAATTATGATCCCATTCGTTAAACTCAGTGTTTACAGGCAGTTTAAATCATGTTTTGTCTACATGCAGTCGAAAGTCAATGTAGGCCTTGTGTAGGTTAAGCGTACACAAAACTAGGCATTTAGAACATTAATTTTACCATGTATATTGAAAGAAGAAACGATTTTTGAATAAAATTGATACATGTACTTATAACAATTATTAATAAAGTTCTTTACAGAAATATTTGTCATAACTTAATATATGTATTTGTTATAAAAACATTTTACGTAGCTTTATTAACTCCTTATCAAGACTCAATCATGATCATTGCCGAACACACAATGTACTTGAAAAGGTCTGCCCGAATCGACTGGAGGTAAACAGAAATATTTGCCACTGGTCTTTACTCAAACAACGATTCACTCATATATGCATTACTGCAAGTATCTCAAGTATCTCAGATCCGTTAAAATACTCTTTAAAAAAATGTTACCCCCTCCTTTTGCCAAATACTATTTAGAGAAAAAAAATACCATTTGAAACAAACAGAAAAGATAAAAATGTAGTCAACATCTTCAACATCCCAATCCCTTTTCTTCGCCTGTAAATACGCTGATGCAGCCTACGTTTTTAAATGCGTAATCGAGAAATTTTTAGTATCTGTAAACTACTGCAAATCATCAAAATGGCTTTCATAAAGGAGCAACCACTTAATTACTTTAAACAAATAAGGGGGGAGGGGAGGGTCTGAGTCAGATTTTATTCAAGCCAAGGTTTTTATTCACTTATTTTCGATGGTAGCAATCAAATATTTTATTTTCAATATTTAACACTATAATGTAAGGGGAAACTTTGAATTCAGAATATTGTTTTTTATCTTAATCCTCTATATAACCCGAATAATATTTTTTTCTATCATATAGTGGAGCAGATTAGTTTTCAAGGAAAAATCCATCCCCCCTTTTTTTGAAGTGAAGCGGTCGTTCCTTAACTGCTAGAAAAGTTGTCAGAAAATTTAAATTTGGTTTTACGTAATGAACATTTAATAAATGACATATAGTTTACGAGTGTGAATAAATCTTATGTACAGGTAATGAAACAAGGTGCATAGATGTGAACAAATTTAATGTGAAACTAGTGTACATTACAGTAAACTAGTTGTAAACATGTTTACTGCACACGGCGTTTGGTGTGAACACGGCCTTAGTTTGTGTCACACTGACTCTAATAACTTTAAATATCGTCAGTAGTGTTTTATATTTGTTTTTACGCCTATACTGCCGAAGAAGGATATAAATACTATTTGAAAAACGTAAAATGAAAAATATTTTGATATAATGAACGTGTGAACAAACTCGCTTCTGTGATTTAAAAAGCCGACTTGATTGTTTTGAAGGATGTTTGTCTCATTTGAATGATATGTTTTTTTCTTCACTAAAGTTTTGTTTTACAATTGATATTTTAAACACATGCTTTTTCTTTTCAGGACAAGTCGGAGGAAATCAACATTCATATAGAGGAGGTGGTGTCAACTATCTATGTCTCCCTAATGATCCACAGAACGGACAGCATCAATCATATGACAATGATCAGGTACATGGGGGTGAATATAGACTTGATGCAAAAACTAAACCATCAGGATGGTCAGAAAGTATGGGCGACAAGGAAATACCATGTGCTGTGTGTTATCAAAAACGAAGATCAGCTGTCATGATGATTCCAGGTAAAATGAGTAAAACAATTTCCAAAATGAAGATCATTTTCAAATGCAATTGCAGATACTTTGAGACGGATATCATATCCAAAGCACAATACAAATACTTCGTGTTAAATTTTAGAACAAATTCATTTTTAACTCAAAGTTATGTTTTGACATAAGCTTGCAACCAACTTAAAAAGTGTGATTTACACAATTAAATATCAAGACGATAATACAACCCCTCACACATAAGTAACAATGCCATTATTGACGATGACCTTGTTTTTGCCTATGGGTTAATGATTAAACGTTTCGAAATCTTATTCTTTCTTTAATCTTAGGTAAGAAAATATATAGAAAAAAAATTAATTCACCATTGAACATTTTAATAAAATAACTTTACATACATTTGATAGTAGTGTTTAATCATAGATATCACATGATGTTACTATGATGTTACTATGATGTTTTATATCTAACCAAATCCAGACTGAATAGTAACTATTTATCGTTTTCGTTTAATCCAAAATAATTTAGGTAGACAGACTTGTTATAAAGGGTGGAACTCAGAATATAACGGTTATTTGATGAGCGATCATAAAGGTCACTTCAAAAAGGACTTCGCCTGTGTTGACAAAAATGCAGAACCATTGGATAAGAAGAATGGAAGTGGAAACGGAGCTTTATTTTATCCTCTTCGAACTAAGTGTGGAACTTTAAGATGTCCTCCGTATACTAATGAAGCAGATGTTCTTTGTGTCGTTTGTACAAAGTAAAAATATGCTGAAATAAACATTTGTTTTTGCTGAACAATGCCTTAGTCTTAGTTTATTTAGATACATTTCGACAGATAAACTAATGAAAGCTTTAGCTTGATATGCGGTATGGGCTTAGTGTATTGTCTGAAGGTCGTACGGTGACCTAAAGTTATAAATTTCAGCATTATTTTGTCGGTCTCTTTTGAAGAGTTACCGCATTGACATTTACTTCATATTTTCTTTTTTCTAATTAGTCATTGAACGAGGCTGACACGTTTTGTTTTTCTTTAAGAAAAGAAAAATATTAATTGTTAATGACCTTTTATAGATAACAGCATTTCAGGTTCAATGATTATAAATTGTTTGCTTTCAAATATTCGGCTTTGAGCGTTCATGATACATGTATTTTGTCATTCAACCACATAATTAATGTACGATGAAGTATGTACTCACACGTCCATTGATTGTAAAATTTGAAATAAATTGTAAATAATTATTGTGATAAGTTGGTATCTACGGTACTGTAGGGCCATACAGTGACTATCACTTCAAGTGATTACTTTGGGAAAGTGTAGTCTTTAAAAAATTCGATAAATAGTTGTGACAGCGATAATCACGATATTTCATGTTCGAAAGATATCTAAACTCGTCAGTTGGGGTCATCAGGCAATGAAAAAGTAACATGTATTCAATGAGCTTTCCTATAGACGAATTGTATCAAGTAAAAACTCGCTAATGAATATTTACTGGTACCGTTAATGTTATTACTACCACTACGTCGATATCCCTGCTGATGACATGTATGGCCCTGTTCACATTGACCTAAACTCGCGACCGGTGTTGTGTTAGTGTAACTCACACGTAAACTAAACACAATTACGTTACCATTGATAAAACGTAATGTTTACATGTAGTTCAAATCATGTTTTGTCTACATGCAGTCGATAGTCAATGTAGGCCTTGTGTACGTTAAGTGTACACAAAACTTAGCATTTAGAACTTTAATTTTACCATTTATATTTAAGGAAGGAACGATTTTTGAAAAAAGGATATTCATAACAATTATTAATAAAATATTTTACACAAATATTTGTCTAAACTTGATATATTTATTTGTTATAAAAAAATTAAGGTAGCTTTATTTTACCCCTTATCATTCATTTGAAAAGGTCTTCCCGAAACGACTGGACGTACACGGAAATATTTGCCACTGTCTTTCCTCAAACAACGATTCACTCATAAATGCATTACTAAAAAAAGTGTGAGATAAATTGTTTTGTATGTCTAGTATCTCAGATCCCTTCAAATACACTTAGAAATAAATAAAAAAATAAAAAAACATTACCCCCTCCCTTTGCCAAGTACTCATTGGATATGAAATACAATTTGAAAGAAACAGAAAAGATAAAAATGAAGTGATTCTTTATATCTCAATCCCTTTTCTTCGTCTGTAAGCACACTGGTAAAGCCTACGTTTTTCAATGCGTAATCGAGACATCTATGGTATCTTTAAACTACTACAAATCGTCAAAATGTCTTTCTTACAGGAGCACCCACTTAACTTCAAAAAAAAGGGGGGGGGTATATTTTTTTTTCTGAGTCAGATTTTTTTTCGCGCAAACGTTTTATTCAGTTTTTTTTCAATGCCAGCAATCAAATATTTTTTTTTTCAATATTTAACACTGTGATGTATGGGCAAACTCTGGATTTAGAATATTTTTTATCATCTCTATGACCAGAATTTACTTTTTTTTTTTATCAAATTGGAGATCCGAATATGTTTAAAGAAAAATCCATCCACCCTTGTTGAAGTCAAATGGTCGTTCCCTAACTGCTAAAAAAGTTGTCCGAAAAGTTTGCATTCGGTTCTACGTAAATAACATTTAAATGACAAATAGTAAATGTGACATATAGTTTACGAGTGTGAACAAATCTTATGTACAGGTAATTAAACAAGGTTTATAGATGTGAACAATTTAATGTGAAACCAGTGTACATTACATTAAACTAAATGTAAACATGTTTACTGTACATGGCGTTTTGGTGTAAACACGGCCTTAGTCCCGCAAGGTTTCATAATCACATAAGCTTGTACTACATTAATTAATACATGTTACTGCAATGCATGTAAATACGGATTTTGTAATAATAAAATTTGCCGTAACAACAATTTTGAAAATATTTGAAATCAAGGAATATATCTTCCACATACAAAGTTTTACTTCCTGGCCAGGCTTTGGCTGTAATTTTTGGCCATGTTTGTTTAAAAAAAGTTATTTGTATTGGTTTGTTATAAGCTTTTGATTTACAAATATTTTGGTCTAAAACATAACTGAAAAGACATTTACTGTCGAAATGCACATCTGGTACAAAAAACAAATAGTACTGTTCATGTTGTTGATACTAAAAAGATATATCCGCTTTTCCATGGAAATCCCAATTGATTTGGTTCTGATTATTTTGTTTTCACCCACTTTTATTTCTTAGATTGTTGGTATATGATATCATACAGCTTCTATGTATACGAAAATCACCCTGTTTAATGGGTTGTTAGAAATAACTCCCAAAATACTGTTTAACTTCTTTTTACATCTTTGTAAGCAAAAGAAATATCTACAAAATTATATTTTAAAATGTTTGTTACATTCTCAGGAAGGTTTGACAGCTTCGAACCGAATTGACAAACTAACAACTAATTAGAGTTATCTATCTTTTATAATTAAAATTTTAGCTTTGTTTTTTTATACTCAAAACTAAACTGTTTAGACCTAGCGATTTATATTTGAGATCCATGGGTCCTAATATAGCTTGTAAAATGAGATTAAGGTCAACAGGCAAGGTCATGTTAAAAGGTCGCTTGTTCCTGTATCATATCTGAAACCTATCAGCATATGTATTTTTGTGATGGCAATATAATGTGTTTAGTGTGGAACAATTCTATGACATATTATTTGTGTTATTTCTCCTGAAATATTTAAAATGACAGTTAAATGAATATTGTTTCAATATTGTACAGGATAAAGCCATAGGATCTTTTTCAAATATTTGATAACATTTTACCTTAAAATTTTAAAAAGGTAGTGCCCATGCGTAAACGGTAAGTTACCATTTTCTGGACTGTTTTAAACCATCTTTAAACCTGAATTAGCACATTATCTCCTTTATTACACACAAAGGTATATAGAAGCCATAACATTTTGGAATCGGTGTAAATACAGCTATCAATTAAGTCAGAAGTGACTATTTCTAAACTTAACGTATCAAAATATCTCCTAAATTTCATGCAAGAGTATAACAAACCCATATATTTTTTGAATCAGTGTAATTAGCTATCATAATCTGGTATTTGTATTGAGTTTTCATGTATTGTGCCCATGTCTCTTGTCAAATTTTCGTTGACTTATCACTCAAACGTGTAAGTATTATTTTTTAAACATTTTCTGTTGCATATATTTATGTTAATGTACTGATATTTCATTGACTGTATTGCCAACACGGCCTGGCGTAGTGAACAAGATAAATTTATGGTGTCGAATGAATGAAAGTTGTAACAAATTCGCTGAGTAGACACCGACACAAATCATTTGAGTTTTTGTAGGATTCGTGTTGATCAGTCTTAAGTTTTCTATGTTGTGTTTTGTGAACTGTGGTTTGTCTGTTGGTCTTTTTTTCTATTTTAGCCATGGCGTTGTCAGTTTGTTTTTACTTATAAGTTTCAATGTTCCTTTTATATCTGTAGCATCTCTCTCTTTAAGTATGATAATTGTATGGATAAGAAACAACACTTTCTTAAGTCTATGCGTCCAAAACATTGCGGTTTCGTTAATGAATTCAGCACAGACCTGTCAGAAACATTTTTATGTGTGACAAAACATTAAGGAGACATATTTTGGTTTACATAATGTTGTAACAAGAAACTTTATATTGCAATGTGTCAATGGTCTATTTTAGGCAATTTAAAAAAAAAGCCTTTAAATCCATTTGAATCAAAGTAATTTATAATTGAAACCAAAAAGGATGTTTATATCTCCATTGTAGTATGTTTATAAAATTTCAACTCCAAAGCTTTACTCGAATCTCATTACACTTAAAAGTATGATATAACATTTTTAACTTTACCCAACGGATTTGAATGTAATATCTGGTATGTGTTATCTATTCGTTGGATGTGTTTGAGCTTTTGATTTTAGCATTTGACTAGGGACTTTCCTTTTTTGAAGTTTCCCCGGAGTTCGGTATTTTGTGATTTAACTTTTGAAATACATCAATTTGATTGCCTCTTTCACCTTGATATTTTTCCTTTTGACATGACAGTGCATATATATGGGTTGTTCAATAAACTCAGGACATACACGTAAGAACAGTTTCTGCTTGATGATTGGACAAAAAGTTACTTCGCTTATTATTTAGTAGTAGGACACATTTCATTAAACTATTTCAAATTGAAATATTGGAATGTAACTTACTTACTTTTGAAATTGGTGTCTTTCTTGCCGAATAAAGCAGATGTTTCAAACGATGTTAACATGCTGTGTTTGAGCTGGATGGCGATCGTTTGTGACTTCAGAAAAAACCTTTTTTTATCAGTGTCAAATTATCTTCAAGGTACGGTGTCCAAGAGTTTTAAATTTGTGTGTCAATTGGTTTATATGGCGAGCTGTCTCATTGCCAACCATACCACATCTTCTTAATTTTATACTACCCAATTCAAACAACTTAAATCAAATTAAAAAGAATATGAACACATCTACTCTAGATATTTGCAATTTGTCAGAAGTCTACCTTCTACAAGGACATGCTCAATCGTTTGTTAAATTTAATATGTTCAGTAATTTTAAAGTATGAACGAGAGTTTTCTTTAGCTCAACTATTTAAGGACTTCGCTTATTCATGAAGCCTAAAACGAACCATTCTTGCACAGTTCAGTTCAGCATTCATCCTACAAATATATATAAGAACTGTTCACACATATTATCATTGATGGTTTACCCCCAACGAAGATTGCTGCTTACGAAGAACATGAAGAAGCTACAAGACCAATTGATGTCATCCCTTAAAATATTTTACAGATCTGATGTAAATTATTTCCTTTTCACAATTACAATTTTTTTTCTAACGAGTTCTTAAGGACCTCCAACTTGCAATTGATCGCAAGCATCCGTAAAAACCTAGCTGTTGGCTATGATCAATTCGCCACATTTTGCGACAACTCACAGACACTTTTATCAGTAAGTATCGTTTACCGCTAGTAAATCATGCGAGACAACACGTCACAACTCGCATAAATCCATAAAAAATCAATTGAAAAATAATTCACATATCAGATCGATACAAATAACATTAACAACACTTACAAAAGACACAAAAGACAGATCTTCCTGGTATCTGTGAATAAGACGACAACACACTGGACATAACTGTGAGTACTCGCAGTTACTGAACGCTAGTTCAAAATCCATAACATCTACTACAAATCATGTAGCTCAGGCTAAGAATATAAATACTTTAGCTTTTCCTGCCAAAATCTGTTTTGTTTTAATTTGTGCGTTTGGTTTTTAATCTTATTGAAATATATCCCGCCTATCTATTGTGCTGGTTGTTTGAACACACAAAAAAGAATATATTTTATATTGTTTTATTGTTTTTAATACCTTAAGTACATGCGTTTTAATTCCAAGCCTTTTAGATACATGTACCTATGTCAAGAAAATAAGTTTTCTAACTGTAAGATGTGTCTTTCAAAACTTTTCTATTCCAACAGCATGATAATACAATTGCATGTAATGCGTCAAAGCTGTAGGAGTAAAAATCATCCTCTTTTTGGTGTCTTCCCGATTGTCCCACTTTTTGAAATTACAGGTAAAAAGGTAATGGAATTTTGTGGGACAATTGGGAAGTTTTAAATTTGGGACAATTGGGAATTGTTTTGATAGTGATAATAACTTATGTTTATAGTTTGAAGCAGTTAATTACAGGTTACTAATCAACGTATTTCATAAAGTATGAAAAAAAACCAAAAAAAACCCAACATTTATCTATTTTACAATTGAACAAATACAATCAAAATTTTAGTCTTAGGTGCACGATTTTTTTTACTGGCTTTGAACTAACTGTCAGTAACTACAAGTACTCTCAGATCTATTCTTAGTGTCTAAGTGTCTTTATTGCGTGGATGCATAAGTAAGATGGTTTTTTGTTAGTACACCTCTGATGAGATAAGCATTTTTCAACTGGTTACAATATGTTTTACATGTTTCATATCAGGGCCTTTTATAGCTGAATATGCGGTATGGGCTATGTTCATTTTTGAAAGCCATATGGTGACATGTAGTTTTTAATTTCTATGTCATTTGGTCTCTTGTGGAGAGTTGTCTCATTGGCGATCATACCACATCTTCTTATTTTTAGTGGAAGTTTGGTTCTTGCAAAGATACTGGAAGTATTTGAAAAAATACAAGTATAGATTCTCGGAAAGGTTGATCTGGCAGAATTCAAGACAGCAACTTCGTTTTCAATAAAGAAAGTTGTTGAGTTAAGATGAATCTGACGTTGGGTGTTAGTTGTTTTCAATAGTGCAGAGAATGTTGTATCAATGTCCCCTGACTTCCCCAGTAAAATTGCAAAGACCAGTGTAAACATTTCTCTATCAACAATTTTAGTGTAAAATGTAAATGAATTTTTACCTTCTTTTTTTATAATTGCATGCATTATTTCTAAATCTATTTACAAACTTTATATAGAAAAAAAAGTCAAAATTACGTTATTGACATTTGTTTTAAACAAAACGTAACATAGTTGATATATTTCATTTATCAAAAATATTACATTTTTTTAATCAAAAATGATTTAAAAACCTTTTTGTTTATACTTTTAAAAAATCTATGACAAATGTGCAATAATCAATTCTTGTTTATTTAGCAAAACAAACAACAGTTACCTTGTTTATTTAAGAACATTTTACTTCATGAAATAATGTTGGACAATCAGAACTTTTCATGTGGGACATTGAGAACTCAAAAAATTTACAAAGTTGGACAATCGGGAATGAATCCTCTTTTTTAACCAAAACATCAGACGTAACGGTTTGTCACTGAATGAACGATTAAAGGAACTGCCACTGAATAACACAAATAATGACAAATAAAGATTGTCATCATCAATTGTAAAAGATGTACAGGTCTTAAGTGAGACAGCCTCTAAATATCACGAATAAAGACACATTAAAAATAGTCATCATCAATAGTAAAATAGGGACCATAACAATATGTACAGGTTTTATGTGAGACAGCCTTTAAAAAACACGAATAAAGACACATTAAAAAATGATCATCAATAGCCAAATTGGGAACATAACAATATGTCGTAGTCTAACGTGAGACAGCCTTTAAATAAAACGAATAAAGACACATTGAAAATGATGATCAATCGCCGAATTGGGAACATAACAATATGTCATAGTTTTACGTGAGACAGCCTCTAAATAACACGAATAATGACACATTAAAGATGGTCCTTATCACCAGGCAAATAGGGACCATAACAATGTCCAGGTCTTAACGTAATGAATACGGGAACAGCCACTGAATAACACGAATTATGACAAATTAATGGTCACCAACAACAGACAAATAGGGGCCATAACAATATGTTTAGGTCTAACTTTAATCCTAATAGAATAAAGTTTTATTACGTCGAATCTTATTTTAGAAATTCTTGCAGCAGCACTGCATGTTTATTGTGTCATTTGGTCAGCAATGTCATAGTCTTATATTTGCATAAATGGGAAGCTATGAGTTTTTAATGTTTCTTTGGTATTTTCCGCCTCTTTCTTTACATGTTTTATTGGGACTTTTTTTTAGTATATTCCATTTGCTAACGTCAGATCTTAAATAGAGGGTAACAACTATATGCAATAATGTTATCCTGACTTGAGATGATACCACACTAAGGTACCATAAAGTATAACAACTTATTACGAGGGTCCTAAACTTGCGAAAGGTATATTATCAAATTCATTCAATCCTCGAACGATACACCAAACATCCATCATAATATTTTGCCCGCGTTATACGGCTCAACCTTCAGGTATTTTTGCACCAGTACAGCAATAAAATTATTGTAATACTCACTTATATCCCATCATTCTACAAAACAGGTCTGCTTCCGGATTACCAATCGAAGTGTCTGCCAAAGGTCCCCAAATGTTGTTGTTATATAGTTCAACTCGTCCTTCGTTTTCTGTATTCGACCCTGCTAGTCGTACACGCACTTCTGGATTCATACCTTAGTGGTAATTTAATGGAAACAAGTAATTATGACTGTTTTGTTCCGTAATAATTTATTTTTTACAAAGTTATTGATACGTTTACTGGATCATGGATTCCATAAATCGGTTTTTAAAAACTATTGAAACAAGACAAAGTACATTTTTGATTTCAGTATTGTGTTTTTTTCTTCTTTCGTAAATCAAACCTTAATTTTATTTGAGCACATACTTTTTTTTGATTATGAGTTGCTTATTTTAATAGTTCGTATCAATATCTATGTAAACAATACCTGCCTATATTAAACACAATTTAGTGAAAATGTAAGAAAACAATCGTCAACTTGAGTGATTGGAACATTATTTCTATAAATGAAGAATCAATGATACTTCACATTTCTCATCCGTCATTATTATATCCTCAACATAATATTTTTCTATTTTTCGTGATTTTTTTTTTGGGGGGTGGGGGGGGGGGCAGGGGTATACAAAGTGTTAAAATAAAGTGTCCGTACATATAAGCATTTCACAAGTCAAGATTTTAATAAGGTCCATAGCGATCAGATAAACATAATTATCTTTTCAATCTACGCATGCGTGTTACCTTTACCGTATCGGTCCAACATCTTATAGCCATTGCCCAGAACACTCTAAGATCACATACACATGATGTTTTCATACTACGCATGCGTGTTGCTTTTAAACTTACTTATTTCCATATCGGTCCAATATCTTATAGCCAATGCCATAGAATTTCCAAGATCACACCCACACGATGTTGCTTCACATCGTTATCCCCATTCTGTATGACTACATTGATTAAAATGCATTAGGTCCTCGGGGCACGTGATGTTTTGTAAGTACTCTCTCGTCATGTCCAATGAATTCTTCGAAAGGTAAACGTATTGTTTCCTATAACTCAGACCACCAAACCTTGAGCAATATATAAAAAAGCCAGTTACAAATGGTTTAAAATTTTTGCTATAATATCATGTTTAAGTACATGTAACTACGTTCTGTTTGCGCTTTTGTAAATTCTTATGATAAAAAATTCATGGATATTAAAACATGTTTCATAATTATGATTAAATGAAACCACAAAACAGATCACCGTGAACTTGTCGTGACTAAATATATCGAGAGAATACTTTTTTTGTAGAGAAACAAATAAAACGAAAATTACAAAATTCCCACCGGCTCTTTCCTTTAACAATGTTAGCTGCTTTTGGGACATATTATATAAACATTATAGAAAACTCTACAGACTTTAACACAACATATGATTTTTTTGTTAAGGGGTCTGATATTCAGTTTGACAGTGTCAGACAAACTAATATTTGAACTTTTCAAACTGCTTTTATTTATACCTGAACATTTATTTGTCTGTAAAAAAGAGAAAGAAATGAATTGAGATGTATATGCAAACAAGTTATACACTGTTCACACTAGGTACTTCATTTTTAGACAACGAAAATCAAAGAACGATAACTGTTTATCCGGACTAATGGCCTTTTTCCCCTTTTCAGTAAATAATTGCTTTTCGGGTGAAAAATACAAATTATAAACAGAACTTTATTCCATGTTTAAATCCAAGAAAGGCTCTCAATTCACGTGGATCGTTTATTTATCATATCAAAAGATTACTATAATATTATTTGAATTGCACTCTCCCAACTGTTTCGTGCCGAATGCACAAAAAAAAACCAAGTTGATCAGTTTAAATCTTGATCTTAAATTGATGTTTTTTATTAAAGCTTAATTTGTACTACAAATATAGTAAAATGTCAGTACAAATTATGAATTATTTTTCATCCCGAAAAAAGCTCTTTATTGTTATATCATGTGACGTAACGATAATCAACATTGCACGAGATATCACAATATATCACTGTGTTATTGTAGGTAGTAGGGTAAATAAATCACATGTTATTTTTTAATTCGTTTATAATTATGTACCTGAAACCAAGTGTGTGACAAAGTGCATTGACTTCTGACGGCCCGTTGATTCCGTTGAAGCACACAAATCCACAGTGGCCATTGAAGAACACTTCAACAACACCTTCGCGTAAGTTCTTGAGATCCATGCCTGGTACTTTCACTGTCAATCGAACTGGTACATCTGGAACTTAAGTCAGTACTTCATGTGTTTTTAAAGTATTTATCATTGAATTTCATGACTTCAACAAACTTAATATAATAGTTCTGAAACATTGTCTACATGACCACTACAATAATACCTAAAATAGAATTAACTCTTACTTTTTTTAAACCAATTTCGACTATTGAAATGGCTTACAGGAACTGATTTAACTCCTGTAGTGTACATGAGAAAATTGTAATGTTTAGATATAGGAAGATGTGGTATGAGTGCCAATGAGACAACTCTCCATCCAAGTAACAATTTATAAAAGTAAACCATTATAGGTTATGGTACGGCCTTCAACATGGAGCCTAGGCTCACACCGAACAGCAAACTATAAAGGGTAAAAAAAAAAAACTAGTGTTAAACCATTCAAACGGGAATTTTGCATATCTTACCACTTGACCGGATTGTTTGTTTTTCGTAAACGGTGTTTCGTTAAATATATTTAATTTAAGATAACAATAACAGAGCTTATAACATCATATTTACGCATTTGTTATTAATTAGATCTGTTGGATTTTTTTTAGACGAGGAATAACTATTGTTCGCTTGCGAAACGGTAGACAGTTGAATTTTGGAAAGTAAAATCTTTTATTTCCAATACAAATAACCTTCCTTCATAATAAAAATAAGCAAATGATGTTTGTTTGAAATTCAAGTCAACCTAAATGTTCAATTGGTCAGCTTGTTTGTAAAGAAAATAGACAGCGGGTCAAGAGCAAATATAATACATATTACAAAGGCGATGAATTATATAAAAAAAACTGAAACAAACAAAATAATTGGTAATTGATAGAAGCTATTTAGATTAAAAAAAAACCTGATTAACTTATCGTGCTGTGTATAGAATTTAACTGCATTTTGAAGTAGTCAACATGAAGCACTTGTGATGTAGTGTCATTATGAAATGTACAAAATATGAATTGATCAAAGCAAGGGTCCAAAGACATGGCATGATTTAACAATAATGTTATATTTTAAAAATATAAAATACTGTTTGATATGATACGAAACAGATGTAGATAAAAGTAAAAGAGGGGCGAAAGATACCAGAGGATCAGTCAAACTCATCGATATAAAATAAACTGATAACGCAATGGCTAAAAATTAAAAAAAAAAGACAAACAGACAAATAATAGTACACAAGACGCCACTGAGAAAACTAAAGACTAAACTTACGAACACTACTAAAAACTTAGGGTGATCTCAAATGGTCAGGAAGGGTAAGCAGATCATGCTGCACATGTGGCACCCGTTGTGTTGCTTATTTTCTTACACACAACGTAACTACTAGTCTATTCCGGTAGGTTACATTCGTGAAAAGGGAACGGGATTGTAATAATGACATAAGTAACATATCCGAAACCATCTGTGAAACGGATATTCCATAACGGTCGCTAGGGATGATTTTAACTCATCAGTTGGTTTGAAAGCTTCCTTGTGAAAAGCATCCCTTCATCCAGTAAATGATAGGAAATACAGGCTTTAGAATATCGTGTTAATTTGGAGATATCTATTCTGTATGTAGGTGCTGCCGGAATGTTGCTACATAGAAATGGAAAGTTCACAATTGGGAAGCAAATCATCTCTTTTGTCGTAAAGCTTTGTTTTCAATCGACCCTATAGCTAATTGTCAATTTCTCGGTGTAAGTCAATATATTAGACAGACTTAACTGTACCTTTTGAATCCTTTATCTCTGGTTCGATGGGATAGATGCGTTTAACATAGTCACCAAATTTCAATAATTTAATGAGAGAACATCGTCTTTATCTAAACGTCAAATGATATTTCCAACTTTTTATCTTTCTTCCCCAGTTCTGTATAAGCCAGCCTCATAACAAAAACGGAACAATTTGACAAGAAGAAGGGCACGATTGGTTCCCATGGAATGCCGATAGTTCGTTGAAAAACACGTCTTCCAATGCAAACGTAACATATATGTTGTCAATTAAGAAATCAAGCATCTGGATAATGTCAGTTTCAGATAATATTTTGTTTGAATCAAAGTGATTCTTTACAAAGTAGGACTAATCCTTCCCTAATACAGGATACGCGTATCTGAGTTGACCTTTCTTTTTTTATATAACAAAGCAATACCAACTCTTTCAGTTTGTCAATTAATAAATAGATACTTGTAATGCCTACATTTACTTCATTTGAACTATGGTGGAAAGTTGTCTAATTGACAATCATGCCACATCTTCACATTTTTATCAGATATTGCACTATTACATACTTTCTATAGGTTGTAATCTACACGTTACTCCAACCAGAAACATACAGTCGGTCTTCGGTTCCGGGCAGTCGCACTGACTTATATATGTAGCATTCGGAGAGCATCGGAGTCCAAATATACACATACGATGTCGATTTCGTCTTGAGATAAGTAGTATTTCAAACACGGGTTTGTCATCTATCAAGCGATTGCGTGGTATTCCTCCATACTTGAATAGACAAACTATTTATTATTTTACGAAATGGCAGATTGTGCTAAAAAAATCAAATAATGAGATATTGTATGATTGCCAGAAAACCAACAGCCTGATTTATGTGCAACCAACAAGCTAAATATAACCATATATAGTAAGAAACTGATTGACAAGTTCCTGACTTTATAAAGGCACATATCGAATTGAGCGGTGCAACACAGGCTAGGCGCACAACCATCTAAATATGTACATGTAAGTCATAAGGAACTGTAAATATGTAAAGATGATTATGTTGCAAACATAATTCTAATGGAATTATTTATATATCGATGGTTCTGATTGGATGACAGTAAGCATACAATTTTCTATCTCCTTGTCTGTGACTTAGGAAGCCGACATTTTGAATTGCGGAGTGCATTGAGATGTAACTTCTACAAGCCATTATGAAATTTTGTTACATTTTTAATCGTTCAAGAAGCCAGAAAACTCCTAGTGTTTACGTTTGACACCCGAAGCATAACAGTGACGTCATCTGGTTTAGGTGCCATAGAAGTTAACCTCTTTTCTTGGAATGATATTTTTTACTGAAATAAAGATTGAAATTGAATTATGTACTTGTTTTGCATAAGAATAGAGATAACTGTATTGTATTGTCAGCTTTGCTACGCGTCGCCAGGTAAACAAAAGTTTCAAAAGTAAGACTTTCAATGGACGTCCGTAAAGCTTCAAACACAATATAGTTATATCTCAAATTGTATATTCTACAAGAATTATATCAAATGGTATACATACGGATATCCAAGTGATCTACACACCAAGGATGCCTCTATTGTACTGAAGCCCCGGAAGTCAAACCGATTCCATTTGTTTCCTTGGATAACTTCAACAAGTCCTTCCCCTTCCTGTGTATAGGATTCCAGTCTAGTGGTGGTTAATACTGATTCTAGAATTCATATAACTATTATCGTTTCAAGTTATATTATCTGATGTCCTATTTTTTACACTGAGGTAATACATAGCATAGTTTTTTGATAATTGAAGGGTACAATTTGTTAATATAAACAGTCAAATATTTTCTCCAGTCCAATTTTTACGTTTCAGGGTAAATCAAATCAATAAAATGTAAAGAGGGAATTTAAAATTTGACTGTCATTTTTCTTACTATTTGGGTCTGTAGTGTTGACCGAAATATATCCTGAATATTGAATGGTTTGTCAAAGGACTCAAATAATGTTTTTCTATGTTGTGATGTTATGCTATTGTTTCAGAAAAAGGGAGAAGGTTTGGATCCATTAAAACGTTTAACTGCTGCAAATGTTTGCACTTGTCCTAAGTCAGGAATCTGATGTACAGTAGTTGTCGTTAGTTTATGAAATTTATACGTGTTTCTCGTTTCTCGTTTTTTTTGTTTTTTTGTTTTTTTTTCTATATAGATTAGACCGTTAGTTTTCCCGTTTGAATGGTTTTACACTAGTAATTTTGGGGCCTCTTATAGCTTGTTGTTCGGTGTGAGCCAAGGCTCCGTGTTGAACGCCGTACATTGACCTATAATGGTTTACTTTTTTAAATTGTTATTTGGATGGAGAGTTGTTTCATTGGCACTCACACCACATCTTCCTATATCTGTCATGGTAAAGAATGAAGCTGATAAAGCAAAATTCTTTTTTTCTTTGGCATTTTCTTCAAAAGACAATTCGTTGAATCTTTAAAGTGTGCTATTTTTTTTTTTGAATGATCAGTCTATTCATGAATAAAGCCAAACAAAGGCATTACTATTGAACAATAAAACAAATTATATCAAATTTAGATGACGTGAGCCGACAAGCATTGATAAATAAAGTCTCCTAAAAATGTACCAATAAGCAGTAGATAACGCTGTTAAATCTTTGAAAATTATTAGCAATATACCCAAAAAGATAAGCATATTCTGTTATGCATGTATCCCCTTTCATATCAGTCCTATACATTTTAAAATGTCTAATTAGAGAATAGGACTTAATTGACAAATTTACATTCAAGACAACAGTTACGTGAAAAAACATGTTTTTTTTTCATATTCCTATTTACCTTGAACAGAAACTTTAAATTGTCTTTCAAAGACAGTTGATCCTCCCGCATTTACACGACATCTAAAAATTCCAGAGTTTGAAGCTTGCGTACTCGTGTATTGCTGATTTGGCCATTTCCTTAATCTTATCGAATATCTGTTAACCTCACTTGCGTTGATTGTGCTTTTTGTAGATGTTATGCTATCCTTCCTCTCCCACTGTCCGTCAATAAAAAAATAAACACTGAAGAACCATTTTATCATTCAAATTAAAAATACAAAACTGAAACTGATTATTTGAATCTTTTTGAATGACATTTAATACATAGTATATATAATGAACAGAGTAATTGAAAGTAAAAAGTCATACTATATGGTTAAAAAAATAAATTGTTGTGCATCATACTTTCAAAATATTCATAATAAAAAAATAAAAAACGACTTAGTAAAGAACATTTATCTTCACTGACCGACTCATTACACTGTACTCCAGGTGTTAAAGTCCTGTACCAAGTCAGGAATATGGCCATTGTTATATTATAGTTCGTTTCTGAATGTGTTACATTTTAAAGTTGCGTCGTTTGTTTTCTCTTATTGTTGAGTGTAAATTCACATTGCGATAAGACGGGTCACGGTACTTGTCTATCCCAAACTCATGTATTTGGTTTTGATGTTATATTTGTTATTCTCGTGGGATTTTTCTGTTGCTTGGTCCGTTTCTGTGTGTGTTACATTGTAGTGTTGTGTCGTTGTTCTCCTCTTATATTTAATGCGTTTCCCTCAGTTTTAGTTTGTTACCCCGATTTTGTTTTTGTCCATGGATTTATGAGTTTGAACATCGGTATACTACTGTTGCCTTTATTTAAAAATACAAATTTAAATATCAGTTATAAGTAAAGGTAATATGTAGACCGAGTGTGTCTTTTGGTGCATTTATCAAATGTAGAATGTTATAAATATTTTGTACGCAAACTCTGTCTGTGTCATGAATATGAATGTATAACTTATATGTATGTGCAAAAATAATAACATAGATTTGTTTTATAATATAGTCCACCGTTTATCCCAGGTGTCATTGTCAACACATAGTGCCCCTTGTGCATACTTCCATGGGTTATACAAGGTAAATTTCAAGTCTTAAATAGTCTTTTTTACCAACTTAAAGATGCATGTTCAGAATCAAATCATAAGTTCAGTCACATGCTTGAAATGGAGCATTAAGAAAGCTGGGTTTGTGTCTTAATAGTTTTTTTTTCTTCACTTTATTCGTTAGTTAGTCATAACGGTTAATACATTGAACAAGTTACTAAGTCATAATAACAAGTTATCCTAGTCATGAAAAAGAACTAGCATATTCAAGAAAACGAGTTTATCTTTGTCGTGATTATAAGTATCAATAACGAGTTAGTGTGGTCGTAAGACTAAACAATGATACTTACTGGCTGCCGTAAAAATGTCCTAGTTGAATCAACGATTTTTTTCAATTTCAGTGCTATTATGGATAAAACGTTTTATTGGAACTTGAGGCTTTTTTGTATCACAACTGTGTTAGCTTAGATGTGTTTAAACATAAACTAAACTTGCCAGAAAATTAGGTTCTACATCACTGCGTACTTTACATCTCAGAATAATTTGATTGTTTTCTCCTGTTCCATAATTACTATATACTAACCCAGGTACACTTGTTACATCTACATAAAACACATTTGGAAAATCAAAAAAATTCAGTAAGAAGGAGAAATCATGATAGAAAGAAAATATTGGCATTTGTCACATATTTTAGCATGTAATCGTGCATTTCTATCACTATATTTTACACTAAACTGTTAGGTGTTTGAAAATTTTATACATTAACCGGTGTTTTAAGGTTTTACTTTAGAACAGGGTTTTCCTCATCAAAAAAAGAAAGAAAAACTAAAACACCTGCCTTGTGTTAACACATAGTCATGACAATTGTGAGTTTGTTTATATTGTTGGGTCCAGAAACCTTTTGAAAATGAGGAATAACCCGAGTCATGCTAAAGGGACTTCAAAGATAATTACAAAAAACAGTCAAATGTTGAACCTGAAAATTATATATACTTACCATGTGTTTAAGGACGCCTGTATACATCATAGCCCTCATACATGTATGCTTTGCTGTTGCGCACAGCGCCATATAGTATGAACATGTATATCCAATGTACTTTGTAACCCACCATTACTTTCAGAAATATATAGTTATAACTAACAACATATCATTTTAGTCTGTAGAAAAAGTCCCTATTTTTAAAAATTTGAATATTTGTACTGTACTATCTAAATAGTTATCATCTCAAATTGGCATTAATTTCACTTACATCAAAATGGTTATTTTGACGCATGTTTAGTGAGTGACCTATTTAACATTTCGTAAATTATCATCCTTTCAAATACTTGTATTTATTTTCAATGATGAGTGTTAATTATGTTCGATGACTGTTCTTTTTCACATAAAACCGGATGGTTGTCGTAGTATTAATCTAAACAGATGTCCATTATATGCGTCGTAAAATTATAACATTTAGTTTGCTTTTCATGCAATATTTTTGAATCATAACGCCACAAAGGCCATACAGACCCCACCGAAAACTTGTTATGAAATGTGGCACCCTTTTTTTGAAACACGTATTTACTAACCCGGTGACAGATCTAGTCCAGTAGGTCACATTCGCGACAGACACGACGAGATTGCGGTAACGGCGATTGGAACATAACTGTCGTAGCTTTCCTTTGAGCAGACACCTTCAATCAGGGAACTCATTTAGGAAAATACAAACTTTGGAATATAGTATCAACAATGGAGATACATATTCTATAAAATGTAGCTATATAGAAATTGAGAATTCACAATATTTACTTGCAAAGCTGAAATCATCACTTTTGTCAACAAGTCTAGTTTTAACCAACCCTCGTCGAGTATATAACAGAACTGTCATACAAGTGAGAGCTTTAGCTGCTATAGAACCAAGTTTAATCCATCATTATCTACATAAGGCAAACGTCAAGTTTTCATATTTCTGACACAAGAAATGCAACTATAAAAAAAGAATTCAACGAAATACCATACAAAAAAAAATCTTTTTTAAAACAACAACAAGCAAATTGTAAGGTAACCCATGTGTTTCGAATGAGTAATCGAGCATTTCTTTTAAAGCTTTTAAAACAAGACAAAAGTCAAAAGATGAAATGAAGGTAACCCAAGTGCTAGGGATCAGGAAGCAGTTCATATATACTCTCCTGTTGAAATATATGATAAAGCGTAATAAACATGGCAAAATCCGTATCACGTGCCGTATCACCCTCGACCAATATCATCCCTCGGTCCTAAAGGCCCTCTAGATGACATTGATATCTCGGCATGATACGGCATATGATACGGATTTTGCAATGTATTATTCTCTATGTTATCAACTGCTTCCGGTTTATATCAACTGCTTCCATTTCATATTCACTTCTTCCGGATATTATCGCATGCTTTTATGTAACGTTATCGTACGAAAGCCGAGAAGGCTCACATATAATTCAGAATTCAACATTCGGAATTCAGCATTCAGAATTCGGAATTCAGAATTCGGAAATATTCGTTTTATAATGTTATCAACTTAGTTATTATTGTAATAATTACTATTTGTTTTCATTGTGATATGAAAATTTAATACCTGTATTTATATCATCTACTCCTTCTTATATAAAGAAATTCTAATTATTTGTCCATGGCATAATTTATATAGGAGGGTTTGCTTTCATTTCATCTTTGTGTGTTTACTGGTTTGAAATCGACCCCTGTAATCCTATGATTTTAACTTCCACCCTTACCACCATCCCAACATACAACACTACGCTGTTTATATTCCTTGTCTTTATTTACTCTCTTAAAACATGCATGTTCATCAAACCCCGAAAATATCTTATTTTAAACAAAAGGCGAAAATCCGATTAGCGTTAAAATTAAATATATAATTACATAAAACTTAGGTAGTAAAATCTTTTTCATGATCGAAAGATAATTTCTCTGGCAAAACTTTGTAAAAAAAATATTCTTAATTATCCGTATTTTGACATGTAGATAAACTCATCATACATACCAGGACTAAATTTAGTATATACGCCAGGCGCGCGTTTCGTCTACAAAAGACTCATCAGTGACGCTCTAATAAAAAAAAGTTAAAAAGGCCAAATAAATTACGAAGTTGAAGAGCATTGAGGACCAAAATTCCTAAAAGTTTTGCAAAATACAGCTAAGGTAATCTATGCCTGAGGTAGAAAAGCCTTAGTATTTCAAAAAATTCAAATATTTGTAAACAGTAAATTTACGGACCTCCATATAGTTTATATCTATATTAATTTGGAAGGGATTATTTAAGGGGAAAAAGCAAGGCGACAAACAGGTGACGCGGATTCTAGCACTTTTCTAACTTTGGGCTTTCTCTCTCTCAACACTATATTACATGCCTACGAGTCTAACTACAATCCCTTTTTTGTCATTTGCCCTTGTATAAACGCATGTTTCTGAAGGGAATATTTACTAGTTCCGTGAAACGTTTTCTCGGAAAGATGTTTGATTGTGAAAAAAAGTTTAAAGATATATTATATCCTATATTTATTTGCAATCTCCTTTCCACTGACGCGATAAGAACGATATCTGATTGGCTTTAAACTTTACACAATTCTTTGTTATTATATATAGCCTTAGGGTCTGTTTAATTTTTTATGACATTTTCATTTAGGTATTTAGTTACAAGAGATACGGACTTCTTTTAATAATAATATTTAAAGGGAGAATATATTTCGCATATGTCGCGCTGTATTTTGAAAATGCCTCTTATAATTGGCTTAACACTTTACACAGTTGTTATTGTGATAGTAAGGTGGTATGGGTGTCTTCCTCCATCTTGGATTGTAAAAAACAGAGAATCAAAGGTCCAGATTTTCCATCAAGTTAGCAAAATTTGATGCAGGAATGCAGATGTTTAATGTACATTTTCATTTAAAGTACCAATTTATAAGAATATAACTTCTAAATATTGATATTTTTGCAAATGTTAATTATTTTTGGTTGTTTTTATTTTTTTTTTAAATTGGCATTTTAAGGGGAGGTAACTCTAAAAAAGTGCATTTTCTGAAGGATTCTGTATGGAATTTTCCTATTTTGTATTTTAGCCGGAAAAAACGTACGGTGACCCTGTCTTTTCTTTTGATATTCTCAAAGCAGTGTCTGAAAGCTATCTTTCCCTGAAGTATTTAACAGTTCTATCATTTTGTTTAGTTTCTAATCACAAAATGATGTTTTTTCCTATATAATCCATACAAAATGTGTCATTTTGTCTCGTCCTGTAGCTTGAGAAAATGCGCGATGACCTATCATTTTTATGTTATTTTTCAACATGTATCAATAGATACAACGTTTTCGCAAAGTATGAACAAATTCTATCATTTTTATTTTAGACTCCCATACCACCTTAAGGTCTGCAGACTTTTGGGTGAAATTTTATTATTTCACATGTCGCAATGTGTATTGAGAATGCATTGTTTTATTTACTTCCGACTTAACACAGTTGTATGATGTCATAGTCGGTCTGTATATTAACTTAAGCCGGGTCATACACGTACGGTAGGAATTTTACCAGCTGGACCATATGAGTATCAATACCAAATAGGTATTTTATACATGTATCAGAATATTTTAAAAATATCTTCAAAAATATAAAATTTAGATTCCACAAAAACGATGATAGATTTCAATAGTTGAAATTGAAATAGCTGAAGAAATTGAGAGATTTTACAGGATCAAATATTAATTTTGTATATGTGCGTTTAAAAACAACACTATTACGGTATTGTTGTATAACCGTTGTCCGTCCGACCGTCGTCCACACTTCGGACAATGTAACTCAAAAACGATTTTTTAATTTTAAAACATCCGTGCAACCTTGCATTATATTTTGCCTGATAGGAGCCGGCAAGGTGAGTCGCGTTTGTCCTACAACTATTATTCAGACAACCCATTACTCCGACAGCTCATTATTCCGACAGCTCATTTTACCGACAATGCATCTGCCATAACTTTATGGGTTAAGTTTCTCTAAAATGACCAACTCCATTCTCCATATTATTTGTATTTGTCCGTTTTTACTCCCATTATTCGCCTCATGATGGATATTTGCCTGATATTTGTCTCAGTTCCTTGGAGATTCACATTCTTATTAATTGACCCCATAAGGATTATTGCCCTTTGAAGTCATTTTTTTGTCATTTTTTGTACACTTTTGTAATCTTTTACAAAATTCATATCCTCAGAAACGGCAGGGCCAAATTAAACCAAACTTAGCCTGAACCATCCTCAGGGAATGTTGTTTAGCAAAATGTATCTGAAAACCTCGCCCATCAACCAAAATGGCCGCCATAGCTAAAAATAGAAAAGGGGGTAAAAAAAGTTAAGCTTATATCTCTGAAACTTAATCATCAAGATCTATCTACCGTTGAAATTTTCACACGCATCGGACAACCTGCTGTGTGATTACTTGCCTGAATTGTTAATTTTTAGGACATTTGGCAGTTTCATTCTTTGTATTCTTGCCTATATAGTTCTTGAGTGTCCTTCGTTTAATATGCACTGCAGCACATAGACCAAGGTGAGCGACACAAAAGCCTCATGTTTTGTTTTGTCATCTCTTCTTTTCATATGTTTAGTAGATCTAATTATAATTAACACCTCTTGTAATCTTTACAAAAATTTTTAATTATCTTTGATTATGACTTAAGAGCTACCTTAGTCTTATAAACAATTGCTGGAAATTTTGTCGGATTAATTCGAGTCAACATCAATGTGTTGACTTTTGAAGAGGGTTAATTACTTGGGGAGTATGAAATCTGCAACAAAATACAGATGGATAGTTTTAGATACGAGTCTGATAAAGTGATGCTTAATCTAAAAAATATCTTTATCTGATTCGCATCTTTTTCGTTTCGCAGTGAAGATATCCACCTGGATTCGCACCTATAGTGAAGAAGAACTGATTAATATGACGTTAAACGGTTGTTTGCTTCTTCTTTTTTTCGGACATGATACAGTCAGGGGTGGGGATAGTTAGTATTTGTATTATCGTGTAATGGACATATTTTGAGGGAGCTAATAGACTATGAAACTAGGATTGAAAAACAACGTAGGGGTGTATGTTAGGACGGTGATGATGGGGACATTTGGAACCAGAGACTTACAGGGGTAGATTCCAAAACGGCAAAAGCACAAAGATATGACGAAAAGCAACTCCCACTATAGATTATATTATTGACAACAAAAAAGATATAAACTATTTATATAAGGTGGAATAGTTAACATAAAGACAGGCATACAATTTTCATATCACAACTAAAACATGATATATCAATTATTACAATATGTATGTTATAACATTTGATAAAAATGATTTCCCAATTCTGAATTCCGAATTCCGAATTCTGAATGCCGAATTCTGAATGCTGAATTCTGAATTATAAATAAGCCTTCTCGGTTTTCGTATTATCGCATGATATTTCGACGTCATATTTCGACGTCATTCGGCAAAGTCCGGAAAATACACATCAATGGTTATTTTGTGTGTAAAACATAACAAAGTTGGATAAAAAGATATTAAAAATCAAGAAAATATATAATTATCAAAAACTGCAAAACAATATAACAACACTGAATGCATTGATTCAAAGTTTATAAAATAGTTTTAATCTGTATGTCTTCTACTGAAATGTATCATAAAAAGAACATACCATATCATTTTTCATATCGGACCTTTCTCAGCCCATGGTCAAAATCATCACTCGAGCCTGTCGGCTCTCGGGCTGACATCATGACCTAGGGCTGATAAAAAATCTGATATGAAAAATGTCATGTTAAAATCTATATATACTTTTATCGCTATTTTGTGCATTTTTCCTTTGATCTTTTTTTGTGATAATTTTCATATCATGCTTCTCACTTGAAATGGAAAAATTATTGCTAGAAACTAAGGAGGCCACGTGGTGCTGCTAACGAAATTGACATGAAATTGACAACGTCGTCATAGGTAAAATAGCGATAAAAAGATTATCATTGGTCATCTCAACTCGATTGCTTTTCTCACTTTCGCTGTACCAGCTTAAGCGAGAAAATCAATCTCGTTGAGATGATCAACGATAATCTATAAGTATCAACCTAAAGAAGTATATCGAACTTAGACTTTGTCCTCATTCAATATGGTTCTGCTACGGGAATATGTTTGTTAGTATCTTTACCAATTGTTTAGAAGTATCATATTAGACGTGTAACTATTAGGGCTTTTCATTTTTGAAGACACTTCAATAGTGTTCTATTTATCTAAAAATTAAAAAGAACATAAAAATAAACACTGCGACTGAGCATTACAAACCCCTTCAATAACAATTGGTGATCGTATGTGCCACACAAGGGTTCTCTATTGTTCATCCTTGAGGACAACCATTGTGCTGGTCATGTCAGGTACACACTTCAGCTTGGTGCATCTTTTTTTCTATTGTTTAAAAAGTAGAAGATAACTGCATTGTAAAATGTAAAATATGAAGAAAAAAGTAACTAGTTTGAGTAATAAATTTGACATATTTGGAATTATACAAATCAACATGACCAACTGTTTTAAAAATTGTGATGATAATGACGTTATCGAAAAACTAATTCATCAAACAACAAAAAGACATGAATCAGGTAATACTATGTTGGATGCTGTATAGCTAATTATAGGATAATCCTGCGTGTAAAAATTGAATATTCCTGATATATTTATAAATTGTCTAAAAAGAAGTCAACAACAAAAGGCATTTTTATTTTCAATTTCGTTGTCATGGTTTTCTTTGTTGTCTTTTGTGTTTATATTTAGGAGTGACATATGTACGTTTTGAAAAGAAGAGTTCACCAAAAGGAGTGACTATACTGGTAATAATTATTCTTGTATTAGCTTTATATTTAATACTAGTATATAAATCTTAAACTGTTTAGTAATGAGTAATGGGTTTATTTGCAAGTGATTTAAACAAAATTACAGTCAGTGGGAATCAATATTTATACAAAGGAGGAGGTGTCAACTATCTATGTCCTCCAAATCATCCTGACAATGGACAGCACCAATCTTATGACAATGACCAGGTACATGAAGGTAAATATGAACTTTATGCTTCATGGAAGCCATCCTGATGGTCAGAAAGTATAAACAACAAGGAAGTATCATACAGAATCCATATATGACGTCAGCTTCATATTAAAAAAGAGCAAATATAGGAACACAGCTGGTTCCAGTGGGAATATGGACAGTTTGTGAAACAATGAGTCCTCTAAAAGTTACATGGGAGAAGAAAATTGTATATTTTACGTTGGCCAATATTATAAGTAGTATACCGCTGTTCAAAACTCGTAAATCTATGGACAAAAAATTGGGGTAAAAAACCAAAACTGAAGGAAATGCATTACATATAAGAGGAGAACAATGACACAACATTAACACTTAACTCACACAGAAACGGACTAAGCATTAGACAAAATCCGATGGGAATTACAAATAAAACATCAAAACCAAATACATGAATTTGGGATAGAAAAGTCCGTGACACGTCTTATAGTAATGTAAATTCACACTCAAATATAAGAGAAAAAAAACAATTTTTTTTCCAATTTTCTTTTAGTTTGTAAATGTTTAAAATAAAAATTTGTTATTATTCTGTTGCAAGAAGATGAGACTTAGAAAACTTTTATAATTCTTTCTATTATTGATTCCCGTCGTCCCTATAGTGAAATTTCACAATAACTGTGAAAGCGGTTTTCATCACTTATAAATTTGATGCAAATATTTAAAAAGAAGTTTCAATGAGTATTTTGAAGACCAAGCAATATAAAAGAAAGACGAAAGATACTAGAAATATACAAAAACAGATTGACAATGTCAATGCAAAACAACGGCCGAAAAGACAAACAATAAAAATATGTTCTAATCAAAGAAAACTCTTTAAAGAGTAAAATCAGTATCAATAAGGATTATTTGAGATGGGGAAATAAACAAATACAAGCAAAAGATATCTATAATAAAATGTTATATAATAGTCTAGTAGATCAAAACTATACACAGCTAATTGGTATCAATATTTGGACAAGAAATTTAAAGTTAGATAGCTAGCCAAATACATGTATGTCATTCGTAAACGATTTTATATATAAAAATTTAAGAGAGAATAAGATGAAAATGTTTAGATGGAAACTGCTAAATTATATTATTCCCACAAAGCAATTACTATTTAAATGGAAAATTACTACTAATAGTAAATGTAATTTTTGTCAAACAGAAGACGAAGATTACTTTCATTTCTTTATAACATGTTCTTTTTTAAAAGACTTTTGGAATAAAGTGGAACATCTTCTTGCACAACTCAATTTTATTTAAAAATAAGATATCAGTTAAACAATTAGTTTTTGGATACAAAATATCAGATAAAGGTTATTATGGTTTAAACTATTTTTTGACAGTGTTAGGTTTTTGCATTTTCAAGTCATACTATGTTTCAGAGCAAAAATTGAAATATATAGATGTGTATGAATTGTTTATAAAAGAATTAAGAATGGTTATGAATGAAAGCAAAAAAAATTCTCAAAGTGTATTTTTCATAAATTTGAAGAAATTGATTTAATAGAATAATTTGCATATATTGTAATAGTTTATGTAATATTGTTTATTATATTCTGAGTATGTTCCTGGCAACTCAGAAGGTTTTTTTTTCACAGGAATACTCCTCTGGCGCTTGGACAGTGAAGTATAATTGTAACAAGATATCTTTAGAATAAAGTAAATATTTGTTGTTAAACAAAAAAGAAATAAAAACCAACAACTCATTCTTGAAATCTTTCTAAACCTACTTAAAGCTGACTGGTGGAGTCAGCGCAGTAATTTAAATGTGTAGTTTTTTTCTATTAATCTTTAATAGTGATATATTATACTTGCCCTTTTTACCTCCGAATTCCAAAAAGGCGAGTCTAATTATACATTTCCGATTTACTTTTAGTCAATAAAACATTACTTGGCTTATACGAGAGTTAAACACTAAATATACAAAAAAGAGATCCTTTGTGACAAGAGATCGTGCCAGGTATCTTAGATAATTGTTTTCCTAAAAGAGGGACGAAAGATATGCAGAGGGACAGTCAAACTCATAGTTCGAAAATAAATTGACAACGCCATGGCTAAAATTGAAAAGGACAAACAGACAAACAATAGTACACATGACACAACATAGAAAATTAAAGAATAAACAACACGAACCCCACTAAAAACTAGGGGTGATCTCAAAGGAAGGGTACGCAGATCCTGATCCACATGTGGCGTTCGTCGTGTTGCTATTGGATAACACATCCGGTAAATAGTCTAATTCGGTCGGTCACATTTATGAAAGGGAAGTGGATTGTAGTTACGACGTAAGAAACATTTGCGATATCATTTGTGAAACGGTTATTCCATAACGGTCAACCAACTCATGATGGCGTCCGTAAATTTTACGAAGAGATGATTTCAACTGCACCATTTAGAAATCTTGATTTAATAGCTTCAAAGAAAACCATGATAGGAAATACGTGCACGGGAAATCGTATTAATTGGGACATATAAACACCGTATGCAGGTGCTACTGGAATGTTGCTACTTAGAAATGGAAAGTTCACAATTGGAAAGCTAGAATCATCTCTTTTGTCGTAAAGTTTTGTTTTTATTCGACCCTCATTGTCAATTTCTAGATGTAAGTCAATATAAGAGGCTGACTTAACTGCGTTCGACAGTCACTAAATTTTGAACTATTTAGTGAAAGAACATCATCTATATAACGGAAAGTAGAGTTAAAGGATATTGCTAGACATCTTGGATACATTTGTTGCAATTGACTTTATCCTTTTCAATACAAGGTGACGGTTTGCAAGAGAATTCATGAGCACCTTACACATTTAGCCGTCATTTACAAGAGGTACAACATGTATACAATAAAAACTGTGATGTAATATTTTCTGACATATTTTTCAATAAAAATTGACTTTTAAAGATTTAAAAAAAGTTAACACAAACATTGTCGTGTTTTTATATATCTATATTTAATGTATTGATGTTCATTATTATTGTCATTTAACAATCAATTTACATTTGTTCTATTTTGACATGTTGTAGAGATTTTTGTTCTGTTTTTGCAATCAAAGGTTTCATGATAATATCTAGATGAAAACGTAATTTGAATACGATAACCCACTTCAATATTTTGTTTTAGGTCATAAACATTTAAGATTTACAATTTAAAAACTTGAAGTCCTTGAATTATGACATTGAAGTGTTTTTATATTTTGTTTATTAGGCTAGGATCGCTCCATTTCTTAACGTCAGCACATATTTGCAAAGTAATTTCCCATATAGAACATGTAAACGATAGACATGGCCTTGAAAAACCAATCAATCGACTCAAAGAAAAACAAGCTATGTGGGCCACTACGACTTACAAATACGGGGAATTAGTGGGACACTCTCAAGCTATATATAGAGTGTCTGTGACTCATAATAAATATTAAGCCAAATTATTCAATTTTAAATATAAAAAATAATCTTAATTTCGATTTTAAGTTTTTAAATGTTCTGTTTACTTACTGCACGATTCAACTTTCGTTTACTGTTAAGTAATGTACCTTTGCACATTGATTTAAAGTGTAACAGTGGAATTTCCGTTGAAGTGACCACTGTCCTCTATAATAATCAGTTCAACTCCTTGAAATTGTTCAAATAGTTTTAATAAATAGGTAACATAGTTATCAAAGGTACCAAGCTTAATAGTCAATACACCAGACGTGTGTTTCGTCTTCATATAACTCATTAGTGATGCTGAGAACAAAATAGTTTGAAAGCAAAACAAGTACAAAGTAGAAGTGCATTGACGACCAAAATTACATGCTTATCTCTCTATATATACATGTATATGTTAAATTGAACGCAAAGTTTAACCTATGATTGCGTTGGATAATATGCGTATGCATACAAAACAAACGTGTTGATAAAGAGGCCTGAATACAGCACAAACAACATTTTCCAAAAGACAAAAAAAGTGAAAAATAATATTGTCACAAAACGCATTTCGAGCTATTCGAACAACGAATGTTCTAAAAGGCCGCTGACTACCATTGACAAACAGATCACCAGATTGAACACAATGGATCTTAATTACACATTTTATATCAAATAGAAAATTATAAAACTTGTGGAAAAAGATGGTATACCGTAAACTAAAGGTGCTAAAATTAGTATTCCATATCCGGATTTCGACAAGTAATGTCTCCTCAGTGATGTCAGGAATCGAAACAATATTTGGAAGGCCATATTATAATTTACCCCATTAAGAATAGACTTTTGAATTTTGGAGAATTGAAATAGGATGAACGGATCATATAATAGTTATCAAAGGTACCAGGATTATAATTTAGTACCCCAGACACGCGTTTTGTCTACAGAAGACTCACCAGTAAGGCTCAGATCAAAAAAAGTTATAAAGCCAAAGAAGTACAAAGTTGAAGAGCTTTGAGGACCAAAATTCAAAAACGTTGTGCCAAATACGGCTAAGGTAATCTATTCCTTGGGTAAAAAATACTTAGTTATTTTGAAAAGTTCAAAGTTTTGTAACAGGAAATTTATAAAAATGACCATAACATTGATATTCATGTCAACACCGAAGTGTTGACTACTTAGGCATGTGATAACCTCGGGGACGAAACGTCCACCAACAGTGACATTGACCCAATGGTCTTAATAGTTATCAAAGTTACCAGGATTATAATTCAAAGTTATACAGCCAAACAAGAACAAAGTTGAAGAGCATTGAGGAACAAAAAATCCATAAAGTTGTGCCAAATACGGCTAAGGTATCTATATATTCCTGGGATAAGAAAATCCTTAGTTTTTCAAAAAGTTCAAAGTTTTGTAACAGGAAATTTATTACAATGAGCATAAAATTGATATTCATATCAACACCGAAATGCTGACTACTGGGCTGGTTATACCCTCGGGGACGAAACGTACACCAGCAGTGGCATCGACCCAGTGGTGTTTGTAGTTATCAAAGGTACCAGGATTATAATTTAGAACGCCACACACATGTTTCGTGCTCATAAAACTCATCAGTGACGCTCAGCTCAAAATAATTATAAAGTCAAACAAGTACAAAGATGAAGAGCATTGAGGACACAAAATTCAAAAAAGTTGTGCCAAATACGGCTAAGGTAATCTAATTCTGGGATAAGAAAATCCTTAATTTTTACGAAAAGGCAAACATAATTATGCTCCAAATTGGAAACAACGTTAAAACCTATTATTGAGTTGGATGAAAATCGCATTTTTAATGAGTGTGCATGCAAAAAACATTTCGGGTACATGTTTTGAAATATTATGGTAAAGCAGCATGTAAAAGGATAAGCTGGTTTTAAATCTAGCTAAACCTCACACTTGTATGACACAATATATCGGGGTGAAAATCAAATCTTGGATATACTTTTGAACTCAAAATATCAAATGTAAAAATTGCACATAATAACGACGTATAAGATAGAAATACAAACAGTCATAATACAAACTCCAATTGAAAAGCTATTACATTTTTTATGTACATAGATTGTAAATGTCACACATAGACATACTGCAACTATCAAAGACGAACTCGATACAAAAAAAGGTAAGGAAAAATAGGGAATACCATAATGATTATTACTTAAAAAAAGATTTTCATTCATCCAAAATGAGGTCTCGAATTGAAGTTATTTATATAGAACGGTTTTTCCACTAGCAACTGTATATAAGTTAGGGGAGAGTGTAAACAATCACCATGATAACATGACGATTAAAAATCCTCTACATGTACTTACAAATCGACGATGAAAACAGTTTTTCATTCCTTATTATTATTTTTTTTATTCTCAGGTATGTATATTTGTTTTATATACATCATGTTATGTTATAGCAACAGGTACTTTTAACCGTTTAATGAAAATTATAATCTTTTACAACGCTTTGCAACTAATGTTTTATTCCTGATTAGAAATCTATAATGTTAACGTTTGTAATACTACTTTTGACTAGCGCTATGCAGTTAAGGTATACATATGTTCATTCTATGTGTATTTATTTGTCTCTTTGTTTTGTTTTCGTTGTTGCCGTGTTAATCTTTATCTTGTAAGTTGCATGTATGTCCAACGTAAATTAAATTGTCTTTAACTGAGTACTTAGATTTCAATAAGTTCAAAGTTATGAAATTATATCAATTGATGAATCAATTAAAGCTAACTTTTTCGTCCATCGAATTTTCTATTGCATTGAGGTGTAATACCACCAATCATAGCACGTAACATCCAGCTTCATACGAAATACGGTAACAAAAAAAATTTCTTGAATTTGATAGGAAATTAATCGTGCATTTTATTTCAGAAAAAAATATTCTGAGTCATAAACATATATATTGGGTTTTTTAAAGCAACATTCCTTTTGTATTTGCTGTACATGTATTTACGAAATATTTCGATAACTTCTTGTGAAAAAGCTACTAAAGCTAAATTTTAAAACGGACAAAAGGGGCGAAAATTTGATTGGTTTAGTTCCGATGATGGTGCAATTGCAATGAAATGTTATTTAAAGTTTTCACTGTAGTACTGGACAGGATAAAATGTATTTCATGCCAAGTATTTATTTATTTATTTGAAAGAGAAATTGGTTATTGACATTTTTTTGTATATTGCAAAATTAACAAAGACAAAAATGCAAACTCTGAGAATACCAATAGTGTAGTAGAACTGCTTATTTCCTCGGAACGCCCAGGTATTAACTCTTAGTTTAAGGGTTGATTTTTATGTAGCCCAATTTTATGTTATTAGTGTGGTACTTTGTTATTGCTTGGTTGATTTTAATCTTTATTTTGAAATGTCCCCTTGACTCGACTTAATGTATTTTATTGACCTCTTCATATTTGCTCTTTCGCTGTCTCTATTAAACTAATATTCCTCTTTCCTTCTGCATTTAAGACAGTTGCGTAATTAACTTATTAAATAATACAAAGTCTAAACGAAGATTGAGAAAAGTAAATTTCAAAAATATGGTTAGCCCCGGTCACACCTTACCGAATAGCACGAACTGATAACTCTTTTTCTCTTTTTCAAAACGTCCATGTCCGTAAAACGTCTGTTCTTATCCCTTCTAAAGACGTCGTCAATATCCGTTCCATGTCCGTTTAATGTGTCCGTTTAATTTGTCCGTTTTAGCCGTCGACGTCCGTTCTATCCGGTTGAAAAGTTTGAGCATGTTTTAAACTTTGAACGGACGTCCAACGGATGAACGTCCGTTGAACGTCCGGTAGTCGTCCGTAGTTTGCGATACTCGTCCGTTCCGTGTCTGTTTTGTATCCGTAAGTGGTCCGTCATTCATCGTTTACCAACGGACTTCTACTGGCCGTATAACGGATAACACGAACGATGAACGGACATGAAAAGAAGGATAACGGACAAAAGAAATACGTAACGAATGCAAAATGGATAGATGATAACTGAAAATTTCGTGTCAGAAATGCTAATTACTGTTATGTCGGATTTCTTTAATGTCATGAATGCTTATTATTCATGATGGATCTTAGATAAGAGCACATTTTTAATATCAAGCAGCTTTTTTTCAGACCGGACTGAACTTACAAGTTACAAATAGTAACCAACTAGCTGTCGGAAGAAAGAGAAGAGAAGACAAATGAGATGATGCAGAAGATTATGGCTTATTCCTGGAGGGTTTAATACGACGCAGTTTTGGTCTATATGACCAAATAATTACTAATATAGGCAGGAGGCTTGACACTCCTTTGTTCACTTTCTTTAAATGCCCCCAGATATGTTCTACAAAATATTACAGCGTGTCGGCCTTCGAATAGCAAAGCAGAACAATTTTTCTAGAAATCCGATAGAACCAGGTCTCAAGTAAGCAATCACACTTAAATACCTTGCTTTTGGATCAAAATATCGTAGCATGCAGTAGGGCTGTACAGTTCCACATACATGTACTTTCAAAGCAGTTTAGTATCCTGTTCTAATTCCCGCCATCTAGAGAATACATATAGTTTCACAATGACTTTGAAGCCCGGCTTTGATATGATAAAATTAAGGTTAATAATTTAGAAAGAGGTTTCGTTGAACACTTGAAAATCCAGAAAGTTACCGTTATTTGCTAGGTCAATTATGTAGTTTAAGTATTAAGTTCAGTGATTGAAAATCCTGTTCTTCATCCAAGGTAATAATTCCAGAGGAACACAGAACAGACCTGTGATTATCCAAGATTCCCTCTTAATCAAATGTCGTGATTTGATGTGAATTGTCAAAACCTAATTCACCAATCAAGCAGTTTATGTAATGTGATTAACACACAAAAACGATGTTTTTCAGGATTTATATATGGGGACAAAAACGTAATTGTCTACGGGGACAGTGAAGAATTTAAAGCGATAAGAAACGTATGTTCTTGAAAATGATCAAATGTTGTATAATGATTTGCGAGACATTGCTAAATTATGTGTTCATTATCTTTTTCACATAGTTGTTCGTCTTTTATTACTGACAACATTTCTGAATGTTTTTATAAAACGATTGCTTTGAATTAATACCTATATGATTGCTTTATCTATTATTCTGATTGAAGATAGTTTCACACGCATTGTCAAAAGTGATGACCTGCATTAACCCGTTATCGAATGATCATCATATTAACTAATCTGTCACATGTTTTAATTTTGTAAGCAAATGATGATGCTTTATATTAAGTTTTTGTCAGCTTCTTTAGTTTTCCTTTATTTAACGAGTATCGTGGTTACTAACTATTTTTGAATAGTAAGATACTGAATTACCAAATGAATTTATGTCGTAACTGTACAGTTAAAATTACCCGATAAACAAACTGCATTTGCGTATGGACTGTTTACAAGTGTGTTCGTCATTTTCATTTTGAAACTGTGTATCAAATTTCGCCGACTTCAGGTTTTAATTGCATTATACATATTTTTTTCCTTTTTGTAACAGTTGCACACAGAATTTTCCTTACAGAATCAAACAATGTGCAATGCAATTATATGAATGTTACTATTTTAAGAAATTTTGGTATATCATTGACATGCAATCGCTGGTTACAGATAACATTTTCTATGGTCATAATAAATAATGTCGTGAATATTCCTTTCTACCGTCTGAACATATGCATACACAATCAAAGAAGTTTTAAACTGCGCAATACAATCAAGTATTTAAAAACAGAAATCAAATTTTATTGAGTCATCGTTTGTGAAATAAATCTTTTTAAACAAACAAACGTCAATTTAAAATGTTTCACCATTACATGTACAAAGGGAATATATTTAGAACTTACATTTAATTTTTATCGTATATTAAGAAAATACGTATACATGTATTTGTAAATGAATAAATATATATTTTTGATTAAAGAGCAGTATGCAGTTCAATGATTTTACATTTTGTATATATTCATTTTAAAATAATTAATCTTTTAGAGACAAAACGCGCGTCTGGCGTATCAAATTATCAGCCTGGTACCCTTGATTACTATTAGAACAATTTTAAGAAATATGATCGGTAACAATCAATTCATCCAAACAGAGCATAATATAAATAAAATGTACACAAAACTAAATAACGAACTCCAAGGAAAAATCGAAAAGAATAATTTCTTGGCGAATGGCAAAATCAAAAGTTTAATCAAAACAAAACGAATGGAACGCAACTCATGTTCCTGACTTGTAACAGGCATTTTCTAATTAAGAAAAAAGGTGGGTGTTACCTGGTTTCATATCTAGCTAAACCTCTGACTTGTATTACCATCTCATAGAATATATATATACAATAATATGTCAGCAAAACAAACAAATGGGCTAGGTAAATATGTCAAAACATGGGGTAAAGCAGTCATTGGTGTGTTATAATCTTAAATTGGAGCGGCGGAGAGGACAATTTTAGAAATTTAAATAACCTAAATACCTCATGCAATTTTAATGTCATACAATTGTCTATCGATTATTCAGCTTCAGAAAATGTTTTGTCGTAAATATCAAATCTGGCAGTAATGACGTTGAAGTCAGCCGTAACTTACGTTAAAATCAGCCTTAACTGACGTTACCCAACTTGCAACGAATACCACACTGCTAATTCGGTTGACAAATCTTATAACTAACCCCTTCTAAAAATAATTTGCGAACGTAAAAGGCAAATTCAGTTACTCTTGAACTTCAAAAACTATAATGACATTTTTCTAGTAGTCCTATAAGTGAAACACAATACATCTGCAAATGGTTCAAAATAGCAGACAAATCATCGTTTTTTACCTACATGTAGCATTATTTGCACGTGCAGTATATGTGTATTTTAAAGTTACAACATATGTGTAACACATATCTGGATAAAAAGCCAATATTAAGCCATATAGTTATCTTATTACGAAATAACTTCAAAAAGTATATCAGGTCGCGGATCGATTGGCGTATTATACAGCGATTTATTTTATATTAGTTGTATAGGATAACACGCTTGCACTCAATGCAGTAATGTCCAATATATATTAAACGTATTAAAACTCAACATAAAGAAATAATAAGGCTTCGGACAATTCTAAAATGAACATGAAATGAGCTCGATAATGACTACAAATGACGTTAGCTATATCGCCTAGTAAGGGCATATAACTCGAAACCACAACAGATTCGGTTAATGTGTGACAAATATTCAGACTTGAAATCTAGATGCAGATATTTAAGTAAATCGGGTCGATTGAAGTATTATACGGCGGCTTTACTGTTGGACCTTTAAATACACGTATACTACACGTGCACACAATGCTAGAGTAAAAACGATGATTTTTTTTCAGTGCTATTGTTAACCATTTTCAGATGCTTTGTGCTGCACATTTTGGACTACTACACAATTGCCATTATAGTTTATGAAGTTCAGGAGTAACTGTATTTACAAACGTCGTTCACAAAATACTTTTAGAAGATGTTAGTTATGAGATTTGTCAACCGAAACTCGTTAACTAAGCGACTTATTCAACATTCGCCTTAAATTGGTTACATTATATCCTATCCAACCATACTATATGTAGGAGGAGGGAAGTGGAACAGAAAAAATGCATTGATTGGCAACAAGTCATAAGCGTATAACGACGATAGTCTCGTCTAAGTGACAATATTTGCTTTTTCTATTTTTTGATATCAGGTATGATTGTTGTTATAAAGGCAGCCGAACAGTCCTTTAGCAAGGGTATACTGTCGGACTGGAGAGATCCAGATATGCCAATCTTCATATACCCAATTCAAGACTTTGGTTTTAAATAAAATGAGATAAATGTATACATTAATGTGGCAGCTACCCAACGATAAAGACAAATCAAAATATTAAGAGTTAACTTAATCTTTTGTTATAGAAAGATGCGTATACAGAATAACCTCAAAACTGTTCCATGACTTAAAAATACAGCGTTAATTTAATAATATTTATTACAATAGGAACATTTGATTTCAAAGTATTTACCGTCAAATATATCATAAGATGCAAAAGTGTTTGGTTGAAAAACATCCCCTGCCACTTTTTTTTTAATTCGATCGGAGGAAATTAAAGGAGGTTTGATATAAACCAGTAGAAGAAAAACACTTCACTGTATAGAATAATGGTAAAATAAATTATGATAACAAAATAAATACTCCGGACAATTACATGTAAATATATTATGAGTATTAACCATGCTTTGTACTAGATTGACACGCTGAGCCAGTGTTTACGCGTAAGTTCACATGCAGATATCATTTAGCATGAGGAATAGTCATCCTATCCGGAAACTTTTCTGGCTCCGAATCTGTGCTCTTGCTGTTATATGCCAATATTTTAGCTTTGAAACAGCAGATACATGTACCAGTTTTAACGTCTTTGCTTGACCCGTTCGAGATTCTGAAAGGACAACACACGAAACAAATTAGGAGAGCTAAAGTACAAAAAATCATACCAAAATATAATGTACAGAGATAAATAAAATAAAGTTGCACCAAAATTTCATAGTTACTATTATAAAAGTGGTGCTTAAAGTTTCAGAATATATTTCATTGATCAACGCTCTCTGAAAATTAACTGTTTTTGTACCAACTATTTAAGGCTTGTGGATGTTGCCAGCTTTTGCAAGGATTTATTTCTGTCTTTATTCAATAAACCCTCATGATCAGTTTCCAGTGATATTTCAATTTTCATGTCCTACCTCAATGTCTACCGCCTTTTGTAAGATCTACCTATTGTATTAAAAATTTATTTGATCTCGTTTTGAACATGCATGAAATGTTTGTCACTGGAGGTAAAGCAAACAACAATCAACCAACTCCATAAATTATTCAATGAACAAAGTACAGGAAGACAAGATCTTGTAAATTGTTATGATGTAAAATTTCCCTTTATATAACTCAATGATAGTGCAAACTTTTTCTTTTATAGTTTTACAATTTACTACATAACTTTATATTGTTTTTAATTTGTTTCTACTATGGTTCTCATCTACGATTCAATTTCGATTTATGATATATGGTTTTTTCAGGCGGCTATAAAAATTAGAAAGGCAAAAGGCTTTTGTCAAGTTATTTTTTATGATACATTTAGATGTGAACAGGGAATGACTTTAAAATTATATAACGCTAAATTTCATTTTGAAATTAATATCATATATCACATTGTTTTAGTTTTATTAAGTCTTTAACCATATATCTTTGGAAATTGTATTTTTGAGATGACCCATAGGTAAATGTACCTATAATTATCATCGTCAACTTAAAAACTTATGGCCTGCAACGAATGTAGCAAGAAACCTACTACCAAACCTTTACGGATGGCATTAACATAACTTAGTTAATACGTTGAGCACGCGTATTTTAACATCAGTCAGACTTTATCAGTTTGTGTGTGATCCTTGCACATACATGTACACTGTCAAATAGAGTTTTGAGCCAGAATAACCGATTTTGATCCAGCATCAATATTACTGTCAAAATCACGAATTGACTGATACGACGAGTTGCTGTCTAAACTTACTAGCGACATATTTTCACTTCCTAGATCGATAGATATCAGTATGATTAGTTGATCGGTATTTATATGATTGTATCCTCATTCCGACTGATTGCATGCCTGATTATACTAGCATAGATGACCGCACGCATTTTCGATTTTCTCGGTTTCTATTTATTACTTTTATTGTCTCACTAATTTTTCTGAATGATCTTAAATGTATCTAAAAAATCTATTTCTTTGATATTATTTGGTAAATTATTCCAGGAAATAAGACCAGAATATTTAAATGTTTTTTTTTTAAATTCAGAATTAGGTCTTGATACATGAAGAAGTCTTGATGTTGTCGACCTGAGACAATAATTTTAAAGATCAGCACAAGCATTAAATTTCAAAGATAGAAAATCAGGTGCTAGACTATTCATACATTAAACATTAACACAGCTTGAAAATATTGTATCCTCGTAAATATAGTCATTCATGCAAGCTTTTTAAACATTAATGTTGATGGAAAATCAAAAGAAGCAGATAAAACTAATCTTGCAGCATGTTTTTGGAGCTTATGTTTCCCATACTGTACAACAGTAGTCAAAAATTAATAATATAAAGATATTTTAAAAAAGAATAAGAACCTTTGACAGTAAATAACGTTTCAACCATTTTAACAGGTATATTCTGGCTGGTTTAGTTTCGCATATTTTATAACTTTGATAGATTTTTATCAATAATAATTCCAAGAAGTTTTTTCAAATTCAACATTATTTAAAGTGATTTTATCTTGTGATAAAGCACATACACATTCATTGCAGCTTTCCAGTTTTCTGTCTGATCCAACAAACATACATATTGATCTTTTGCTATTGATCATCATATCATTTTCTTTACACCATTTAATAACATTGTCCTAGTCTTTATTCAAGCATATATTTGTTTTACAATAGATTTAGATGACAAATGTAAAATTGTATCATCAGCATAAAGATCGGACTCTGTATATTCTAAGGTTAATAGTAGATCATTGAACAATAAAGGTCCAAGTATAGAACTCGGGGAACTCCATAAGTTACAGTTTTATATTCAGATTCAGTCGTTCCTAACTTAACTTTTTTGAATTCTCTGAGACTAATATGATGAAAACTATTTTACAGAGTGGTCATCACAACTGTATAATTTTAGTTTAGATAAAAGTATATTTTGATTTACTGTATCAAATGCCTTCTCAATCTAAAAAAAAATATAATAGCGGTAAAATTTCCATTGTTCAATTCTTCTAACAAGAATTTTAATGAGTGCTGTATGACAAAAATGTTTTTCTCTAAATCCAGACTGCTGTTGTATTAATAATTTGTGTGTGATTAAGAATAAATGTAGTTGTTTAAAGACATTTTTTTCAAATAACTTGGACACAATGGGTAAAATTGAAATGGGTCGAAAATTGTTTGGATCTATTTTCTGCCCTCCTTTAAATATGGGAGCAACTTTTAGCAAATTTTAATATATAAGGAAATACTCCTTTACATAAACTGTTTATTATGTGAGCAATGGGGATTGCTGCAATCAATCCTGATAATTCTAAAACATTTTGTCCAACACCATCAGTTCCGATTACTTTAGGTATGTCTAGATTCTTTAGGGCTTGTAGAACCTCATTATTTGTGACAGTATATAATGAGATTTTAGCATCATCATTTATTTTTGATTTAACAAAGTTATTAATTTTCTCAGATTTAAAACTTTTGTGAGGATTTGGTATTAGCTTCTCACCTACTGTGCTAAAATGATCATTTAAGCAGTTAGCAATATCATTTTTGTATATAAGGACCTTTCCTTCGTGTGTTACAATGTCAACTTCCTGTTTTGTTGTTGAAATCATATCCTTCAAATGCCCCAAATTTTCAGTGTCTTTCTTTTTTGTGAAAAAAAAAAATCTCTTTGGAATTTTGAATTACTAATTTCATTAGTATACTATTCTGGTTGATATTTATTTTTTACACGTCTAGTAACAGCATGTGCATGTTTATCTAAAACATTGACACTGAAGTCGATTCACGAGCTTTAAACATCTTTCAACTACTACCGCCTCATTTGCACTTTATTTCAAAGACAATTTTTTTTAATATGTTGGTAGGATTTATTGGAAAGATTGCTGCTGCTACAAATATCTACGCCAAAAATGGATCTCAAGCATTCCTCCCGTGTGAATGGGACGATGATTCTGTAAGGTGGTATGGAGTTGGTGACCATCAGTACAGTACTGGAAAGAACATTCTGCAAAGTCTTCCGATTTCTCTGAGACAGAGACTGCAAATTATAAATGATAATGGATTCAATTTAGTTATAAATGACATACACAAAGATGATGAGGGAAGCTACAAGTGCATTAGTGACAACGGGACACTCAATTATAATTTATACCTTATAGGTGAGTATAAAACATATCAAGATGTTACTTATTTCCTATCTATTGTGACTATACAGGAGTAATTTTATACAAACATGGACAGGTATTAGCAACAAATGTTCATTACATCCTCATTTTTTTTTAAATATTGTTAGATAAAACTTTAAAGGTACAAAATGCACAGGTTCATTTAGAAAATAATTGATGAAAACAAAATGCTAGGTTGCAAGAATTACATGTGGGAAAAGTGTTTCTAAAATAGTTAAAAATTGAATCACACATCTGTATAAACATCAACAATGATGATCTAGCATTGTTTGTTTGACAAAGACAAACATCTTTTTTTTTTCGTTTCAACTGATATACCGTAGACGTTATCAATCTTTTGTTAGCTTTGATCATTCTTTTTATTGTTACCACACTTTTTTTATGAATTTATATAGTACAGTGTTGAAAGTCAAACCAATAATCATTATTATCAGAATGTTCATCAGTTTCCATTATTTTTGCATGTAAAATTAACACTGGAGACTTTTCCATCAAAATAAAATACATGTATGTGGTTACATTTAAATGTAAATGTACATTTCAAAAGGTATTACTATTGGTTGATATATTTTAGAAAAATATGAGCAAATAAAACATCATAGAAAGTTGAGGATGCATTGAAATATCTAAAAAAAAAATAAAATCGCAGGTCATGATGATCGAAATATTTTAATGACATGATACATTTTGTAATTAAATAAAAATACCATGATTTGCTCTAGGTAGCCTAAAATCTATCGTAACTACTTAAATAAGGAATGTTGAATACTCCTACCAACAGTTACAGTTCTCGTACCATTGCAATTTGTTTAAGATCTAAATGCCATCCTGATATCCGCGTAGAGAAAATATATAGAGCATCTGATTCGGTTTCAAAAATCATTCCCGATCCAGCAGCATATCATCATGAAGATCTCTTTTCGTCTCTCATATTCCTCACCTTCACTGAATCACTCTCTCACTCTCTCTTTCCTGTTTCACAATTTCTTTATATAGAAATATCTATATATTATTAAATAGATGGCATAAGATTCACATGTGCTGGGTAAATATTGCTAAATTGAAAACTACGTTCAAACCTATGATTGCGTTGGATAAAAACCGCAATTTTTCTACGTGTGCATGTAAAACAAATTTCGTCGTAGAAGGGTCTAAATACAGCACAAACAACATTTTCCAAAAGACCAAAAAAAAGTGAAAAGTATATTTAAACAAAACGCATTTGACTAACAGGTCGAACAACTGATGTTCTTTAACCCTGCTGACTGCCATTGGCGATTGCCAAACATATATCAATAGAATATGGTTGTGAGACTACCATACAGGATAAATGAGTAGCATAAGGGACTTTAGATTTCCAAGTGCACGAACTCTGTTGTATTTTCTTGTTATATATAATTCTGAGTTATAAAAGTTTTTCTGTCTATTTTAGTACAAGTGCATAAGGAAGCTAATCTTTTAGTTTGAATTGGTATACATAATTTTGGGCAAAAAATACCAAAATATTTCTAACTAGTTTCTCCAAAACCTAGATTTTTTTTAATTCAATTTTTACATATACATTTGTAAATTCTCCAGACAAGCACGGAACTATTTTTTCTTTATGTCACTTGACAATTATCAACTAAATGTCCAATTTATAGTTTCATCTTCACATCTACAAATATAACATAACTTTGTGTCTTTGAATATAAATGTTTAAGAACAAATATATTTGTATTAATACTCATATGTAAAACTGATATTTGAAATTATACAAGTATGTATCCCTGCAACATTTTTGAAGCATACACACATATTGTTTACAGTCTTTAATGTTAGTATGCAGATAATCTTCTTAGTTTGAAAATTCTACAAGTGCAGGATACACATGTTTTGCAAAAAGTTTGTCATATTTTGATTTGATATTTTTGGTGATATAATTTGCTCGACAAATTATCATGTGGAGTCAATTATCTGATTCAGTATAACGATTATGTAACAACTGTCATATACCTGACTTTTTACAAAAGAAACCGGTACAATAGATAAATATGTCAAAAGTAGATATACATGTACAGTTGTTAAAATTGTGTTATTATCTTTGGTGTATTGTACCGATATGAAGGAATGCACTTGACCATTTAAAAAAAATACAATATGGTTAAAGCTTATTATGCATTAAAAAGTTTATGCTTAGTGTTTACTCGTGATGCTTCAAAATTGACTGTGTATGTATGAGATGTGCCAACATATGGTCAACACATTAAAGTAGGAGAAATTACTATTTCCATCGATTTCTTTTGATATTTAACTACACACACAAATTTTATGTTACCTAATATCAAAGAGCAAATAGTTATTTGATAAGAAAGACGTGTAGTGTTTGTTATAAAGGAAAGCAGTGCAAATAAACACGAAACACGTCACCTTAATTGCTCGATTTGTCTCTTTTATTTGTTTTAAAAAAAAATCAGTCTTCTGTCAATAATAACATATATTGTAGAAATAGTATTTACACATCAATAACCATTTCATGCATTTTATGAATTCTTGACATTTTTCTTAATATAGTTGCACCAAGCAAGATTTCACTTCCAAGCTCAACCAATGAAAATATTATTACAGTTGACGCAAATGAAATGTTCAATGCCACATGCGAAGCGGATGGTGGATTTCCTCCACCAGTATTATCATTAATGATGAACGAAACTTTGTTAACAAGGAAAGAAACTAGAATGCTTTCTTACACTATAAACCCAACAAGAACGGATGATTTCACGAATGTGACCTGCACTGCTAACCATTCAGAACTAAATCATCCGTTAGAGATTCATGCCATGTTCTATCTTAATCGTAAGTACAAAATTTTTAACAATTATCCTTGACACTGGTTTTCCCTTTTCTATCGTACTTTTGTCAAAACAGATAAGAAGATACAAGGGGAGATGCATTAGCGATTGTAAGATAAAGTTCATTTATATCTTAAAAGTATCTATTGTTAAATCTAGATGACTTGTTAAATAAAATAAGTATCAATTACATGCATATTTGTCACGCGAATTGCATTATAAATCATCCCAGGCAAACTTTTCAAATAAAAAGAAACTAATGAAATGAATGATGATGTTTTAAATATGAAAGCATATCTTTCTGTCATTTTTAGTTTCACCGACTCATCTTACAATGATTGAGTTGCCAACTTTATTTGAAGGAAAACTTGTGAACATTTCATGCATATCTATAGGGAGCAGACCACAAGCATCCTCTGAATGGACAATAGATGGATATGTGATATCTAATAGTTCAGAAGATCAAAGTGAGATTATTAACCCGACGGAGACATACAGAATTACATCTATACTAAGCGTTGAATTCAATAGGTTGCAAAATAGAAAGGAACTGTCATGCCGAAGTTATAATTTAGCTGATACTAAGGGGATCATCCAATCCCGAATGATTGAAGTTTATTGTAAGTTAAACAAATAATCCTTAGAAATGCAAGTTCAATATCTATCTTTTCAGGACAAAAAAGTTTACATAAAGGATACAGTTACTGAATAGCAACCGAGGAAGTCAAAACTTCAAAATTGGCCAGGCTATAAAAGCTTGTCAGGATGAAGTTATATTATCATATGAATATGTGTTTAAAGAATAAAAAAAGACAACATTGTATAAATGTCATGTGTGACGTTTATCTGGCATTATAAACTTGTCAAAAATACATGTATCATTTTTGAAATCACAAGGACATTTCACAAGAACAAACAAGTTGTTCATAATATAGATATATATATATCTACATATGTGCCAAGGGTTGACCAAAAAATATATATATCACTCGTACGAGTTTTCATGAAATACACGTTCTAGTTATATAAGTAAATCTAGGCCAAGATTATAAAAAAACCGGTTTTTTTCTAAAGTGAACATTGATTGGTTAAATATTTCTCAGTCATGTCCTGTTTTTGAATTTGTTTGTTAGCTTTTTGGTCATGAATGTTTGTCTCTAATATTTAATTATCTGTGCATTTGTATTCAGATATCGCAGATCAAAATTTTTTCGTTCATTGTTTAATCATACGTTTTTTGATTGAGTTAAGTCTGCCAATTGATATTTTATCGTATGTTTTTCTTTGTTGTGATGTTATGCTATTGTTTCAGAAAAAGGGAGAAGGTTTGGATCCATTAAAACGTTTAATCCCGCTGCAAATGTTTGCACCTGTCCTAAGTCAGGAATCTGATGTACAGTAGTTGTCGTTTGTTTATGTAATATATACGTGTTTCTCGTTTCTCGTTTTGTTAATATAGATTAGACCGTTGGTTTTCCCGTTTGAATGGTTTTACACTAGTAATTTTGGGGCCCTTTATAGCTTGTTGTTCGGTGTGAGCTAAGGCTCCGTGTTGAAGGCCGTACTTTAACCTATAATGGTTTACTTTTTAAATTGTTATTTGTATGGAGAGTTGTCTCATTGGCACTCACACCACATCTTCCTATATCTAATATTGATATAAATGACAAGAATGATAACATTCAAAACGGCGGCTACATATGTACTTGGGGTTCATTCGCCAATCAAAGATGGGGATTTCATTCGAATATAACACTGATTTCTTGTATAACAAAGTAGAATATGAACCTGATGTGCCTAAACGAATGAATGTTGAATATACACAATACTACAATTAAACAACGTTGATATATTTCAAATTTAAAATGGTTTCAAAAATAATTTACTATCAAAATTAGATATCCCAGGAGGGATGGTGGGTTTAATTTTAGTTCCAAAATGTTTCTTCCACTTTCTATCTGCAAACGGAAGCACCATCTGAAACCAGATAACATCAGGGGAAGAAACTATCTAAGTATTAGCATTTCTTCAACATAAAGTCAGAGTTATGTCGCTTTTTACATTACCGCCTAGTTTGCCAAAAATCATTTTTGATAAAAATTAGCATTTTTGTCCACACAGGCTTCCTCTGTGTGAAGGGATGAAATAATTACAAACAAACAATATTTATCAATTAAAATAAAAAAGAAGCCCATCCAAGTCTGTGATCAAAAATTAAAAAAAAAAACACTTTAGTCCTAACTAACAAAATTAAAAACACAAATTTATATATAAAAACAATAAATAATCACCAATCTAAGTAATCCACATCTATCTAAGAGCTTTCATTCTGGATTCCGAGAACTTTGACATGACATCTATCCCATGATTATAATGTTTTTACAAATAAAAAAATGGTCACAGAGTCCCATGTCCCCATGGCAACACACGCCAAATAAACCTATATTGACAAATTTCTCTAGTCCTGTTAAAAATCTTTTTTATTCGTTACTTTGTTGATACGATATATTATTTTCGACTGCTAAATTTCGTGAAAGATAAATGCATGTCCCCCTGAGTTTATTACAGTTCGTATAGTTAATCAACAAACTTTATGGGATGTCAAAATTTAGGACAGAAGGTCGGTCAAGAGTTTAACCCATCGTCAGTTGCAATGGCAGACGGGGATTTATAACTGTTGGTTTTATAATCCTCTGATAATTGGGGTAAATAGGTATACTATTGCATGCCTAAATGCGCAAACGTAAATACTTAGTTTTTATTAAGTGTTAAGCATTTTAAGTTATCGTCGAAAATAATGATACAGAATGGTTGTATCTCTTTCAAATATCTCAAATTAGTTATGACAAAGAACAAATAAAGCTGATCTTTTCACTTTTATTTATACATATATGTATATCCTCTCAAATTATGGTTGTCAGATCCCAATGGTAGCCAACACCTAGCTAAAATCATATACACTACACAATGTTACCTAAGTCTACAATATACACAAGATTGAAAAAAGAGGCCCTTGTCCCCATTTCATTTTTCATCACAAATCAAACATAGATTTAATGAAGAGTCTTTTGACACTTATATCTACATTGGGATACCGTTTCTTATTATGATTGATAGAGGCATTTGTTCCCATGGCAACCAACATACTGCAATAATTAGTTCTCCATGTATAAAAGATTGAATGGAAGAGGTCCCTGTCCCCATTTCATTTGAAGACATCTACCTAATTTTACCTTCTCTTATTCCACGTAAAATATACGTCTGTATAAAATTGATAAATATCTATATCAAAACACTTTCGACTATAATATCCTTAAATTATTCCATTCTTATTCATGTATCGAAAATACACCGAATACAATAATAAATATTTACTAGTTAAAATGAGGAAAACATTAGGCAAGAGCAACAGGTTGAAAATTAAATTAAAAAAAGTGTGAAATTCTTAACCTTTTGTTACACATAACTAATATAATACTATAACTAATACTGACATGATAACACATTTATGAGACAGTGGCAAATACAAGAGACCCTTCAACGTGTTTCCTGAAAGAACATATGTGTGTTTTATTAGAGGTTCCTATTTCCCTGATACAACATCAAAACACATAAAACAGATTCAGATGTTAAGACGAGGCATTGGTTTTCCCAATAAGCCCCATGCATGGCTTATGCCTTATTGGACAACTCCTCATTTACTCCATCCGATGATAAATGCAGAGTATCTACTTCCCTATACTGCCTATATTCCTGATCTTAAGAAAATGCTGACTCAAAAACAACTTTTTCTGCCAGGTTTGCAATTAAGTCGCATATTTTATAAGCCTCGGTTATTCAGTAGGATAATTTTCAAAATAAGTTGCCCAATAAATGAGAAAAGCTTTGTGCCACTAAATTAGATTGTTAACTACATGCTGATTTTGATTTGATTTGGAGTTCCTCCAATTGACACAGAACACTGTTGGCAGCTTTTGTTAATACAATTTTAGTGAGACGGATTGCTGCTCTCAGTTAATTGGTTAACGATAATATTTGAGGCGTGTGACTGTGATAGTGTCGTCTATCTGTTGCATTACATGTATTGTTATCTTGCCTTGTAAGACAAATGGAATTAACACTCTGCGACTGTTGTGCTGGTATTAAAGTTAGATCTGGTGAAATTGCATCCTTGCCTTGTACAACATCAGTGCATTTGAGGAATGTAACCACATTTTGTTTAATGATTAGTGTTGCAACAGTCAATATCCTCAGAACTTGCTCGTCATTATTAGTATTTTGAACATTCGGATTGGACTGTTACTTGTCATAACTGTCTATGTTTCCAGTTAATTCTTCGAGCCTCTGGGAAAGGGCCTCGGTGGACGAGTGGTCTGAGTAGTTACTACTGTAATTACTAGCCAGTCAACACTGAGGTTGTGAGTTCGAACCCCGCTCGTGCAGGTGCACTCGGCTCCAATCTTAATTGACTAGAATTGTCAGTTTTTCTATCGAAAGTCGGTGGTTTTGCCCTTTGCATTAATTAAAAATACAATACGTTATCAACCACAACAAATTTGACATAAGTTCCACTACTCATCAAATACATTATGTTTTATTGTTTTGCAGTCATTGTGACATCTGACTTTTGGTTTATACTATTATACTAGATAATCATATACTGCAAGACTGTTATCTATGCAAATGTTTGTTTCACATTGGTATCAAAAATGCAACACGTTGACTATTGTTTGCCTCATAAAAATATATGCATAGCCTAAGCCTTCTGTGAAACTTTTTTTCTGTTTTTACAGCATGTGTGCTACATGTATCTGCCCTATATGTTTTATAAGTCTGAATCATGCATGCACTCCGGATGGATCGTGAATTCTAAACAAACACCAGACGTTTAATACTGTACTAAATAATGGTCAGCTGTAACAACATTTAAACTTTTTTACAGACCACCCGTCAATTGAAATAACATACAAGAACACTACAGAAGATGACGAGTTGCGACAATTCAATTGTAAGCCGAATGGAAACCCTGCTGTTTATGAATTTGATAAATGGGAACATTTCTCCATGCACAATCAATTCATTCGACATTTAGAAGGCAGAAAAACTGCCACAGGAGCAGGTGAAGTTATCTTACCAGTTACAAATTTGAATGAACGGTATCAGGACAGTGGAATATATATATGTCGTGCACAAAATGGTATCGCGGACAAATATGGTAATAAAATGCAAAATGGATTTGTTTCTTTTATCAGTGAAGGCAAGTTTTTCTTTGTTTTATAAGGATTAAGATAATAACACAATGTTGACTGTTGTACCCCTATTTTTGACATTTGTACTTTTGGCTCACACATCGTTGTCAATGCAATTGATTTTTGTGCGACTGTCATACAAATGAAATATTTAGCTAGTTATAAAACCAGGTTTAATCCAACATTTTGTTATTAAGAAAATGCCTGTACAAAGTCCGACAAATAAAAGTTGTTACCCATTTGTTTTATAAGTCTAGAATTATGTTTTTGCCATTTGCTAAGGGAATTTCAATTTATATTTTTCCTCAGATTTCAGGATTTTTGTTATTTTCTTTTGAACATTTTGGTTTAATATTTTCTTTATTTAAGGACTTGCTTATCAATACCATTTGATTTTACGTCCATTTATTTGACTCTTTATCGCAAAATGCAGAATCCAACAGTTGCAAGAATATACCATTAAAATATGTTATTGTTTTTACAGTATACAATGCATGCACATCGTCATCATTTGTATTTCATTCCTTCATAGGCACTCCAGCAGCCGCATCTGAAAATGTATATTCAAACAAAGGCAAACTAGAAGATGACACGATTTTGATTGTTAAATTCGTCAGTCAACCGGCACCAATAGATATCTTTTGGTTTAAGATCGACGATGGAAGGGATGTATTGATAAATAATTCGAAGAAATACACGAAAGTCATTACACCTGCGATAATACAGGACTCATTCCATGGACAAATAATTCATGTTGATGGATACATTATCTCTTTGTTTATAAGAAACCTCGAAGTAAAAGATTTCTCCAAATACTATTGTGAAGTGCATAATAGATACGGCAACATATCTCTAACTGTAGAGCTTGTACAGACAACAGGTAAACATGTTCTGCATTTTGTATAACATTTCATTTATTTGTCAACTGTACATTCTATATATAGCTAGGTGGTCGTTTAAATAAAGTATTTATAGTTATCAAAGGTACAATAATTATAATTTAATATGCCAGGTACGCGTTTCGTCTACATAAGATTCATCAGTGACGCTCAGATCAGAATATTTATAAAGCCAACCAAGTACAAAGTCGAAGAGCATTGAGGACCCAAAATTCCAAAAAAGTGTTGCCAAATACGGCTTAAGTAATCTACTAATGGGATAAAAAAATCCTTAGTTTTCGAAAAGTTCAACGTTTTGTTACAGTAAATTTATAAAATGACCATATTCTTGATATTCATGTCAACACCGAAGTGCTGTATCGAATGACAAAATAGATACGTTATATTTCAAAGTCATTTACTTATTATTAAAAGCAACAAGGGCAATTGTTGTCTGTTTTTTACACAGCTCAACGATTCGATGTGTTTTTTTTGTTTCGCTTAATAACTGTATAAGCATCAACTTGGTTTATATGAAAAAAAAGATGTGGTATGATTGCCAATGAGACAACTTGTCACAAGCCACCAACATGGTACAGAAAAATAATAACTATAGGTCACCGTACTGCCTTGAACAATGATGAATGTTATGTTTAAGTTGAATATAAAGGCTGTAAATAACAAAACTTAAAATTCATAATGTTCAAGAAATCATCCTTTATCCACCTATACATATTATGTAATAAGAAGTAAAATTATGTGATGAATCGATCACAATTTCGGTCAAATCTTGTTTAAATTTGCCTTTTTGATGAATTCATTTTATACTTTAGTGATAAAATTGACCAGATCAAACATATCTTGAGTATAACCTCTATCTAAATTTGTAGAACATGGGAACGTGCATGATGGTGGATGGCAGACTGCAGGCATTGTTTTGATAACAATTGTAGGGCTTGTGATAGTTATAACTGCTGCATTATGCATCTACAAAAAGAGAAGTAAGTGTCAATGTATATGTCAATTAAAAAATAGCAACATACATTTGTAGTAATTCAAATTATTTTAGTCAATGTGAATTTAAAATCAACACAGTTTCGTTTCCGTTTCAACTGCACTCCATAATTAATTTACACCTGTATTAAAAAAAAAACCTGATAGTCTTCAGATCAATTTAAAAAAAAGGCATATTGTGTTATTTATGAAAGGAACACGAAAAGTTAGTATTGGCTAACGTTAAATTAACATTTATATGTACTTCAAGACAAATAGGCGTTAACAAGACGACCCCTTTTTGAAATGTTTCATATTAAAGTGATCTAAACACATATTTGAGTTAGCAAAGTTTGAATTGTTTATATTTGAAATCACATAACTGGTTATGACGATTATATGGTATAATGTATATTTCCATATTTGCACACATATTTCTGACTTGAAACACCAATCACAAGCAATTACAATATAAATTTTTACATGAAAGCGGTTGTTTATACAAAGTTCTGGAGATTACTTTTACATGCAACCAGCTGGTGCTCACTATATGCAGGTTATTAACATATTAGAAGTGAAAACATCAATGTTTGTATTATTTGTCAGTATAGTGGAATTATTTCCATTTCCATGGGAAAATAATTGTGTTGTGCTAGTGCAAATACTAATGACGTGGGTAAAGTATTTAAATTAAAAAACGAATTTCAAGACCGTCATACTCATATACTATTTTTGTGAAAATAATTATAAAATGTTTGCATCTCGTTTCATATATTCAAAGGACAAGGTACCGTTTTCCTTTTTTCTAAGGGATGTCGAAGTTATCTAACATTGCCATATAAACGAAACATTTGGCTAGATAATAAACCTGGTTCAACCTACCGTGTTTCCCTTACAATGTCATGTACCATGTCAGGAATATAAGCAGTTGTTATCATATAGTCCGTTTATATGTATGTTGCGTCTTTTGGTTTTTTGTAACCCAGATTTGTTTTCTTTAATCGATTTATGACTTTTGAACACAGGTTTACCAACAGTCGGATTTAAGGATTTAAGATGAAGGGGGTTACGGGTTGTTTGTCTGTCTTTATTCCAGTTTGGTCCTCATTTTATTTAGTCTGTTTGTTATTCGAAATTGAAAACAAATACTGTCAAAATTCAAATGTATTCATAAATTTGTTCTGTTTATTTTCAGAATAACAATTGAAATCCCCACTCAAATAGACCAATGAGAAAAAGGACAGACAAACGAATTTGAAGTTGAAAAACAATAAATTATAGTATAAACATGTTTTGTATAGAACTTTGCTACTTTTTGGAAGTCAGATATCCCATAAAAGCACTTTTTCTGTTTTGCTGTAAGGTGCAAACAACTATTATAACCATTATCTACCATGTTAATCAATATTAAATTTAAATTTCGAAAGCGTTTTTTTTTGTCATTTTGTTTAGAAATATAATGTTTGATGTTTTACAATAATGGTATCTACAATTATATTTCATATAGATTATGTAAGTAGGGAAGTCGATGTAAAAACTAAACATAAGATCACAACAAACATCAAACAAAACAACATAACTACACTACAGATTAATTTAATGAGTTTACTATGTTTCAACGTTCTAAAATTCATACCCAAGAGAAAGTTAGTTTGCTCATCAGAGTTTTGCGGAAATGACTATTATTTCATAGATATACGAAGATGTGGAATAATAAAATTGATACAACTCTCCATCCAAGTCTCAATTCGTAAAAAGTCAATAATTATAGGTCACATAACATCCTTCAAGACGGAGCCTTGGCTTATACTTAACAACAATCTACAATTGTCTCCAAAATGACTAGCATAAAAAAATCAACATACAATTTAAATATTCAATTAATCCATAAATAGAATTCCTCATAGTATTTCACTATCTGTAATGCCTCTCCACAATTTGTCTAATTTCCATGGCAAAGAACTCATGCGTCCCCATTACGGAGCACCGTTTGATTTCAAACATATATAAGCATATTGTAAGCTCTCATTAAATAGTTGTAAACATGTCTTCAATTCAAATTGTAAACCAATAAGATATTAAATAAGTCTAACAACAATCGGTAATTCCTATAGGCACAAACTGTGTCTTTCTACTTTTCAAATGTTCCTTTAGTCTGATAAAGGCAAACTTAATACATAATTTCTCAATATAGAGATGGAATAAGTTCGTTTTTTCTTTGACTACCAATTCAGCAATATAGATCTTGTTACGTATACTTAATAATTAAAATAATGTCACTGTTTTGGCTGCGTTAAATGCAAACAATTATGATGCCACATATCTTGACTTACATCTTAAAATTGAAAATTGAATCCGTTCAGAATCTTACTTCTCGACAAGTAATGTTATTGTGGTTATTATATATCAACCTTCCGGTTTTGTGAAGCAATCTATATACGATAAATCAGGGCATGCATTTTACATATATATTCCCGTGATATGGTTTCTTCTTAAAAAAATATCTTGTGAGCAATGATTCTTATTTTTAAAATTTAAATAATAGGTTCGATAGTTTTTGATAAGGATGTACATGTAGTAATGGTTTGTTTGAACGTAAGGGAATACTCGTATCAGTTATGTAGATAGAAATGTACCACTCGACAAAACCCAATCACCCTGTTCTGTTTTCCTCGATTATAACCAGATTAAACCCACCATTTTGTTCCTTAAAATCTCATGTACGTATTCAGATGTATGTCAGTTGTCGTTTCTATTTATGTTGGCATTTTTTGTATATGCACGTCAGTCTTTCTGTTGTTCCGTTGTCTTCGTCTCATAGTTGATACGTTTCAGTCGGATTAAATTTATCACCGATAATTGTTTTTTTCCCCAATCTGTAATGACTTTTGAACTGCAGTTTACTACTGTTGTTTTTATTTTTAACATTATTAGTACTGTAAGCGACTTGTTATTCATTTGATATATATAGATATTACTTTGTTTCAAATCTGAGTATTCATTTTCTGGTGTTGAAATGTACAAGAAGTTTTGTGAAAAAGGAGTGCTAACACTTACAATGTAACTCCAGGAATCAAAACTTTTTTGTAGACTAATGCCTGTTACACGTTAAAATATTTAAAAAGAAAAAACCTGTTCATCAAACAGATATCATTAAAATATTTAGACTCAAAATATCAAAATATGTGTCTATACAATGAAGTATATGACAATAAATTGAAATGTATATATATATGAAATATATATTTAAAAGTAAATATGTGTTCATGAAAAATATATTTGTTGGTTACATAAACAATAATATGCGTTAATTTATTGGCATTTGATGATAATATTTTTATGTAAGTCCTCGTATATGTCTTAGTAATTCGGAGCCCCTATCGAGAACTGCAAGGGTACAGTGGAATCAGTGTTACTGTCTTTCGGGATTGATAGAGATGTGCAGGTTCATCATTTAGTGGTTAAGACCAATGGCTGCAGTTTCGAATGATCTGGGTTCAATTCTGACTTGGGGTGCTGATTTAAGTGTTATAACAAGCACTCCTCTAGTACTATACCAGAGTTTAAATTAAATAGGTACCTGCTGGCAATTCAGTTTAGGGTGCACCAAACTTGACCTGGAACCAATCTACTGATACGCCTTTGGATGGTCTGTTCCGGTCGAGCAGCCTGGTGAATCTCTTCACTAAACTAACATACTTTCCAGTTTCCTAGAACTTTCTATGTAGTAGTGGACATTTCCCATGTAAAAATGGTGTATATACGTTAGTTACACCTCTCGGTTATTTATGATAGAAAGTGTACACGGGTTGCACTATACCCTCAATGCTCTCTAGGGCTTCCATTAATAACGGAGGAATCAACTAGTACATATTTACGTGTTTTACCTCAATACGAATAATTGAACGCATATCTTTGTTATATTACCATCATTTATATGTGTAAAAGTACACAAACCTTTTTTAAATGAACACATATTTAGATTTTTTGAATAACAACTTTATGAACACATACTTACTTCTAATGAGCAACTGTTTGCGTTTATGGACATACTTTTCGTTTTATGAAGATATATGCCATTTTATTAACACATACATATTTCTATTCCTATATATATTATTATATAATATAAAATGAACATGAGGTGAAAAAGTTAAACATGGTATGTTTGTTGATGAAACATCTCTCCATCAAAAACCGAACGCCACAGAAAGCAAAAAAAAAGGTTCCTACGATGCAAATTATTAAATGTATACTTTTTATATAACCAACATTTATATCTATTTAACAAGTACATGTCGTAAATTAAATGAAAGCAAATTATGCATTTATGAATATATAGCATGTTTTGAAGAAATCAATTATATCATGAAAACTTATTTATTTTTATAAACATGCATTTGGAATCATGAATATGACAGCTTTTGAGGTAGCCATTTAAATAGGAACTTCCCGTTTGAATCTTCGGAGTTTTTTCGTATTTTAACATCCCAACGTTTAACAAGACAAATCACATCTTATACATGTTGTATACAAATCATGCGTCGTTTTTACGTTATTCCCTTGTGTCATTATTTCGTATTTTGTTTTTCCTTTTGGTGTCATCTCCTCGTTCATATACATTTTATACAACTTTGAACAATGATGTGAAAATAATCACATAAAAAGACATGCAAAATAGATTACCCAAAGCCCTACTTTTCTGATAAACAGCAAATGAGCAATAATAACCAAGGAAAATAAGATAAGTAGACCTGTTGCCCTGCTGCTGCTTGCTTCCTGCATCAGATCCTTTAGAGTTAAAACTTCCAGACATGTTTCGTCTGTTTGAACTATAAGTATTATGTCAATAGGGATCTTAGTTGGATCCAACAGCTTTTTAATTTTTGGCATAATATTGGCATCAAATATATTTTGGTTAACTGGTATATCATGTGAACAAACTCTCTGATATCAAGGGTTCAAAAATCTTCTAATATCATATTGCCTTTTCATAGACAAACTATAATAAACATAGCCAATAAGCTAATGGAGTCTGATAACTCACTCATGACTATAGAAGGATCGATTGGCTCTTTTATAATGGCCAATTGATTTGCAATCATAGATTATTCAGACTCTTGCGAGTACACATCACTAGAAAGTGCTTGCCTGATGATATTCTTCGATATCTCTGTATTTACCTTGGGTATAACCATCAAGGAACAATTGTCAGGAATTAAATGCCTTTTAGTTATTTCAGTTATACACCATTTACTAGATTTGATAGACAAGGAAGCATTAACTGCTTTTGATAGATTTGTCCCTATAGCTATTTAGACCCAATTTTCTCCTGAAGAAATGAGGAATGTTCCACTCTGTAGCTGTAAGGTTTTCATCGAAGACCCCACCTGTGTCTACTTCACTAGTAAGTTCATTGCAAGCTCTATGAAAGACATCATTTTGGTTAGCACCAATTACAGGTGGTGTTATAAAACCCATATTAGGGTGATAATTATCTGATAAGAAATCAAATTCATTAAAATCATAATTGCGTATTGGGTCGAGACCAATATCATGGTCACTCAAGCTGATCAAAGCTGACCTTGGTGTAGGTACGTGTACCCTTTTATTACTTTTGACACCCGGTCTATTTCTATTAAGTGTCACGGATATATTATATCATAATCTACTTTCATCTCTTTTCTTATCAACATTGGAATGCGACAAAATGTTTTGGTTTTACCCGGCAATATGTTTCGGAAAGTCTGCTGTTAAAGAAACTATATATCTATTTAGATTATCAACCCCTATCCTATTTGTCAACTTCTCTATTTCCACGACATTAGGCTGTGATGAACGTTTAGTTTGGTTTTGTTGAGGGCCTTTATCGTGGGTCAACTTCAGTTTAGTAGGTAATGCACTTCCCTTGATAACCCTGCATTTCGTTTTAGGTTTCTAAACATTATGAAAATCTGCCCTGGTGTTTATCTTTTGTGTATGACCCCTAAACAATCTCTCTAAATCGGAATTAAGATTTTCCTTACAACCAGAGTCTGAAAGCGACCATACATTGTCGTCCACCATTTGTTCACAACACACCTGTACCTGTACACAGGTGATCAGAACAAAGATGACGTACGTAAAGGTATTTTCAAAAATTTTCATTACAATGACAACATTACACGACAGGGTTATAATAAATAAACAGATAAATGGGAGGAAATATAGGACATAGAAACAAACAAATAATAGCCATCAAAAGGTAACAGGTTACAAATATTTTTATACGCCAGACGCGCGATACGTCCACACAAAACTATGTTCAGATGTAAAAAGTTTGAAAGCCATAGCAACTATAAAGTTGAAGATCACCGAGGAACAAAAGTTCCAAAACGTTGTGAGGCGAATGAACGTTTTTGGGAGTTATCTTTAAGTTTGGATTGGTAAACTGTAGTTATGCGTGCAATTTTTTCTTCAGATTGAACTAAAAGGAACGATGTTGTTTTTTATTATCGTGAATCATTAAAAAAAAAAAAAAAAAAAAAACGTGCCTAAAAGTGCTGGATTTATTTTCGGATAAATGATTTGAAGAGTCTTGTTTCAAGTATTGTTTTTTCTTTTTATCATATAAATGTCACATTTTTTACAAAACTATGGGTTACTGGCATTGTCAGTGCAGTTTTGTGTTGCTCTTAAGGATAGCGACATTCCAGTTGCATAAAATATTAAAAAAAAAGAAATAAATGCCAAATAGAAACTTTAAGAATGGCAATTACTATTTATATTTCAGGAACAAGTTCATCTCATGTTGCGAATAAAAATGACAAGAAGGTTGCTGATGGCAATGAACGTCGAGAGACTGCGGATAACGAGTATGTTCCCCCTGAAAATGAACAACAGCATGGTAATGATTTTCTAATTTTTTTGTATAATTATTATGTTCATATTCATGTATTATCAAGCTTAACTTTGGCATTATTGTTGGCTCTTAAAACTCATTTAAATTTGAATAAGGGCTTAGACTCAGTAGATATAAGAAGATGTGGTTCCGAACAGCACGTTATAAAGGAACCCAGAAATGATTAGTTTTTAATCATTTAGACAGGAAAACAAACGGTCTAATCTATATTAAAAACAAGAAACGAGAAACACTTATGAACCACATCAACAAACGATAACTACTGAACATCCGATTCCTGACAAAGGACAGGAGCAAACATATGCAGGTGGTTCAAACCTTTGAATAGCTACCAACCTTCATTATTATCTAATACAATAGTGTCACATCACAACATAGAAAGTGAGCCATATATCATGTAACTTTAAGAGATTTGCTCCAAAGAAATTTTGTTTACTCTTTTCAATTCAATTTGGAGATTAAGATTATTTTTTAAATGTCAAATCACTTCATAACATGTAATTCTAAGTTAGTTGTTGTATTTAGCCTATTTTGAAATACATTCGTCTTATGAAGACATCATTGGTCATATTCAAAAAAAGTAATTTCTTTTTGATTATTTTCTTAAAGTGTCTTCATATGTCTGTTTGACAATAAATAAACATTATCCAATTAGATGATACAGAAATGTTAGCACGACATTATAGTTGTTCAGAGTGACCTTAGATTTAAATCAATACTTGTATAGATATATTTGGTGTAAGCAACTGGAATAATAAAAGTTACTCTTTTCATCCAGCTACTGTGTTCCATTCGGGATCTGAATACCCTACGGGAGCACATGAGGTCATCCTAAGTTTTTATTTGGGTCAATAACTCTTAGTGTTACTTATATTTGGTTTATAAAGTTTTTCTACGGTTGCTTATCCTTTTCGTAATTGTTTGTTCCTAATGAAGGATGTTGATTATTTTATGTCACCTCCTCATCGAAGCTGTATTACTTAGTTGCAATACTTACTATGAAACATAAGCCTTAAATTTGTTGTGCATGAACCTTTTCAAAATAAATATCTGTTCTTTGTTGCAGTTGCAGAAGAACTTTATGACGATGAACGGTGTGACCCTGCGGATGACATGTATACTGACCCTGAAAATGAACAACAGGATGGTAATCAATTTATAATCCTATTTTTTTGTATAATAACTTTGTTCATATACATGTATTGCCAACTAATTGTTTGCATCATGTAAGGGACTGACAACTCATTTCAATAGAGCATTTAGACTAAGCCAAACATTTAAGTTTATGATACTATTCATTAGACTGTGTTTTGTTTTATCTTGTCACTCGAGCCTAGGTGGTCGATTGGTCAAGCATGCCGATAATAGTGCAATAATTTACATTTATGCCACGATATCTTACTAGCATGAGTTCGAATCAAGGCTAGGGAAGATAAATACATTTGCCAGATCTAACATGGTAAGGCTGCTGTTTAGACGGATTATATATACAAAATGTGTTTTCATCTTGTGTCTCTAGTGATCCGATGGATCAAATCTGTCGCACAGTTTTCACTAGATCAAACGGTATCTTGTATAGTCAAATTATCATCCTTGCTTAAAATTATTTAGTTTGGGTTATTTTGGGAAAAAAACGAAAATGAAGGCGTGCGTTTATTGTTTCCGATAAGACTTCCGTTTAAGACTGTTAATTTTCAGTTAATTCAGGCATCAATAACATGTATTTGGTATTTACTTTCAGTTTCAGGTTTACCATTCACGGACCAAAATTATTGAAATTAACGGAAAACAAAAACAAAATAATGACGAACTTTGAAAAAAGAAAGATGGCTAAATGAATTGCCTTGTCCATTGGTATCTTTGACTTTTAATCACTTTCGTTAAATTCTCCAGCGATAACATCTTTAACACAAATCTATCCTACACCAGTTTACATAATTTTAATCACAATCTAAATGCCCGCAGTTTCGCGGTGTGTTCTAGTATGATATAATTATTTCTGGTATGTTTGTTGATGAAGCATCTCTCCATCAAAAACCGAACGCCACAGAAAGCAAAAAAAAAGGTTCCTACGATGCAAATTATTAAATGTATACTTTTTTATATAACCAACATTTATATCTTTTTAACAAGTACATGTCGTAAATTAAATGAACGCAAATTATGCATTTATGAATATATAGCATGTTTTGAAGAAATTAATTATATCATGAAAACTTATTTATTTTTATAAACATGCATTTGGAATCAGGAATATGACAGCTTTTGATGTAGCCATTTAAATAGGAACTTTCCGTTTGAATCTTCGGAGTTTTTTCGTATTTTAACATCCCAACGTTTAACAAGACAAATCACATCTTATACATGTTGTATACAAATCATGCGTCGTTTTTACGTTATTCCCTTGTGTCATTATTTCGTATTTTGTTTTTCCTTTTGATGTCATCTCCTCGTTCATATACATTTTACACAACTTTGAACAATGATGTGAAAATAATCACCTAAAAAGACACGCAAAATAGATTACCCAAAGCCCTACTTTTCTGATAAACAGCAAATGAGCAATAATAACCAAGGAAAATAAGATAAGTAAACCTGTTGCCCTGCTGCTGCTTGCTTCCTGCATCAGATCCTTTAGAGTTAAAACTTCCATACATGTTTCGTCTGTTTGAACTATAAGTATTATGTCAATAGGGATCTTAGTTGGATCCCACAGCTTTTTAATTTTTGGCATAATATTGGCATCAAAGATATTTTGGTTAACTGGTATATCATGTGAACAAACTCTCTGATATCAAGGGTTCAAAAATCTTCTAATATCATATTGCCTTTTCATAGACAAACTATAATAAACATATCCAATAAGCTAATGGAGTCTGATAACTCACTCATGACTATAGAAGGATCGATTGGCTCTTTTATAATGGCCAATTGATTTGCAATCATAGATTGTTCAGACTCTTGCGAGTACACATCACTAGAAAGTGCTTGCCTGATGATATTCTTCGATATCTCTGTATTTACCTTGGGTATAACCATCAAGGAACAATTGTCAGGAATTAAATGCCTTTTAGTTATTTCAGTTATACACCATTTACTAGATTTGATAGACAAGGAAGCATTAACTGCTCTTGATAGATTTGTCCCTATAGCTATTTAGACCCAATTTTCTCCTGAAGAAATGAGGAATGTTCCACTCAGTAGCTGTAAGGTTTTCATCGAAGACCCCACCTTTGTCTACTTCACTAGTAAGTTCATTGCAAGCTCTATGAAAGACATCATTTTGGTTAGCACCAATTACAGGTGGTGTTATAAAACCCATATTAGGGTGATAGTTATCTGATAAGAAATCAAATTCATTAAAATCATAATTGCGTATTGAGTCGAGACCAATATCATGGTCACTCAAGCTGATCAAATCTGACCTTGGTGTAGGTACGTGTACCCTTTTATTACTTTTGACACCCGGTCTATTTCTATTAAGTGTCACGGATATATTAAATCATAATCTACTTTCATCTCTTTTCTTATCAACATTGGAATGCGACAAAATGCCTTGGTTTTACCCGGCAATATGTTTCGGAAAGTCTACTGTTAAAGAAACTATATATCTATTTAGATTATCAACCCCTATCCTATTTTTCAACTTCTCTATTTCCACGACATTAGACTTTGATGAACGTTTAGTTTTGGTTTTGTTGAGGGCCTTTATCGTGGGTCAACTTCAGTTTAGTAGGTAATGCACTTCCCTTGATAACCCTGCATTTCGTTTTAGGTTTCTAAACATTATGAAAATCTGCCCTGGTGTTTATCTTTTATGTATGGCCCCTAAACAATCTCTCTAAATCGGAATTAAGATTTTCCTTACAACCAGAGTCTGAAAGCGACCAAATATTGTCGTCCACCATTTGTTCACAACACACCTGTACCTGTACACAGGTGATCAGAACAAAGATAACGTACGTAAAGGTATTTTCAAAAATTTTCATTAAAATGACAACATTACACGACAGGGTTATAATAAATAAACAGATAAATGGGAGGAAATATAGGACATAGAAACAAACAAATAATAGCCATCAAAAGGTAACAGGTTACAAATATTTTTATACGCCAGACGCGCGATACGTCCACACAAAACTATGTTCAGATGTAAAAATTTTGAAAGCCATAACAACTACAAAGTTGAAGGTCGCCGAGGACCAAAAGTTCCAAAAAGTTGTGAGGCGAATGAACGTTTTTGGGAGTTATCTTTAAGTTTGGATTGTTAAAATGTAGTTATGCGTGCAATTTTTTCTTCAAATTGAACTAAAAGGAACGATGTTGTTTTTTATCATCGTGAATCATTAAAAAAACCAAAAAAAACGTGCCTAAAAGTGCTTGATTTATTTTCGGATAAATGATTTGAAGATTTTGAGTCTTGTTTCAAGTATTGTTTTTTCTTTTTATCATATAAATGTCACATTTTTTACAAAACTATGGGTTACTGGCATTGTCAGTGCAGTTTTGTGTTGCTCTTAAGGATAGCGACATTCCAGTTGCATAAAATATTAAAAAAAAAGAAATAAATGCCAAATAGAAACTTTAAGAATGGCAATTACTATTAATATTTCAGGAACAAGTTCATCTCATGTTGCGAATAAAAATGACAAGAAGGTTGCTGATGGCAATGAACGTCGAGAGACTGCGGATAACGAGTATGTTCCTCCTGAAAATGAACAACAGCATGGTAATGATTTTCTAATTTTTTTTCGTATAATTATTATGTTCATATACATGTATTATCAAGCTTAACTTTGGCATTATTGTTGGCTCTTAAAACTCATTTAAATTTGAATAAGGGCTTAGACTCAGTAGATATAAGAAGATGTGGTTCCGAACAGCACGTTATAAAGGAACCCAGAAATGATTAGTTTTTAATCATTTAGACAGGAAAACAAACGGTCTAATCTATATTAAAAACAAGAAACGAGAAACACTTATGAACCACATCAACAAACGATAACTACTGAACATCCGATTCCTGACAAAGGACAGGAGCAAACATATGCAGGTGGTTCAAACCTTTGAATAGCTACCAACCTTCATTATTATCTAATACAATAGTGTCACATCACAACATAGAAAGTGAGCCATATATCATGTAACTTTAAGAGATTTGCTCCAAAGAAATTTTGTTTACTCTTTTCAATTCAATTTGGAGATTAAGATTATTTTTTAAATGTCAAATCACTTCATAACATGTAATTCTAAGTTAGTTGTTGTATTTAGCCTATTTTGAAATACATTCGTCTTATGAAGACATCATTGGTCATATTCAAAAAAAGTAATTTCTTTTTGATTATTTTCTTAAAGTGTCTTCATATGTCTGTTTGACAATAAATAAGCATTATCCAATTAGATGATACAGAAATGTTAGCACGACATTATAGTTGTTAAGAGTGACCTTAGATTTAAATCAATACTTGTATAGATATATTTGGTGTAAGCAACTGGAATAATAAAAGTTACTCTTTTCATCCAGCTACTGTGTTCAATTCGGGATCTGAATACCCTACGGCAGCACATGAGGTCATCCTAAGTTTTTATTTGGGTCAATAACTCTTAGTGTTACTTATATTTGGTTTATAAACTTTTTCTATGGTTGCTTATCCTTTTCGTAATTGTTTGTTCCTAATGAAGGATGTTGATTATTTTATGTCACCTCCTCATCGAAGCTGTATTACTTAGTTGCAATACTTACTATGAAACATAAGCCTTAAATTTGTTGTGCATGAACCTTTTCAAAATAAATATCTGTTCTTTGTTGCAGTTGCAGAAGAACTTTATGACGACGAACGGTGTGACCTTGCGGATGACATGTATACTGACCCTGAAAATGAACAACAGGATGGTAATCAATTTATAATCCTATTTTTTTGTATAATAACTTTGTTCATATACATGTATTGCCAACTAATTGTTTGCATCATGTAAGGGACTGACAACTCATTTCAATAGAGCATTTAGACTAAGCCAAACATTTAAGTTTATGATACTATTCATTAGACTGTGTTTTGTTTTATCTTGTCACTCGAGCCTAGGTGGTCGATTGGTCAAGCATGCCGATAATAGTGCAAGGCGATTTATGCCACGATATCTAACTAGCATGAGTTCGAATCAAGGCTAGGGAAGATAAATACATTTGCCAGATCTAACATGGTAAGGCTGCTGTTAGGACGGATTATATATACAAAATGTGTTTTCATCTTGTGTCTCTAGTGATCCGATGGATCAAATCTGTCGCACAGTTTTCACTAGATCAAACGGTATCTTGTATAGTCAAATTATCATCCTTGCTTAAAATTATTTAGTTTGGGTTATTTTGGGGAAAAAAACGAAAATGAAGGCGTGCGTTTATTGTTTCCGATAAGACTTCCGTTTAAGACTGTTAATTTTCAGTTAATTCAGGCATCAATAAAATGTATTTGGTATTTACTTTCAGTTTCAGGTTTACCATTCACGGACCAAAATTATTGAAATTAACGGAAAACAAAAACAAAATAATGACGAACTTTGAAACAAGAAAGATGGCTAAATGAATTGCCTTGTCCATTGGTATCTTTGACTTTTAATCACTTTCGTTAAATTCTCCAGTGATAACATCTTTAACACAAATCTATCCTACACCAGTTTACATAATTTTAATCACATTCTAAATGCCCGCAGTTTCGCGGTGTGTTCTAGTATGATATAATTATTTCTGTAAACGTCTGACATTTTTTCTGATAAATGACAATCTAATTGGAACTTTTTCAGCATCAACACGGTTATTCGATCTGTAACATACCATATTTTGTATTTTATATGCATGTATATTCCTACTCTCCTTAAGGAGGATAATTAACTTATAACATAATAATAATGTAATATATTTGAAACAATTCAAAAATTAACTAAAACAGCAGTATTTATAAAAGGGAAGGAGGGTGGTTTGTACAATCGTGTTTAAAAAATTTAGTGTGCGGTAACACGTGTTTGTAATGTTAAACATGTTGAAATTTATGCATATGGTTATGCAAGGATTTACTAACAAACTAAACAATGGACTGGCTGTACATATGAAACACAATATAGAAATAAATTTTCAAAGCAATTGATCAATCTAAATATTAGATCATTACATTTCAATTATTCAAAAGGTGAAAACAAATTGTTTCTGTTCTTGGATCTAATCCACTTTAAAGGGAAGAACAAATACAACTAGGACAAAAACATAAATGGTAACAAATATGTGCACTGAAACTTCATAAAGATAATTTATAAATATCAGTTAGTGTTTTATTTGTGTAGTTTATTATCTACCACCAAAGTTTTAACATCGACTGTATAAATGTATTTTGCAAATTGTTGCATTGATGTACATGAATTGAACAAAACCATTATCACATGAACAACTGTCCAGGTAAGTTTAATGAGAAATTTGATATATGAAATTAACGTAAATATATATAGATTTTTCAAATAAGTTATTATTTTTAATCTTAAAAATTAGTATTTTCCTTTCTATATGTAAATATGTGTTATTGATTGATATCCTTCATCTGTTTTCATGAACTTCTCTATTATTATACAGGTTTTTAACTTGGGTTCTCAAAATCATTCTTTAAATATTTAATTGAAAACATTGTTAGGTATGTTCATGAGGACTCGGTACAAGATTGTTACTGATTTCAGATAGCATTAAATCATTTAAAGAAGTTACAGATCCTAGGAACAGAGCACCTCTTCTTGTGCCTGAATATCGAAACATCGATGGTAAGATACGTGACTTATATCGATTATATTTCGGAAATCCTTAAACAGTGTATCAACATGTATGATCAATTTGTTCTTACTATTTGTTTACTAGAAAAAAGACTGTCGATGCCAAATCATTATTTAATTTTAGGTCATATTGTCGAACAAATGAACACACGGTTTGTTAGCTACACATACATGTAAGGTGATATGATATAAATATACACGAGGCAACACATTTGAATTGAAGTAGGTATAAGCAATGAAGAAAGCCCTCTGGCTTGAACAATGAGTAAACCCCATACCATATAGAAAGCTTTAACAATATGAAAAAACTAGCAGCTTAATTCATTACAAAACAATTAATAAAAAAACAAATATGCCATACATAAACAAAAAACAAACACTGAACAATTGAAACAGGCACACACCTAAGCCAGGTTACTTGTGATATATAAACTTGTGCAACATTGCATAAATAAACTCAAAAAAATTATTAAAAAGTACCTAGACCCCAAAAAAAAGTTACGGACTGGATGTAGAGCTTGAAGTTTAATCTGTCATTGCTGAATTAGTATAATGTAAATGTATACTTCAGAATTAACTTCACATTTTTTTGATTTTTAGAGAATGGACATCCTTCAAAAACAGGTAAACTGATCTTTTTGAACCTAAATATTTTTGTTATGTTTATTTCATAAATTTTATTATTTACAATTGAGCAGAATGCGTGTTTAGGTTTGTTCAAAAAGAATTGCTGTTCATTCTATCAAAACTCCTTATGGATTATAAAATATGTTTCCAACTGTTTCATTTCTTGAGATCTCCTATGTTTACTAAATCAATCGGTTTAATTAATAACTACACAATTATACTATTCCTTATTCATTTTTAGTACGTTAAATGTTAAAAAGAGTCAGTACTATCAGATTTGATTGAAACAGTGATAATATGTGCCAAAATAAGTTTGAATGCATTAAAATAGTATTTGAAATATCAGTCACATAAAAGCAAATTCATTTAATTAGTTTAAACCACACATGCTTCTTAACTTCTGCAGGTTCTGCATAATTGTCATTTCAAGAGCCGTCTTGAGAACATATCTTTTTTTTGATTTTGTGTATACCTTTTTATCCTAGACCCGACGCTTTAGTCGGGTTATAGTCTTTATGACATATTCCCCGCTTCTATTCTATATTTTAATATCTGTACGTTTATAGAAAAGATAAACTAAACAATTTATTCATATTGAATTTAATTTAAGAGACTATTAATTATATCAAATTGAATACAACCTAGCAAACTATGTTTCCATCGATACTCGAGTATTTTCTACCTCTAGAAAAAGATTCCGTAGTCGTGTTTGATCCTACTTCTTGTTTTAAGTGACTTTTAACTTAGATTTTCTTTAAAACTGTTTAAAATTAAGTTTTTAATGTATCTGTGGATTTAAAACTGATGCACACACTAATGGATATTATTAAATACTAGTATCAATGATGTATACATGTCATTTACGTAAACTTTCTGAATTGAAACGTATTTACCATGCCACTTTCATGTATTTTATTAAGCAAATTATCCAGAGGACCATTCACATCATTACACATCTCCAAATGGCCCTGCAGGTATGTAAATTATACATAATGTATTATCTTTTTTATTGAAATAATACATAACAATATGACGAAAAAATTATACATGTTTCTTTGTTGTGAATTAACCATTCAGACATTATGCTCATGTAAAGGGACTTTTTGATAAGTTTGCCATCATCTTAACTCTTATGGCTAATTTCAAACTGTTAAAACACTTTTAAATCTTCCAAAAAGTTAAGTAAAAAAACGAACTCCAAGGTAATTTCAAAACGCAAATTCAAAAGATCAAACGGTTCAAGTCAAATATAAAGAATTCTTAACTCCGAAAGAAAATTCAAAACGGGAATTTCCTAATCAAAAGCTCAAACGAATCAAACGAATGGATAACAACTGTTATAGTCCGGACTTGATGAAGGTATTTACTTAATATGTAGAAAATGGTGGATTGAACATGTTGAAATGGAAAAAAAAAACTGTCATATCCCGGACTTTTTACCGACGTTTTACAGGACATGATATGTTTTTAATAAAAGGCTAAGTTGAACAGGACACGGAACAATAATATCAGGTCAAAAATAAAGCTCCAGTTTTCAAGTTGCTATGTCTTGCAATTGGAAAATGGAGATATATCTTATTATTTAGTATACAAAAAATGATCAAATATTATGTGCATATTCTGTTGACCTTTCAAGTCAATTCAGATTATTATTATTTATTGACTGACGACAACTTCTGCATCAATTTTAACTAGTTATGTTGTACGCCAAGTAATAAATGATGGAAAATTATATATATGTTAAGAAAGTACGTTTCATGAATTGTCAAATGCATGCTTATAACGTAAAGAACATGCTAACTCCTCTGAATGAAATACAAATCTTTGTATTACATATGGGTTAGAATGCTTATAACACAGAACTACATTGATGCATGTATTTGAACATAAACGTTAAAAAAACCGATCATTTTTAGGTCTAGTAAACCTGATAATATATAACTACGACTGTATAAACATTATATTTGTATATGAAATCAATCGTTGCTAAATCAATACATAAGGAACAGAGACTATGTCTGAAATTGAAATTTATATTGAAATAACGTATCTTTTATAAACTTTTTGAAATGATTATACTCCTCATGAGTAATTAGACAGTCCAACAGTCCTGACCATGATATTTGTATCATAAAGAATCCTAAAATGACATATACACAGGCAAAATTTGCTCATATGAATTTCACATCAATCTCACGTGAAATTCACATGAAAAATTTCACGTGAGATTCACCCCAATCGAGCTTATACATCAAACTCACATGAAAATTTTCATGTGAATTTCACGTGAATTGAAATTCACATGAATCTGATGTGAAATTTTTCACATGAATTTCACGTGAAATTTACAACAAAAAAATTTGATATTTTTCATGATTTTAATTAAATTTGAAAATTTCGATGTTATTTGAATTACTCTATTTTAAAAGTTCATGTGAATTTTACGTGAAAAATTTTACGTGATTTTCATGTGAAATTCACATGAGTTTCACATGAGAATCACGTGCAACTCACAAAAATTGTTTTCACGTGAGTTTCACGTATAAGCTCGTTTGAGGTGAAATTGATGTGAATTTCATGTGAGATTCACGTGAATTCAAATTCACGTGAAATTGATGTGAGTAAAATTTGCCTGTGTAATGCACAAATTGAGGTCCACACTCTACGATTACCAGTCATTTAACTAAAATAATAAAACGAGAATATATAAATTCAGAATGAGATATAACGATAATAATTAAACAATATGACACGTTCTGAAATATATTGAAAGAACATGAAACAATTTAAAAATAGTGTTGATGACAACTGCCGTTTTTACTGTTGTGTATGAATTTAAAGAAACCTGAATGTATGTTCAGTTAGATTTGTGTGATACTCTTTTTTGATGCTACTCCATAATCAGATTGGTTACATTTGCAGAAAAATCCTTGATGAAAAAATCACACGAAATACTCAGCGACAAGAAACAATTTGAAGTAACAGTTTCTGATCCAACATTTGAGATAGGTACATTTTAAAATTAGAATATTGTTTTGCAGATTGCAATGTTAAGTATATTATAAGAATCAATCCGTCTTATTTTTCAATACCACTGAAAAAGGCAATTCGCAATATCAATATATGTCACATGATTGTTTGAGCAAGTCATAGTAATTTACTTTTATCCTTATTTCCTGTATTTGGCTATACAAGAAAACCTTTCCGAAACTTTTTTAGAAATATGAAGTAAGGTAAGTCAAATAACTTTAAGTAGGAGTAACCAACTTTTCATAGAAGTAAACTCTCCAATTTTCTTTGGAGTTCGGTATTTTTGTTAATTTACTTAATGCTGTCATTGTTCACACCTAAACTAGCCAATGAATTGCAGGAATCAATTTGTGAAAAAAATATATGCAGACCATTATTAGCCAACATTTACTTGTCTATGAATTTTTGAATTACACATTGTCAATTTACGAAATTTACGGCTGTATTATATTTCTTCAAAAATTGAAGAAAAAAACTGGGGACTATCTCTAGTAGTATTTGCCTTCCAAACAGTCGAAGATTATTTGAGAATTGGCATGTACAAAGCTTTGTATATCTTGCTTTTGTTTAATGAAAGCAAAATATTAAAAAAGATGAGAACAAAAATAGACACAGTTATATATGAACGGTTATCTTTCCATGATTAATCCGTGTGTAAAAACAGTGAATTTATGCACAAAATCATAAACGCGTGCGTTTTGCGGGTATGCTTATTCAGTCAATATCCTACCTTTTGAGATCACCTGTCCCAAAAGGGCAAAATGGGCTTTTTTTTATCACTTAGCATCCGTCGTTCATCGTCATCATCCGTTGTCTGTCGTCCGTTGTCGTCCGTTAACTTAAAAAACAAATCTTCTCAAGTGAAACTACGCGTCCACAATCACAATTATTATTAGAGTATATATTTTAATTAATGTGTCAGATGACCGCGCTTAACACCTAAAATGGCCGCCATGTCTAAAAATAGAAGATATGTGTAGGAGTAGAATGCAGGTTTTGGTTTATATCTCAGAAACTTAAGCATTAAAAAAGTAAATCTTACAAAATCGTCTCCAAGTTAATTTCTATCTTTCCTGAAATTTCTAGAAGAATTAGACAACACGTTGTTTGATTAGTGTCCCCGAATTGGTTATTTTAAGAACATTTTGTAGTTTTTTAGTTATTATCCTAAATATCATTATAGATATTGATAAACTGTCAAAAGCAATAATGTTCCGCAAAATGGTATCTACAAATATGACAAACATGACCAAAATTGTCAATTGACCCCTTTAATAGTTATATAGTCAATTTCTAACAATTATTCGTAAATATTTGTAGTATTTTACAAAATTCTTCTCTTTCATGTCCTCTGGTAAGATATAAGAAGATGTGGTATAAACACTTCTTTAACAAATTTTACCAAACCTGACACACTCATTTTAAGGGTAACTAGTTTTAGAAATGTGTCCGATGACTCCGTCTGCCATGGCTAAAAATATAACATTTGGGTAAAATGCAGTTCTGGGTTATATAGTGGAGTGACCAAGCCAACAATTTTTCAACTTTAATAGACCACCCTACCTGCAGGCTAAATTATGACTTTTTGGAGAGAGAAATGTTTATTCTTTAATTTTTGCCTGGTCGTAGAATTGAAATATGATGCAATTTTGTTTTTAAATAAGGTCAAAGATAAGTGATTTTTTTTACTATTGTCAATTTATTTCACAAGAGATTATAAAAAGTCTCCAAAAAAATATCTGAATTTTTACTTAACAAGAAACTCATACTGAAATAAACTGTGACACTTCATTTTCAAATTAATTTGAAAATAATAAAACCACCAAATGCACATGTTAAAAGGAAGAATGAAACAACCGAATTCCAATACAATTTTTTTTACATCGCATGTACTTCTAAAGATATATTTCTGAATCTTACGGCATTTATAAACAGAATCGTAGTCAATTTGGTTTTTGCTTTAATGTTTATTTATTGCAGTCACAAATATTTCACAAGGCAACTAAATCAAATGAGATTAATGATGGACTAAAGTTTTAGCTTATATTCTAGCTCAATGAACGTTTTAGGTTTTGTGTGCCTTTGTCTTACAAAAACACACATGGACCCCTTAGAAAGAGTGGTTGTATGGGGTATTCTAATAAACAAAGAGCATGACAACTTTTGAAAACCTGACATCAGTCATCGTTTTCATCGTCGTCTTCTTCTAATAGTGTTCGGTGAGTTAAGTAATTTCTACAACCATCAGACCCTTCATATGAACAAATATTGGTATACGCGGATTTCTGTTGGTTGCATGCACAGTTGTTATTGCAAGCTGTTTTCCCTTGTCCGTATACGTAAAAACAAGGTCTTGAAGGAAATCTACTGACAAAGGTCCCTCAAAGAAAACCGAGAGCTAACCAATTTTTACCCTCTTACCAACCAGAGTCTTTGAAAAGTATGATCTCTGGTTTAGCAATATGAGAGTTTATCCCAACTTTCGTTTGAAGCATTGCACGTTGGATGTGCAGTAAAAACGTGTTTTCACAGGGAGGAATTTTCACAAGACTGGGATCCTATGTGGCGGCAAACTCCACCCTTAGCTTGTTTAGATCATCATGAAAATACCTAAACTTTCGCTTCGGATCATACAATGAATGCATTTCCAATGTTAACGGCGATTCCTAATCTCCCGTTTAAAAACTTGAGATTTGGCACAACTTTTTCGAATTTTTGTCTTCAATGCTATTCAACTTTATACTTGTTTGGCCTTTTTAACTATTGTGATCTGAGAATCTTTCATAATAGCCATATTACTCCAGATACTATTTAAGGCTCCATGTTTATGTCTGATTGAAAACCCACCTGACCTAAAGACAGATTTTACCGTTTCAGACATATTCAACATATCCAATATTTAGGCTGGTGTCCACCTAGCATAGTTCGTCCGATTGGTAATGAAAAAGCATCGCAACATTGCAGCTACCATTTTCAAATGTAAAAGTCACTGCCAATTCCGTTCAGCCCTAATGTTCTACAACAATATATCAACTGCACGAAGAAACAAATCCCAAAATGCGAAGGCTGGTGATTGTTTACAAGCTAGAGTGTATTCTGAATTCTTCAAGCAATGGCAATATTTGTTCTTTAAAATCAGAAAAAAACCTGTGCAATACCTTCAGCGCTTTTGGGTGTTTCAGCAAATGAACTGTGACATATATACATTTGGCGTGAATCAGATATGGATACTTAAATATTCCAAAGATCTTTTAGAGTACATACAATCTAACTCTCTTTCATCTTGTAACAGTATTAAAACATTTGACTTTTCTACTCTTTACACAAGTATTCCACATTCCAAACTAAAAGACAAATTGAAAGAGTTGGTATTACTTTGCTTCATAAAAAAGAATGGCCAACGTAGATACAAGTATCTTGTCCTAGGGAGGGATAAATCATACTTTGTAAAGAATCACTCTGATTCAAACAAAAAATTCTCTGAAACCGATATTATCAAGATGCTTGATTTTCTGATTGACAACATATTTGTAACGTTCGGAGGACGTGTTTTTCAACAGACTGTCGGCATCCCAATAGGAACAAACTTTGCCCCTCTACTTGCCGACTTGTTTCTTTATTATTATGAGGCTGACTTCATGCAGGAACTTCTTAGGAAGAAAGATAAGAAGTTAGCAATATCCTTTAACTCTACTTTCCGCTATATAGATGACGTTCTTTCACTAAACAATTCAAAATTTGGTGACTATGTGGAACGCATCTATCCCATCGAATTGGAGATAAAGGATACTACAGATACAGTTAAGTCGGCTTCATATCTTGACTTACATCTAGAAATTGACAATGAGGGTCGGTTGAAAACAAAACTTTACGACAAAAGAGATGATTTCAGCTTTCCAATTGTGAACTTTCCATTTCTAAGTAGCAACATTCCAGCAGCACCTGCTTACGGGGTATATATCTCCCAATTGATACGATATTCCCGTGCTTGCATTTCTTATCATGATTTTCTTGATAGAGGGTGACTGCTCACAAGGTAGCTATTAAACCAAGAGTTCCAAATGGTGAAGTTGAAATCATCCCTTCGTAAATTTTACGGACGCCATCACGAGTTGGTTGACCGTTATGGAATAACCGTTTCACACATGATATCGGATATGTTCCTTACGTCGTAACTACAATCCCCTTCCCTTTCATGAATGTGACCTACCGAATTAGACTATTTACCGCATTTGTAATCACATAAGCAACACGACGGGTGCCACATGTGGAGCAAGATCTGCTTACCCTTCCGGAGCACTTCCGGAGATCACCCCTAGTTTTTTGGTGGGGTTCGTGTTGTTTATTCTTTAGTTTTCATTGTTGTGTACTATTGTTTTTCTGTTTGTCTTTTTCATTTTTAGCCATGGCGTTGTCAGTTTGTTTTAGATTTATGAGTTTAACTGTCCCTTTGGTATCTTTCGTACCTCTTTTGTTCAATATTAATTAACGATTTCCGTCTTAACACCAATTGACGAATGCTTTAAAATTAAACAAAAGAGCCATGAGAGCTAGCCTCATATACCAAAGTTCATCCTCGAACACGTCTGAAATAGACCATTTTACATATGGGCAACAGCAAACAGTTAGTTGTCAAAAGTTTGCACAACATATTGTTGACCAGCACGGTTTGGTATATCTAAACCATGTTTCATAGTTGTAAATAATATTTCCATGTCGAGGCTTGGCATCTATAACCGGAGCATAGGCTACAGACGACATTTCAGATTTAGCCTCTCGTAAGAACCGGTCCAAAATGGGACATTTGTTCAATACTTTCTGCAGAAAATGGAATCGAATCTATGTTTTGTCTCGAAAGAAAAGAAATGCCAAAGACAGGACAGATATATCTCGGCTTTTGATGAAACAAGACACAATCTTCCAATAAACATTAGAATAATTAGGAGGTCCATACTGGCTTGTCGAAAGGTAAACATGCCATAAGATTGGTATTCGGATCATTCAACGTCAAACATCTTTCTAGTCCCCGTTTAACCTTTATGGAACTCATATTGGCGTTCGATGATTCGTTCTGATACTGAAATACAACTCCTGGCATGGAGTGAAACGTATTTTTACCATCGATTGTTTCAGCATTTAAGTCAATATTTTCTGCTCCCTGATGTATAATACGACCACCTTTTCTAAGAACAGCAATAGCATTAGGCACATAGGACATCTTGGATTCTGTCTATTTCCAAATTTGCTAAACTAGTCCGATATCTACGAACTTTAGAATAACATGCACAAAGACCACGAGAGTTTTGATTTTAAATAAAAAATTTAAAACCAAACTCATGGTGTAATTGTTATACCAAAGCAAGATAAAATATAGTTAACAGGTTTATGTTTAAAGCAAGTATGCATTTTGTTATTGCCATTACTTTTCGCAGTTTGTCGACAGGAAGGTTAGAAACATTACTACAATATTTAAATGAGCATCATAATGATGAGTAGGTCATAACATATTCCTTGAACTATAATGCAAAGTTGAAAATCCTCAATGATAAGCTAAGTTATTAAGAAGTTACGACTTGAAATGGCTTCGAAACTTTACAATAGGAAGTGTAAAACATTTTAATTCGGAAAATCATGAAATTATCAATGAAATCTAAATTTACAAATGTTGTAACCTCTTCGTTTAAATAATACAAAGTGTGCTGTCGCTAATAAACTGAGTGAAAATGGAAAAAATTAAGATCAAAAATAAAGAATTCTAGTTTAACATTATGTATAAACAATTAAACTCTGTATACAATACAAATCCATATGTCAAAAGACAAAAACAAAGAAACCAAATTTTAAATTTTTCACATCTTGAAATTTGAAAAAATACCCAAATTTGTTTCTTCTTTCCATTTTATGAAAAACTACACAGCATGAAATGTCTACGACCGGGCAAAAAATTAGCTTAATGTATTGGCTTTGCAAAGAAATCGTTTTTAGCCTGCAGGTATGCCGGTCCATTTAGGTCGTAGAATAAGCACCTTTTTCTTGATCTATCACTCCACTAATAATATATCTGAATCTAAATCAAAAGTAGTTGCATTTCGACAAACCGAAAGAGACATTTATCATCACCTTTGGATCGTAAAACTGTATCATAAAATCAAAAAATATTGTGCTTTTTATTTTTTTCCATGAAATACTACTGATTAAATTCGTTCGAAATAGGTGTCTATTTGTATAGAAAGCATTTGAAATCGGCGAAAAACAATCTAAATTTGTATTTTTCTTACAAAACTATATGTTGTTGGTACACACATTTCTGTTTTAATTGTATAAAATAATAGTAGTGTAACTGACTTCGTTTTTACGGTACACATAATTAATTAAAGCATTGTTCTAGATGAAAAAATAAAACAAACGTTGAATTAATCGTAAAGTCATTAAGTTATAACCCATGAAACGAAGATTTTAGACGTTTTTCACTACCTACCATGACACGGATTGTTAATTACAAAAAAAACTAAGTCGGTGACCATATGCTTATTTCTTAATCCTTAAAACGGAAATATATGTATTAACAACATTCATTCATTTAAGACGAATCTATGGAGGAAAATAAAAAAAATGATTTAAGGGTAAATTTATGATAGTTTTTTCGACGATTTCATGTGATTACTATACAGATATTCACCTTTTTTGAAAGATTTCATTCAGTAGTATTGCAGAAATTACAAGAGATAGAGGTACTCTTTTCCTTTTATTTTACCGAGCCGAAGTTCCCTGAACTAATTAACGATTGAAAATGTAGCAGAGTTACATGTCAATGAGAAAAGTATCAATCTGAGTCACACTGATCATCATGTGCACAACTCTTATTCACTGCCTGGGCTGCAACTGGTGAACATAAAAAAGGGAACAAAATATACTGACAAAAACAAACGTATCAACCACATAACGAGCGGAACACAATTATCATATATCTGACCTTGTTACATTTACAGTTGATGTGCCGACAGAAACAAGAAAAATACCGGTTATACGGAAAACCATCTCACCATCACCACCAACATCATCGCAACAATTGCCACGAACATCACATCTGCAATCATCATCAATAGAAGGTTATTACTGACAAGTTTAATAATAACTTTTTATCTTTTGATGGTTTCTGTCGATTTACAATTATTGATTTATAGGGTTGTCATTTTCTCAAGTTAAACAAATTTATAGTACAAAGTAATTCGACAAAGTCATATTCTTGTTAAATGGATCAATGCAACATTTTTTTTCATCGCTATAAAAATGAAGGACTGTAAACCTTGATGGTACTCCGAACTGCGATGTTCACACTGAAGTGCGATTGTTTGCCGCTGAAGTGTATTTTTGTTCATTCTTGGGTGCGATTGTGGCATTGTGATGCTATTTTGTTGGTATCTACGCTGAAATTCAATGGCGGTTATGGCCCAGTTCCACTAGACCACAATCGCACCACGCTCACCGCGATCTAAAGTTTATTCAGATCGTGGTGAGGTCGCGCTATGAGCGGCATGATAATGTTTATTTTCGTTGTTATCACGATGATACTACGGCTTCATTACGCTGTTACTACATGTATGATCCCGCTATGTTTAATCAACTTTCTCACTATTTCTACGATTATCATGATCCTACTACGCTCATCATGTTTCCACTACGATCATACCACGAGTTATCCGATTGCAATACGCTTCTACTGCGATTATAGCACGTTCTTGCCACGATTATACTACGTTCATACCGCGATCTCAAGTTACGCTGTTAAAATAACGTCAATATCGTGTTCCGTATCAATTCTGTTCCATTCCTTTTATTTCTGATTAATACGTAGATGTTTTTGAAAAAAACAGTTATGCCATCAAAATCTACTTAAACATTTGGATTTGGTGGTAAGGGTAGATGTTGAGAATGAGGGAGCCCTAAGAGTCCTGATCAAGCAGAGATTTTGACCGACCAATCACAACCTATTGCTGGTCCATCAAGCTCAATGTTTAAGTGAACGATAGCAGAGATAACACAGATGTGTTAACCATGGTCATGATGCCGTTAGAGAAAAAGAACAAGAGGTCCAAATGACAAACAAACAAACTAAGCCTTGAGAGCTTGTATATATTTTATGTGAAAATGACAATTATCATGATGGTCGTAGTATGAACGTAGCCAGGTCGTAAGAAGAGCGGGATAATGACGGCATGGGCGTGCTAGAGTCGTACTATGGTCTTTAACAGCTTGGTGTAAGCGTGGTATAGTCGTAGTGAAAGCGTAGTTGGGTCGCAGAGAGAACGTGATGGTCGTAGTGAGGTAGTAATAACGTCGCTGTTAGCTTAAAGCGCCGTCTCTTCGAATATAATCACGCTTTTGCTACACTCTCGTTTCGATGGTATTGCGACCTTTGCGATCTAACAACCTTACTGCACTCTAACTACGTGTCTACTACGACCTGATTTCGCGACGACCACATCACGATTGTTTTGAACATGTTTAAAGTTGGCCACGCTCATCACGATCTAGAAAAACTCACTACGACCAAATCGATCGTCAAAATTTTCATTTTTTTCACAGATCGTAGTGCGATCGTGGCCTAATGGGACTGCGGTATTACTCTGAAGTGCGATGAATTACCTGAACTTTTGGTAAATATGTTTCATGTAGAGGAAAACGTAAGTTTACTTATCAAAGGCAGCTTTTCATGTTTATTCAATTAAAGTAAGGTTTGCGTACACAGGGAGATAACTCGAATTCAAATAATTGAAAAAAAGGAGGGACCCGCCATTTTTAATTGCTTTGATTAACTAATGTTCGATAACTACAATATTATCGAAATTCAAACAACACCTACCTCAAAATCGCCGTTATGGTGTAATTTTATCAAAATTTGAATCGTATAAGTAACATTATGACCGTCAATTTGTTTGTTTTCATTTATATGACGTCACGATTAGCTATATCGTCTTTGTTGAAAAACCAATCATGAAATTTCGTGGAATTTATTTTTATTTCATAAATGTACATTGCAATGCCCCTGCCGAACTTGTATTTATTTTTGTAATACTAACGGCAATAATTAGTAGATAGCGGAAATTAAATGAGATTTTTTTACGTATACTGTTATTGGAATTCTCTACATATCGATCCGGAGAGATACTCTCTGTATTATGATAAAAAGGTCAACGTGAAACTTGTCAGAACTGAGAGCTCAGAGCTGATATTACTTTAACACATTTTGTTATCTCAGATAAGTGGAACAAAGAAAAGATAAACTGTTAACACAGAATGTACTCATGCAGCCAGTTTCAAGAGAACGATCTCTCATTTAGTATAAAACTGTGACTCATAACCTATATAGACTATCGGTCATCGGCGCAGACCATCGCAGTTCAGCGTGATCATCGCATTTTATAGTCCCCATGGATTCTCCCAGTCGTTCAAATACACTGCTTAGAAAAACAATTTCGGATTAAGCAGGGTGTCAGAATACTTTGCTTTGTACTGCAATGATAGGACAATATTCGGACCATGAACATGTGTCTGTTAAACAAGGATGTTGGAATAATACTCGTGTCGGATTAGGCAAGTTAAAAATGTATTTTTATTCCTGTGTTTCGTTTGAGTGGTTTTACCAAAATTTACATGTTCATTGGTTCTGAAATTCATTAAAACCATTTTTTTTCTGAAAACAAATCAATAAATTTAAGCAATCAGACAAAAAGAATCTGAGATACTGTGACACTCGTATGAGGCATTAGGATTATTTGAAGAACATTGCAAAATAAAGTGTTAGTAGTCACTTACTTATTTGTCTTTCATTACTCAATACATTAATTATTTTGTTTTTGAATAATTTATTTCGGAAATAAGCCGAGTCATCTATTCTTACAAATTCCAAAATGAATACTTCATGATAGCATGTTTTTTCATGAGATGCATGTGCTCTTTCCACGTCAATATTAGTGCAACAGTTTTTTTTTATATCTTTGGACACTAAATGACGGTGATAAAGCCGTTCACGAAAATTTTAAAAATTGGTACCCAACGATTACATGTATTTTTTATCACTTAATCAACTTTCTGATTATTTTATGACCCCAGTTTTTGAATCGAGCGTCACTGATGAGTCTTCTGTAGAAGAAACGCGCGTCTGGCGTAAAACTAAAATTTGAATCCTGGTATATTTGATGAGTTTATTTACAACAACTGGGTCGATGCCACTGCTGGTTGATATTTATTTCCCCGTGGGTAGCATCCGCCCAGTATTCAGCACTTCTGTGTTGACTTGAGTTATCATTGATATGTTCATAATTATAAAATTAACTGTTAACAAATATTTCTTAATTTTTGAAAAACTTAGGCTTTTTTTAGGAATAAATTACCTAAGCTGTATTTGGCAAAACTTTTAGGAATGTTTGGACTTCAATGCTCTAAAACATCGTACTTTATTTGACCTTTTAACATTTGTTGAATCGAGGGTCACTGATGAGTCTTCTGTAGACGAAACGCGCGTCTGGCGTAATACTAAAATTTGAATCCTGGTATCTATGATGAGTTTTTTTACTAGAAGTACAAAATGAAATGCGTATGATAATCCGATTATCATAGCTTATTTTTTTAAGTTGCATCCATTTATAACTTCAGCTGTTCAATGGCATCACGGACTTCAACTTTCAGTCAATGAAACTGTATAACTCCTATTAAATGTTAACCTTCTTTTTTTAAGTGAGATGTTTGTTAACGACCCAACCCAGCGAGTAAAAAGAATTTAAAGACGTTCAATGTTTTCGATAAATTAACACTTCAATAATATATAAAGTATAAAAAATAGAGAATCGTATCGAGTCTAAAACAAATCGGTTGTATGACGAATAGCATAGTCATCTATAAACACACTATTCGCATTTTTGTTTTAAATTATTATATTAACAACTCGTGCTATTTATAGATAACATATGTATGGAACCACTTCACGATCCACCAAAACTTATACCCCGTTCACAGATACCATTACCAGCATCACTGCTACGATCTCTTTCCATTGAAGGTATTTACTGACAAGATAAATGAACAAATTTAATCCTTCTTCTTTTCAATATCTCTAACTGTGTTTTATTTATTGAACAAATTTCAATAAACTGTTTCTGCAAAAAAAGTTACTTAACGAATAAAAGTACTTTGACAGTATCTCATATCTTCTTTAATTTGCATAATGAAACTATCGATTTCAGAGCTGATTTAAACATTTGTAGAGGTCATATAATTTAAATTCATGTACAGTTTTTAATATTAGGGAAATGATTAACATGTTTATCACTTATTCATATATACATGTACAATATGTAATATCATTATAGAATATTAATGAATAAAGTTTGCAACAATTTTAAGACATATTTTATACAACATACATACCTTGAACTGTTCGACGGCATGGCGTATATCAACTTTCAGCCAGTAAAACAATTAGTATTAGTAGTTACACATTTTCTTTGACGGAGTGATATGTTTGTTAAAAGCGAATCCCAGTGAGTTACAGACAATTACATATTTATTCAATTGACACTTTAACAATATATAATAGAGTACTAAATCGTCTAAAAAGTCTACTTCTGTATGACTATACGCAGATATATTTACAAGCACACTATTCGTTGTTTTGTTCTACACTGTTTTAAAAAAAAATATGATATTTATAGATAATATACGCATGGAACCGCTTCAAGAGGAACCAGGACCTCTAACCCGTTCCCAGAAACCATTACCATCACTATCATCATCTCCTTCCATTGAAGGTATTTATTGACAAGAAAAATTAACAAACTTGTAGATGCCTTTTCTACGGTGTCTTTTAATATTCTTCAGTATTTTAACCTTACTTAACAATTTCAATTATTGACATCATTCATATATATGTATAATGAATCTTCTATTCCATTAAATAAGTCAATGTTTAGTTTCGGCTTTTTTCAATGTGGGAATGTCTCAGACAAGTATATGTTAGTACATATGCAATTTCCTAATTTGTTGTTTCTTTAAATATTTAAAAAAACTCTGAGTTATTGATGTGCTTTTAATAATTTTAGATATTAAAGACTACAATCCATTTGCAGAAATTACATCCATAGACGCAGAATACACCCAACCTTCTAAAAGTAAAGCTTTAAACCAGATACCTGACCCGTTCATACCAGGAATTATTTGATAACATTTTAGGAATATAATATGTTTATTTATATATTTGAATCATGTTAAAGAAGGCACATTGGAAAGACCTTACTTATTCCACGTTTAGTGTTTAGATGTTTTGATGTATGTCGCTGATAAAGGTCGTTATGCTACCTTCAACGTCATTTTACTTAAAGTAGATAGTCATATCATTCGCAAGAACACGAAATAATATTAAAAGAAAAATATTTCCTAATTTTCACTAATAGTGTTAATTTTAAATATTTGTCTATAAAAACGCGACAATGTTGCTCTCAGTCGAAAACTATTTAGCTGTGCATTTGGTCTGGTTCGGGTTTATTTTCTTCTTCTTCTTTCTTGTTTTGAATGCCATACGGTGGTATTTATTTGTATAAAACTGCGAACTGAGTTATCTCTTCTGAATCAATCCGCACGTCGTTGCTTTTATATTATCATGAGACTTTAGAGAAGAATGTTGTATTGTAAACCCTATTTAATATTCAATTAGCATGTTCCCTGATTTTAACAAGCATGTGTAAGTATTGAATTTAGTTTTTCAATTACTAAAACAAAACAATTATATTTGCAGAACATCCATTAATCAACACATCAGACGGTATAAGCAACCAGACTAAATGTCTACCAACAAGATTTACAACAGGTTATAAACCATAGCTTAAATTACGATGTGAAAGTGATGATCTATAAAAAAAAAAAAAAAAAAATATAATGGTTCCTTCCTTCTTTCCAAGCATTTTTTTCTTTTAATTTGTATTCTGATATTTTATTTCTACTAACACACTTACGCATGTTTTAGCTGCGATTTTGATATGAATGTAAACAATATATCATCTGTCGAATTTTAAACACTAAAATTCGAAGGGTCTGTATACAACAAGTTGTATTAACAGACTTTGTCTGTAAATGCTATATTTTGAGTTGTTACTACTAGGCAAATAACTTGCTCTTCCCCATACAAAATACTATGTTTTTCTTTATGTATGCTCTTTTAATGATTGTCGTTTAATTTTTTTACAATGACCATGTGTTTAATGTAGATTTAAGAGGGTGCGTACGTTTCCTTCCAAATTATAGATTCACAATCTTAAATATTGTTGTGTCATTTACTGACAGTATTTTAAGTAGTGCAATAATTTTTTGTTATGTTTTATGGACAAGGTGACATATTGAAAACCTTATTATGTACAAACTGTTTTACTTGTATCCATTAGGTTGCTATGCGCTATGTTATTTGTAGCAAATATGATTGTAAAAGTTTAAAGAAACCCGAAAGTTGGTGCTATTATATATGATATGTAAGATCTTTATAAGGCAAGCGATTAATACAGTTGAACTTTTCTATTATGTTTTGAAATTTTACAGAAGCAATGTTTATTCGCGGGGTGAAATTGTATTTATACTCTACCATCTGTTTTGTTGTCTCGTGCAGTGAAAACGCCATCACCAATTGTTTATGCAAATTTGAACTAATTTTTTTGAATTAAAATGTGTATGTTGCTCCATGTTGACTAGGCATTTTATTTACAGAAAGTATATCGAGTGAACAACCACAGACAATAAACCATGCAACACCCATATCACGATCCCCGCCACCTTCCCCACCAGTTGAAGGTAATACATCGAACATATGAAAAACAAGTATTTCACAATTATCAAACCAATTAGCATTTATAAGATTAAACTATGTGCATGACATTTTTTGAATATTCAATATCTTATGATTATATGTTTTGTTAAGAACAATAAGCTATATGAAGCTAAATATTAAACGATTTTATTGAAATAGTCAATGTATCTTCTATTTTCTAGCATTTCCATTAAAGAGAGCTAGGATTTGATAAAGTTATAGAAATTAGCATGGAATAACTAAAGTATGTAAGAATACAAATGGGGAATGTGTCAAAGAGACAACAACCCGATCATATAACAGACAACTGCAGAAGGTCACCAATAGGTCTTCAATGCAGCGAGAAATTCCTTCACCTGGAGACATTTTTCAGCTGGCCCCTAAATAAATATATATAATAGTTCAGTGAACGCCATACTTAACTGCAAATTATACACAATAAACTAAAGTTAAAAATAATACAAGACTATAACATGTTTTTAGATTTGCAATGGGTTTTGAATACATTTGTTCGACAGTGTTAATATAACAGCTTAGGATTCATATCAGCGTAATTTATTTGATTCGCTCAATTTTGTCAATGCAAACAGTATTCTAAGTCATCGTTTATTCTGTTCGAATCATTGACTTTTATTCTCTTTTTTAGAGGACGACGTAAGCAGCGGATTTGCATCATTTCATGGTTTGTTTGTTTTCTTTTGTTAGATTTTCTTTTTCACAAAAAATACATAAGGTTACCATTTTTACCTTGCATGTCACAAAAAGTATAATTGCAATTTAAAAAAAAGTGTTTTACTACTATTTACCGCTTCTAGATATTTTTCTATGTCTATCATTTTAAGCCTGCCCGAACTGTAATTTTTATCACTTTTAACTTTTTCTGGTTTATTGTTCCATATAAAACTATACATTTTATTTTCAAAGTTTGATAGGTAATCTTCATCAATTTCGGTTACCGATGCAACATAAATGATATTCGTTAAGATTAATGATTTAACAAGATTTATCTTATCTAACATAGTTTGATTTCATTTATTCCCGTCTTTAATAAAAAAATTTTAGATTTTTCGTATTGTCGTTGCAAGTTTAATGTTTTACACTCATTTTTATTAAGTCCAAAGTATATTCCCAAAACGTTTATCGGTTCCTTTGTAAACTTTATGTTTTCAAATTTATCTTTGCAGTACTTTAAATCCCTCTGTTTTATTTCGTTTGAGCTTTAGGCATGAAAGTGATCCAAACACTATAATAGTCAAAGTTAATGAAACTTCCTGTTTTAGTTTTTTTTTAAATGTGGTGTTATCTGCAAGCTGAATTAATTTTAAAGTATGGGTTTTGTTGTTTAGTTTAATTTGAAAACCTTTAAAAAAACATTTTGTCTTAATCTACTTGCTAAATGTTCAACGGCAATAACGAAAATTATTAAACTCGCGGGACACCCTTGACGGATCCTGCGCTTAATGCCGAAGGGTCTTGAAATGCAGCCATTATTTAATATACAACCCTTTATATCAGTATATAAAGTATTTATCCACTTAAAAGACATTTCTAAGAGCCAATTTTTTTTTAAGAACAATACATAAAGTCCCAATCTAGCGAGTCAAGTGCCTTTGTGAAGTCTAAAACGAATTGCTTCATCTACATTGATTTTATCCGGATAATCTATAATATCTTAGATTTGTCTAATGTTAAATCCAATATATCTGTTTTTTACACAACCGTTTAATTTGATAACTATGAATAATTTATGCAATATTGGTTTAAGTCTTTGTGCAAGAGAATATGCTATACATTTAGTATCTACATTTAATAAGGTAATTGGTCTATAATTATCTAAATTTAATGGGTCGTTTTTCTTGTAAATAAGGGTGATTAATCCTAGCTTCTGTGACTTTCACTTGTCAATTCCTTTTTCTCATAGCAATGATTAAAGACATCTACAGCAACGTTTTGTAAGTTAGACAAAAAAAGATCTATATATTTCTTTTATTAATTTATAGGTCCAGGTTCGATGGATCAAAGGCCGAGTATACCACGTTCAATACAACCTTTATTACAAGATCGATTAGGTAAGTGAACAATGAGATTGAAAAGGAATAGGAAATGTTTTAATGTATACTGTTTCAAAATGATATGACCATCGGAGGTGTTTGGGGGCCAATTCGGTATTTATTAATTGGAGTCAGGACTACAATACACTCGAAACGAAGAATAATATTATCAATCCCATACCCTGTTAATTCATAGTTATCAATCAAATATGAAAATTTGAGTCTTATCGGTTAACATGAATTTGACAGCTAGTACTCCTTTAAAAAACTAATCATTCGAAAAAACAATATCCCAGCGAAACACTATACTTGTAGTCTGTACTAACTTTATTACAAAAAAGACTGCAATAGCATATAACTTACCGATTCGGTCCTGTGATGATCTCACTGAATTCCGATGTATATTTTTCAATTAAGGAAGCTGATATTAACTAACTACGAAAAAAAAAGGATTTGATTTTAGTTTTTTTTACAACTTCATACAAAACTTTAAAGCACGACTGCTTTATATCATTCCTCGCAGAGTATTCCTTCAGGCTAGTTACCTTTTAATCGGTCACTTAACTCCAAAGAATTAAATGTACATCAACCCCATATTTAATTTTGAGGAATGTTACTAAGTTATCTAACACTTAAATTGTATTCTGGCTTTTTTGTCCATAATTTCATATGTTTTGTTTTGCTATTAGAAGAAGAAGATAAGTCAAGCTGTGATGATTCATCAAATTCAAATTCAGGTGAGTTTGTACTACACCATTTCACTTTCAAACTCTTATATATACATTTTGTATATGATTAGTATGAAAACATACATCAGTATTTTAACTGCATGTACAATGATTGTTATTCTTGTTGCAGGCTTTAAAATTTAACCAACTGTGAACTTCGCATTACCGATACCCATACATGTTTCAAATGGATCAATTCCTTTTTGTCACTTTCCATTAATACTATTGCTTTTCATATTGACCAAGAAATTGACATTATTCATTGCCTTTTCTACAAAATTAGTATATTGGGATAGAAACGTATTATTCAAGCTCAGAAAGAACTGCATCCGTTTATAACTTCACTGATGTCAATACTCAGTTAAACTCTACACAATGCAGACAATCTTAAGACCAACCAGAATGTTTGTTCAAAGGAATCATGGTATAACAAGTATACTTTTGGTATATCTTATGCCTTGAACAAACGTATCTACTAGAGATTTCATGTGTATTGATTTTGATACACAATATCATCTAGTATTTACAACCATAAGATAATGCAATTATATACAGTAACTCAGAGAAACATCCGAACTATTATCTGACAGAGTATAATTCACGTTTCTTTGTTTTTTAGAACATGAAGACGAAGCAACTGCGATTGATAATCCATCTTATCACGGTAAATTGCAGATTATATCAATCTTCATGCATCAAATGAAAAGAGCTGTAATCAAAAATAGTTTAAGGGAAAGGTTTTTTGATCCGAACTTTCTCCAATTTTTGTGCAATTTCGCATGCATTTAAATGGACAAATCGTTAACCAATTTACAGAAGGAGGTACTAGAAGGCGGTGAAAAAACGTTCTGTTTGACGGATATATGATTGTTAAAAATGTTTTTTTTCATTACGTCACTCAAAACGATTTTGATTAGGAAAGCGGTGATCAACACTATCAATGTGGACAAGTTAAGGTCAGATTTTAAAACCATATTCCTTAATAATATCCAGTTGAAATACTTGCGGTCATCTTATTTTTAATCATTGCATTCATGACACACATATGAATTAATGGATGAATACCTCAGTTACATATTTCAGAATTAATTTAGATGGCAGGGTTTTTTTTTTTTTTTTTTTTTTACATTTTCTGTATATAGCATCTGTGAGCAAGTATAAAGCTAAAATGATCTTATTTGTCTTTAGTTTTTAGAACATACTCCCGATCTATTTGGTAAAGGGTACTCGATTTAGTTTATAATTTAATATATAAATCGATTATGTATAAAAAAAAAATCTTCCACGGAAACTTCACAACAGCAACCTGTTATCAGTAGTACTCACTGTAAATTGGGTTAATCAGATGGTTGAAAGATTCAAATAAGAACACCCGAGCACTTGTAAATACTAGCTATATAAAGTGACGTGTAAAGAAAATGTGTTTGCATGTTAAAGCCTTTGTTGAGGATTTAAAAAGGGTAGGCACATGTCGCTGAAATGAAATATTTACACAAGGCTCTTAGTTCGATCTTTTACAAGAGACAAACCAAATGATTAAAAAAACACTTATAAGATGGCAATGCATGCTATTGTGTCTATACAGATTAATTTTTTTATTAAATTTCAGAAAAAGAAGAAACAATATCATCAATACATAGTTCGTCAAATGAAGGTGAGTTTTAGTAAATTGTAATCTACCAGATAATATATATGTAGCAGTAAAGTTCAATAGAAAATTTATTGATCTACAATAAACAAATGTCAATAATTTCAGCGTATGTGTGAATAACATTATATTTGTAATAAAAATATATACTGTATGCGTAATGTGAACGTCACATTTGTAAATAAAACTTTAGTAAACAAAATTATCAAACTACAAACAGATAAACATATCTGTTTTATTTTATAAATGGAAGAACTATTTAAACAAATGCTCAGCTTAATAGTCAAATAATGGTTGTTTATTTCGAAACTTTTCGATACAAATATTTCCATAGAACCATCGCCACATATAACATTTTGTATAAGGTGTGGAAAAAGATTCCAAGTTATTGACATTGTGTAAATTCGATGAAGAAATCAGTGAACACCTTTTTTTGAATGACGATTATCTTCACATTTGTGTGAGTCTTTTGGAACATTGTAAAACGAAAATTATAAACTTGAAAGTTTATCATTGATCTGTAAAAAAAAATATATACACGTAAATGTAAATAAAATGAAACAAAACGTCAAATAAGGTTGAGTTACAGTACAAAATAAAAGTACTACATGTAGTTGCTTAAATATTATATTGTAAAAGTTGAAAGTAACAAAAATAAAGTTCCAAGTTTACAATTATTTGGCCTCTATAACATGTAATATTCAACTCAATATTGTGTTTGAGAACGATTATGAATTGAATAATGCTTGATATCTATTCAGTTTTGATCATTTGCAATAAACAGATAAACTATCCTTTGTCATATTACCGTTCTGGCTCATACTATATTTGAAATGTTTCTGAAAGCAACATTATTAACACAAAAACGATGTTCAACTAAATAGGGTTTTGAAATTATACTGTTCTTTGCCACAGATAGAATGTACATTGCTTTGGGCTTTGAAAATTTCCAATGGACTCACAAATAGCCAATGACAATTCCCCAATATTGTTTCGAATTCAGGATTCTGGACTTGCTAATCAAACTAATACATTTTTCTTATCACTTGTTCGTGACATTTTCTTTTAAGCCGTGTTATTAAAGTCTGAAGCTGGCATGATAGTCACTGCTAGTAGTGTGTTGTTTATCTTTTTTTTTTTTTTTTTTTTTTTTTACAAATAAATATTCGTTGTTCTTCAAATTGCTTGTTACAACTTTACTTCATTGTCCAAGCTTCAATAAGGTATCCCTGTGAAATACTTTCTGAGTATCCAGGAAAATACACAGAATATAATAAAATATAAACATTAGTTTTTTTTTCCATCAATTACATCAATGTTTTTAACTTTATGAAAAATACATTTTGAGATACTGTTTTGTTCTCATTCATAAACCTTCGTAGCTCCTTTATAAAAAATAGTATACAAATCTAAAAATTTCAGTTTTTGCTCGGATACATAGTACGACTTGTAAAAATACATAAACCTAGTATTGTCAAGAAATAATTAAAACCGTTATATCCTTGATCTGATATTTTGTATCCAAATACTATATGTTTTGCTAATATCTTGTTTTGAAAATTAAATTTTGCTAGAAGATAATGTACTTTCTACCAAAAATCTTTCAAAAATGAACATGTAATAAAGAAATGCAAATAATCTTCTTCTTTTGTTTTACCAAAATTGTATTTATCGTTTTCAGATATTTCCACTTTAATAGTAGCTGCTTTGTAGGAATAATATACTGAAGCAGTATCCATCTGAAAATTGTTAAGTTATTTTTCTTTAAAATTTTAAATATAAAATCGTATACAAATGACATATGTGGTACGTATTCTAATTTTAAATATCTTGTCAAAATGTTGATACCGATTGGCTTTATATATTTTTTTATCTACTAAAGTTTTATAGAATATTTTATTGTTGATATCTTTTGTTTCAATTTGTTTATTTTGCCATCTTAATTAAACCTTACATATATTGATTATACTCCTAACGGAGTTTTCTTTTTTTTTAAACTTGCATCCATTCTTTTGGGATGCAGGATTTTAACATCTTAAACTCTGCAATCCAGTTTGTTTTATTAATTAACTTTTTAAAAATAAAACTTTCGGATACATTTCCTTCACGATCCAATATGTCGTTAATATACACCAATCCACTTTAAACACAATTCGGGAAAAACAAGCATTTGTTGCGATATTTAATATATTTATTTCCCCAAATAATCTGTTTTCTAATATTAGAAAAGTGATAAGAAAATGTTGATAAACCTCCTCCTGTTTTAACCCAAGTTGAAATTACTTGTAAATAAAAACCGGGTATTTTTCCAAGTCCATCTATTGATTTGATATTATCTAGATTCATGTTAAAGACAAGAAAGTTTTTACCAAGATTGTTAAAATATTTAATAGGAATAATCTTCCAATTCGGCAGATTGATTGTTGTTAATTTGGAGACCCATGAGACTTTCGGTGCTGTAAAATAACTGTCAAAATCAATCATTTCAACCCCACTTTTTGGTATTCGCCAATAAGTGTGTTTCTTTTTACTTTGTCATTTTTTCCTTCCCAAATATATTTGAAACAGCAGCTTTCAATTTCTTTCAAGTAAAACTTGCACGAAGTAGCCAAAAATATAAATTTTGGTAATATTAAAGATTTTATGATCAATATTTTCCCAACCATTGTTAATGTTATCAATTTTAGGTTCCTAATTTAACTTTTCACATTGTAGTCTATCGTGAAAAAATAAATGCCTAAAGCTTTGACGGGTTTGTCTGTCCAGCGTATGCCCTTAATCTTATCTACGCTGTTTTTAAGCGCCCCAATCCAAATTCCTTCTGTTTTATTACGGTTTAGCTTCAACCTTGAGAAAGAACCAAATGTCTCAATTATATTCATAGCTTTAGATATATCTGAACTACAAAACAGTCTTGTATCATCAGCTAATTGTGATATTTTGATGCTATGTGTTTTATCATCTATAGTAATACGAAAACCTTTAATGTCGGAGGTTTGCCTCAATCGCTCGGCCATAATTTCGACCGATAAAAAAAATTAAAGCCGATAAAGGACACCCTTGACGGATTCCTTTAGAGTTTTCAAAAATTTCGTATACCCATCCATTATTTATTACACACGTCTGTATTCCCTTATATAATGTTTCCACCCATAATATGAATGATTCATTAAAACAAAAATGTTTTAGAACACTTAACATAAATTCCCATTCCAAAGAATCAAAAGCTTTTGTAAAATCAACAAATATTATAGCCCCATCTATTCCGTTTGATTCTGTATAGTCCATTATATCTTGGATTTGCCGTAAATTAAATCCAATAAAACTATTATTTACATATCCGGTTTGATCTTCATTAATTAATTTAGAAAGAAGTTTTTTAAGTCTCTGTGCTAAAACATGAGATAGAATTTTCAAATCTACATTTAATAATGATATTGGACGATAATTGTCTAAAGATAAAGTATCAATTTTTTTTTAAATAAAGTAAGAACACCTGTTCGTTGTGTATATAAAAGAAGTTTTTCCTCATGTCCCTTATGTAGAACTTTTACTAACATTGTTTTTAATTTTTCTCAGAACGTCTTATAAAATTCTAATGTTAAACCATCTAGACCCGGTGATTTATTTAGCTTCATCGTGTTAATAGCTTCAATGCATTCATCTATAGTAACCTCCCCATCACAAATTTTAAAGTCATCTACATTTATCTCCCTTGCCATAACAGTATCACCTACATATTTATGTAGTAGATCTTTATCTGGAGCCGTGGTTGTATAGAATATTTTATTATAGTTTTTAATCATTTCTAAAATTTGTTCTTGGTTTTTTGTTACCTCGTTATTTTCATTTTTGAGTTTGTTAATAGATTTTTTTACTTGTCGCTGTTTTTCTAATCCCAGAAAATAAGAATTATTCTTTTCCCCTAGTTCTATCTATTTCTCCCTTGATCTAGTTTGAGCCCCCTTTGCTTTATATTCATAAATTGTGTCTAATTGTAATTCCAATTGTTTTATATTATATGTTAGTGTTTCATCTTCGTTTAAATGTTCGTCTCTAATTGTTTTTAAGTGTTCTAATTCGCTTTCTAATTTTCTTGTTGTCTCCCTTCATAATTTCGATTTTCTTTTACAGTATAGAATAGATTCGTCTCTAATTTCAATTTTTAGATTGTCCCATGATAGACGGATATCGCTACTGTCACTATTGAGTAATCAATTTTCGAACTGATTTATTACTCTGTTGATTGTTTTTTATATTCAATCTCCTTTAAAATAGAATTATTTAGTTTCCAGTATCAATTCCCTCTTTCTGAAGCCCCTGTCTTAATGTTTAAAACTAACCCTTGATGGTTAGTCACTTTAATTTGTGCCGGTTTAATTTTACTATATTCAACGAGAGACTGAAATTCTTTTGCAATTAAAATTATATCTTTCCTACTAGCTTGTGTCTTATCCTTTCTTCTCCATGTAAACTAGTGTGTGCTTTAAGGTGTTGTTTATCTGTGTATAGTCATTTTGCTTAGTTTCTTCTGTTGCATATTCTTACATCAGATTAGGACTTCTTTGAAGCTGAGTTTTTCTATGCGTATAATGTGTGTTTTTTATTCGAAATAAGCGAGAGGTATAGAGGGAGGTTGAGATCACCAAACATGTTTGTCCCTGCTACATTTATGAGCCTGTCCCAAATCAAGACATCTTGCCTTCGTAAGTCGTAAGTTTTTTTCATATTTTTGTTATTGATAAGTTTCAATGTCTATTTTCACTGAACTAGTACATACTTTTGTTTAGAGGATAGCTCCCGCTTTAGGGTGGTGATTTGTTTGCTGTGTTGCAGACCAATGGTTTGCCTTGGACTGATATCTGATTTTTTCTTTTCAATTAACGTCCGCTGTCCGTCGACTTTTATTTTTACAAACATCTTCTCTTCCGAATCTACTTTGCTTCATTTTACCAAACTTCGCCACAATCAGTTTTGGATTATCTAGTATAACCCATAAGTAAAGTGACACAACCTGCCATCCAACCTTGTCGACATGGTTAAACATAGAACACCAGGCCACAAAGCATTTGTGCCTATTTGATTGAAAACCTCTATGAAAAGATAAAATCTGACAGGCAAACATGTTAGGAATGTTGAGGTCTACCTGCTGACTTTTATACTGCCAAACGAATTCTTATAGGAGTTATTGTTCTTAAATGTAATAATGTACAATTTTTTTTTTCATTTTCCCTATTATTCTATAACCTATAATAAACATAGATAAGTTTTTAGAAAATAGCTAAAACAAGATCTACAAATAAGTCAACATGGCCAAAATTTTCAGACATCTCCTTGGTGGAGTTATTGCCCTTTTATGATTTAACCTGTTTTAGATTTCTTACAATATTTTCCTCTCGAATTAATTGGTCAAATTTGTTAAACCTTGCAACAATTACTATTGCTGTATTGCTTAGCAATTCTGGGACTCCTTCTACCAACCAACAGTGCGGACATGGCTAAAAATAGAAGATGAAGGTAAACTGAAAGGTTGCATATTATCTTAAAACTGCCAGGAAAAGGCATACTAGCATTGTTCAGAGGGTTAATATAAACCTGCTGTCTTTCTTTGTCAAAACTATCAGACGACTCCTCACTGGAATGATTGTCCTCAAGTGTATTTGTTTTTTAATTTTGTCTTTTATTTCGAAAAAAATGAAAGATGCAGAGAAACTTTTATAAGAAAATAGAAAAAGTGAAGTAACAAATAGGAACTTGCTGATGGCGTCATTTGATTAATTGCTATTTAATGACGATTTTTATTTAATTTCAGTGTTACATGTGCTCACCTTTAGAAAAACTTTTTTACATGGATTGACAAGTTTAACCGGATCATTTCTCTGTTCGGTTAACCCACTGTAACATTAAGAATGTTCTGTTCCTTTTGAATACATTTTTTGCAACAACAGCTAAAATTCTGAACTAAATATTTGTATCTACAAAATGTTATTAAAAGTTTCATGTAACTTGCGGTAACTTTATATCCTTTATTTTACTTTCCGCTATAAAGATGATGTTTTCTCACTAACAAATCCAAAATTTGTTGACTATGTTGAACGAAACTATCCCATCAAACTACAGATAAAGAATACTACAGATACAGTAAAGTCTGTCGCATATCTAAAATAACATCTAGAAATTGACAACGAGGGTCGATTGAAAACAAAACTTTACGAAAAAAAAAAGAATATTTTGGAAATTTTATGGACGCCATCACGAGTTAGTTGATCGTTATGGAATAACCGTTTAAGGTGATATTAAATATGCTTCTTATTTCGTAACTACAATCCCTTTCTCGTTTGACGAAGGTGACCTACCGAATTAGACTATTTATCGTATTTGAAATAACATAAGCAATACGACGGCTGCCACATGTGGAGCAGGATCTGCCTTCCCTTCCGGAGCACCTGAAATTGCTCCAAGGTTTTGATGGTGTTCATGTTGCGTAGTCTTTAATTTTCTATGTTGTGTCTTGTGGACTATTATTTGTCTGTGTGTCTCTATACAAGTCTACATAATAAATTATAGTTTTATATTCATGTTCATTCTACTTCTGTATAAAACACCTCTTAACCTGAAATCACAAACAATTATCACTCTACTTTTGTTTAAAATAGTTTTTTATGTATACATTATGTTTCTATATATAGAAACAACAGGTATCGAGGAAGTCCAGCAGCCAACTACAAATACAGACAAGAAAAAAATATTACAATATTACCCAACTTTCCCAAAAAAAACAGATGATGACACTTGGACTGAGCCGGCAGAACCGATAAAAGTTTTAGATGAGTAAGTAATAGAGCTAATCCAAAGTTTACCTTATATATCAATCAAACGTTGTGGTTTAACTTGTCAATTTTCAATCGGTCTTTCATTTGATCAATCCTGTTATCATATACACATAGTATAACATAACATAGTACCAAACGTTTGAACAGTACTATATTATATTGTATATTGATCTAAAGATCCGTTTTGTGTGTGTTCGTCATGGGTTGCTGTTTTAAAGGCGTTTGAAATCATCTCGCTATATTAAAACACACTTACAAGCTAATTCCGATATAGTTTTTGCATAAAGTCGAATCCCCTTATGCCGTTATTAGTTTTAATCTGAAAAAGGGGAGAAAAAAACACATGTTATTTATACTTAAAGGTATACGTATCCATATCTTTCAAATATTATAAACCAAAAAACATTATAGGAGATTGCAATTGTGTGCAAAATGAACTCCTCTTTAAATTCAAAAGAGAATTTTAAGTATGTTTTAACTATAACATGTATATAATAAGTAAACCAATTGACACTTTAACCTTTTGAAAAGAATCACAACGATTTTGCATCAACGGTTAATTTGTAAAGGAACATTTATCTCGTATATTGTGCATGTGTTGTCGGTTAAAGCAAAAGATCTGGATGACAATTTCTTAACATTTTTTTATTTCTAATAATACTACTTTTGAATGTTTAATGTGAGCCACCGTATTTACTAAATTATCCCTACTATTTCGCAATTGTTAGTTAATTCCTAATCATATTTTTGTAAATCGTTTGACCATCTGCAGATATCATTAAAAACATTTTTTTTTATTTTTTTCGGTTTTGACTGTTTTTTGATTCAAATAATAAATAAAAATGATTTGCTTTATTTAGAGGAGAGACACAGCCGATGGAACTCGGCCTAAGTTTAAATGATCATAATGATCAGGACAAGACAGATTCGACCAGTGAAGATAAAAGTCCTGAAACAGAAAACTGATCATCGTTATTAAATAATCTCTAGGAGAAAAATGAACGAAAGTAATAAATACATTTATTAATTGTTTTATCATAATCAGAGATACTGAAATGTTTTGTTTAATTCAAGTAGCTCGGCTACCTAACCATGTCACTACTTCATTGTTCTCATCTCTTTTTGTATATATAATTATGTTTCACAACGTAACCATAGTTTTGTTTGGAGATATTTGCGGGGAACATGATTATTGATATATATTGATGATGGTCGAAATCAAAATCTATGTACTGTGTTATATATTTTTGATAAATGATATTCTAATTGCATTTATATTTGAAACATATTATTGTATCATATCTAACATGTATAATATACTTGTGTACTTCAAAAATTTTGATAACACTTTATTTTTGTTTAAATATACTTAATATATACTCGTATGTGTTCATTTCAATATTGTAATTAAAGTAATGATGTCGTAGTATCATGCTCTTCTTGTATGCTAACATTAAAGTACTGATTGTCTTTTTTATCTCGGACAGTGTCAAACGTTAGACTTGGCAGTTGTACGGGGTATATATCTCCCAATTGATACGATATTCCCGTGCTTGCATTTCCTATCATGATTTTCTTGATAGAGGGGTGCTGCTCACAAGGAAGCTATTAAACCAAGAGTTCCAAATGTTGAGGTTGAAAACATCCCTTCGTAAAATTTACGGACGCCATCACGAGTTGGTTGACCGTTATGGAATAGCCGTTTCACAAATGATATCAGATATGTTCTTTACGTCGTAACTACAATCATCTTCCCTTTCATGAATGTGACATACCGAATTAGACTATTTACCGGATGTATTATCACATAACTAACACTACGGGTGCCACATGTGGGGCAGGATCTGCTAACCCTTCCGGAGCACCTTAGATCACCTCTTGTTTTGGTGGGGTTCATGTTGCTTATACTGTAGTGATCTATGTTGTGTCATGTGTACTATTGTTTGTCTGTTTGTCTTTTTTCATTTTTAGTCATGGCGTTGTCAGTTTATTTTCGATTTATGAGTTTGACTGTCCCTTTGGTATCTTTTGTCCCTCTTTGTCAATTGCTCTACAAAGAACGTAGAATTTTAGAGTAATTGAAACGACGGGTTTTTCTGCAGACTGTTAACAAGAAATAAGAGAATGTTGTATGAATGACACAATGAGATGTATCACATTAAAAGAAATCATGTTAAAAATCGTTTTGTAGGAAGGGATTAAAATGGTACATATCGATAAAGTACGCAGAGCTAATATATTCTAAATTATATATTTATAATGAAGTTTAAAATCTGAATATATGAGTGTAGTGAAACTATTAGTGCATCAACTTTAAATTATCATTGACACATTCTAAAAGTAAAAGTGGAGTAGTATTGAGTTTATTCAGGGAAGTTTTTCATGAGTGGACACAAATTGATTTAACTTTTAAAATAAAGTAAGAAAAACGTATTTCTGTGCTGATACCTGACTGACAGTCTTTTCGATTTAATATTATTATATCTGTGCATATTAAAATGCTGGAAATATGTTTCAAGAAAGTTGGTCAGGGATCATTTTTAAGACAAAAAAAGACAATTTCACGAAAAAGTTGATTTGCGATAACAGAAATTAACGACATTATGTATTTGTCTATTAAAAAAAGGATACGCAGAACAATATAAACATGATCTTTCTTTATGTGCAGAAATAACAAGTTTGTATGAAAGCAAATATGTTTGAGGAATTAACGATATTTATAAACGAGTGTTTAAGAAAGCACAGAAGAGACTATCTTATAAAGATTGTACAACATATTGCAAAATGTGCCGACATGTGATACTAATGTCTTGGATTCGGGGAAAAACAACCGTACGAACAGACCTGTATGATAAGGAAGTAATTTGTAATTGGCAATGTAATATGTAACTCTCCAAGCTTATCAGCAAAGTATTGATCACTCACAAGCATGCATTCGCAGACCTCCTATTGTTACAAGATTACGAAAATATGATATGACTTAAAAAATTTCTCCAAATATTGAAATTTGATTTTAAAATTTTAGGAAGATAAAGATTATACTGTTCAGATGTGTCGAATGTATAGTAATGCACGAGATCCCCCTGATATGGGTTGTCAGCCCGGTTGGGAAATTATGACTTGTGTACTTCCGCTCATTACAATGCTAAGTATATGATAAATACATATACCTCACGTAAATAATTTTATGTGACATGACGTTATACGGTTATAAGGTTTGCAATGACGTCATACAGATTAAGTGTTTGATAAAGTCTTTGCAACCGTGATTGCAATCGATGACGTGACGTCAAACAGGTTAAAGGTGTGATAAAGCCTTTGCAACCTTGCTGATACCGATACCATCAAGGGTGGCTGATACATATACAGCATGCTTTCCGATGATTGTATCACAAATACAATTTATCTGAATTTTAATACTAAGTACAGTATAAAATAACTATTTTTTGCGTAATGTACTTCATTTAAACTTTTATAAATGCGGAATGTAATCTTATTTGTTTTTTTGTTTTTTGCTTTATTTTTCTATTTTAAGGCTCTACATACATGACATTGAAAGTTTTGAAGAGTTTAGGGACTGTGCATTATGTATTTGAGGGTGGGGCCGGTGAAAACATGAACGGGGCACATACTTTTTTCATGCAATTAATGAGCGGGGCCCAAAGTGTTTTGGGCGCACACTTTTTTAAAAACCCTTCGTGTGTGCATAAAAAAAATTAAATCAGAGTATAACAGATTAAAACTATTTGTGTTCTATTCTAAAACAAAATAACCTAATACAGTGCTTCAATATATTTTTGTGTGTTTATGCTTTTAATAATCATTTATAAAAATTCTGATCACCAGAATGTACCAAATATACATGTACATTGTACGTACTAAGAATTTTGAAACTAAAATAAGAAAAATAAATGTTTGGCACTTATGAAAATATGAAATTGCTTATAGTACATTATTATTAAGCATTGTCTATATAAATAAAATATCTGGAAAACTATAAACAATGTTTTGTTAATTAAACATATGACATAACATATGGTAAATAAATGCTTAAGGTAGATAGGGTGTCTTCCTTCATATTGGATTTTGAAATACAAGAAAACAAGGTATAGATCTTTGATAAAATGTGCAAATTTTGAGAGCAGTAGGTAATTCATGTGTAAGAATTTTTATTATAATATAGAAAATGCCATGTTTCATCATCTTTATGGTTGTATTTTACAAAAAAAAACGAATACTTTTATTTAATTCCACTTCCATACAAAATAAGGGGATGCAACTCAAATATAAGGGCAGATAATTCAGATAGTGTTACTTATTCCATAGAATGTGTTAGGAATTTACCCATTTTATTATGTAGCAAGAAAACGAGTCCGGTGACCCAATTTTTTTATTTACTTATCTGAAAGCTTAATATTAGAGCTGTCTTCTCATATTTTATCTCAAAATTCTAAGGTGTAGTTTTTGTTTTATGGCGGAAAATTGGGTTTTCCATGCATAATCTATACAAAATCTGTCAATTTTGCACAACCTGTAGTGTGAAAATAAGTCCCGTGACCCATTCTTTTAATTAATGTTTTTAAACAAGAAGGATACACATACATTTTGGCAAATTATAAAAAAAATCTATGAATTATAATTTAGACACCCCATCTACCTTAAACATAAAACAACTTCAATTGTATTTTTAATAAATCTTTAATATGACAAAATTAAATTCTTAAACATTAAAAGAATTACAGCTTAATCTATGAAAAAGCTAAATTATGTTCCTTGGGAGTATTAATTTCCATCAAAAGTCCTTGCAAACAGTAGAAAATGAAAAATTATATATGCCTGATAGAATTAAAAATATTTATTACAATATCAAGCACTATTGAAATATTTTCTGCATGAATTGCCAATGATGTGAACAAATTCTTTACACAGGATCTAAATTTGGCCTCAAGTGGGCCTCTTGTTTTCTTAGATTGCCAATTTTAACATTGAAAATGCTTCTAGTATGACTAAATATTGCCTTACTCCATAAAAAGTACAAACTTAACGAGAACATTTCCAATTTTAATAGCTAGAGAAATACCAAAGTGATACATTTAGGGAATTACACAGCAAAGAAGGCAAATATCTCAGTTAAAAACATTTGTCGCGACTTGAATTCTGGTGTTTCCAATTGAACTATTTATTGGAAAAGGTGAAAAGAAATATAAAAGAACTATAGTTTGGTGCATTTTATACAATATAGTTTATAGTGAACTCCTAGAATAAAGTTTTATATCAGTACCCATCAATTTGACTTATTATGATGAATCAGCACTTTTCTCAACACAGTATTGTTCTCAGTGAATAATTTTTATTCTTTGTGATAAAAATCAAATGTACATATCCAAAGCTTCAAAATAGTAAAACATAACTGACGTCTGATGCCCACCGTCATTTTACACCAAATTTATGAAATTTTTTTTCAAATAATTCTCTAGAAAATATTTCAATAGGTTATAAAATTTATATTGTAAATATACACACTGCAATTATTCATAGATAAATACAAAAAAATATATTGTACCATAACATTCAATCACAGCGCTCCTAAGTTGACTTCCTTCAAAAATAAAATCTTTATAATATTGAATAATATGCATTTGAGTTGAAATATTAACTCTGATATACATGTATTATTGAATGTTGTGCATTTTAGTTAAAATAAATATCATGTTTCCATATATGTGTTTCATTTTTTTCCAGCGGGGCAAGGACTTTTTTTTCATTAATTGAAGCGGGGCAAGAATTTTTTTATGATAAATATTGGCGGGGCATACAGTTTTCTTTTTAATATTTGCTGTACACCGGCCCCACCCTCGGATAAATATTGCACAGTCCACTTAGGTAGATAAACAAAAAACACAACGATACAAAACTTTTTTTTTAAAGTTTGTTATTATTTTGTTCTGTTACAGCACTGCTACATGTTTACATATAATTGATCCTTGAAACATATGTTCAACAAAGTCAGACTTTTTAGCGCCTGAACCAAGTCAGACGCCTCTATATTAGTGTTTTTTGTTGATTGTTATTTGTCATAATTGTTTTTGAGTCTGTTGAGTAAGCTTATTTATAGCCGCTAATTTATTGTTTGAATTCTTTCATATAATTTACATGTCAAAGTAGTTTATAGTTTACTATAAAGTAACGGTTTTACTAATTGTTGAATGCATTGTAGTATGGCTGCCTATATCATCGTCTCGGATCGATGATTATCTCAATGATACGGTAATCAAAGTACCTCCTTTTTTATAACTAAACCGGATAGAAACCGTTCCCTTGTCACCATCTTACGGTGTTTATATATCTCAACTTGTACGATTCGCTCGTGTATGTAACAATGTTTTAGATTTTAATGACAGAAATTTATGTATTACTGAAAAATTATTACACCAGGGTTTTCGATATCACAAACTAGTCAAAACATTTACTAAATTTTATCATCGGTATAAAGACATCATTCGTAAATATAGCTCAACATGCAGACTTCTAATAAGTTCAGGTATTTCACATCCAATTTTTTATGGAAATATTCTTAATAAAGCACAAAGGTGTCAGTATTCACCTCAGAAACTTACAAAACCTTTGAATAGACTTATTAAGAAGGGATATAATTACGATACTGTTGTCAAGTCATTAAAGATTGCATATTTTGGCGTTAATATTGAGTCACTGATAAGGTCTTTGCATCGGAACTAAACACATTTATTCTAAAAACAGTTGTTGGCATGACACGGGTTATGTTCTTCTCATATATGTTATGATGGTATGATACTAAACCCCTAACGGGAAGGATTGTGCCTGATATTCATATGATGAAATCATAATATTTCAGTCAGTTTAATTGAAGTCTGGAGCTGGCATGTCAGTTAACTGCTAGTAGTCTGTTGTTATTTATGTATTATTGTCATTTTGTTTATTTTCTTTGGTTACATCTTCTGACATCAGACTCGGACTTCTCTTGAACTGAATTTTAATGTGCGTATTGTTATTCGTTTACTTTTCTACATTGGTTAGAGGTATAGGGGGAGGGTTGAGATCTCACAAACATGTTTAACCCCGCCGCATTTTTGCGCCTGTCCCAAGTCAGGAGCCTCTGGCCTTTGTTAGTCTTGCATTATTTTAATTTTAGTTTCTTGTGTACAATTTGGAAATAAGTATGGCGTTCATTATCACTGGACTAGTATATATTTGTTTAGGGGCCAGCTGAAGGACGCCTCCGGGTGCGGGAATTTCTCGCTACATTGAAGACCTGTTGGTGACCCTCTGCTGTTGTTTTTTATTTGGTCGGGTTGTTGTCTCTTTGACACATTCCCCATTTCCATTCTCAATTTTACAAACAGACAGATAAGAGAAAACTTGCCAGGATTCAAACTGTTGGATGAGTTATGCGGAATAACTATATACAATGTACCCATAATTGGACGGATAGACGGACGGACAGACAGATGTTAAACACTATGCCCCCAACTTTCAGTTGCGGTAAAGTTGCAGTGGCTTAAAAACAGTTTCAATTGGCTGTCTTAATAGATCGTTATGAATGGGTAATTGAAATCATTCGGGGGGATCTCGGGTTCCCAAGAAAGGTAAGAAGAATGAAACAGATATTCCAAAAGTTAATTTTTCAATTAGTGTGAGATAGATCAGGAAATTCAACTGATTACATTTGTAACAATAATAGATTGATATTCGTATATATGTTCAAATGATCATTCACGCTAAAAAAAATCAGAGAATTCTTATTTTATAGTATTGATGCTTTGTCGATTAGTCCGAGCCCCCCTCCCCCGATTTTCTGTACCTTAAGTGTGAGTTGATTCGAAGTTGATTTGAAGTGTCTCATTTGATAACAATAAGGTTTTAGTCTTTTAATTTGTGTCGAGCCTGCTACATCAATGTAGAGGCAGTGAGACACAACAACGTCGTCGATAGTGGCGTCATTTCGGGACCTTTTATAGCTTTCTATGGGGTATAGGAATTGCTCGTTGTTGAAAACCATACAGTGTTGTTTTAGTTAAATAAAACCGAATTAAACTGTTTTGACATGATAGATGTATTACCTCCATGAAGTTTTGTAAAACTTGTATAGGAGTTGTTCCTCTATAAAAAAAAAACCACTTTTTTATGACCGATGAATGTACAGCCGATCAACATTACGCTTTTACACTGAAAGCAGCAATATGAGGCGAGACACAGCATTCCGTGGAATATTTTACAAATTTATTATAATACTGCTTCTAAATGAGAGCTACGGATAAAATAACAGGACCAAGCGGTTTGGGGATATCCCAATTATGTCCGAAATCCGAAATACTGTAAAATTTTTATTATTTTTTTTTATTATTATTGTCTGCCGTTCCCCTTTTTCATACCAAATAACTTTGAATAACAACTCAAACTTCAATTTGAACTTTAACTTTTGAAACATCATAAGGTAATGTGTAAACCATATAAAGAATATGCAAATTATCATTACGAAATAACAAAACCACATCATATAATGAAACAACTACATTTCGTTAAGTCGCATACACATCAAGTAATGATTAAACCACATTGAATAATGACACAACCATATAAAATAATAGTGAAACCACATCGAGTAATGACAAAAGCATATTGAGTAATGACAAAACTTTATCAAGTCAAGACGAAACCACATCGTGTAATATTAAAATATCATTAAGTAATGACTATTCCATATTGATTTATATTAAAACATCATTACGTAACGTCAAAAACATATTAAGTAAAGACAAAATATCATTAAGTAATAATAAACCAACATAAAGTAATATCAGAGTTACACCTAAGACAGCTGTGGCGTTCCATAGAAATTGCATTATATTCAATTAAAGAAATGGAAATTTAAATACTATTTAAAGATTGTAACTTTTTCATTCAACTGCATAAACTGAATTTGTTAATTGCGAAATCTAATCAGCGCGACGTGCACTTCAAAAGACTTAACTCGGGAAAGAAGTATCTGCCAAAATATAAAGGATTACAATACCTGGTATCATAAGTACAGCTGATCTCTGTTTGCGGTAACACACAGAGCAAGGAACTTCCTTGCTGCTCATACTTCCTGACCACCCCGATGGTTTGGATGTTGAACTAACTTCATATTCACCTCCATATACTTGAGCATTGTCATACGATTGATGCTGCCCATTCTCTGGGTCATTTGGGAGACATAAATAATTCACGCCACCTCCTTTATGTGTTTGATAATTCCCACATCCTTGTCCTAAAAGGCAACAAAATATCAATCATTCAATTAAAACAAAATAGATTTTTAATATCTTCCGCCTTTCTTAAGTATGAAAATAAGGTGATACATCATTGCAAATGAGACAACCATATGTATCAATCAAGGGAAAATGGAAAGTGAATTATATGAATTACATAACAAATTTGAATCAATTAATCAGATAATATCTTGAGACCATAAAAAAACAAATTTAACAGAAAAGCATTACTTTTTAATAACAAAATCAACTCATTCAAATTGAACGGATACTTTATACAAATATCATAGTTATTGTGATTTAAATAACATGTTTTTTGTCTGCCAGTAGGGATACATTAGTAATTCATGGCTTCCAAATCTGATGTCAGCTGGTAATGTTCCATATATTCATAAAAGATAATTATTAAAAAAGTGTCTTTTTGCAAAAGAAATGATAATTTTGGAACTTTAAGGAACTGAATACTTGGTATATAGATATCGGAAGATGTGGTATGAGTGACAATGAGACATCTCTCCATTCAAGTCAGAATTTGTATAATTTAGCCATTACAAGTCAAAGTACGGTCTTCGATCGAGCCTTGGCTCACACTGACCAGCAAGCTATAAAGAGTGCTAAGCATGTCTAATTTCAAACCATTCAAACAGGAAAACTAACGGTATAGAATGTTTATATAAGAATTACTTTCGTTTACCTGTATACACTGTGTCAGCTCCTTTTGGACAATTTTTCTTTCCCCAACGTACATATGTTACTCCTAAAGAAATGAACAAAATAAACCTGTTAGTAACCAAAAAACTGTGTATCAAATGTTTGTCTACGAAATCATTTTCTTTAAATACAGTAAAACTATCTTATTATAAATTCAAACTGCTGCTCTTTATTATATGATCTACACTTTTGTTTAAAAATAGCAAATGTTGATTTTTATAATTAAACATACTCATAATCATAAAAGAAAAAAATTGCTTTTTTTTTAACCAACCTACTTTCGTATAATACATTTATATTTAATGATTCACATTTTTAAACAAAGCGAAATATTTGGAAAAGAAACTTCTTAAACAAAACCTCTAAAAAGATCGAAACAAGATTGGGTAGAAAAAGGCGAAAATAATACAAAACCTGTATTGGATGTTTTGCTTTGTGTTGGACATTCCTCTCTTCTTGAAGTATGCAGGTAATGTTTCATCATATCTATCAGAGATTGGTCTGATGCCGACAGGTTATAGTCTTTACATTCATGGTTATGAACACCCAGCGATACAATTGCTACCACAAATGTCACAAACAACAAATACATCTTGATTCTGCAATTAATAATATTAATTTATATTTATCGTAGCTGCAATTCGTATGCATCCTGAATCTGTAGACAATCTATGACAATGCAGAGGCATAATGGAGTAGATTATTTATATTTATCAAAGTTGTGCATATATCGATGCAAGTTTGTTGTGTTTGGTATAAATAGGCGAGTGTAATATTTGAAAAAGACGTCTAGTTAAGGACTTTAATGCACCCACCTAACACACGGCTAATTTCTTTTTTAAATGAAAGAATAATGATTTAACTTTGATTTTTGCCCGGTCGTCACAAAATCGTACGGTGCAGTTTTTGTAAAATTGACGTTTATTTCAGAAATTAGTTGAAAAATATAAAATTACGACATATTTTTCAAGCAGAGGAAATTAGTCGTATCTCTTCTTTTAGATAGAATAATTAAGTGAATTAGATTCTTAAAAAAATGAAAAACAATATTTACAACTGTAAGTCCGCATGCTTTTGCATTCCTTCTAAATATTTGACATTTTGTACGAAAATTTTCATAATCCTGACCTTTTCGGATCTACAATTAGATTTTTATTAAATGCTTTTGCACTCTATCCGTTTTAGAACACACCAAATTACTCATCAGTTATCGATTTTTCATTCAAGATCAAGATTTTATCTCAACATTTCTTAAAATCACGAATTTCTGTTATTTTATGATGTTGGGTAAAATCACTATAGTTTCCGGAATCCCTTATCCATTTCGTTATCGTTTTTTTACTGAATATATTAGTCGATTTCCGTGTACCTAATAGTGCTATTAGAGTACGATAAATCATATTTAAACGGTTCTATTTCTATCTTTAACTTCAGTGTAGCTTAAATAGATATAATATCGTCCGAATTTAAGATCAAATCAAAGTAAAACATAGTTTTTGAGTTCTGTGAATTTACCCCTTTCTAAATAAGGAATCGTATCGGAAAATTGTAGAAAATCTTCCGAGTCGTGTCAAATTTTCACAGTCCAGTTCACGATGTAACCCTATCTATGCTAAAAAGTAAAAACTAATCAAAAACTATCCATTGATTGAAATGCATAGTCTGTCATGTATTTACTACATAGAAACTAAAAACACTTAAACGAAGATACAGTTGTATTGCCGCAGTGGGAAAACGAAAAGATGAAGTTCACAGAGAGCCTACAGAAGACTGGTCGATGAATATGAAAAAAATGAAAACATCCCATTTGAAAATACAAATATCATAAGAGTTGCTTTAAATATTTCAAAAGTAAGCACAACCTATCATCTTCTGTTTTGTCTGTACAAAGACTTTGTACTACATGTACTAATTCTACCGACCAGTCTCTTCTCATATATCAACGAGGGCAGTAGATTTACAGCTCATTCTGATTTGTCTCGGTTTGTTTATTTTGCAAATGTATAAAGCCTATAAGCAAGTTACACAACTTCATAAGGTATCCTCTAAAGAGCAAACTCAAGCTGTATTGAGTGTTACTACATATATCTCCTACAATGATCTGTTTTACAAAATAACTCATGATAATTTTATATTAAATCTTTATACCATCGAGCTTGCATCGCTAAATATTTGCTAAAAATTTGAAATCAGAAAGTAAAGAGCTATGTAATTCTGAACATGAAACAGCTTTTACTAACATTTCGACGATTAAAGATGACGTGCCTGTACACAAGGAAGTTCTGGTTAACAACTTTAATTACTTGATCAGTTAACCGGGCTTGATTTCTGCCCGAGGATCCAACGAGAAAACTACACAACATTTTGAACAAAAACTAAAAATATATGGTCAATTTATAGTTACATGTATACAGCCTCAACAAGGCCAAGGTACATCCAATATTGTATACAGTAGCTCTATAATTTTGTATTATGCCGTTATGACGGAAAATTACCTGTTTAAAATGACTGTGATATTCAGTCTGTCAAATTTAAAGATCTGAGCAGTGACTGCGAAACTGGTTGCAAGCACTTTATGCTACTAGTATTTTACGGAAGCAAATTTAGGGGGTGTCATACCACCAATTAAAAGTCCCTATCTGTTCAACCAAATTTTGCAATTTTCACAGCTTTCTAAATATTTTACCTTAAGTTTAACTTCATAGAAACTAGGTATATCCTGAATTGTACAGGTGTCAAATTTCTGCATGCCAATTTTCAACATACATTCAAAATCATATAAGAAAGCAGAGAGCTTCCGAAAGGAGGTACCACTAAAAATAACCCATGGTTTTCTGGAAATCTTAAATTAGTATATTCTGGAGCGCATTAATCCTCAGTTTTTAATGCAAACTCATAGACAGGTAAATTTTGACTCAAAATGGTCTTAATATATTTCTCTTTCATCAAAACTTTCATTTCTGCAAATTTGTTGGTTAGTTTTGGTGAACAATGACATCAAATGCACTATTTTTTGTCCGAGTAGGCCTACTTTCACGTTCTAAATTAAGGGAGTAATTGGTGGTATGACACCTAAAGCTAATCCAATCAGATGAATATCCATTATCTAAAAAAAAATTCACTGGATATTCAATTGCAATTATGCCTCCTGCTTTAAAAACATTTCTGTATTGTCTTTTGGATGATGGCGCATCTGCGGTAGTGAATAAAGCGTACGATATATTGACAAAGTTCTTAGATGTATGGCTTTAGTAGAATGTATATAATCTATAAATATTTTTTTTAAATTTTTTTCATTTAGGTTTATCATTACAAATGCACCGTATTTATGTTCACACCTTTGATAACTATTAACAAGTTTGACTGATCAGGAGATTAGAAAAATTGAAAATGGGGCATACATTCTACATGGCATTATTTTTCTTCTGGGGGTCAACATTTTATCCAAGACAATGTCGACCTACATGTAACTACAGAAACAATAAAAGTTCTCCGTATGACTTTGGTTGGCTAAAAGGCAACATCGGTCCGGTATGATGTCATCCAACTTTCTACATGATTTGATCTGTTTACGCATTGGTTTAGGTATAGGGGGAGGGTTGAGATTTCCAAAAAATGTTAAACCCGCCTCAATTTTGCGCCTGTCCCAAGTCAGGAGCATCTGGCCTTTCTTAGTTTTGTATGATTTTTTTTATTTTAATTTCTTGAGTATATTTCGAAGCTTAGTATGATGTCCATTATCATTTCAAACTAGTACATTTTTGTTTAGGGGCCAGTTGAAGAACGCCTCCGGGTTTTGGAGTTTCTTGCTGCATTGATGACCCATTGGTGGTCTTCAGTTGTTGCCTGCTTTTTGAACGGGTTGGTGTCTCTTTGACAAATCCCTCATGTACATTCCTAAAAATTAATTCAATCTGTATATAGTAGATCTTGTGTCGTCTTTGAGCAAAACCTCTGCTGTACTGATATATTCCCATGCCAAGGAAGTTGTCTTTGTATGGATATGTTGACCGATAAGAATGATGAGATTACAAGTTAAAATGAAGCTATAATATTCCGATATCGCAATATTCCGACACCTAAATGGTCCAACTTCCCATTGGTCCGACGTTTTGGTCATTTAGGTTATACGCTAACGGGATTTTAACATAAGAAAGTCAAATAAAAGGTTCAATATAAGGATAACCTTCTCCTCCGTTTGAAGCCGTGAAACAAGATATAAAAAAGTAATACTTAGTGACAAAGTAGCCGAACGTCATCACTAGCGTAATTAAAAAAAAAATACAAACTACTTTGTCAAGTGTTGTTTGATTAATTAGATATCCCAAGAAACACGGCGGCCGACTAAAGTAAAATCAAACACAGACTGACGTACAATGAGTGATCATATTTTCCTTGTGATGTTTTATATTAAAATTGTCAATTTGTTGATATAAATATACTAGTAGCACTTTACTCATTTTAGTAATGTTAGTTAGTACTCTTATCATATCTGATTTAGTGATGTAAATGAAATGATCCAGACTCAACATATTGCATAACAATAATAAAAAAAAAATCTGCCCTATGGTTGTCTGATCTTGAAGCGGTTGGCAGGCTTTCAAACTAACAGGAGACCATACGCTTCCTCAATTTTAATGTACAGCTCATCATGGGACTTTTCTGAACAATTAAAAATACGTCATATGTTATATTTTCCCCTTGCTTCAAATATATTGTTTCTGATTATTTATATCAAATTTGTAGATATATGTTTGTAAATACGTGCAATTAAATGATATGGAGGTATTATAAGATTTAGATAATGCAAGGGCGACTACAGATACATTTGTATGACTTAATGGTTGATTTTCAAAGACTCCGAGAGAAAACGTTACGTAACATGCGTTACCGTTAAAATCAACCAAAATTAATTAATACCATGATAGAAATATATTTTCCCAACAGTAATACAGCATTCCTATAAAAATATTTCGTTTTTGCATTTGTTTTGACTCGATTTTTCTACTGGAAGTATCCGTGAATTGAAATTGCACCCATGACCTTTGACCTCGATTTAAAAAAAAAATGCACCATAATTTCTTTTGACGACCGGGATATTTAGAAAGTACACATTCTTAGCTTTCCAGTGATATATGATTTAGCCGTGTGTTAGGTAGGTGCATTAAAAATGTAAATTTGGCTGTCATATCACTCGCCTAAAAGGTACACGTGTAAATGCTATTTATAGATAGGTCTGCTTGATTGGATATATATAAGGAATTCGGGTAGCATTTCATGCACGGGTGGTTTGATAGTAGTTCAAGTCATTCGAGTCATGCAGTCAAGTGTTCTAGGTGCCTTTTCCAAATAAATAATTTTAAAAATTATTTATGCACAGGTTGATAGTCCAGGATAGGTCGCAAATATTGATGCGCTAGTCAGAGACAGACAATTCTCACAATTTTCATTGATATAAAATGAATTACGTCTATTTATTATCGGAATAAAAATGCATTGACTTTTGCAAGTGGCTACTCCCAAGTGAGAGTTGTGTTTGATATTGATAAATGCTTTATGTTCGGTTGAGGTAACGAATTAGAACATAACGCTTTCTAATCTCATCAATCCATCAACCTTTTCCTTGTTCTGTAGCGGTGAAGCTTATGATTTGTCTTTGAAGTACAGAAGTAATTAAAAAAGGACACAAATGATTAATCTGAGCACAGCTGTAATTGGACTCCAATACATTGTAGGCATCAAAACTGTACTAATTTCAATGTCTATTTGCCTCGTATAGACAAGAATATTTTCTGGTAAAACCATGTTTTTTTAATTTTATATATATATATATATATATATCTTCATTAAAAAAAGTTTGAGAACATCTTATTAGTTTCAATAGTTGTGCAGAGTGTTTGTTTAGGAATATACCCAGTACCAGCCTATAATAACAATTGTTCAGCGAAGTTGAATGACATTGCTTCGTAAGTTCTTGGTAAAGGTCTATTTGAAACCACTTTTATTCAGATGAAGGAACATGTATATGTCAAGGAAAAAAAGACAGACTAACGTATGATTTGCCCCAGCATGAACAAGACAATACGTCGACTATATAAATATACAGTCAAATACGTTTTGTGAAAATATACTTTATCACTTTTTGGGTCTTTTGGATAATGTTGTTTGTGCTGTATTTAGACCCCTCTATCAAGACATTTGTTTTTTATGCACACGTATACAAGTTGCGGTTTAAATCAAAAGCAATCATAGGTATGAAAGTTGTTTTCAATTTAGATTTTCTTTTTGCTGGTATTATATTTTCCTTTGGGTTTATATGATCCGTTTATCCTAGTCTGACTCTTTTAAGTACAAGATTCTATCCTAAATTGATGTAAGTTTCATGGCCTTCAAAATACTGTTTCGAACCCTAACATCACTGAAGAGCTATTTATTGTCGAAATCCGGATATGGTGTACTAATGTTTGCACCTATTATTTGCGGTATTCCATCTTTTCCGCAGGTTAATCGTTTTCTATTACACACGTAGGTATTAATTTCATATTAAGAATGATTTTGCAACATCTTGTTATCCGTTTATTTGGCAATTGCCTATGACAGGGTTCAAAAACATCAGTTGTTTGACCTGTTAGTCAAATGCGTTTTGTATTTTGGAAATTATTGCTTATGCCTTAATTATACCCCTCTACCAAGAGATTGGTTTTGCAGGCACACGTAAATAAATTGCGGTTTTTATCAAATGCAATCCTAGGTTTGAACGTTGTTTTCAATTAAGACTTGTTTATATGTATGTTACAGGCATTTTCTAACTTAAGGAATTTTGTAAAATGCCTGAAAAGTTTAGGCATTCTCTAAATAGCCTGCAAGATTCAGTCATTATACATAATGACTTATTTTTCTAGGCATTTTACAAAAAATGCCTGAAATTATTTAAGAATGAAATATTAGAAATAAAAACAATTGAAAGCTTTGAACACCAGAACTATTTTATTTATGGAAAGTATTACTGAATTTAAAAAGGAGAGTTTAAATAATCAAGAATAAATTTTACTGAATTATTCAAAAAAACTCGACAATTATTTATCATTTCTCAAAATGTGTGGATGACAGAACTGTAACATAATATTTGTCCTGAACTTTTGTAGATACATAATTAATTGGCGTAAAATCGGGTTTTAGCACTACAACCATATTTGGAGAAACCAGAATCATCGCACATTAGTTCTTCCATTACCTTTACTGACAAAACACTTAACGTTTGACAGCATTGTGTTTCGTGATAATCAATTGTCAATTGACCCCTTATGAAGTAATTGCCCTTTATTGTCAATTTAAAACATTTTTTTCAAACAATTGTGATCTTTTGCACAAATAAATTTAAACCTAGCCACAATTTGCAATAGGCTATCTTGATTGAAAAATGTATCCGATGACGTTACCGACCATATATTTGCATCACATCAAAACACAGCCTTGTATGGCAAAACCCATATTGTAGATGGGAATTTGTTTCGATGTGGGTGTGTAAAATTATAATTATCATTATTTCTGAATTGGATTATTAAATATTGTCATATGTTAGAAAAATGCAAATCTTTCTTCACGTAAAGAACTCTACATTTTTTTTATTTATATTTATGGCTTTTCTGCAGGTTGAATTTATGTCCCTATCCAAAATACCTTCATTTTTAATTGCAAGCAGCAGTTGAAACTTTTATCCTTAATCCGGGTCAATCCCCTACAGAAATAACCCATATGAATTAATATTATAACCAAATTTCTTACGTCTAAAAAAATGGATGGCATATTTGTGACTGAAAGCAAACAAACAACAATCAGTTAATTAGAAAGAAATCTTTTTCTCTGCTTCATATGTTTTGTTTTAATTTTCTGTTTTGAATCCAGAATTTCTAAAATTTCTATTATACATTATTTTCTACTGACAGAAGAACTTGTCTTTCTGCCATTTTGACAAAATTGACACAAATTCATTTCTGGTATCTGAAAAACAGAGTGAGTATGTACTTTATGTAGTTTCTCAAAAAGTATGCATCATATGACATGCAAACCTTCCCAGCTGGATTTTTTAGAAAATAAATTAATTCTACCGAACCATTAGATATGTTCTTTTTAAGATATTGGGTTTTGTCCACTTTTGTCAATGATAACCTTCTTCTACAAATTGCCTAAAATTAAACAGGTAATTTGTTGAATTTTGCTTCAAAATTTTAGTCGTTTTACAAAATGACTAGGTAAGTTAAGTCATTTTGTATAATGCCTGTCAAGGTAAGGCATTTTATAAAATCCCTGAAAATTCAGTCATTTTACGAAATGCCTAAATTTAGAAAATGTCTGTAACATATATATATATATATAATCTGCTCACATATATAGTTTATTAAACAAAAATGTTTGATGATGTTCCTATTTTAAGTCTCGCACGTCATGAGTAAAAGACTTTACTACTTCAAATTCAATAATTCTAATTTTGCCATTTGGTAAGGGACTTTCTGTTTTGAATTGTCCTGGAAGGTCGGTATTTTTGTCATTTTACTTTTCACAAGGATCCCGGTGGGGTAGGGGTGAATACATGCATCAGTAGTATACTACTGTTCTAAAATCATATTTCGATTGAGAGAAAAAAAATCTGGGTTACTAGCTAAAACCGAGGGAAATACATCATATATAATGCGGGGTTCACACATTGCCGATTATTGCTCCTGTTTGAAATCAGACAGCGAAACGAAACAAAAAGTGAAAAAGTCGGATTACTATCCTCAATTATCATTGTCGTGATAAAATTATTTTTTTTACAAATTTTAATTAAAGTTTGAATTTCCATCCACGATTCACAGGATCGTAATCAGACTTTTGACACATTTTATTCGGGAATGGTCCTTTCAAGGACGGCAGTAAAAACCGTGAATGTGTGACCCCAGCTTAAAAGGAAAACAACAAAACAACAGAAAAATGAAATACAACAAAAAAATAAACAACAATGCAGCATAAATTGAAACGAACTATTAGATGACAACTGCCTGATTCGTGACTTGGTAAAGGACATTTTTAGAAAAACATTGTGGATTGAACATAGTTTTATGGATAGCCGTATCAACCCACAACAAGTGATTTACAGATCAGACGACTTTAACAGTATATTGTTACGGCCAGAAATCGCCTTTAAATTGTAGCCAACAAAAGACACAAATCAATAATAAAATTTAACAATATTTATTATATAAAAGTTTACAAGAATATTACACAAATATTACTGTCAACTTAACTGTCAAAATATGAGTCCAATCTTTTATCTTTATCTGTATCCGGATATCTTTCGGATTCCAATCTGAATATTACGTTCACTACTAAGGTCAAAATCCAGTATGATGTTGTTTGTAGAATAAAAGTGTCAATCCAAATGCTGTGAATGCTAATGTCTATCGATGTCTAAGTCCAAGTCCAAGAGTGATTGTTTAACTTTAGTGTCTGTATATATATAGTTATCATGGAAGATTCTAGAACAGTCTATAATGGAACATCCTAGAAAGTTACAACAAAAGTTTCTAGTAAAATGTAGAAGTTTATATAACGCATCTTTTATTAAGATCATTCTGGAAAGTTCCAATCATTCTGTAATTGTTCCAGTGATTTCTAAACTGCACAGTTCTAAGATTATTCTGTAGACAACTATCAGGCCACACAACACAAATCAGGCCAACATAAATAAATATAATAACTACAATATCATAACACCTCGATCCCCCTTAAAAGAAATTTTTGTGTAACAAAAACTTATCATGAATAAAATGAACAAAAATACATAGTATATACAAAGTGTTTTAATAATCTCTAGATAAAGCATCAGCTATAACATTATCTTTACCCTTAATATGTTTTACAATTACATCATATTCCTGTAACAAAAAAACTCCACCTAGTCAACCTCTGATTTTTGTTTCTCATTTTATGTATGAAGGTGAGAGGATTATGATCAGTACAAACAAGAATAGGATATACAGCGGGATTCAAATATACATCAAAATGTTGAAATGCTGACAACATTGCAAAACACGCTTTTTCAATAGTTGAATAATTTTTCTGATGTTTATCTAATTTCTTGGAAAAATATGATATAGATTTCTCAACATTATCATCTGTCTCTTGATATAAAACAGCTCCAATTCCTACATCGCTTGCATCAACGGCAAGTTTAAATTGTTTTTCAAAGTCTGGAGTAATCAGAACTGGACTATTAATTAAAAGTGATTTGCTATTTTCAAAAGCGTTTTGACAATTTTCACTCCAGAAAAAATTTAGAATCTTTTCGTAAAAGATGAGTCAATGGTTGAACCACAGTAGCAAAATTTGAACAAAATTTTCTGTAAAATCCAATCATGTCTAAATATCTCATAAAATTGTTTTCTATTTGTAGGAGGAGGAAATTTGGTAATGGCTTCTACTTTAGCCATAATAGGTTTCACTTGACCTTGGCCAACTATATGCCCTAAATATTCAACAGTGGCCTGACAAAATTCGATTGTGACAATCTATCAAAAGTATCATACAAATGTGTTAAATGCTGTTCACAGCTATCACTACATACAATTAGACCATCAATATAAGCATAACAACAGTTTAAATCTTTTATAACATTATTGATCATTCTTTGAAATGTAACTGGTGCACTTTTCATGCCAAACGGCATTACAGTATATTGAAACAAGCCATCTGGTGTAACAAAAGCTGATATTTCACGAGCTCTCTGTGTCAGTGGAACTTGCCAATAACCTTTCAACAAATCATATTTACTCACAAATTTTGCTTGACCAATGTTATCAATACAATCGTCTATCCTTGGAATCGGATAGGAATCAGATTTTGAGACTGAATTTACTTTTCTGAAATCAGTCACGAAACGAAAGGTTTTATCTGGTTTTGGCACAAGGAGACAAGGAGAGCTCCATTCAGTGTTACTCGGCTCAATAATATCATTGTCAAGCATATATTTAATTTCTTTTCTCATAACTTCAAGTTTGAGTGGATTGAGCCGGTAAGGATGTTGCTTAATGGGAGAAGCATATCCTACATCAACATCATGAAAAACAGCAGTGGTTTTGTTTGGCACATCTGGAAAAAGATTTTTGAAAGAAAATACCAAAGCTTTTATTTTTTTTCTACGATCAAAAGACAGATGTGCAAGTTTTGAGTCTAAATTTGACAAAATTTCTGAATTTTTCAATCTAACCGTCTCTTCCATAGTTTTAGAACTAAAAGGTTGTTCAATTACATCTGGTTTGTCATGATTGTTCTCAAATTTAACCATGCCTAAAGTGGCAACTGGTTTACTCTCACATTCATTAGTACGCTCAAAATATGGTTTTAACATATTAATATGACACACTCTATTTTGTTTGCGCCGACCTGGAGTTTTTACAATATACATGTAATTCAAATCATTGATTTTACTCTCTATTGTATAAGGACCACAATATTTAGCCTGTAAAGGATGTCCAGGGACTGGCAAAAATACAAGTACCTTATCACCAGGCTCAAAAACTCTATCCCTGGCATCTTTATCATACCAAATTTTCATCTTGTTCTGTACATTTTTAAAAGTTTTTCTGAGCAATTTGACAAGCAGTATACAATTTTTCTTTAAATCTAGATACATTGTCTAAAAGATTCAAGTCAGTATGTTCAGTAAGCCACTTTTCCTTAATCAATTTTAACGGTCCCCTTACAGTATGGCCAAATACCAACTCAAAGGGACTAAATCCAAGGGATTCTTGAACAGCCTCTCGGACTGCAAAAAGTAGAAAGTGAACTCCATCATCCCAGTCTCTGTTAAATTGAAGACAAAAAGTTCTAATCATGTTCTTCAACGTTTGATGAAAACGTTCTAAGGCACCTTGAGATTCTGGATGGTACGCACTTGATCTATACTGAGCAATCCCTAACTGGTACACGACTTGCTGAAATAAACCTGACATGAAATTTGATCCCTGGTCGGACTGTATAAACTTAGGAAGTCCTACTAATGTGAAAAATTTGATAAGAGCTTTGGCAATAGTAGGTGTCTTGATATTTCTAAGCGGAATAGCCTCAGGAAAGCGAGTGGATGTACACATGATTGTCAATAAATAGGCATTTCCAGTTTTGGTCTTTGGTAAAGGTCCAACGCAGTCAATTAGAACTCTGCTGAAAGGTTTGTCAAAGGCTGGAATAGGCAGAAGTGGTGCTGGTGGTATTTTCTGGTTAGGCTTACCAACAACCTTGCATATATGGCATGATTTGCAGTATTCTGCGACATCATTTCGAAGTCTGGGCCAGTAGAAATGCTGCAATATCTTAAGGCAAGTCTTCCTTATACCTAAGTGTCCAGCCAAGGGGATGTCATGGGCAAGACCAATAATTTCTTGCCTATACACTTTAGGCACCACCACTTGGTATACCACTCTCCATTCCTCCTCTGGGGTAGCATCAGGAGACCTCCACTTCCTCATTAAAATGCCGTCCTGATGGTAATAGCATTCGGCCACTTTGTCTGCTTCCTCCTGTGGTTGCGCCCGCTGGTTGAGCTGGAGAACCTCAGGGTCTTTATGTTGTTCTTCGAATAAATTCTTTCGGTCTAATAAATGGCTGTTTACGTCTGGCCATGGCATAATAACATTCTTGTTAACACTAGGTGATCTTATTATGGCCTTTTCTGAGCTACCAGGACCTTCAATGTCTGCTAGGAAAGTGTCAGAAAGGTCCATGTAATCAAACTGGTCTTCTTGCAAATTCTCATCTTGTTTTCTAGCCATCGCCCTAGTAACAACACAAGCTGGATACAATTCAGCATCATATTCATGTGATTTAACATCCACCGCTGGTTCACTGGTAACAATTGGTTCAGCAACCACTTTGTTCCTAGCTAGATCATTTCCTAGCAATAATGTAACACCCTCAACAGGGAGATTAGGACGAACACCCACAATAACTGGTCCAGTTATCAAATCTGACTTCAGTTAAATACGATGGAGAGGAACATCTATACAACCTAACTCTACACTTTGTAACAAAACGGAGGCACCAACAGAAGTCTTCTCGGACAAAGGCAACACACCTTCTAACAATAAAGACTGAGAAGCTCCAGTGTCCCGTAAAATCTTAATAGGCTGAAGAGTGGTATCATCAACAATAGAAATAAACCCATCAGACATAAAGGGTTTATATTCCTCCATGTAATCACAAAAACTGGACTTAAAAGCCTGACTCGCAGGACATTCCAACGTACTGGTAATACAAGGTGTCGTACAAGTACTGGACTTCGGTTATTATCTCGTTCATTCTTCTTCTGGAGTCTAAAACAATCAGCCATCAGGTGACCATTTTTCTTAAAATAAGCACAAATCAGTGACTTCTTTTCAAAAGTATCAAATTTTGGACTAGACATATTATAACTGGACTGACTCTTATTCTGTGCAACAGGCTTACTATCAGTACGCTCAGTGCTTTGATTTTTGTAATTTCCACTTGAAGTATTAACATTGTGACCCTTGAAACTTCTTTTATGTGAAAGGGTATAATTATCTGAAATTACAGCTGCATCATGTATTGTCCCAACAGTTTTGTCGTCTAAATGTGTTTTTAAGTCTAAATGAACACATTGTTTGAACTCTTCTAATAACATCAATTGTCTTAGGTTATCAAAATTGTTATCTGTTTTCTTTGAAGTAAGCCATTTATCAAATAGATCTTCTTTTTCCCGAGCAAATTCCACATAGGGTTGTGAATCAAACTTTTTATAAGATCTAAATTTCTGTCTATATGCTTCTGGTACTAGCTCATAAGCTTTCAAAACTTCCTGTTTTACCGTGTCATAATCGGAACTTTTTTCTGATGGAAGTGCGGAGTATATTTCAGCGGCCTTACCCTCAAAAACACTTTGTAGCATTGTAGTCCAATATGGCTTTGGCCAATTCAAATTATGAGCAATTTTCTCAAACTGTGGAAAATATTTATCGACTGTTTTTTCACAAAATCTGGGAACCAAACGTATATTTTTTGCTGCATCAAAATAATCTGATTTCGACTGGACTCTAGAGTTGCTTTCTTCTTTGACCATTTCAATTTTCAGTTTTTCCATCTCTAGCTTTTCTCTCATTTCCAGTTCTTTAAATTTAAATTCATCTTCTTTTTCTTTTTCATCCATTTCCAACCTTTCCTTCATTTCAAGTTCTTTTATTTTCTCTGTCTCCTTCATTTCCAGTTCTTTTAATTTAAGTTTATGCTCTAATTCAAGCTGTTTTAATTTAAAGGCGTCAACGTTTTCGACCTTAAGATCAAGAGCCTCTTCACCTAAAATTTCTTCGTCCACTAATTTGTCTATAACCAAATTTTTTATAATTTGTTTTCTCATAGATACTCTAAAATCTAATTTCAGATGTTTAGCCAGCAACACTAATTCCTCCTTCTTTAAATTATCAAACCCCTCCAGGTCTGGCGTTTTCAAAAATTTACCGGCATCAAATGCCATTTTGTAGAATTTTGTTGGCTAGTTATAATAAAAATTACTAAACAAATTTTGAATAAGATATTTTCAGTCTCCCGGACGAGCCCCCAATTTCTGTTACGGCCAGAAATCGCCTTTAAATTGTAGCCAACAAAAGACACAAATCAATAATTAAATTTAACAATATTTATTATATAAAAGTTTACAAGAAGTATTACACAAATATTACTGTCAACTTAACTGTCAAAATATGAGTTCAATCTTTTATCTTTATCTGTATCCGGATATCTTTCGGATTCCAATCTTAATATTACGTTCACTACTAAGGTCAAAATCCTGTATGATGTTGTTTGTAGAATAAAAGTGTCAATCCAAATGCTGTGAATGCTAATGTCTATCGATGTCTAAGTCCAAGTCCAAGAGTGATTGTTTAACTTAAGTGTCTGTATATCTATAATTGTCATGGAAGATTCTAGAACAGTCTATAATGGAACATCCTAGAAAGTTACAACAGAAATTTCTAGTAAAATGTATAAGTTTATATAACGCATCTTTTAATAGGATCATTCTGGAAAGTTCCAATCATTCTGTAATTGTTCCAGTGATTTCTAAACTGCACAGTTCTAAGATTATTCTGTAAACAACTATCAGGCCACACAACACAAATCAGGCCAACATAAATAAATACAATAATTACAATATCATAACAATATGCATATTTGAATATCGATCAACCTATTCGTGTGAGGGATCGTAAATTGTATGTAGTCTTGATTCGAATCAGGCAAACTTGAAAGTCTGTGAAAGAATCGAAAAATCGTCTATTTATATTCACTATTTACTTATTTTGAAGTGTCATATCCTTTTTGGTTCTATTGTGTATCAAATGTATTTACAGAATAATGAAACAAGAGGTCCAAATAACATACAGACAAACAAAGGCTGGCGGGCTTTTCTAAATTTTATATGATAATAATAATGAGCATAATGATTGTAGTATGAACGTAGACAGGTCGTAAGAACAACGTGATGAAGACGGCATGAGGGTGCTAAAATCGTGGTATAAACGTGGTATAGTCGTAGTAGAAGCGTGTTTGGGTCGCAGTAAGAACGTGGTGGTCGAAGTAATGTCGTAGTAAAGTCGCTGTGATATCGTAGCGCAGTCACCGACTAGAATCCCTATAGAGTTATCCCCCTTAAGCCTAAAAACCATTTCACGGGATGAACAACATAATCGTAAGAGATAAAAAAAAAAAAAAAAAAAAAGCCTTAGTGGAATTTGTTCTGGACAAGACCCTAGTTCTTCTTTACATGTGGACCGAAAGATGCAACAACTCATTGTTTGCGGTATGTCGGTAGGCCATTTGAACTAAAAACCTGTAAATCGTAGCCACCTAGTGACTCACCAATGATCAGCAATTCGTGTGATCTTCATAATACCCCAATGTCAAATGTTTACCTTGACTTTTAAAATTACATTTTGTTATGGGATAATCTCAGAAACCATTATACTTACAGAAGTCTTTAATAGTGGAAATGCTTAGGTAATTAAGCATTGTTGGTCGTTATGTAATTTATGTGTAACAAAATAACAATGTCGCCACATCACATTATGGTGCCTTTGAGCTCATTCCTCGGTCTTTGGATGATTTCCTGTGAGTTTTAAACTCTCCTGTTTTATGTATTGTAGACTGCTTCTATTTGTTGAATTCAAAACATAAAAATCGACAAATGTTTAAATCGCTTCTATAATAATGTTCTCTATTTTCGAACTGGTACTTAAAAAGATATGTCTTTACGAAATAAAACTAATATTTAGATACGACATAAGACAACCACTGTCGATTAATACATGGGTCAATTATAGTGAAGCGAGCTGCAAATAATAGACATAATTAATAAAAAGATATATTTTAGTTTTGTAAGCGAGTAGCAAAATATTTTCACATTTATTTAACTTCATATTTCTATTTATTCTAATGCATTGAACAGAGGATCTAGACTTCTTGTCATACAGGATTTCCATGCATACCTTGGCGACTTATTACATGACTCAAACCATAAAAAGGCTCACGATTTGCAAGAAGAGTGAACATAAAATACGTCCTTTAATTTAACACAATGTATAAAATTACAGTTCAAAACATGTCGCTACTGAGTTGAGACACCGTCATATCGTATTGGTCATCCAATTATCAATAGTGAATAGAAACACGACATAAAAAAAGAAAAAGAACGATATTATCATGCGTATAGGATGACAAAAAGAGATAACAAAATATCATAGGTATTTTGTAAATATTATTGCAAATATAATGGAAAACAAATAATAAGATAAACAACAATTTACAAAACGCTAAAAACGCTCAAAATGACTTACAATTACTTAACCAAAGACCAAAGATAATCTCCTGTGCTCTAGAATGGTAAGCAGGTTGTCATACGTATGGGGTATCCTTGCGTACATTGTAATTCACGGTATGTAGCCATTCGGTGGGTAGTCACATTATGTCATGTCATTATCGGCTACAAACGGACGGTATTGTGTCTACGACAATTATTACAAATCGGTCTTGCTTATTTAGCAAATCGTCAGCCTTCTAATTGTATAAAAAAAAGTTGAAAAAGAGGAGTAAGATATCATAACAAAGTTAATGGAAGCAAACGTTAGACAAACAACATTCTACCAACCCCCCAAAAATAGAAAACAAAAGATTGGCCAACAAAAGCCCAACAGAAGGCCGCGGGTTTTTTTAATGGTTAGCAGGTTCTGTTACATATGAAAAACCCCTTGTATATTCTGGTTCCCAGGAATACGTCCCAGTTATCATCTGATAGGTTTACACTGTAACACATTGAAAATAGCGATTTAGGAACAGTCCCGATGCGTAGCTCATGGCAGGTATGCAGAATTTTAATAGAAAATGTTTCTTTCTTGTCATAATCGATTAATAAGGGGTGAGATTGTGGTCTAAACATTCAAATCATATTCAATAGCATATTCACCAATTCTTGTGAAATACACTTACGTAACGTATCAAATATCACGTCACTCAAATTTTTGTGAAGTCAATATCGTTGATCTACTCAAATCAGTTTCTCAACACAGTCAGCAAACTTTATTCCGTTAGTTTATCATGTTTATTTTTTTATTTTCACGGACTTCTTCCATTTTGAGTTTAACATGGAGTTCGTTATTTTTAAATACATTTTCACCATTATGGAATATGTGTTGAATACAAAGTAAAACAATTGTGTATAATATACTTGAATGTAATTGGATGTTAAGTACACTGCAGAGTTAAACGTATACAAACTGAAGTCTGCCAAACTATTGACTGCAGATGTCAATCTGAATTACAAAAGCTTGAGAAAAAATTTATACAGACAAACAAGCAAGCCAACCAAACCTTTAAACTATAAGCATACGGACAATACTAGTAGCTCTTTTTTGCCAACCGACCATAATTTACGATGTAAGTCAAGTATGAAGCATGCATAACTATGTATGGTGTATCCTTTGTTTCAAATGTAATGGGCTAGATCAATGCAGTGAACAAGGTTTCATAGTATTTGGCTATTCAAAAAGTAGAATAACAAAAAATACCGAACTCCAAGGAAAATTCAAAACGAAAAGTCCCTTATCAAATGGCAAAGTCAATCAAAAGCTTAAACATAGTCATATTCCTAACATGGTTCATGCATTTCCTCATGTAGAAAATGGTGGATAACAAATAAGTAATAAAAAAACATGTTACACATATTGAGTGGTTAGGGTATTGAAATAGAAAAAGCAAATCTTTATGTATTTTCATTTAATGTCAAATGTTCTATTTTGTACAAACGACACAAAGAACATCTGCTTCATTGGTATACGGAGGACATCTTAAACTACCACATTTGGTTCGGAGAGGATAAAACAAAGCTCCATTTTCACCTCCATTATTATTGTCCAACGGTTCTGCATTGATGTCAAGACAGGCATAGTCTTTTTTATAATGAGTGTAATGATCACTCATCAGATAACCATGATATTCTGAGTTCCATTCTTTATAGCAAGTCTTGCGACCTAATGAAAATAAAGGCAAGTATATTATTGAATAGTGGTAGATATTTGTAATTGTAAGTAAAACTGGTAAATAAACGTATTCTAAAAGGTTACCAATTAAAAACTGTAATTAAATCTTTGAATATTGGATTTATTGGTATTATATTGATTTTCTTATCAGTAAATTTCAACCATACTAGATATTATAATTATACGCATATGCAAATTCACGAAACTACAGTCTGTCGATACCTATATTTTGGCAATGCACAAGGTCATGTTTTTCTGAGACTGTTGGTGACGTCTTTACACAAAATCCTTTGTTGAATGTTTACTGAATGATATTTTTTGTTTTAAATACATGATTAATTATAAGTTGCTATGGGCTTTGAACTAAATGAAGCTGCCAGTAACTACAAGTTCTCTCAGATCTTTGCTTAGTGGTTATTTTTTTCGTTTTGTTTATTTGTGAGATGTATAGATACGTTTCCAAGTCCGGTCTGTGTTTTCATTAGGTGTTGTTCTGCTTTGTATCGATCTGATGATTTAAGCCCTTTCAAATATTTTATATAGTTTGGTCTATGTTGGTCCTGTTACATCACTGTCCCAGGTTAGGGGAATTGTTTAGCACCAGCAAACTAGTTTAACCCCGCAACATTCGTTATGTGCCTGTCCAGAACCAGGAGTATATGGTCATATTTGTTTTTCGTAAATCTGTTCGATTTTATTTTTATAAAGTACGGGGTTAGACCGTGAATTTCCTCAATTGATTTGTTTTATATTTTTCATGTCGGGGCCTTTTATAGCCGACTATACGGTATTGGTTTTCTTATTGTTAAAAGCCGTACGACTGCCTGTAATTGCTTACTACCACTTCATTAAAACTTTGATGGATAGAAGGCAATCAAACCGCCTTATTTTTATATGGACAGATTTTTTTTATTGCGGTTGGTGTGTATTTCAGGATCTTGTTTACTATTTCCTAACTTCTTTCCATAACAAATACGTTAAACAACGTAGAGTCACCCTTAAAGGGGCACTAGCTACGAGATATAGAAAAAAATAAAATATGATTTGTTTTTTGGTTCAATCATTCATGAAAGTAAATATTGAAATGAAAATTGGCTTTTAGCAGTCAGTTTGGTTAAGTTATGTCAAATTAACCAAATAAACATCGCTAATGAATTATTTACTTGCAAGTGAATAATTCTGCCTCATTAAATCCGTATTCATGTGAAGTTCAATAGAGCCTCTTAGTTGGAGAGGGGTTACGCATGAACTTGGCGTGTCAGCTAATAAAATAATAATAATGTCAACAATGGAATTGAAACAAGTGTAAATCACTTGGTTGACCGATGCGATTTACAAAAACTAATTCCTATACAGGTAAAAACTATTAGTAACATATTGTAACCTATCATATGAAATCAACAGACCTAGAAAAATCCAAATGCTCGAGTTCGCTATCTATTTATGTTAATGTCGGCAGTCTTCGGAAGTTGACCTCGATGGTTAATAAGATGTCGTCTAGACTAAAATACTAACGAAATGCTGATACACAATTTCGAGTTTATACATCGTACATTGTTTATTTTAGCCTTTTTTAATTTGGATTTACGTTTTAGTATGTTATAAGTCGATTATTAGAATTTCGGTGAACATTAATTTGACAGCTGGTGCCCTTTTAAGACATCTGTGTGAATTGACAAAATTCTTTTTTTATCGTACACTGGTTTAGTTATTAAGGAAACTCGTTTTTCCTTAACATTGTACACAATACCACAAAGTTATATGAAACGATATGCTGTTTTGTCCCAAAAAGTATATTAAGAAAATCATGAAAATGTGGAAGATAAACTTCCCAAAGTCATAGATAACACATTGTATAAATTCTCCTGAAAAAAATGTTATGTACATAATTAAGCATAACATAATGTGACAATTCAAACAAACTAATGTACCTGGTATTATCAGGACAGCTGACCTCCGTTGTTTGTAACATACAGCACAAGGTACTTCCTTGTTTTGCATACTTTCTGACCATCCTGAAGGTTTTGATGCCGAACCAAGTTCATATTCCCCACCATATACCTGGTCATTACTATATGATTGGTGCTGTCCATTTTCTGGATCATTAGGGAGACATAAATAGTTCACACCACCTCCTTTATTTGAATGTGCATTCCCACCGACTTGCCCTGAAAGGCAAACAATGTGATGAAACCTTACTTTTAAAGAACATAAATAAGTTCGAATTATCTAATCACTAGAAAGTTTTCTTCAAATAATCATTATGTCGTAATGACTCTTAATACGAACACAATGGGCTCTATATAACTGACTATTGTTATATGATTGGTGCTGTCCGTTTTCTGGATCATTAGGGAGACATGAAAGGTTCATTCCACCTCCCATATTATTCCGCCAACTTGACAATGCCCTTAAAACATACATTGTGCACACTTGTTTTCACTCGATGAAATAAAACGTTTAGTTGCATTCAGTTACTGAGGATTCATTATTATTCGTTGGATATCAATGTTCGTGGGTTTCGTGGGTACAGGTTAACCACGAATTTCAATATTCAACGAATTGCACATTTTTATAGGCTCGCATGCAGAGATTGATAAACCACAAAATCAAATATCTACAAAAATGCAAGTTTTTCTCAATCCACGAAAATTGGTATCCACGAAAATAAATGAATCCACAGTAATCATAAATAAAAAACGTCCAACTTAATTTGCTGGTTTTTTATAAGTCAGAACTATGTCTTAAAAATTAAAGAATATGGTAAAACTAAAAACTTAATTTTCTTCTCTTTTTTTTATACTTCTATAACACAAAAACTAGAGGTTCTAAAGAGCCTGTGTCGCTCACCTTGGTCTATGTGAATATTAAACAAAGGACACAGATGGATTCATGACAAAATTGTGTTTTGGTGATGGTGATGTGTTTGTAGATCTTACTTTACTGAACATTCTTGCTGCTTACCATTATCTTTATTTATAATGAACTTGGCCCAGTAGTTTCAAAGGAAAATGTTAGTGAAAATTTACAATTTTTGAAAATTGTTAAAAATTTACTATAAAGGGAAATAACTCCTAAGGGGTCAATTGATCAATTTGGTCATGTTGACTTATTTTTAGGTCTTACTTTGCTGTACATTATTGCTGTTTACAGTATATTTCTATCTATAATAATATTCAAGATAATAACAAAAAACGGCAAAATTTTATTAAAACTGCCAATTCAGGGGCAGCAACCCAACAACCGGTTGTCCGATTCACCTGAACATTTTCAGGCAGATAGATTCAGGGGCAGCAACCCAACAACCTGTTGTCCGATTCACCTGAACATTTTCAGGCAGATAGATCTTTACCTAATAAACAATTTTACCCCATGTCAGATTTGCTCTAAATGCTTTGGTTTCAGAGGTATAAGCCAAAATCTACATTTTATCCCTATATTCTATTTTTAGCCATAGCGGCCATCTTGGTTGGTTGGCCGGATTACGCCACACATTTTTTAAACTAAATACCCCAATGATGATTGTGGCCAAGTTTGGTTTAATTTGGCTCAGTCGTTTCAGAGAAAAAGATTTTTGTAAAAGCTAATGACGGACGACGACATCGACGACGACGACGACGGACGACGGACGCAAAGTGATGAGAAAAGCTCACTTGGCCCTTCGGGCTAGGTGAGCTAATGATAAATTTCTTTTGTACGAATATGTTCTTATCATAAAGACTGGATATTACCGAAAATCAAACACATGTATTACTGAAAAATGATTACACCAGGGTTTTCGATATCACAAACTAGTCAAAACATTTACTAAATTTTATCATCGTTATAAGGAAATAATTCGTAAATATAACTCAACATGCAGATATCTTATACGTGCAGGTATTTCACATCCAATCTTTTATGGTAATATTCTTTTCAAAGTTAAAAAATGACAGTATTCACCTCAAAAGCTAACAAAACCTTTAAACAGACTTATTAAGAGGGGATATAGTTACGATACTGTTGTCAGGTCATTAAAGATTGCATATTTTGGCTTTAATATTGATTCACTTATAGGGTCTTTGCATCGGAATTAAACACATTTATTCTAAAACCAGTTGTTGGCATGACACGGGTTATGTTCTTCCCATATATATATGATGGTATAATACTAAACCCCTAACAGAAGGGATTGTGCCTGATATTCATATGATGAAGACATAATCTTTCAATCAGTTTTATTGAGGTCTGGAGCTGGCATGTCAGTAACTGCTAGTAGTCTGTTGTTATTTATGTATTATTGTCATTTTGTTTATTTTCTTTTCTTTCATATTCTGACGTCGGACTCGGACTTCTCCTTAACTGAGTTTTACTGTGCGTATTAGTGCATTTGTTTTTTTCTACATTGGCTAGAGGTATAGGGGAAGGGTTGAGATCTCAAAAACATGTTTAACCCCGCCGCAATTTTGCGCCTGTCCCAAGTCAGGAGCCGCTGGCCTTTGTTAGTTTTGTATGATTTTTTATTTTAGTTTCTTGTGTATAATTCGGAGTTTAGTATGACGTCCATTATCACTGAAGTAGTATACATATTTGTTTAGGGGCCAGCTGAAGGACGCCTCCGGGTGCGGGAGTTTCTAGCTACATTGAAGACCCATTGGTGGCCTTCGATTGTTGTCTGTTCTATGGTCGGGTTGTTGTCGCTTTGACACATTCTTCATTGCATTTCTCAATTTTATTCTATATACATTTGTAGTAACGAAAACAAAAAATTTTATTGAACTTATTGAACGGTCTTTCTTGGAACTAAATGTACCATTGATCAAATTCAAAATGCCTTGCAAACTACATTTGTATTTATTTTTAATCTGCCACTACTTCTAACAACTATTTACCTGTATAAATAATGTCAGCACCTGCAGGACAGCCTTTACGTCCCCATCGGATATACGTCACGCCATTCCCTGTATAATAAAATTTTAATACTGTAAATCCATAAAGTAAATATATATAGAGTTCCACGACTCGTAATTTAGTGGAAATAACAACAAAACAATAAATGTATCTTAACACACTAGAACATATTTCAGAGTTTAACGAGGTCAATCTTTTTTATTTCATATTTAATAGTCACAGCGATGTCATATGCCAGTGGCATTTAGAAATACAATTATTATGTCAGCTATCAAAATAACAGACATATTGTATATACATCTTATTCCTGAATGTTTTTATCTAGTTGCACACAATGCTAGACTAATTTCTTTTTATGTTACATGTTTAAACTGAAAGCAGACTTGACTATAGTTTTACTCTGGGTTAAATATGCTTTCATACAAACCAATATTGTGCTTATAAATAAACTTTGTACAACCATAATATCATTTGTGAAATTGATGTGGTACCTATTCCTATTAAAGAACATTGTATACTTAACGCTCACTACTTTCGAATTATTCATTATAAAAGGAATTCGGTCCAAATTTTACAGAGATTCAAACACAATAAACAAACACTAGCTCTTATAATATTATGAATATCTGTCCAGCTTTCTAATCTATTTGTATCTACGATGTGAAAAAAATGCGTGACGCTGATGTCAAGTTAACTTTCCAACTATTTACTTTAATTTGCCAACAAGAAAAAATATAACTTTGAAAATTCCTGCTTTTTTCAATTTATTGTCAATGCCTCACATAAATTCCAATATCTGATAATATCTAAATGTTAATTTTATCAATTGTAGTATGTTATATCTTAACTTAATTTTAAAACATAAACACTGAAGATCAAAGGATCGATTTCCTCATCATGATGAAAGAGTTTTCTTATCGTCATTTTGTAAAACCTCAAGAAAATATTTTAATTCAATATTGAATAGAATTATCGAAATATCAATCAAATAACCACTTTAATCGTAACTTGTGCCGACGGTGTAGACATTTTGATATGGGAGAACGCAAATTAGAATGAAAAACCAAGAGGAGTAATTCCAACTCTGTAATAGTTGTCTGTCCTAAAACGTTTGAATTATGACGTGTTTAATCAAGGACGAAAATTTAATAAACTATAACGATTATCGTTTAAAAGTACCCAATAATAAACCTAAGCGTTTTGATGTATCAGAATTGTTTATGCCAAAAGATGCAGAATATTCGGTTGGTTTCAGCATTTTCTTTTTTGTCTCTGGGCACAAAAATACTGAAATATTTCTTTAATAATACAGTATATGGTAAACTATTTTAAAAATGCTATTATGAAATAGGAAGCATAATGGTTGCTTATATTATACACGGATTTTCAAAAGATCTTTTTTAAACACACAGTTTCTAGGGACAACACACAACGTTCTATCATACTGACAATCACAGAATGCAACAAAATATTTATCTGATATTTTTGATGAAAGGGCAAGTTATATTGTCTTTGACAATCATTTGAACAAAATAAGTAAACTATGATTTTGGGGCCTTTGAATCTGACTTTGTGGTATGGGATTTGCCTATAATAATAATACCAATTGCTGTTGATTTCGGTTGTGAAGAGTTGTCTTATTGGCGATCATACCATGTCTTTTTCTTATGAGCACAGAGATGTGTGTTGAGACGAAAAACGAGGCCTATGACTCACAACAATATTTCTTGCAGGGGAATTTGTTTTTCAAAAACAATACAAATTATCTACACAATAACAAGAATGAAGAAAATTTATGAGCAGTTGTACATCAAGCACAATACGCTTTCTACAATAAAAAGAAATGGAATTGTGTATTGATTCAAGGCACAAAATTTCGACACGAACTTGGTTGCGCCAAAACAAAAGCAAGTGAGTGAACATTTCCATATTTACATCCGATGAATATAAAAACAAATACCTGCTAGACTTTCTTGAATGGCGGCTGTAATAGTAGCATTGATTTCTTCAATTCCTTTGTTTACTTTTTGCTTCATAACATCGTTCATCGCATTTTCAAAACCTTTCTTTATCTCCGACGCAATATATGTCTTCAGATGATCATTCATATTCTTAACATCTAAGTCTGCTTTTAATGTCGCTTTTAGACCATCTAATAACGGCATAGTGACGATATCATCACACTTACTATTGCCACTACATGTATTGCCCTGTACTTGGATCAAAAGCAGAGACAATGTACATGTAAAAACGACAATGACCATTAAAAAACACATGACGCCCTTTTACTTCCAAAAATGTTTAACCATTTCAAATTGTGCTCAAGTTTATTTATAAATGAAGTGGATATTGTATTGGCGTCATGGGTTTCCGTCCGCCGGAAACCGGATGCTTTTACAATGTTTTAATATCGTTTTGAACGACCTTGAATATGATTAATTACTCAATTGTTTTTTGAATTTAAACAGCAGATAATTTTTAATTCGAAATTTTGAACTGTAAGAGAAAAATGCTGCTGAGAACACGAATACCCCCGCTCACGTCTTAATATTTTCAAAGTAAAAAAGAGGTTCCCAGCATTGTATTTGAGTTTTATAATAAGGATGTTCTTATCCTAGGCAGAAAACCCTAGCCGTATTAAGCACAACTTTTGGTCCATAGTGCTCTTCAACTTTGTACTTGTTTTGGCTTTCGAACCTTTTTTCATCTGAACGTCACTGGTTAGTATTGTGTGGACGAAACGCACGTCTGGCGTATTAAATTTTGAACCTGGTACCGTTTGTAAACTATTATTCGTGTGTTTCTCTGTCCTATATGTTCTCCCATTTATTTGTATTGTAGTTCTGTCGTGTAATGTTGTCATTTAAATGTTATATTTAACATTGCCATAAAAGCGGGAGGTTTGGCATGCCACAAAACCAGGTTCAATCCACCATTGTTTTCTTAAAATGACCTGTACGAAGGCAGGAAAATTGTCATTGTTATATTATAGTTCTTTTCTGTGTGTGTTACATTTTAATGTTGTGTTTTTGTTGTGTTGTTGTTCTCCTCTATATTTGATGCGTTTCCCTCAGTTTTAGTTTGTAACCCAGATTTGTTTTTTTCTCAATCGATTTATGAGTTTCGAACAGCGGTATACTACTGTTGTCTTTATTTACAAAAATTGCATTAGGGATATTAAGCAAGAGTTGGTAAATGGAAAATATTTTTTCCAAGTTATAAAAGGGCGTCACCCTAGACAGGGACAGTCTATACTAAATGGACCGGTCACTTATGACTTTGTCTATACAAATTTGCAGTTAGAACTGTGCTTATGTCACATAGCAAATCATTTCACATTTACGAAGTTTTAATGGTTTTTCTCATAACCATACGTTTAATTTTAATGACGTAACATTTTTATGAACGTTTATACATTTGTCATTGCAAAATGCTGTTTAAAAAATGATAATTTGGATGGTTTTTAAAATATAAACCTTAGAACTTTGAGGTATTTTGTTAGTAAATTTCGAGTGGCCGCCATCTTGTACAATATGTAACATATTTGAACGACTGCAGTGTTCTTCAAAACGATATGCCCCAGTTTGAATAATTTAACATTCTTTTGAAATATTATATAATTGTCTTTGTAAATGAGTATTTATCAGATTTTATGTTAAAAATATCAAAAAAAATATATCAGAGATACAAATCTAAGTTTATTGTTGGGATGCCAAGTTATCAATAAAAATTAAAAGAGATGAGTCCCGTTACTATAGATAAACTCATAATAGAAACCAGGAATAACATTTAATACTTACGCCAGACGCGCGTTTCGTCTACAAAAGACTTATCAGTGACGCTCGAATCAAAAGTCTTATGAAAGGCCAAATTAAGTACGAAGTTGAAGAGCATTGAGGACGGACCCGGCGTGCTCTAAAACAGTAAACACACTACTACCCGAAAACTTTTGGTTCTTAGCAATGTTTATGAGTTTCATAACATATGCATGAGGCAGACCTAAATAAGAGTGCGGAAACGAAAATGATCGCAATTTTCAAGTTGTAAGTCATAACCCTAGAACAACAAGTGGCTCACTGCCCACATTTCAGACTTTCTGCAAATATGAAAGGATCAAATTCAACTATAATTCTAGCAGGTTATTTGTTTTAAACACAAAATTTAAGTGTACGTTTTATTTGCTTTTGCGTAAAAACCGAAATAAGCTTTTATTTCATTGTTGATTCCTTTTTTTTTCTGTAGCATATAAAGACATATGAAGTATTCAAACTTACTAGTTCTTCATTTTGTTTCTGTTAATGATTCAACCTGTTTTCTTTGATCTGAATATACCGAACATTCTGAAAACGTCTGGTAAGAATCGACCTACAGTCCTTAGACTAAATACGCACAAGATTCTTTTTTCTTGTATTTTGTCATGGAATGGGTTTAAACCGTAACATGCTTAACAAATTGTGAATGAGATAATTGCTACCTTAGAATCAGGACTATGGTTATGAGCATAAGTTGGCTTATCCTATTCTAAGCGGACAAAGGGAGGAGGTAGGTTCACATTAAAGAACAAAATAAATATGCTTAAATGAGTTGAAAAATCCTAATTCCGAGTATGATACATGTGAGGTACGTACAAAATGTATGAAAACAAATAATTATGCTATAAAACATATTCAAATCGAATTTGCCTATAAGTGCCAAAAACAATACATTAAGGCCCCCTTGTTTGAATACCAATGTAGAACAAACTGATTAGGGGACATTATAATTGTTTTCTGTAGATATAGGATGCATAGTTACAAGACTTCTTAAATATAAAAAAAAGAAGATGTGGTATGATTGCCAATGAGACAACTCTCCACAAATGACTTAATAACAAAGATATTAACAGCTATAGGTCACCGTACGGCCTTCAACAATGGACAAAGCCCATACCGCATAGTCAGCTATAAAAGACCCCGAAATGACATGTACAATGTAAACCAATTCAAACGAGAAAACTAACGGCATAATTGTACAAAAAAAACGAACGAAAAACAAATATGAACTGGTCAACAAAAGAAACGATACACGACTTTTTTTCAAATTTAGGATGAAGGTTTCCGTTTATAGGGCCAATATTGAAAGTAGTAATATTAAATGACTATGGAAATATAACAATTTTAAAAAAAAAATTGTTTTCATGACGTCATTTGGCGAAATTAATTTTTTTTGACAAAACTTACATAAAACGAAAATTTAAAAAACAAAAGTTACAACTAATGATGCCAACCTCCCATTTAAAGGTAAACAAAATGTCTGCGATCAATTCTTTTTTCTAAATCACACAGTTTCTTCGTTTAATTGTAAAGCAAAGTTCGGCCCACAAGAAATCGTTAAAATGTAGACACTTTCAAGTGATTTACCATAGACAAAATGTGAAAAGTGAACTTAAAAAAAACGGTAACAATCTTAAAACTAACCAAAAATCCATCTTTTATATCAGTAGTGTTTTCCTTAAATACCTATATTTAACACAAAGTAGAGAAACTGGAAGAAAACAAACTCCAACTTGAGTGATTGGAACATTATTTCTATAAATGAAGTAAATATAATGTTCATATTCCTGGCTCTGGCGTCATAATCTATATCCTAATCATTATTTTTTTTCTATTTTTCATGAATCCTATGTGGATAAAATAAAGGTGTCCGTAAAGATAAGCATTTCAGCAGGTCAAAATTTTATCAAAATCCATAACATCAGGTAAACATAATTATGTGTTCATACTTTGCATGCATGCTTGTTGCCTTTAAACTTACTTATTTCCGTATCGGTCCAACATTGTGTAGCCAATGCCATATAAATTCCAAGGTCACATCCACATGATGATGCTTCACATCGTTCTCCCCAGTCCGTATGCTTACAGTCATCAAAATGCATTGCGTTCTCGGGGCACGAAATGTTTTGTAAGTACTCTCTCGTCATGTCCAATGAACTATCCAAGAGGTAAATATATTGTTTCCTATAACTCATACCACCAAATCTAAAGAAGACAAAAACAAAATGCGATTACGAATTGTTTAAGTTTTTTTTCGGCTTTTGGCACAAATCACAAAACTCTACAGACTTTTACTCAAAATAGGGCCTATTTTATGTTATAGAGGTCTGTTATTTAGTTTGACAGCTTCGGACAGTCTAATGGTTGAACTTTTCAAACTGCTTTAATTTATATCTGAACTATTATGCCCCAATTCTATTTCGTATGTTTAAAATAAAAAGATATGAATGTGGTAGGTATATGAAACAAATTTGCAAACTGTCGACACTAGGTACTGTTTCTGTAGACAATAAAAAACAAAGGACAATGACTGTGTCCCCGGACTAATAGCCTTATATCATCCTTTTCAGTAAATAATTGGCTTTCGAGTGAAATTTACATTTTTAACATAACGTTATCCCTAGTTCAGATCCAAGAAAGCCTCTCATTTCTCGATTCAATCAAATATATAAACAATATAGTGTTAACAGGTTTATCGTATTTTTCCAACTGTTTCGTGCTGAATACATAACAAAACAAGTTGATAATTTCAAAATCTTGATCTTATATTGTTTCTTTATTGCAGCTAAAATAGTGCTACAAATATAGTAAAATGTCAACACGAATAAAGAATTATTTTCCGTCCCGAAACGAGAGTTATATTGTGATAACAAGTGACAAAACAGGGAATCAATATTGCGATATATCACTGTGTTTTTTGTAGGTAGTAGGGTAAATACATTCCATGTTATTTTATCATTACGTTTATGTACCTACATCCAAGTGTGTGACAAAGTGCATTGACTTCTAACGTCCCGTTGATTCCGTTGAAGCACACAAATCCCCAGTGGCCATTGAAGAAAACCTCCACAACCCCTTCGCGTAAGTTATTCAGATCCATGCCTGGTATTTTCACTGTCAATCGAACTGGTACATCTGGAACTTAAGTCAGTACATGTGATTTTTAAAGCATTTTCCATTATTTTTCACAACGACAAGAAACTTAATATAGTTCCGAAACATTTTCTACATGAACAGTAAAATAATACATGAAATAGAATTAAACCTTACTTTTTTAACCAATTTCGACTATTGAGATGGGTTACAAGAAATGATTTGGCTCCGTCAGTATACATAAGGAAATTTTAATGTTTAGCATATCCCACAACTTGATCGGATTTAAACTTTTTTTATTTTGCCTAAACTGTGTTTCGTTAAAATGTACCGAATGATTAATTGAAGATAACTATAACTGAACTTATAAGATCATACTTACGCACTTGATATTATACAGATATAGTCTTTCATTAGACGAGGGATAGCTATTGTTCGCTTGCGAAACGGCAGACAATTGAATTGTGGAAAGTGAAGTATTTTATGTTTCAACACAACTAATCTTCTTTCATATCGAAAAAAACAAATGAAGGATGTTTGACATTCAAGTCTTACCAACATTTGGCCATCTTTGTTGTATAGAACATAGCCAGCGGGTTAAGAGCAAATACAAATGCAATGAATTATAGAAAAAAATAAAACAAATAGAGAATTGAATATTACTTGTAATAGTTTCAGCTGAGAATGAAAAAGGGGAATGCATCAAAGAGGAAACAATCCGACCAAAGAGCAGAACGCCACCGAAGGCCACAGATTAGTCTTCAATACAGTGAGGAATCCCGCATCCGGAGACGTGCGTCAGCTTTAACAATAATGTCATTTACAAATATATAAAATACTGTTAGATGTATATCGAAACAAATGTAGATGAGATATAATAAAAAAACATATACTAACCATGCTTACATTTACTTAATTTTAATTATGGTGGATAGTTGTCTAATTGACAATCATACCACATCCTCTCATTTTTATAAGATATTGCACTATTACATACTTTCTATAGGTTGTAATCTACACGTTACTCCAACCAAAAACATACAATCGGTCTTCGGGTCCGGGCAGAAGCACTGACTTATATATGTAGCATTAGGAGAGCATCGGAGTCCAAATATACACATACGATGTCGATTTCGTCTTGAAGTTACAAAAAATTCGAACACAGGCTTGTCATCTATTAATCGATTACGTGGTACACCTCCATACCTGTATAGACAAACTATTTTTATTTTATTTTACGAATTGGCAGATTTGGGTTAAAAAATAAATCAATGAGTTATGTTTGATTGCCAGTGAGACAATTCTCCACCAACGACAAACTGATGCATATCAATTTTTATGTTAGCAACTAAAGGTTACAGTCGGGCGCAAATAAACACTGCATAACAAGCTTTAATATAACCCCGACATTTAAAAACAACGTAAATTAATTCAAACGAGAAACCAACACCCTGATTTATATACAACTAATTACAACAAGGGAAACCAAACAAACTGATTAACATGTTACTGATTTTATAAAGACACATACCAAAAAGGGCCCAACCCTCTCCAAAAATGTTACAGCGGTGTAACACCGCAACATGTATAAGATCACACTATTGAAATCAGTTTAAATAGTTTGACACATGAGAACGATACAAAGCGCAAAAGCAAACAAACAAAAATACTAAAATCACAAACTACCGATCTGAGATCCTAAGAGTTGCTGAAAGTATCACACAACTTCAAAAACGCCATATATAAAAAAACAAACTATCAATCAGTACAAATCCAATGGATTTATAGTAATGATGTCATATAAAATATAGAAAAAATAACTTTGTGCAATGCCAAACATATAAGTATCGACAGAATGTAGAACCGTAGGACTTTATAAATGTTTAACAGTACCTGTTAAATAATGCATTAATTTATTGATAAGAAAATCAATGTTGATACTGGTTGAAGTCGAATTTTCAACTGAGCATGCATATTAGTAGTAAACATAGAAGAAAACAAAAGCAATTACTAGTATATTTCTACACATTTGAGAATTTTTTTTCTTTGCAGTAGATCTTTCTTATATTTGATCATCCACATCTGATTGACATCTTTTGATAGATATAACGTATCACAATATTTCTAAAGACCATATTTTACTGTACAAGAAATGGTGGTTAGAAGTTTGAAATGGTCTTGATGACAATTGATGTTTGTGAAGTTTCTGTATTTAATCCAGAATAAATAAAGAAGACTGTCAACCCTTTTATTTATTTTATCTTATTACAAAGGAAAAGAATAGGGGATTTGCGTTTTAATAAATCTTGCCTTTCTTGGATGATGAATGGGATTATTTTGGATTTCAGTTTTTGCTGTGAATTCCAAGAATCTTAGTGAGACATTTCAAATAATTATTTTTTTCCCATTTAAAACAATATTGTTTCAGGATTTGTTTGTTGAAACAAAAACACATGTGTCATGAAAGAGGATAACTTAGTTTCTATGTTGTATCATGTGTACTATTGTTTGTCTGTTTGTCCTTGGCTTTGTCAGTTTATTTTCGATTTATGAGTTTGACTGTCCCTCTTGTATCTATCGTCCCTCTTTTATTTATATCCTTGTGTATCTTCAAAGGTCAGAAACCCGTATACTAATTGTACATCGTACTTTTTTATGCGCATCTGATTCGATGACAGGTTTAATTCATTCAGATATCGATAAATAACCAGTTTAAGACATTGAACTTTTAATTTATTTTTAGACATACCGTCTTGGTTTTTCGCATTGTACGGATCCCTAGCTATGATTGCTTCTATCCATTTTATTTGAATAATAGGTGTTTTTTTGTTATTATTTCAAAGACCGCAACTTGAATTGTAACTGTTTTCGAGGTATTTAGTTCTTTTTAGTTTTAATGAATTACATAAATGAGCTTATGCAAAATACGCCTTCATGATAGTAAAAATAATATTTATCATTCATTAATGAGGTTACACGTCCGCCGGCAAGGTAACTACTATTAACTTTCATGCCCAAACAAGGGCTTCGTCTTTGGCAATATTACAGAAACTCTAAAAACCACTGAAATAGCCGTGTGCGTCTTTCGGAGTCTTGTAGACAGTTTGTATTCCTACTCCAAACAAAGACAAAGTTTTGTCGCATTCGGTGAGTGCATGTACATCAGGCAACAGTTTACAAAGTGTTGGGGAAAGACAGACACATAGTTAGTGAATGGTTGAAAATCTTCGCCAATCCTTGAAACTGCTAATTCTCTTCATCTGCACTCACAACTCGCTTGTATGTGTCATATATTTATTATAGCGAACACATAGATCAATCACATTTGTATTAGAGGTCCGTATGATTGTTCTTTCGCATTTTTACATTTCCCTAAACTTCGTGTCAAAGTTTAAGGCATTGAGTATCAGCCTCCTCTTGTGTGCTAAACAAGTGACGACAGCTATTAACAGTGTTGTTTTACATAACTTTGACCATTTTGGAATTTACAAATTTCTGTCTATGGAAAACTCACATCAGGTGGAATTGTAGGCCGGATTTGTCAAAGTTTTCCAGTCAGGAATACTTCTCCCCTCAATAATCTGATAAACTTTGTTGGAAGCTGTAGTCTTTGTGCGGCGTTCCCTTTCGGCAGACTTTAAAGAGTTGTGCATGTCGTAGCGGGCAAAAACATCTGCTAGTATGTGCGCTATAGAAATTCATTGGGACATATTTTTTTAATAGTCAGCTGCTAGGTCACCGAATGTTTTACCTTTTTTAACATCAGTACATTGAACCAATACCATACCATCTCTGATGTAAGTTGTGAATGATGGTACAAAAGAAGTTAGGGAAAGTGCACAAGATACTTCAGATTCTAATTGCTTCACCAAATCCAACTTGCATGATTTTCTCATGATGCCGTCATCTTGAATAAGGGAAATTGGAATGTGATAGCACATGTTCTATGGCAACATCATCTCTACAATTTGCCAAAATCAGTGCACGTATAAATAGAAGTTATGGATTTATGTGACCTGATATTTTTTCACTCCGATTTGAATTTCGTGGTCATGTTTTCAAATGTTTTTATTTATATTGGACTATAAAAACTCCTTGACTTATCTAAAGAAAGAACACTAGTGATAAAATGTTTAAACATGTTCAAGCCTTCCTCGACAGCTCTGAGCAAAGAACCTCGAATATCTCTTGTAGCATGCATTCTAGAAGATATAAGGGATCATAGGGATCAGTCATGGGTCATTCAGATGGTTCACAATGGCAACAACATGTTCTTCGTCTCTTTTCATTGCTGTTGGTTTTGTTTCCTCTTGTGAATTTGCATAATTTGCAGCAATTCCAGCCCTTTTAACTTTACACGACTAAGGGATTCTAGGAAATGTCTAGTAAGGGTCTACCTAACAAGCGCCTTTTGATTTGTTATACCTACAGTGCCACCTGTTCCCCTTGAGGTTTTTATAACGATCTTTTCTGTTGCCATGTCGGTCCATGTACTGTTAAAATGTGCAGGAGTCTGTCTAAAAGCAAAGTAGACATCTATAAAAGGTGATCGAATATTCTCAGAAAGTTGAAGCATATCAAGTATGTAAATTGGCAACCACCTTCAGTAGTTGGTACGGTTGATTACAAAAACATAAAGTAACATATGAGATGACGATCTCAAGGAAGTGATCAATTTCCCTCTCGCTCTGCTCTTACATTTGACAGCAAAATGCCTACTGCTTCATGGAACTTATCCACGTATTTGAATGTAAGTGACACAGCACATCCCCGTTGCGTATATGTATCTATAAGAAGCTGTATATGAGCTTCGAATTACTCCGTCATATGAGCGTTAGGACTTGTGTTTGGGTTGAATTGAAGAAATAATTCTTCTGAGATAAAGGAATTTGATATTATTGATTGATAAAGGTACAAATATATGAAATATCATTTAACTGTTAATTATTTTACGTTTTGCGTTAAAAGAAATTGATGAAATTGAATGGAAACGAACACTTTTAAATGCAACGTATTCGTAGTGTTAATCTTTTACATAATCTCCTTAATAACGGATTAATTTTGCTAAACTTTATGTACAATAGTTAAAATAAGGTGTAGCAACAATGTATATAATAACATTAATCATATAACGGATGTTATTTTACAGTGTAGACCTCAAAACTTTTCTAAGTCGATTTTTCGTTCATGTCAACTAACGTACTTCAAAGCCCAATTTACAAAAATTGCACCGTACGATTTTTTCACGACAAGTCAATGTGTTAAGTTTAACCTTTGAACTACCAATACTGTGATTTATAGCCGTATAGTCCGAATGACAATTAAACTCCTTAAATAAGCGACTTTTCTTTACTCGGTCACCGTACTACAAAGAAAGATGTCAAGATGATTGTATTACAATTATATATGGTTTATACTACCACGAATATATTAAACGGTATACATACGGATATCTAAGTGATCTACACACCAATGATGTCTCTATTGTTCTGCAGCCCCGGAAGTCAAACCGATTCCATTTGTTCTGTTGGAGAACTTCAACAAGTCCTTCCCCTTCCTGTGTATAGGATTCCAGTCTCGTGGTGGTTAATACTGATTCTTAAATTCATATAACTATTATTGTAGGAAATTTTATTATCTGATGTCCTTTCTTTATACGTTGAGGAAATACATGAACATATGGCAGTTTTTGATAATTGAATTATATTTGTTAATAAAAGAGTGAAATATCTTCCCAAAATCCGATGTTTAGGTTTAACTTAAGGACAAATCAAATCGAAAATTGCTATAAAAACATAAAGGGCATCTGAAAGCTGACTGAAATTTTCTTGAATATTTCGTCTGCATTAAGTGTTGATCGCAATATATAGCCTGAACTGGCTCTATTGAAGCTGTGAATGTTGATACCCTTAAATTACCTGTAAGTGTTGTGTTTATGTTTGGGGGGGGGGAATCAAATATAACTCAGTCGACCTACACTTTATTATCTCAGAGAAGGTTTCATACAGTAAAGTTATATTCGCACAGGGCGACACCTTTTTGTTTTAGCTCAGCATATAATTTGTGTAGATTTAAAGTGCAAATTTTTTTTTTTTACAATTATAAATTTTAAAATTTGTATTCCTCTCAAAATCTCGGCAACCAGATATTGATTGAAAACAAAAGTTTATCAGTCAATATTTTCAAAGAAGCTAGTACATGTATGTATACAAGAAATAGCTAATGGTCGATTCCTCATTTTGGAATTTAAATTTTCAATTATTCAAATTTACTGCATCACGCCTTTTATTTTTTTTAATTTTTGTTCCCTAACAAGGAACTAACATCTGATTGGAAGTATCTTTTTTAATAACATATAATAACGATTTGCTATATCCTCAATATGAAAATATTCTGTCGTGTTTTGTGTGCTATTGTCTGTCTTTATATAAAAGAGAAGATGTGGTATGAATGCCAATGAGACAACTCTTCACTCGAGACCAAATCACACACAAATTTACAACTTTAGGTCACTATATGGCTTTCAACAATGAGCAAAGCCCTACAACATAATTAGCTGAAAAAGGTCCCGAAATGACAAACATAAAACAATTCAAACAAGAAAACTAACGGTCTAATTTGTTGTTGTTTTTTTTGGCAACAGCGTTATCAGTTTGAATGGTGAGTTTGAGTGTTCCTCTGGTAAAGGAGTATGTTCGATAAGGTCCTAAAATGGCCCCTCTTTTTAGCGTAAATTTCAAATTTGGATTTATCGACCAACATCACGATAAATTATAGGTAATACATTGACTAGCTAGGACATAAACCATTTTGTTGAAAATTTTACGTTTCTGCGTTTCATTATGACGTCACAAGTTGTACTTATATTGATTTTTCATGAAAAAATCAATGAAAATGGGTGAATTTCCATAGATTATTGCTCATTGTTGAAGCCCGTCAGTGACCTATAGTTGACAATTACACCATACAATGTATCTTCATTTTTGGAAAATGACGCAGTCATTGTTCCATAACTGCCGACCTGAACTTCATTACATTGCCCTGCCTACCGCGCTTGGTTTCGTATTTCCTATTTTCCAAACAAACTGGAATCTGCTTGTGTTATCATTATGCATCATTGTGTAGTATTAAACCAGCCAGGACCCAGTTTACACTGGTTTTTGCTTGTATTCCACTACACTCGAACAAAGTGTTGTAGTTTGACGGGAACCAGTTTTAGAATTTGTAAACTACAAAACGTAATCGGTTATTGTTCATTCCGTTTTGGTGTTTCATACCGACTTATATGGTTTGAATAAGTTAAGACCATTCAAACATTAATGTGATAGGTATATTAAAGATTGTTTTACAAAAGGATTGAACTGTTTTACTTTCAAAGTCGTACTATAGGGATATCTGTCATATACGGATTTCCACTCTCACCGGTTAATTTCTTCCTTTACACGTGCTTTGGAAACTTCCTGTTTAATCGCAAGTTTTAAAATTGTTTTTGAGTGAATTAAACTTATTTTAACAATCATGAAGCGTTCCAGAATCATTTTCTTCTTCTCTTTGATGATGGAAAATAGGTTTTCTCAAGAAAATACCGCAAACGATCGCAGAGGAATTGAAACGTACAAGTCAAGTCGGCACCTGGTTAAATTGGCATCTAGTCAAATCGGCACCTATTCGACGTCAATTCGGCATCCAATAATATTTGATATAATATTTTCTATTCAATTAATAAATTACTGTTACCAAGTACATAGTGAATATGTTGTTGTGTATTTTGGAAAACCACGAAACGACGGTGAATATGTAGTGTATAAAGGTAAACAACGAAGCCCTTACCAAAGCTGTTGTTTTAACAATTAGACAATTTGTGTAATTGTAAAAACAAGTCAATTATTAAAATAAAATGGAGTCCCTTTCAATAAATCAAACTTTCATGCCAAATAATTAGCAAATTTAAGGTGTTTGTTTTTCAGTAAAGTTTAAACAGCATTAAACCAACAATCCTGTACAATGCTCAACTGGTTAAAATAATGCAGAAAAATACACAATATCTCATGTATTAGTCCAAATAATTATGACGTCTGGCAAGGCTATTTTATTATTTTTCTGGGACGCCTTCCTACGACGTTCAGGTGCCAATTTAACTAGGTGCCAGTTTGACTAGAATTCTTTGACAAATGTTTGAAACTATCTGAGTTTCATTAGACCTTTGATAGCAGTAACAAAAAGATTATTTACTTAATATTTTGTGGGAGAAGGGGGTTCAGACTGTGTGGCATCAGGTCTGTTTGTGCCCAATACATTTTCGCACCCTACACGTTCGCACATTCACACTCTACTCATTCACGCCCAATTTTAATTCAAATTCAAGTTGAATAATTGGAAAATTATGGTTGTTGTTTTAAATTGCTTTGGTGTAAATACTGAATGTATTTATAGCTTGGTATGAGTAAAACATTGAAGATTTTAAAGGAAAAAACACAAAAGATAATTGTTTTTAACAGCTTGGTCTCATTGATCTGAAAAAACGAAACAATAAAACATAGAAACCAAAATATAGCAATCCACTAATATAACCAAAACATGATAAAATTTATTCAACACGCAGAAACAAACCTAGTCAGAATCTCACTTCATTTTGAAACAAGTCAATGAAACAAGTTATAGCAATATACTAACCAAAAATGATTAAGAGTTATTCAACACAAAATAAAACGTTGACAAAATACCACTTTATTTAGAAGGGATTATTATTATTTTTAGCAATACCTTATCCAAAACATAATTAAGATTTATTCAACACAAAAAAAAAATTGCTGTCTCACTTTATTTTGAGACAATGACAACAATTATACTTATGAGAAAACACTTGCTTGCATAGTTATTAAACACAAAACCAATTAAGATTGGGTGCGAACATGTAGGGTGTGAAAGTGAAAGGGGTGAAAATGAGTGGGCGCAAACGTGAATGGAGGCGAACGGACTCAGATTCAGACTATGTACCAGTGAGAAATATACAAGCCTTTCTACGGTATTTATTTGTACAATTCAGCTAGTCTTGACCTATTCATTTGTCTTAAAAAACCAGCCAGTTGTCACCTTCACTTCACACACACACACATATACGAATATCAATTATATGCTTACGATACATGCTGCATTGTTAAACTAATTACGGTATGTAAAAATCAAGACTTGCATAAAAACTATCCCAATATTAGAGACAGTGGCGTCATTTTTCTTCAGAGCTTTCAGCTCTTTAATTAGATTTAACTGTGTACATATGCACATGACACAGCCACATAATGAATATTAAATGTACTTTTTGAATTTGTAATAAACTACCACAAAATTAATTAAAATGTCTTTTACAGTGATGGCAAAAGCTGGGAAAGATAAACTTCATGATCATGCAGTTGAACACCTACCTGGTGGAGAGTATGCACAGCCAACCCAAGATATGCTTAATGCAGCACGAACGGTTGGTGAAGCAACAAATGACCGAATCGAGAGTATGTTTGGAATGTTGGACAGGTATATACATGTATATGGTTTTTGAATTTTGAGTTAAACGTATGCATCAGATAAATATTTGAAAAGTGAGAAAAAAAAGAGAAAAAAAACAACAAACATAAACAATGTACATAAACATATACAATATCTAAATCTAGTGATTATATATATGTTGGTCCTAAAATTATAACACACATAAAACTAAACCAAAATAATAAATGAGCAACCTGGACACCACTTGAACCAGGAGTATGGACTGGTGAACTGGTATTTTAAAACATCCGCTAAGTCGTTTTATTACATGTCAAGAAGTTAACAAAATTCAACCATTCATATCTAAACTGGTTTTATATGATAATATGTGAAATTTGATTGTCAAGAACACACTGTTTAAAAATGTTTATTTTTTCAGGCAAATGAAACTAGCGCCATCTTCAAACCCAGTGAATGTTAACAGTCTTATATCTGCAAAGCAAGATAAACCTGTACAGTGGTTAAAGACTTCAAAGCTCTCCATTCAGAATGTTTGCGAAATAGCAATGACGAAAGCTTCACAAAAACGTAAAAACGAAGGAACACGAATAGAACAAATCAAAAAGCGATTTCTTGAAAATAAAGAGGAAAGAGCACAAAAAATAGCTAAACGAAGGAAGATAAGACAAGAACGAAAGCGTAGACTTGATGAAAGTCTGAAAGAAGCTAAGCTTCACCTGTGCCGTAAAAATAAATCTGTTAAAAACATGAACAAGACACAACTGTTAAAGCAGGTTAAATTATGGAGAGCTTTAGCCGAGGTTCAGCATGTGAATTCTAATGATGTTTTAAAAAATTTCAATAAACTCAGTCCTACGGAACAGGTTCTTCACCTCAAAACAATCATTGGAGCTAACAAACAATTAGTAATACAGGAATGGGAATCCTCTGATGAAGAAACTTTGTCAAATGTAAAAGGAGCTCAAAAAGGACTCTTTCAAGAAAATGATGAGTGGAGTTCTTCAGATGAAGAAACATTGGATATGGCATGTGCTCTAGTTCATTTGTAACTGTTTTATTGTAATAGCTTAACTTTTTCATACTCCAACTTAAAAGTTTGTTATATTTTATGTGTGCCAAAGAACCAATTGCAAATACTTGAGTTTTTATTGTTGATTTATTCCAGTGCCAATCTATTTTATGTGTAAATCGGTCTGTTTATTATGCTCCGTCCAAACACTTTTATTTTTACATATTGTCATATATATGCAGATGTATTGAATTTTATTTTTTGATGAATTCATGAAATTGAACAAATGAATGCTGAACATTAGATTTTGATGAATAGCTTTGCAATGTTTATTTTTTAGCAAAGTTATCATTTAATTATGGATGTTTTAAATGTAAAATCTAGTCTAAATGTAAAATCTAGTCTAAATGTAAAATCTAGTCTTAAATGTAAAATCTAGTCTACAGTACATGTATGTGTAGTAGTGGTTATATTTTGATGTCAATGACACTGTGCATTTTATATTTTAATATTTATATTCATGATGTTTTTTATTTGTGCTTTTATTATTCCCCGCCACATAGTGGGGTTATATTTTGTGATACCCTCAGAACAAAAAATGCAGTTTTGTGTCCATCTGTCTGTTCGTGCATCCGTCCCCCAGTGGTTTTCAGAGAAAATAACTTTACAAAAGATGAATGATTTATTTTGAAACTCTGTATAAATGTTAAGTACAATAAATAGCAATTAAAGTTAAATTTTAAGCTAGATCAAGTTATGTCATATTTTTATTTTTTGCCACCCCCCTTTTTTCAACCAATACATCATGTACATGGCAGGGTATCACTAAATGTTTTATTTATGCCATATTTCTTTACATTCAATTAGTAATTATTATTCATATGTAACTCAGGTTTAAAAGAAATATATATTTATATAACTTGTATTGTGAAAAGAAAACTTTTAACATATTTTTGAAATTTGAAGAATTCCAAGAGAATAAATGATCTCCCCTTTTTAAGAAATTTTCATTCATTTATTTATTGAAAAGGAATTGATGAGATATAGAATAATACAAACTATCATATCAATGATTTCATTTAAAAAAGTGATTAATAAAATTGCAATCGAATCAAGATATAAAATATTTTTTTGAAATTTTTTGTTCAGTCTGTAGTTAATTCAAGGTAAAGATATTTCAAACTCTTTGCAAATTTTTTCTGAACTTTATGTTTTATTGTAGCTTCTATTTCAAATAATAAGTAGAAGTTATTATCATTAATATTTAATATTGCTTCTCTGAATTTAGAGGTATAGAATTTCAGAAAAAAAATAAAATGCAAAAGTTTACAAATTTTGTAATATATATTACCTCCCTTTGATATTATCAAAATTTTATTTTTGCTTATTTAGATAAGATACAGTTACTGAAATGATTTTCATAGTAAGATTCTGTCATTTGGTGATAAATATGACATTATTTTAACAATAATGTCTTATATTTCATTGAAATAAAAAAAAAAAATATGGACACATGAACTTAGTTTTTTTTAATACTTTGATATTTGATTTTCTCACATATATAGAACCATGTATCTTCCTTCTTTTAATACTCACTTGCATAATGTATTTTGTTTCATCACTTTGCTTATATTTGTATATGAAACTGTTATTTGGTGTATGATTGGTGTTTTACTTTTTTGTTGAATAAAGTTTTAAAATGGACATTTTTCACTTTTTGGCTAATTGAAAATAGACGAAAATCGCCTCCGAAGCCAATTTAAAACATTCATATCTTTAAAAGTATTTAAGATATCACCAGGAAATTTTGCAGAGTTGTTCTGTGCACGCTTGCCTCTCAGATATTCAAATTTGAGCTGCAAGTTATAATAAATAAAAATGTGGTATGGTTATGAAGTATGACATCAAGCAGCTTTCAACAAATACGCATGGGCCTCACTAACATAGAGCGCATACGTCGACAACAAAGATCTTTTATAATAATGTTTGTGAAGACATTTCACATGTCTTATTTGAATCTTAAGCTTGTCGACGCCTGCGCTCTATGTTTCCTGGTCCTTTATTTGGTTGAAATATGGCTGATTTTGTCAAATTTCACCAAAATCCCTGATCTTGACCTTTTTTGGGTGTAAAAATCAACGTGTTAGAATTAAACTTTGACAAAAACTGTTCTGTTTAACTTTCTAACATGTCTTTAAGGTAACTTAAAACATTTATTGTCTTGTAACTATGAACTTTATAATTGGGGCCAAATATGGCCCTTACCGAACTTACTCCTTTAGTTCGTCTTCCATGCGTGCACGTTTTACCTAGATAAACATCCTTGATTGGTCTACATTGAATGTTAACACTAATCTTATGACATTACATTGATGGTGAGTTTTAAGAACTATCGGTTTGATTGTTATTATTGTTGCCTATTAATATATTACCCTGCAGACAGTATTTCGTACTAGTAAATTTATATAAAATCAATGTGTTATTTTCGTATACATTTATTTTTATATACAACTAGTATTGAATAATTGACTTAAAGAACAACTGTTGATATATATATCTGCGATTTCAATACATAAGGCATTACATATTGATTTGGTCTGTCAAAGGACTTAAATGAGACTGTTATGGTAAAGTTTGTAGCTGATAAAGCAAAATTCATTTCTTTTTATATCTTTTTCAACAGACATTTCGTTACATCCTTAACATTAATGTGTACTGTTTTACAAAATGATTATTTTTTTTCTTGAATTAAGCAAAAAAATAAAGCATTGCTTTTTAACAATAAAATAAGTTCTATTCCATTTAAGGAGGCTCGCGGGTACAAAATATTCAGCAAAACATTAAACATTTGTTTTTTCAATACAAATTTTATTTATTACACTATTAGTTATTAATTTATAGTATGGTACAAACATAACCAAGACAAATCGATTTGGTTTGGCCACAGATGACTTTAAAAATGTTTATATCATTTAAAATGCTCCAAGTTATCTCCCTTTGGTGCAAAAATGTCATTTTTTGACGTTAAAATTGAAATATCTTTTTTGACTCATCGGTGACCTATATTTTTTATTATTGTTTTCAAACAAGCTGTACATAAACTAAACAATTGTAAAATTTAAGCGATTTCTGTAATTAAGTTCTTTTTTTATTTCGATATTACCAATATTTCTCCTATTAGATTAACAGAAAAAAAGGACATTAACAAAAATGTATGCTTCTTTCGGAGGCAGATTGTGGGCTTAAATGAACGGTGACCCCATATTTTTACTTCATATTTCTATAAGGTATAAGACAATGTTTAATCATAGAAAAAAAATTGCGAAATCCTATATTAAAAAAAAAGTTGATTTAGACCTGCGAGCCCCCTTAAATGACCTGAGCCGACTACCATTGCCCAAAACATTAACGAGTAAGCAGTACATAACGCTGTTATATCTAGGAATATAACAACTGTGACTAAAAGTGAAACACGTGGGGATCGTATCAACTTCAACCGTAGCCATAGTGTTTGCGTCGACAGGATAAGCATTTCCTATTATGCATTCTTCACATGCCATACTAATCCACAACGATTCGAAATGTCTATACAGAATTGGTTACATAGATACATTTAGGGATCAGAGAACTGTTATGTGATCAAAAGTCGAAGACCGATAAAACATGTTAATTTTTAAGATTTTAATATACCTTGAATATGAACTTTAAACTGTCTTTCTAAGGCAGTTGATCTTCCTGCATTAACACGACATCTATAAATTCCTGAGTCTGTAGATTGCGTATTTCTTATTAAAAATTTACTCGTGTATTGCTGAGCTGGCCATTTCCTTTATCCAACCGAATATTTTCTATCTCCACTTGCGTTGATTGTTATTTTTGCAGATGTTATGTTATCTATCCTCTCCCACTGACGGACAATAAAAAATATTAACACAGAAGACACGATTTATTATTCGAATAAAACATACAAAACTGAAAATGAAAATTTCATACATAATATATATTTAATGAACGCAGCAATTGAATTTCTGTCTTGCACATGATACTTTCAAAATTTCCATAATAAAAAATCATGAACGACTCTGTAAATTTGTCTTCAACTTATTTATTTCTTATTGTCTTTCTTTAAATTGATATGAATTAAACATAAATCTTCTGAATCAATATTACTTTAATAATTTCTTCTCTTTTTCATTCTAAATTGTTATATGTGATATCAAGTAATCGGTTTTTCTTGTTACATTTATTTTTAAATATTTAGTGTTCATAGCAGATCTTACGTTTCAACATTTTAGTTATCCATGTCACATTCTATGATTGTTCAGACAAAACTTTAAAGGATATACAATATTTAAAAAATCAGACTGATTACTGAGCGACCTTTTTATACCAGTTATCCAAATGAAGGTATTTCTTATTTTTTTCTATTCACCATATCTGCTTTTACTAACTTGAAGATGCATCATCAGAACCAAATTTAAACCAAATGGTTCAGTCACCTAACTCCGTTTCGGAACTATTTTCCTTTCCTCCATCTATAAGAGTAGTATGCGGATCGGAACTAGAAATGCATTGGAGTTTGTTTAGTCACATGTTCAAAGTGAAGAAGTGTGAAAACCGGTTTGTGTCTGTTGTTGTGTGTCTTCAGAGTGTATTCGAATAAAAATTAGCAGATTCAAGATAACGAGTTTATCTTTGTCGCTGTAATAAGTTAGCTTCTATATCTCTCAATTGATACGATATATCTCTCAATTGATACGATATTCCCGTGCTTGCATTTTCTATCATGATTTTCTTGATAGAGGGTTACTGCTCACAAGGAAGCTATTAAATCAAGAGTTCCAAATGGTGAAGTTGAAATCATCCCTTTGTATATTTTACGGACGCCATCACGAGTTGGTTGACCGTTATGGAATAACCATTTCACAAATGATATCGGATATGTTCTTCACGTCGTAACTACAATCCCCTTCCCTTTCATGAATTTGACCTACCGAATTAGACTATTTACCGGATTTGTAATCACATAAGCAACACGACGGGTGCCGCATGTGGAGCAGGATCTGCTTACCCTTCCGGAGCACCTGAGATCACCCCTAGTTTTTGGTGGGGTTCGTGTTGTTTATTCTTCAGTTTTCTATGTTGTGTCATGTGTACTATTGTTTTTCTGTTTGTCTTTTTCATTTTTAGCCATGGCGTTGTCAGTTTGTTTTAGATTTATGAGTTTGACTGTCCCTTTGGTACCTTTCGTCCCTCTTTTAGCTTAGTATTGATAACGAGTAAGCTCGGTCGAAAAAGTACAGAATGACACAAACCGACTGCCGTTCAAATGTCCTTGTTAAATCAACAGTTTTCAATTTCAATGATATTGTGTAATCACACGTTTTATTGCAACTTAATAGGTACAATTTGTAAAATAAACCATTATTGGTCAAATAACGATCTTCAACGAGGTTATTTTGTATTACTACTGTGTTAAGTATTATTGTGTTTGACCTAAACACATTTACAACAACCTATGTGATATACTAAAAGCTGCTGGTAAGTCTGGCGATCAAATTATGTAAAAGTTGCCAGGAATAATCGATCTAATATAGTATTATAACTTTATATGTCATTGTATTATACTATTGTTCTCTGCTGTCTATTCATGTTTTATATTATGTAATATATGTTGTGAATTTTGCTAATGCATGTCTATATGGTTTTACTGTAAAGATTCATTCATTTAGCTTCCAATTTATCTTTATTATGTTCATACATTTAAAAAAATCACCTGAAAATTAGGTTGTGAATCACTGCGAACCTTACATCTAAGAATAATTTGATTGTTTTCTCCTATTCCATAATTACTATAGTAAGGCGGTAGGAACTCTAAAACAGGTACACTTGTTACATCTGAATAAATCACATTTTGAAAATCAAAAATCGTCAGTAGAATTAAAGCATTTGCATCACTCATGATGGAAAGATTGTGGTAGATTTTGTCACATATTTTAGTTTTATCGTGCATTTCATTCATTTTATTTTACACAAAACTGTAAGGTCTTTCATACATTTTTGAAAACTAACCGTTATTAATTTTTAAGGATTTTCTTTAGGGCAAGTTTGTTTTAAAATAAAAAAAAAAAACCAAACAAACCTACTTTGTTTTGACGCATAATCATGATTATTATTCGTACTTTACATTTGTGGGCCATGAAACCTTTTGGAAATGAAGCAAAATCGATATTGTATTTGTTAAAACAATTTTGACAACACCTTTTTACTTTGTTTCTTGTTCGTATACATGATGAATTTTCTTGCATGTGTTTTTTCATCTGAGAAACCAGACAATATATAAAGGTCATACGAAACGTGTGACTTTTGTCCAGTTCCTGAACCAATGCATGCATTTATCGTACACTTAGTCTTCTGTGTACGATTTTATCATTGTTTACCTTTGCAAACAATCAACAAATATTCAAGAAATAGATTATGTCGATGACGGAGCTATGCTTAAGTTTGTTGATTTTCTCTGCCATTTTGGTTTTCAACTTTGTACTTTTTAATTGCAATCACCGTATTTTTACGTGAAAGGTCAAGCTGAGGTAATTGCATACGAAAACATGTCGGCGATTTGTTGGTTGCAGCAAACAATAAAGAAAAGTAAATCTATTCTTAATTTCGAAAAATCAAAGAATTTTTTTCTGAGAAAATGATGTGTACAAAAAAATTATAATGAAAACTAATCATTTAGTTATAAAAAAAAACAGTGACATCTTTTTTTTATTTGAAGTTTCGTATAACTAATGATTCGCATGTTCTTCTGATGTTTTAAAATTAAGCTGTAGACATGCTTAAGCAGATTTCAAAGATAATGATAAAAATACAGTCCAACGTTGAACCTAAGAATTATATATGCTTACCATGTGTTTCAGGGCGCCTATATACATCATAGCCTTCATAACTCATATAAGCCTTGTTGTGGTGCACAGAGACATACAATAAGAATATGTATAACCATTGCATCTTGAAGCCCATTATAAACTCTTAGAAATATATAGTTATGTCTACTAAAGTAGGACTTCTCTTAAAAAAAATCATAACTATCGTTAATAATTTGAATATTTGAGCTGTACTATAAATAGTAATCATCTCAAATTGGCATTAATTTCACTAACATGAAAACTGTAATTTTTGACATTTAAGCGTTGATTACACATGATTAGATACTGATTCGCCTATCTAACAACTACTAAACTAGCATCCTCTAAAATACTTGAATTTAGTTTTCAATTTTGTATGTAATTTAGGTTTTTATGACTGATATTTTTATATATGAAATCGGATGGTTGTTGTGGTATTACTCCAAGCAGATGTTCGCTACTCTTGAAATATTTCATGTGCAATTAACATTAAAACATTTAGTTATTTATACAATGTTCTTGTTAATATTAACCAATTGACATGTATTTCTGATAATGCTAAATCATTGTCCAAGATTAAAAAACATTATTTGTTCCAATCGCAACCTGTCATCTATTTTAATGTATACATTTGTATTCGACCTTTTAACCCCACACAGTAGTGAAATTTTCATTTATGCAATCGGTAAAAAATGTACACATTGTATTTATCTATAGCACCGTTAAGGGTTAAAAGATTGAAAACAATGTATACACAATTACACATAAAATGTTATTTAAACAACAAACACGTGTCAAGAATTTGAAATTTTCCAACATGCGAGACCTAAATTTAGCGGGATGGCAGAGTGCCACAGTCTCCCTATTTATATATATATTTACATTAATAAAACATTTATTTATTTGAAAAAAGTGGTTATTCATTTTTACCAGAGAAAAGTATGAAAGTAGTTATGAAAGCGAGATTTTGATTGGATAAAACAATTAATCAAGCATAAGCTGAATTCATTTAAGCATCAGCTTAAATCATTATAGCATAAGCTAAATTCATTTAAGCATAAGCTAAAATCATTTTAGCATAGGCTAAAATCATTTTAGCATAAGCTGAAATCATTTTAGCATACGCTAAATTCATTTAAGCATAAGCTTAATTCATTTAGGCATAAGCTGAATTTTAATATTTATGACCTTGATTCCGCGCCAAGATTTATATATAAGCTAAACAATTCAGCATATGCTAAAATGATTTTAGCTTATGCAAAATTAATTCAGCTTATGCTAAAACGAATTTAGATTATGCTAAAATCATTTTAGCTTATGCTAAAATCATTTTAGCATATGCTAAATTATAATATAGCTTATGTTAAAATCATTTAAGCATATGCTAAATTCGATGTTTATGACCCTAATTCCGCGTCATAAGACGCCTACAAAAACTCTGAACGAACTATTGGTAACCACCCGTCTTGTTTCCCACGTAATTACTAACTCAGTGATAAGCATATATTGATAGGTCACATTTGAGTTAGATATTCAATAACGGGCAACCAACTCATAATGGCGTCAATACAATTTGCGAAGGGATCATTTCAACTTCGCATTTTGAACTGTTGGTTGGTGGCTTTCTTGTGAGTAGCAACTAACTATCAAGAAACTCATTAAAGTATATTCAATCTGTGAATATAGTATCAACAGGGAGATATATACTCCATATGCAGGCGCTTATAAAATTTAATTACATAGAAATTGAGAATTCACAATTGTATAGCTGAACTCATCTCTTTTTTTCGTCCAGTCTTGTTCACAACAAACCCTCGTCAATATAATAGAACTGTACACATCTATTATACAAGTGAGAGGTTTACTTAGCTATAAAACCAGGCTAAAATCACAATTTTCTACATAGGATAATGTAAGAACGAGCCTGTACTAAGACAGGAATACGACAGTTGTTATCCATTTGTGGTATATTTTCGAGATCTAGATTTTCCAATTTGATTAGGAATTTCCGTTTGAAATTTCCCTCGGAGATCTGTTTGTTTTATTATTTTTCTGTTTCTGTTTTTTCGGAGTTTAGTGTATTTTCTATCTTCTAAGAACCATTTAACAGTTTGTGTGAAGGGGCCAGCTGAAGCCAGCTTCTTGGTGCGGTATATTCTCTATGTGTTGAGAAACTATTGGTTGCTTTTGCCTGTTATCTACTTTTTGGTCCGACTGTTATCTATTTAACACCATTCTCAATTTAAAGTTATAAAAAGACCTTTGTATTACCAAGTGTAATCTTGTATTCCATGATTATAACGATACATTATATGTTTTGTATCATCTCACTAATTTGATTTAACCAAACAGAGTTACATCTTCAATAGTATTTTCAAAAGTAAGACTGAAAACAGCCGATATTAAAGAAATATTACACAATTTTTTTAATTTGTCTGAAAAAAATATTTAAAAATGCTGAAACAATCGTAATAAGCAATAAAATGATCAGATCATAATTAATGAACTGGTAACTAATCACTGATAAAAAAAACTTTGATTGTGTATGCCCTTTTCCAAGTATTTGTATCGTCAACACAAGACTCATCAGTAGTTGGCGCTTGAATCAGGACCGTAAGAAGGATTTACAAACAAAACATGGTAATGATAAAGGGATGACTTAATACTTTAAACCAATTATTCAATAATTTCTTCTTTAGTAGCTACCTGTATTAAGTTTGTCATAATTGAAAACACGAGCTTTGATATGCACTATATATAAATGACAGATTCCTAACTGGAAATCAGAAATCATAATGTGTCGCATACTTATTTCTCGATTGTTCCACCTTGTCAATATCTAGAATTATTTATAGATATATGGGACACTAACACTGGACTGTTAGTAAGTATCTTTTCTGTTTGAGTTTAATGATATAGTATTAAGCATAATTTCTTTAATGCTTGACTCAAACTGCGAAAGGCCATCATCTTTTTATTGGAGATATTACGAAGAAAATGCTTGCTGGTTTTTAATATCATTCTGAATACCATTAGATATCTGATATACATATATTACATGTATGTATAAACAAAAAGTCAATATCTAGTCACGCAAACACCTCATTATACTTTATTATATATAATATAACACCAGCCATGATATTATTGTAGCCTATTGTATTGCCATTCCAAAACAGACCAGAAGGAGAGGTATGCTATTAACTTTTACAGTACTTTTTTTTTATTTCAGGTAAAAAGAAACATCAACACTGACAAGTTCACTCAAAAACGATGCCAGCTATACACCGCTGTATGTATGAATTGCATCGATTTACATTGAATTGTTCAATTGCGTAAAAGAGAAAGCAGATTCAAATACATCTGCATTATAATGTCCACTGAAATTTGTCAGGGAAGTTAATATTTCATCAATTTTTTTAAACAATATAAATAAATAGACAATTTACATGGCAGTATTGCCTGTTAAAATTGTTAAGTATCTTAATTTTGATAATGCATTATAGTTTTGATTTTAGAAATTTAGAAATGTAGATACTGAGCTACGCAAATTCAACCATAAATTCAATAAAAATCGAATGAAAACTCCACATCTCAAACTAAACGAGACAGATGAACGATAAATTTCAGCTATTCTAAACGAAACCGTCAATGATTTCGCGGAAACAGAATGTTTGAGATAACAACTTATAATCTTTATGAATTGTAGAATGAATACGTGGTTAGCTAATGTGCAATTTGTACTAGCAACTGTGATAATAGTTGTGTACAGCCATGATTGTAAGGACTATGAACTGTCGGCATCAGATCAGTCACTGGTAGATATGATGAAACATTATCTCCATACGTCACGAAAAGACAAATGTCCACCACAAAGCAAAACACTCAATGCAGGTTGTTTCAAATTTATCAATTGTGAAATATGTTTTATTAAAATTTTAATGTTGAAGGAAACGCAGTTATGTAAATGTTCCGGACCATATGAGTATTTGGACCATACACGTATGGTAATGACCCTATGCGTATAATCATATGGTCCGACCATACGCGTATGGTCGGACCATATGAGTATATATTCGTTTGGTTATTAACGGGCCGGACCATATGAGTTTTTGGACTATATTGATATTTTTTCAAATATATATTAGAAACGTTTCAATAAAACTATAAACTTTATCTTAAAAAAAACCAAGGATATTTACATAGACATGTATTAATTTTAAAACCCAAAAGGCCACATTCATTGATCTTAGTTTTCATCGCTAATTGCATGTTTTCTTTGGGTGGCATTTAATTCCACACGGTACCATAACTTTTCTGTATTTGCATGTCTTGGTTGTCCACGATCCTATTCAGTTACACATTTTGCCTTACACAATAAACGTGGTAAATCAGTAGACCGGTATACGTTAAGTAACAAAGCTTCCTTTAATTTACAATATGTGCATTTGATTTTGACATCTTCTTATTGTACTTACAAATCAGGAATACAATTAAATCTGTGAAACTGCTTATTTTTATTTAGTTAATCTTTTTTAGTATTAAAATATAATGAAATAATCATTTTAATGTCGTGACAACTAGAAGGGTCATTACTCATAAAGAGTTAAATGTTATCGAAAGTAAACGTGTTAATTACCCGAAAATACGCGAACGGTCGAACCATACGCGTATTGTTGGACCGTATGTGTATATACCCATATGGTCATGACCATACGCGTATGGTCCAAATACTCATATGGACCGAAATATAAAAATTTTAAAAAGATAATTAATTGTGATTAAATTAAAAAAAATTGCCCATTCGTCAATCAGAAACTATATACTGTACATCATATGTAGTACTATGTAAGACCCTGAATTTATAATTAAGGTGGTATAGGAGTCTAAATTTAAAATGATAGAATTTGTTCTTTATTGCCAAACTGTAGTTTATATTAATTTATGTTAAAAACTATAATAAAAATAACAGGTCAACGCCCGTTTTTTAAGGCTACAGGTTGTGACAAAATGACGCGTTTTGTATGGATTATACAGGAAAAAACATCATTATGTGATCAGAAGCTAAACTAACTGATAGAATTATAAAATAAACACAAGAAGATAGCTTTAATAAGATGCATTGAGAATATCAAAAGAAAAGATAAGGTCATCGTGCATTTTCTTCTGGCTAAATTACAAAACAGCAAATTCCATGTAGATTCCTTCCGAAAATGCAATTTGTCATAGTCATCTCTCCTTAAAATGCAAATTTAGAAATAAAAAAATCAATCAAAATTCATTTCCACTTGTAAAAATATTAATATTTATAAGTTATAATCTGATAAATGTATCCTTTGAAATGCAAACTTACATTAGTAATTTGCATTCCTGCATCAAATTTTGCTTACTTGATTGAAAATCTGGACCTTAGATTCTCTGTTTTTTACAATCCAAGATGGCGAAAGACACCCATACCACCTTAAAGTTGTATCCTGCTTTAAACTATTCAATAATCCTATTTGCATGTTTTAACCCCTTTAAATTAAAGTAATCAAAATTACAAGCAGGCTTAGATATTTGAATTTTGTAATCATAATTTTCTTTTATGTGTGTTGTATTTGTACCTTTAGGAGTAACCTATATTCGTTGGGGAAAGACAAACTGTCCAAAGGGAGTTGACATAGTGTATACAGGTAAATGAAAATAGTCTTGCATAAGTCACCTACATCCGGGTGCGGGAATTTCTCGCTACATTGAAGACCTGTTGGTGACCTTCTGCTGTTGTTTTTTATTTGGTCGGGTTGTTGTCTCTTTGACACATTCCCCATTTCCATTCTCAATTTTACATCATATTTATTAGTTGAATGAATTTATTTCGGCACATTGATTTAGATAACTTTAAATAACGTCAGTTGGGTTCAATATTGGTGTTTCGCTTAAATTTCCGTAGTAGGATATAGCAATACTACTTTGAAGAATGTTTAAGAAATAATTCATGGGGGCTTGAATATATCGTGATTTTACCACGGGTTGGCCCTTTATGACAAATATTTTACCCTGAGCGATAGCGAGGGGTAAAATATCGGCATAAAGGGACAACCCGTGGTAAAATCTAGATATATTCAAGCCCCCATGAATTATTTCGATTCTAATAGGACAAATACGGCAATTATTTTGGATCGAAGCGCTCTAGGTGATGGCATTATTTGCCGTTCCAATATATAAACGCACTATTTAATTGACGTAAAATAACGGAGCAAACTGAATAAATGATGATGCTTAAACTATTTATAATAACATATTTAGATAATTTTAGATGAATCTAATAATTATTGTACTTTATATGTCTTATATGTATACAAAAACGGCTAATATAACTCATTTTAGCATCATTTGTTAACGTTTCCTTGTTGTGATGATTTTCCGTTTCACAAGCGTGTATTTTCCCGTAAATTGCTTATATTCTGACGTCATTGTTCTATGACGTCGCGTCGCTCATTCATTAAAAAACATATGACGTGGGGGTACAATGGGAACAGCCCATGAAATATATTCATATTTTACCACGGGTGTGTACTCAAAGCATTTGAAGGACGTCATGTTAGAATAAAGTATAGACAATACGATGAAATGAACGTTTGAACAAACACTTTTCTATGATTGAAAAATTTGACCTGATTGTTTGATAATTGTAAGTCTCATTTGAATGATATGTTTTTTAAACTAATATTTTTTATTGGAGGTGGTGTCAACTATTTATGTCTTCCTAATGACCCAGAGAATGGACAGCATCAATCATATGACAATGACCAGATACATGGAGGTGAATACATTCTTAATTCAAAATGTAAGCCTTCGGGATGGTCAGAAAGTATGTCCAACAAGGAAGTACCATGTGCTGTCTGTTATCAGAAACGAAGATCAGCTGTCATCATGATACCAGGTAAAATTGATAAGACGATGTTCACAATTCGAATTATTTATAAATATAATTTCAGATATTTTGATACTAATATGACAGGAGGAATGTCAATAACAGATTATGTTATAACCCATTAACTTCATTGGTACCGAAATGCTCGACATTAAAAAACATATATCATTAAGTACAAAGTAATATAAAGAGCCTAAAAAGTAGCTCAAATCTTTTTCATTTCACGAATGAACAGTATACATACTTTGTCTAAAGTTTTATAAGAAATTTCAAATTCAAATTAAAGTTATGTTTTGCATCCTTCTTGTAAACAAATTAAACAAAATATTAAATAGCTACTTAGACATACGTCATAGCGTCAGTGGTTACGGTGAACTGATTTTTTTCTTAACAGTGTAAATGATTAAACATTTTGAAATTTTATTCTTTCTAAAATTTGAGGATAATGTATAAAGAAAACACTTAATCAGCGAAAACTTTAAGACAATAAGTTCAGATACATTGTTTATAAGAACATACATATCACATAATTTTACTATGATGTTTAAAACCAGATTAAGAATAGATAGTTACGATTTATTGTTATTATATACGCAAACCTCTAAACAATTTAGGTAGACAGACTTGCTATAACGGATGGAACTCAGAATATAACGGTTATTTAATGAGTGATCATAAAGAATATTCCAACAAAGACTACGCCTGTGTTGACAAAAATGCAGAACCATTGGATAAGAAGAATGGAGCTGAACGCGGAGGTTTGTTTTTCCCTTTACGAACCAAATGTGGAAGTTTGAGATGTCCTCCTTATACCAATGAAGCAGATGTTCTTTGTGTCGTCTGTACAAAGTAAAACGTATTAATAAATATGTTAAAATTAACCTTTGTTTTTGTCTGTTACATGCCTCAGTCTTTATATATTTAGAACGATGACTAGAAGGTTTGATCATTTATAGGATTTCACTCAGTAAAGTTTGAAAACTGACTGTTACACACGTACTTTATATAGTTTATGCGTCAGAAGCATAACACATTGATAAATAAATTCAGCACAGACATATCAGAAACCGTATTATATCTGCCAAAAAATCAAGAAAAACTATTTTGCCTTTGATTACATTAAAAAACAAGAAACTAATATTAAAACATCCCAACAGTCTATTTAACGCAAGTGTTGATTAAAAGAAATTATGTCTAAACATTGATATATCCATATGAGTCCATGTAATTTATGAATGACACCAACACAGTATGTGTATATCTACATTGTACTATATTTTGAAAATCACAACTCTAAAGAGTTACACGAATTTCATTATGTTTATAAGAATCATATAACATTTCTAACTTCTAAATTTACAAAACGCCATTGTATATGTATTATGCTAATAAATGTACATCAATGTGATGGAGTCTTTCATCTTGAGATTTCTCTTTTTGATATGACAGTGCATATATACGGGTTTTTCAATAAATTCAGGACATACATGTGAGAAACAATTTCTCCTTAATGCGTAGACAAAACAATAAAACAGATATTTTATAACTGCGTTAAGTATTAAGTAGTAGAAAACAATTTATAAAAATATTTCAAATTTAACTATTTGAATGAAGACTTCTTCGTCAGTGTTTGTAACTTGCTTATTTTTATGATCTTTGAAATTGGTGTCTTTGTTGCCAAATAAAGCAGAAGTTTCAAACAATGTAAAAATGTTGTGTTTGAGCTGGATGACGATCGTTGGTGACATCAGAAGAAGATACATTAGCCTGTTTATCACTGTCAACTTATCTTCACAGAACAGTAACCTAGAGTTCTAAACTTGTGTGTCAGTTGGTCTTATGTGGCGAGTTGTCTCAATGGCAACCATACCCCTTATTTTTAACTTATAGAACTTTAAAAACAAACAACTAAATTCAAATTAAAAAGAACATGCAAACATCTACAGTATTCTTGATATTTGCAATTTGTAAGAAGTCTACAAGGAAATTCTCAATGGTACTTTATTTGGCCATTTTTTTAAAATTTCGATTCGAGCGTCATTGATGAGTCTTTTGTAGAAAAAACGCGCATCTGGCATAAATACAAAAACTAATGCTGGTATCTATGATGAGTTTATTGTTAAATTTAATATGTTCAGTATTTTAAAATATTGACGAGAGATTTCTTCAGCTCAACTATTTTAGGACTTCCCTTATACCTGAAGCATGAAAAGAACCATTCTTGCAAAGTTCAGCATTCATCCTATAAAAATATATAAGAACTGTTCACACATATTATCATTGATGGTTTACCCCAAAGAGAGTTTATTTGCAACAACTCGCAGACACTCTTATGGATCAAACAGAGGGGCAATAGTTTAACATGTCAAAAATGTTCAGACATTTCTTAACGAATTTCATATGTCTCCCTAATACCCTCGTAACAATCCGTGAGTATCGTATATCGCTAGTAAACCATTCGCGACAACACGTCACAACTCGCAAAGATCCGTAAAAAATCAGTTGAGAAGGAATTCACATATCAGATCGAAAAAAAAACACATTAAAAACCCTTGCAAAAAACACAAAAGACACAAACGAGAGAACTCTCTGGTATCTTTAAATAAGACGTCATAAGTTGAAACAACTCAAAGACACTTTTTATGATCTTGGAAGGAGAGGAAAATGATTGACATGTCAAAATGTTCATACAATTGTTAACGAAATAAATTTTCTTCAACTCGTAACAGTCCTTAAATGTCGTAAATCGCTTGAAAACCATGCATGACAACTACAGCACACAAAATTAAATTCTTACCAAAAAATAAAACCACACGGCACACTGTAAATAAATGTGTTACTCGCAGTTACTAAACGCTAGTTCAAAGCCAGTAACATCTACTACAAATCATGAATAGCAGAAAAAGAATATGAATACTGTACTTTTCCTGCCGAAATCTCTTGGTTTTTTTTAGGCGTTACATGTACCTACATGTATGTGAAAAAATTAAGTTTTCTAACTTTAAGATGTGTCTTTCAGAACGATTATATTCCAACGGTCTATATCATATATACAGCATGATAAATACTATTGCATGTAATGCGTCTAAGCTTTAGAAGTTAATATTATTAATTCGTATATTTTAACAAATTTGATTCATTTAGAGATAGTCACATGTTAAACTATATTTTCGAAGGTAGAGAGAAAACGGCGGATAGCAAAATGTATATTGACCTGCAAAAAGCATATCGCACGGTTATTTTTAGAATATCTAAAAACCGATATACTTTGTGACGTCTTGAATGAATTTCGGGATATTGTTTAACGTTTTTAAACATATGATATCTGTAATCAATTATTTGACGAAATAAATCTTCAAATACGTAAGATGTCCAAAAAAAAGTCAATGAAATAACAACTTATATGTTGTAAATGCCAAGGAGACAATGTAATATCTTTAAAATTCCAACAAACCTAAATGACGATTTTGATACAAATATGGTCAGAAATTAATAATATAACAAATATAGCCTTTGTATGAGGTCAATACAGGATATATCGACCCAAAGAAGTATATCGACCTCGGACTTGTCCTCAGTCAATATACTTTTTTCAGGTCAATATATCCTTGTATCGACCTCATACAAAGGCTATATTTGTATAATATCACTCGAGGAGTAACGAATAGCAACATGTAGGACCAATAATAAATGCATGACCTAGCCTATTGGAATAGCTCAAAAATCTGTAACATTGCGATATTGAATGCCTTATGTAGACGAAACGCAGGGTCTGACGTCGAAAATTTTAAGCCTGGTTACTAAAAATTTGATAACTATTGTCATCTCCCAGTAGAAATGAACTCACAGTATTTTTATTTTCTATATGTTATATATCGGCGCTGGGCTTCCAAAATGTTGTAAATTACAAAGTTTTCAAGAAAAAAATATCTCACAAACAGGCTTTGAAAATAACGACAAAATGCTTGCTTCCAAAATGTTGTATGTGAACTTGAACATTTTTGTGAATAGTAGTGATATAAAAACTTTAACATTTCTGGATTATAGGAGAACTTAATTTATTTTCACAGAAATAAAGAAATGTATAATTATATTATTCTCAAAGCCATTTTACAACGATTTTCAAGTTTTCATACAACATTTTGGAAGAAAACTTTACAAACAACTGACATTGGCCATTTTGTAATACGTCTTATTTCAAACGTTTTGATTGGTTTAACTGTATTTTTTCATATATTTGACCACTTATACATAGAAAATTATATATGATTAAGAGAGAATGGCACACTTCAAATACTCAAGCTGAATCAATACAAAATAATATTATAGGAACTATATCTCTAGACAATATCAATCAATCTAGTTTCAACTCATCAATTAAAAAAAATAATTCCAAACAACAACTGTATAAAAAATGATTTGATACAAATAAAGAACTTTTCTAATAAACATTAAGAAGACTCTTAAAATCCTTAAAATGAAGTACAATTCATTAATTACCTTCAATGGGTTCTGTCCTACACTTCACCCCCACTGCACTCATAGACCATACTGTTCCACTTTCCCACTCAAAACTACACTCCTGTAAATCGTCGGCATTCGGAGGACATGTAATGTCGTCTATCCACATTTGTCCTTTTCCAGGGGGGAAATTATATTTCGGAACACCTCCATACCTATATAATGATTGGTTAAATTTGGTTCATTTCGTCGATCATGGCAATGGTTTTTTAAGATAATATTAAAAAAAAATCAGATGACACAAATCTGAAAATTATATTTCCTTTTGTTTTTTTCTTAGTTATAAATAACACGGATGTAATAACTCATACATCCTCTTTTTTGTGTCTTCCAGATTGTCCTATTTTTTTGAAAATTACAGATAAAAAGGTCATGCAATTTTGTGGGACGATCGGGAATATGGTTGTGGGACAATTGGGAAGTTTTAAATGTCGGACAATTGGTCCGAGTACACAGTTATTTCGTAGTGCATTTCTTTTAGACAATAAATGTAAATAAAAAAAATCTCACCTGCGCTTTCTCAATAACATTTTTACAGTGTGTTGTACTACTTTTGGGACAAATTATATCAAAATTATAGAAAACTTCATCAGCTCTAACTCAAAATATGGACAATTTTGTGTTAAGGGGGTCTTGAAATCTTTTGACAGCTTCCGAAGTGCTAAGTTTTGACCTTTTTCAGCTGGACCTAATCACTACTTTACCTTAATATTTATGACCTAAATTTTTTTACAGTGACATTTCACCCCCCAACTTGCTATATGAGGCATAAAACATGGAGAATTAAATTTGGAAGGGGTATAACATAAATTGGCAAGTAACACACTGTCCACATTAAGGACTATATTCGTGGACAACGAAAATCAAAGGACGATAACTGTGTACTCGGACCTAATAGGATAGAAAAAGTTGCCCAATCTTTATAAAACTTGGTATGACAAAAGCTTAATATATTATAAGACTGCTTGCAAAGTTTCATAGCAATAGGATATATATTATAGACACTATGATCAATTCTATATTCAACTTTACGTGTTAAATTTGGACGTTAAAATTGAGAAATTTCAACTATCAACATTTGGGGCTTTTAAAATTAAAAAATTGCAAAAAAATACTTTTTTAAATGCCTAAATATATAATACATCATGTATTTAAAGCAATACAGTACTCATTTTATATATCAGACTTAGCATAATTTTTCAAAAGTCAAATTTATATGAGCCTGTGCCTAAAAATGGAGGTTTTCCAATGAAGGGGAGCCTTACATGAAGATGTAATATTTTCCAGCAATTTTAAATTTGTGAAGCTTTTAGGCGAGTGTAATATTTGAAAAAGACGTCTAGTTAAGGACTTTAATGCACCCACCTAACACACGGCTAATTTTTTTTTTAAATGAAAGAATAATGATTAAACTTTGATTTTTGCCCGGTCGTCACAAAATCGTACGGTGCAGTTTTTGTAAAATTGACGTTTATTTCAGAAATTAGTTGAAAATTATATAATTACGACATGTTTTTCAAGCAATGGAAATTTGTCGTATCTCTTCTTTTAGACAGAATAATTAAGTGAATTAGATTCTTAAAATAATGAAAAACAATATTTACAACTGTAAGTCCGCATTCTTTTGCATTCCTTCTAAATATTTGACATGTTGTACGAAAATTTTCATAATCCCGACCTTTTCGGATCTAATATTAAATTTTTATTAAATGTTTTTGCAATCTATCCGTTTTAGATCACACCAAATTACTCATCAGTTATCGTTTTTTCATTCAAGTTCAAGACTTTATCTCAACATTTCTTAAAATCACGAATTTCTGTAATTTTATGATGTTGGGTAAAATCACTATAATTTCCGGAATCCCTTATCTATTTCGTTATCGTTTTTTACTGAATATATTAGTCGATTTCCGTGTACTAAATAGTGCTATTAGAGTACGATAAATCATATTTAAACGGTTCTATTTCTATCTTTAACTTCAATGTAGCTTAAATAGATATAAAATCGTCCAAAATAAAGATCAAATCAAAGTAAAATATAGTTTTTGAATTCTGTAGAATTCACCCCTTTCTAAATAAGGAATCGTATCGGAAAATTGTAGAAAATCTTCCGAGTCGTGTCATATTTTCACAGTCCAGTTCACAATGAAACCATTCCTTTGCTAAAAAGCAAAAAAACTATCCATTTATTGACACAGATGCATAGTCTGTCATATATTTACTACATAGAAACTATGTAGTTAACACTTAAATGAAGATACAGTTGTATTGCCGCAGTGGGAAAACGAAAAGATGAAGTTTACAGAAGACTGGTCGATGAATATGAAAAAAATGAAAACATCCCATTTGAAAATACAAAATATCATAAGAGTTGCTATAAATATTTCAAAAGTAAGCACAACCTATCAACTTCTGTTTTGTCTGTACAAAGACTTTGTACTACATGTACCAATTCTACCGACCAGTAGATCTTCTCATAATATATCAACGAGGACAGTAGATCTACAACTCATTCTGATTTGTCTGTTTGTATATTTTGCAAATGTATAAAGCCTATAAGCAAGTTACACAACTTCATAAGGTATCCTCTGAGGAGCAAACTCAAGCTGTATTGAGTGTTACTACATATATCTCCAACAATGATCTGATTTACAAAATAACTCATCATGCTCATGATAATTTTACTATTAAATCTTTATACCATCGAGCTTGCATCGCTAAATATTTGCTACAAAATTTGAAATCAGAAATTAAAGAGCTATTTAGTTCTTAACATAAAACAGCTTTTATTAACATTTCGACGATTAAAGATGACGTGCCTGTACACAAGGAAGTATTCTGGTTAACAACATTAATTACTTGATCAGTTAACCGGGCTTAATTTCTGCCCGAGGATCGCCGCCGAGAAAACTACACAACATATTATCAGCTTCAACAAAAACTAAAAAAACATGGTCAATTTATAGTTACATGTATACAGCTTCAACAAAGCCAAGGTACATCCAATATTGTACACAGTAGCTCTATAATTTTGTCTTATGCCGTAATGACGGAAAATTACCATTGAAAATATTCGGTCTGTAAAATTTAAAGATCTGAGCAGTGACTGCGAAACTGGTTGCAAGCACTTAGTGCAGCTACTTTACGGAAGCAGATATAGGGTAAAGTTGTAATCCAATCAGATGAATATCCATTATCTAAAAACATTTCACTGGATTATTCAATTGAAATTATGCCACCTGCTTTAAAAACATTTCTGTGTTGTCTTTTGGATGATGGCACATCTGCGGCAGTTAATAAAGCGTACAATATTCCTATTGACAAAGTTCTTAGATGTATGGCTTTAGTAGAATGTATATTATCTATAAATATTTTTTTTACTCTTTTTCATTTAGGTTTATCACTACCAATGCACCGTATTTATGGACACACCTTTGATAACTATTAACAAGTTTGACTGATCAGGAGATTAGAAACAATGAAAATGGGGCATACATTCTACATGGCATTATTTTTCTTCTGGGGGTTAAAATTTTATCCAAGACAATGTCGACCCACTTACAGAAACAATAAAAGATCTCCGTATGACTTTGGTTGGCTAAAAGGCAACATCGGTCCGGTATGATGTCATCCAACTTTCTACAAGATTTGATCTGTTCACGCATTGGTATAGGTATAGGGGGAGGGTTGAGATTTCCAAAAACATGTTTAACACCGCCGCAATTTTGCGCCTGTCCCAAGTCAGGAGCATCGTGCCTTTCTTAGTTTTGTATGATTTTTTATTTTAACTTCTTGAGTATATTTCGAAGCTTAGTATGACGTCCATTATCATTTCAAAGTAGTACATTTTTGTTTATGGGCCAGCTGAAGAACGCCTCCGGGTTTGGTCGTTTCTTGCTGCATTGACGACTCATTGGTGGTTTTTGGCCGTTGTCTGCTTTTTAGCGGGTTGGTGTCTCTTTGACAAATCCCTCATATCTATTCCAAATTTTTAATTCAATCTGTATATAGTAGATCTTGTGTCCGCTTTGAGCAAAACCTCTGCTGTACTGATATATGCCCATGCCAAGGAAGTTGTCTTTGTATGGATATGTTGACCGATAAGAATGATGAGATTACAAGTTAAAATGAAGCTATAATATTCCGATATCGCAATATTCCGACACCTTAATGGTCCAACATCCCATTGGTCCGACGTTTCGATCACGGGATTTTAACATTAGAAAGCCAAATAAAAGGTTCAATATTAGGATAGCCTTGTCCTCCGTTTGAAGCGGTGAAACAAGATAAAAAAAAAACGTAATGTTTAGTGCCAAAGTAGCCGAACGTCATCACTAGTGTAATATTTAAAAAGAGTACAAACTACTTTGTAAAGTGTTGTTTGATTAATTATATATCTCAAGATACACGGCGGCCGACTGAAGTAAAATCAAACACATTTTGACGTACAATGAGTGATCATATTTTCCTTGTGATGTTTTATATTAAAATTGTCAATTTGTTGATATAAATATACCAGTAGCACTTTACTCATTTTAGTTATGTTTGTTAGTACTCTTATCATATCTGATTTAGTGATGTATGAGTTGTTAATGTCTGTGTCATTTTGGTCTTTTGTGGATAGTTGTCTCATTGGAAATCATACCACATCTTCTTTTTTATATATCAACATATTGCAACATATATAAAAGAAAATCTGCTCTATGGTTGTCAGGCTTTCAAACTAACAGGAGACCATACGCTTCCTCAATTTTAATAAACAGCTCATCATGGGACTTTTCTAAACAATTAAAAATACGTCATATGTTATATTTTCTCCTTGCTTCAAATATTTTGTTTCGGATTATTTATATCAAATTTGCAGATATATATGTTTGTAAATACGTGCAATCAAATGATATGGAGGTATTATATGATTTAGATAATGCAAGGGCGACTACAGATACATTTGTGTGACTTAAATGTTGATTTTCAAAGACTCCGAGAGAAAACGTTATGTAACATGCGTTACCGTTAAAATCAACCAAAATTAATTAATATCATGATAGAAATATATTTTCCCAACAGTAATACAGCATTCCTATAAAATTGTTTCGTTTCTGCATTTGTTTTGACTCGATTTTACAACTGGAAGTATCCGTGAATTGAAATTGCACCCATGACCTTTGACCTCGATTTAAAAAAAATGCACCATAATTTCTTTTGACGACCGGGATATTTAGAAAGTACACATTCTTAGCTTTCTAGTGATATATAATTTAGCCGTGTGTTAGGTAGGTGCATTAAAAATGTAAATTTGGCTCTCATATCACTCGCCTATTTTTGATTATAAATAATCCTTACATATGTACTTAATGTACTTTAAATGGAAAGAAAACTTACAAATAACATATCATATTAGTTTAAAAGGGTCTTAGGCCAAGTATGACTAAAAATAATTTAGGGTCAATTTAGGCCGTAGCACATATTTACATTTAAAAATGCATATTGAAGCTATAGGAAATAAAAAATTGTGTCTTTTCTATCATTTCTATACTCAGGTGACATGATACAATAAATCTGAGCACAAAAAGCCTATTACATTCAACTTTTTGAGCAGACAGTATGGTCTGATACAAAGATTTTTCACTTTTTAGTGAAATACTTGCATCAATTTTAGTCTCAACAGGCTTATATTTGAACCACATGGTATCCTACAGAGGTAAAGAAAGATATTATGTGAAATGAAACAGGTACAAAAGACATTGTTAAATGCTTTTTTTACAATTTTAGTGAGGTCTTTATTATGGACTTCAACTTTTATGTACCATGCTCCTCACATTTAACTTGATCCAAACAGGGCGTTAGATGAGGGTCATTTATACAACACACTTTGCTCATATTGTCTGAGATCATCTTCTTTTCTGTAGATTCAAAGTTCACAAATGAGCAATACAACTGGATTAAAGCATAGAAACACAAAAATTGACACATGAAAACATGTCAGATAGAAAGTCAAAATGCCACTTATGCATCAAAATTGAAAAAACTATGAAATGCTTATTTTGACCATATAATGCCAAAATTGGTCATTTTTGCAGAAATTCTATCAAATAAAAGTTTAAATCCTGTAGTTTTATGCTATTTGACAAATTGACACCATCAGATCATTCAGGGAAGTTGCCAAAGTACAGATTCTATATTTCCTGATTTCACCTCTTAGGTCCGAGTACACAGTTATTTCGTAGTGCATTTCTTTTAGACAATAAATGTAAATAAAAAAAATCTCACCTACGCTTTCTCAATAACATTTTTACAGTGTGTTGTACTACTTTTGGGACAAATTATATCAAAATTATAGAAAACTTCATCAGCTCTAACTCAAAATATGGACAATTTTGTGTTAAGGGGAAATCTTTTGACAGCTTCCGAAGTGCTAATTTTTGACCTTTTTCAGCTGGACCTAATCACTACTTTACCTTAATATTTATGACCTAAATTTTTTTACAGTGACATTTCACCCCCCAACTTGCTATATGAGGCATAAAACATGGAGAATTAAATTTGGAAGGGGTATAACATAAATTGGCAAGTAACACACTGTCCACATTAAGGACTATATTCGTGGACAACGAAAATCAAAGGACGATAACTGTGTACTCGGACCAATTGGGACTTGTTTTGATAGTGATGATCATTTGTGTTTATAGTTTGAATCAGTTAATTACAGGTTACTAATCAATGTAACTGATAAAGTATGAAAATAATATGAAAAAACAACAACATTTACATATTTTACAATTGAACAAGTACAATCGAAAAATTTAGTCTTAGATGCACGATTTAATTTTTTTTATTGGCTTTTATCTATCTGTCATATCAATTCTTAGTGTCTTAGTGTCTTTATTGTGTGGATGCATAAGTAAGATGTTTTTGTTGGTACTCATCTTATGAGATATGCCTATTTCAAATGGTTACAATATGTTTTACATTTTTCATTTCAGGGCCTTTTATAGTTGAATATGCGGTATGAGATATTCCCATTTTTGAAAGCCATATTGGTGACATATAGGTGTCTATGTCATTTGGTGTCTTGTGGAGAGTTGTCTCATTGGCAATTATACCACATCTCATTATTTTTACTGGAAGTTTGGTTCTAGCAACGACACTGGAAATATTTGAAAAACACACCAATGGTGATTCTCGGAAAGGCTGACCTGGCAGCAACTCCGCTTACAATAAAGAAAGTTGTTGAGTTAAGATGAATCTGACGTTGGGTGTTAGTTGTTTTTAATAGTGCAGAGAATGTTGTATCAATGTCCCCTGACTTCCCGAGTAAAATTGCAAAGACTAGTGGAAACATTCTCTGTCAACAATTTTTAGTGTAAAATTTAAATGAATTTTACCTTTTTTTTATAATTGAATGCATTATTTCTAAATCTAATTACAAACTTTATATAGAAAAAAAAGTAAAAATTACGTTATTGACATTTGTTTTAAAATAACGTAACATAGCTGATATATTTCATTTCAAATGATTTTTAAATTTTTTTTGTTCATACTTTAAAAACAATTAATGTTAAATGTACAATACTCAATTTTTGTTTATTTAGCAATATAATAAACGGTTACCTTATTCATCTAAGAACATTTTACATCATTAAATAATGTGGGACAATAAAAACTTTTCATGTGGGACACTCAGAACTCCCAAATTTTATAAAGTGGGACAATCGGAACTTAACCCTTTTTTTAACCAAAATATCAGACGTACTGGTTTGTCCCTGAGTAAACGAACAAAGGAACTGCCACTGAATAACACAAATGATGAAAAAAAAGATTTTCATCATCAATAGTAAAATATGGACCAAAACAATATGTGCCGGCCTTACGTGAGACAGCTTCTAAGTAACAAGAATAAAGACACATTAAACATGATCATCAATAGCCAAATAGGGAACATAACAATATGTACATGTCTTACGTGAGACAGCCTCTAAATAACAAGAATAAAGACACATTAGAAATGATCATCAATAGCCAAATAATGAACATAACAATATGTACAGGTCTTACGTGAGACAGCCTCTAAATAACAAGAATAAAGACACACTAGAAATGATCATCAATAGCCAAATAGGGAACGTAACAATATGTACAGGTCTTACTTGAGACAGCCTCTAAATAACAAGATTTATGACACATTAAAGATGGTCATACTCAGCAGGAAAATGGGGATCATAACACTATGTTTATGTCTAACTTTAATCCTACTAGAATAACGTTTTATTTAGTTGAACTTTATTTAAGAAATTTTTGCAGCATCACTGCATGTGTATTGTGTCATTCGGTCAGCAATGTCGTAGTCTTATATTTGCATTAATTGGTAACTATGAGTTTTGAATATTTTTTGGATATTTTCCACCCCTTTCTTAACATGTTTTATTGGGACCTTTTTTTAGTATATTCTATTTGCTAACGTCAGATCTTAAATAGAGGGTATCAACTATATGCAATAATGTTATCCTGACTCGAGACGATACCATACTAAGGTACCATAACGTATAACCACTTATTACGAGGGTCCTTACTTGCAAAAGGTATATTATCAAATTCCTGCAATCCTCGAACGATACACCAAACAACCATCATATAATTTTGCCCGCGGTATGCAGCTTAACCGACAGGTATTTTTGCAACAGTACAGCAAACTATTGTAATACTCACTTATAACCCATCATTCTACAAAACACGTCTGCTTCCGGATTACCAATCGAAGTGTCTGCCAAAGTTCCCCAAATGTTGTTGTTGTATAGTTCAACCCTTCCTTCGTTTTCTGTATTCGATCCTGCTAGTCGTACACGTACTTCTGGATTCATACCTTAGTGGTGATTCAATGGAAACAAGTAATTATGACTATTTTGTTCCGTTATAATTTTTTTTTTTACAAAGTTATTGACACGTTTGCTGGAACATTGATTCCATAAATCGGCTTTTCAAAACTATTGAAACAAGAAAAATACATTTTTGATTTCTGTATTGTGGGTTTTTTTTCGTAAATCAAACCTTAATTTTATTTGAGCACATACTTATTTTTGATTATTAGTTGCTTTATATTAATAGTTCGTATCAAAATCTATGTTAACAATACCTGACTATAACACAATTAAAGCAATATAAGCCGTCAAAATCGCGATTTTTTAAAATGCAATGAAAGAGATGAAATTAGAAATGATTAATGAATTAAAAGGTTTACATAAAATTTCACGTCCTAAAAACCCGTAATGTAACTGTTAAAGTTGAAAATATATTCCTCATCATTCCGTTTGACCAGTGCAAATGGCAGCTTATTAATTTCCGACACTAATTCCGAAGATTGCCGATGCTGATAAGAATGCGTGTGCTGCTGACCTGGGTCAACAAAAATGGACGAAGAGGTAAGATGTTGCATGTTAATCTTCGTAGTTATTCATTAGTGTTGCATTGCAGACGATTGTGTTTATATTTTTGAGTAAAGATAACATTGATTTATTCTTATATTTCAATTATAACTAATTTCTGGTCTCACTTGCAAAGAAAATCACCGAAAATTGATAGAATATCCATTTGGGGGTCCAATTGGGGAATCGCCGAAAGTGTGCGTGTTTTGTTTACAAAATTATTCAAGTAAAGTTTTTTGGTACACCATTAAACTATAATATACAGGCATTTGTTTCACATACAAACGAGGTTTTTCGGTGAATGAATAAGAAATAGAACCGACAATATTTGCTGGGATATTAAAAGTTGGTATATATCTTCGCATGAATACATCGGAAGAGTACGTAACGATGTATTTGATGCAAAGGAAGAAATAAACAAATATACGTTTTTCAATAAAACAAGGACACATATATTTTCTTTCAGTACGTATTCACAACTTTTGTGCATTATATATTTGGCCTTTAGACAACATCAATGTCCTCTATCAAAAGATCGACGTGGGAAAAAAACATCGTAGGGGTAATGGGAACCTAAAGATTTATTTTCAATCATTGATTTCTCTGTTGTAAAAAAGAACTCAGCTTTTCAATTCTAGATGCACGATATTTTTTTATTAGTTATTGACGTTGAGCTAATTATAATTCTGTATATCATAAAACATTTTCTTCATGATTTTGTACATAAATCAGGCAGTTAGACTTTTGTTGCATTTGTCATTACAAGGTTTTTATAGCCAACTATGTGGTATAGATTTTACACATTGTTGAAGGCCATACGGTGACCTACATGTATGGTTGGAAATTTCTGCATGTGTTCACAAGTCTCTTGTGGAGACATGTCTCGCAAGGTTTTTACACTTTATATAGTGCTGTAGTTTATTGAGTCTTGTGATAACAAAATATGTGTCAATCATAGAAAATTATATTTTTGAGAAATTTCTTACCGACTACTTTTCTTTCCTCAGATTTCAGATACTAGAAGCAGGTCTACCACACCTGAAGTTCATTCTTCGGATGGAGAAAGGCCCATTCGTGGGAGGGGTAATAGGAGACGGACAGCGCGGGGAAGAAATAGGGCGAGAGGAGGCACAGGCAGAGGCAGAAGAGGCCATAATAGAGCCTTACAAGGACAGCCAGAACCACTCAACAGGGCTGAAGTCGCCGCACAGGCCAGAGCTGAAAGAGATCGTCAGATGCAGGTAAACTATCCAACATTTACATATCAAAAAACTTTAACTGTTTCATTTTTTTCTTCATTCAATAAAACATTTTACTGAAAGTGCTGTGTGATTTGCCTTGAAATGTAAAAGTACTTTATTTTTCAGGAACGAATTGATGGCCTATCTGAAGATCAAATGAAATTTGCAATAATGGCCACGTACAGGGAACAACCTAGTTTTCTGTTCAGAGTACTGGAAGCAGTAAACCAAGAGTTTACCGCAAGTGAAACTACACCAGAGCCAGATCCAGAACCTACACCAACACCTTCAGTAGGTATTCCAACTTGGTGTCGGTGCAGCAATTGCAGAGAAATGCCTAGTGAGGTTGAAAAAAGATGTTGCAACCAGATACCTCAAAACTGCCACTCTACACTACATGTAAGTACTATTCTCTGTTAACTCATCTTATATTATTCTTTATATTTTGACGTTTAACAAGAAACTTACTTGGATTCTCATTCTATTCAGTTGATTATTTATATGCCAGCGTCCTCCAATATTAAAAAGATGTGGTTTAATTGCAAATGAGACAACTATCCACAAAAGAACAAAATGACACAGACATTAACAACTTAAGGTCATTGTACGGCCTTCCACAATGAGCAAAGCCCTTACCGCATAGTAGCATGTTTTCGTAATCTAGTGATTTTTCTAAACAATGAGAACAGTAAACAAATGTACATAAAAAGTTAAAAAGATTTGGTTGCTTTAATTCATTTTGCCCAAAACAAAGGAAATCACCTTCGATACATAAACAAATGATCATGGTTGTTACATTGAATGCTATGGTTCAATGCTAACTTCAAACTATAATTTCAGACATTGCAAGTTTTAAAATCTTAAACCTAAAAAGTATACACAACATTGACAACTCTCCGCATCAAAGAGCTGTATTGAAAAAAAACATGGTCTGTATACAATTTCAACTTATTCATTTATTATTTCAATTTCAGGATTTTCACAATGTTGTATTGGACCCCTTGGTTCTTGAGGTTGCAATGAGGTATAGAAATGATATGATTGCGCAGCCTCCAGACCAGGATTACAATAGATCACATAGACACACAGCATACCGCCAATATGTTCTGTGGATCCATGGATATCTTGGAGCTGGAAACAGACAAGTAATTCCGAGTTGCTGTGTTTGGGCTATCAGGAACAGATTTCCAGACCCATCTGGCCAGTATGTTGGATTTATTGGAGGACGTTTCGGTTGAGAGAGAATAAATTTTATTTCAGTTTTATTTGTATTTTTATTATTAGTTAGTTAGTTGGCCACTCATAGTCTATTGTCTGGTCAAAATCGTAGTCTATGGTCCTGTCCAGATCTTCCCTGTTAAATCTTGAAATTTTGGCAGCCATCAAATCTTGAGTAGGGGGAGGTGGAACAGGGGCAATGGTTGCTGACAATCTTCTTGGGTCAAATGGATCTAAAATCACTCTCCTGCTCATCCCGATATCATCAGACAACTTCTTCATTATAATATGCTTCATTAATTCTGGAATGTAAATATATTGTTTTGGTGTCTTCACTTCAGTAGCAGTCCATCTACCCCCTTTCTTACTGTAGTACCTCTGAAGTCTGAAATTGAAAAAGATATCATGTCATAAAAAACCATCAGATATAGGGTAATTGTCCAATAGACAACAACATATCAACTTAAACACAAACACTTTTAACATTGTCTTCATTTTTAAATAATTATATCAGAATATTTATAAATTAGATGTGGTATGATGGTCAATTAGATAACTTCAAACCAAAATGTTGTTAATGTAAGAAATGTTACAGTTCCGCCTTCAATGCTATATAAGCGCACACTACTAAGTAAGCCATAAATGCAGGTCTTTAGACACACATAATGGCTAGTGTCAAATACTTAAACAAACAAAACAATTGCACAACTCATATACAAAACAATGAATCACAATTATATCCACTTAATTACTTCATCCTTACTTGAAACATGTCAGCAGCTATATACTAACCTTTTAGTCCCATCCTTGTTTGTAACAACTTTTCTTTCACAGTGAGCATTGTGGTCAATAGCTGCTAGCTGATTCCTGGCATTATATGTTGATGGACCATAAGAATGGCGTTTAGAAGCATATTTCAGAATCACATTTTGAAAATTTTCTAACTCAGCTGTACTCCTATCATAACAAAAATAGTAACTATTAGATCATTGAAGGAAGTGCACCAATCTTAGCCATAATACTCAAAATCATTTTTAGCGCAATAACTGATGGAGATTTTAAATACTTTTAAATTAAATGTATATATATTTTCAAAATCAAATTAAAAATATGAACATAAATAAGGCCATGATTTTTCACAATTGAACTGATTCTTACAGATCAATAATCATGTCAGGGTCTTTCATAACGGACTATAATGTACGTCATATTTCTTATTGTTAAAGGCTATATGGTTGCCTTTAGGTGCTTACATTCACTTCATTTAAGCTTTGGTGGATAGGTGTCTCATTGGTGATCATATCAAATCTCCTTACTTTTATATACAAGGCAAAACATTTAATAAATGACCAATAAAGGCAGAGTAGCCTAGTTTCTCTAATCACAAATCATTATTGTTCTATTATTAAATTACCTGCAATTTAGATAGTATGGTATTTTTCTTAGAAAGCGTTTGTCCATCACTATCTTTATCAACGCATCATGAGGAGGAGTTGCACCTGTCAACCATCCCTTTTCACGTTCAGATGACAGCGGTCCATGTTTACATTCATTTCCTGCTGTGTCACTATATGCTATCATCCATTGATGCTTATTTACAGTATGGTGCATGATCCCAAACCATGATCCCTTTAAGAAAAACAAGAAAAAAAAAACAATATATTATATTATTATATTATACAATGTGATATTTTTTGTATTGGCATAAGATTAAGTATCAACAATGAATTTGACTGAGCTTTAAAAAAGGTTCTGAATGGCTTTTATAAAAAACTTACAATAAATTCTTGTTCAGTAGTAGATATATCTGCACAATGCCAAAAGTGGTTCACTATGTCACGAGACCATTCCAGTAGAGGTTTGTTTGCCTTCTGTTCTTGAGCTACCTGTAATTGAAAATAAAAATCTTCTGTAAAAGTAGGCGTTTATGCCACGGCCATTTAAAAATCTGACGGCACTTTTCAATGTACACTTTAGAGGGATAAAATTGAGAATGGATGCTTATTTAGCGTTGTAATTTTTTCCCCAGAATATGCATGAAATATCTGCCACCGGACATAAACAACATAACTCAAGCATTTTTTTCTATTTATCCTTCAAGTGTCATAAGAATAAATTTTACTTTTTTTCAAAACTTTCACACTACAAAAATAAATGAGTAGAGATTGTCTTTGGTAAATCAACCTTACCTTCACTACTTTCTTCCCAAGGTTCTTCGCCCCGTGCCAAATATCAAATGAGTGCTTGATATTACTAAATTCTTTTTCTGAAATAGATATAAACAATAATGGTAATCTCCAATGAGAAACTTAGCATACAAATAAATAAGAAACAGTGTTCCAATATCTTCCAAATAAACCTCACCACATTATGTATGTACTTGTTCCAAGTCAAGAGTCTGTAATTCAGTGGTTGTCATATGTTAATGTGTTACATATTTGTTTTTCATTTATTTTTTTATATAAATAAGGCAGTTAGTTTTTTCGTTTGAAATGTTTTACATTGTCATTTCAGGGCCTTTTAAAGCTTACTATACTGTATGAACTTTGCTCATTGTTGAAAGCCTGTGGTTACCTTTAGTTGTTAATTTCTGTGTAATTTTTGGTATCTTGTGGAGAGTTGTCTCATTGGCAATCATACCCCATCTTCTTTTTTATAATTATTTCTTTGTTCAAAGACAATTCTTGAAAAAGAATTTTACTTATATTTTTGCTTAATGTATCAAATGGTAAAGGTTACATAAATAAAATACTTAGTCTAATGTGTCCTACAAAATTCTATATGAAATAATCATACAGTATCTATTTTGTGGCGACATAAACATAAATACTTACTCATTAGAGATTCCACCTGTATATGTGCATCAGTGACAACCTCTACCACTTTCATATTTTTGTCCAGTAGTTGTCTTAAGCCTTTCAGAAAGCAGGCTTTCTCAAGATTTGTACTCTTCTTCTCTGTCATCCTTTTATCCATGGTAACTATAGTTAAGATCTTTTTTGTATTGTATTCCATGAATGTATATGAACAGAACTGTGCACAGTGACCAGGACTGTCCATTCTTCCATCACCTACATGTAACCAAACAAAACATTTTATTCTGGACACTTAATGTTGGTACATGGAAAAGATTTCTTTTATTAGTACATTGTAGTTTTTATAACAATTGTAATATTATGAATGTGCAAGTGAGCTATTACATGTATATGTATCATAAAAAGTACCCTTAAACGGAGCATAGCATTGAAAAATTTTACCTAAAGTAAATAGTTGAGTTGCCCTTCACTATTATAAATTTGGTCTTTGGTCGAGAGTTGCATCACTAGCTATCATTCCACATTTTCTTTTTACATATATTTTTTTTTTTATAAATATTCCATTTCAAACACAAATCAAATCTTTAAGACTTAGCTAGTTATTCCCTGATAGGCGCTCTCTTGATCTATTTTACACTGAAAATGTGTTTGAAAAAAATACTAAAGCAAACAACTCACCTAATATAACTATTTCTTTATCACGGAACTCTTGCAACACCATATCCTGGGATTGTACCCAAAAGCTATCAATTGATGGTACGAGGTACGTCCTTTGTATTTTTAAGAATGTTGAGTTGCATAGAATTGGTAATCTAATAAACTTTGCCAAGTCTGCAATTTTTTGATAATTGTTCCCAGACAGTAAAATACCAGCAGAAAAAACCAAGTCACCACTGTGCAGTCTTCGTTTCAAGATGGGCTGAGAACACCACTTGTGGGCAAGATGTTTATTTTGACAAACCTGAAAAAGTAATTTTTTTTCAATTAAAAAAAATGTCAATCAAAAATATATATTTGCAAGTTTGTGTTACGTAAATTTACATGTATAAAATTAGTGCAGCTGCTTTTTCTTATAAAATTTTTCCTTGATAATAATATCACATCTCATGAATTTTATAATAAACTAACCCATTTCAAGTATAAAGCTGAAGAAATCAACTCCATCTTAATTGTTAAAGGCAATCTGCATCCTTTTACTGCACATATAGGTGGGATATGTGTTTTAGCCAAACTTAAGATGGAGCTCATATAAACAATTAGTGGTCTGTCATCTAAAAAGGTATCTACTTCAGTCTCGCTCCTGATTTTTTTTATACTTGGGCCTAGGTCTTCTTCCTGTTGATCAGAAGGGTCTGCTGACTCGTCTTCAAATCCTTCATTTTCTGACTCTGATTCAACACCATGGTCTTGTCTGTAATAAAATGTACCAAATATATTATAATCTATACTAGAAATTTCAAATCTTGTTAGACTTTCTTAACCAAAAAATATAATTTCATTTGAGACAGACTAACATCAACTAATAGACACAAGGATCAGTAAACACAAAAATCCCTTATTTTCAAGTATTGTATGCAGGACATCATACTTCATCTACAAGAAAATATTTCTTAAATCTTCATTTAGTGAACCATAAAAACTTGGGTCAAAACTCTTATTTTAGCTTATAATTTAAAAAAAATAAATCATATCATAGGGTAAAATGTGAACTAAATTTTAAAAGTTTTTAGACTTCAAGTTAATAAAAAAAACTTACTTGACCAAAAATTTAACAAGACGGACAAGTGAACAGAGAGATACACAGACTGAACATATAGTAAATTGGTAAAAAATTGAAAACAACATGTTTTATAATTTCATACGTCCGAAGCGCTTTTCAGGATTTACCTTTACCTTAGTAAGTCAGGCATTAAAAAATAATCTGTAAATACCAACAGTATATGCACACCGGTGTACATGTTATTAAGAAACTATAATGAAAATCAGAATTACCTGTAAGTAGCATCAAAACTTGGTTCATAGTCTTCATCAGAAAAATTATCATCATCATCCTCATAGTTACCCTCAGAAATAGTAATGGTTAGACTGAAGAAAAGAAAAAAATATTCTGTTGCTGTTAATTCGTACTAAAATGTAACCGATATGAATTTTATATTTAAATTTGAACTTGATATAAATATTTAGGACAAGAAATTAGTTACTAGTATATAAAGCAATAGTCATGTGATTCAATACCAATTTGCTCTTTTTTCTATCACTATCATCTATACTCCCTTTTATACTCACAAGTATTTCCTTTAACAAATAATGTTAACATTTTTAACTTCTGTAGTCAATATCTCAAATCAAAATGAGAAGTGCTTGTTTTAAGTTGTTTCATTGTTAATTAAGTTTACAACTTCAATTTAATACATGTATAGCATGTGTAGACATAGTTTATGCTTACTCAAATGGATTTACAAAGCTGCTTTGTGCACTCTTCCACAGAGAGTCTGTTTTCCTACTGATTTCCTCTATTCCAGACATCTGGGTCTCTTCCCTAAAATACAATTATTTGAATAATTATTCTGGGGGAAAATGCTGTATTATGGCTGACATTCAGATATGAAATACTAAAGTCACTGTTACATAGAAACTTGTATATATGTATATAACTCTAAACAGAACATTTTAATCTGAATTAATGGTGTAACAGAACATTATTGAGGTACAAATTACAATTAATTGTCTTGTCCCTCTTGCAAAATGTTAATCAAATACTTGGTATAATGTATGTTAGTGCTTACACATATCTCGATTCATGTTCTCTTTCTGATGATGATATTTCCGACACATCAGATAAATGCACTGAATGCTGTTGCAATTTAGATTGCAATGGTCCAGGGGTAGAAGTTGTTAAAAGTGTATTGGCAGAAGATGTCTCTTCTGACATTGCACTACATGTAGGGGCAGGGCTGGTTGGCTTTTCAACGGCAGTGTTGACATCATTAATATTTGTCACAGGGTTGGTTGGTTTTTCACTAATAGTGTTGGCATCAATAGTATTAGGGTTTCCTTGGTCAGTCTGAGTATGGAATTCATACCTGTATAAAAAAGGACATGCATTTGATAATTTAAGTAAATAAATATTCTTTTTTTCCTTTTTCTTTATAGAAATTTTTGAATTTATAAGTTGAAGAATATTTAAAAACAGAAAGACAGTTCCAATAATTGTCTAAAAAATTACATATAATTTGTAAAGAAGTTATAAAAGATGTCAAACAGTGATATAACAAATTATCCCTCCGTGGGGCCCCTTAAATTTTGCCTTGCGTTTCAGTTAATAACTTGCCAAACAACGAGAAAGTTACGGGTTTCTCTAGGATTAAATGATTGCTTCTGTTCCCTGATTTATTTTTTTATTCATTATTAATCACAAAATTACGATTAAGATGCTAATAACAATGAAATGTAAATTATAAACAAAACCACGGGAAACTTACCTATCCAGCAAAATCTTCGCCACTTCAGCGTGTGATTGCAAACGAAGAGCACATTTTAGCTCACTCCAGCGATCATACTGGGAACCAAGATATATTCTATTCTTGTAACATTTTGCATTTACTGCTGTACGTCGTCGTTTTTTAGCGGAATCAGTCAATGTTGGCTTTCTCCCTCGCTTCAAAACATTGATGTCAGACATTCCACGTGCGCCGGAGATATTACGCACGCGCAATGGATTAAAGAAAGAGGTCATCTAAGAGGTCACTGCATATTGACCGTTTTCAATGAAAATTATATCTGTCGGGAAGACAAACGACTCAAGTCGAACATTTTTGCTTAAAACTTCAAAAACAAGATATTTTAGATCGTTTAACGAGTAAAATTACGTTTTTAAATACACATTTAATAAGATTCTTGTTTAAAATTCATGAACAAAAAAAACAAGATTTTAAAGCTTATATTGCTTTAAGTGAAAATGTAATAAACAGTCAACTTTAGAGATTGGAACATCATTTCTATAGTATAATCACATTATAATATCCTCAAAATAAAATTTTTCTATAATCACATTATAATATCCTCAAAATAATTTTTTTCTATTTTTCGTGAATTTTTTTAGGGGGAGGGATATTTAAAAAGTGTTAAAATAAAGTGTCCGTACATATAAGCATTTCAGCAGGTCAAGAGTTTAATAAAGTCCACAGCGATCATGTAAACATGATTATGTTTTCTTTCTACGCATGCGTGTCGCCTTAACCTTTAAGTTATCTGTCCAACATTTTATAGCCATTGCCATGGACACTCCAAGATCACATGCACATGATGTTTTCATACTGCGCATGTGTGTTGCTTTTACACTTACTTATTTCCATATCTGTCCAACATCTTATAGCCAATGCCATAGAAACTCCAAGATCACATCCACACGATGTTGCTTCACATCGTTCTCCCCAATCTGTATGCCTACATTCATCAAAATGCATTGCGTTCTCGGGACATGTGATGTTTTGTAAGTACTCTCTCGTCATGTCCAATGAACTGTTGGAAAGGTAAACATATTGTTTCCTATAACTCAGACCTCCAAACCTTGCGCAATATATAAAAAAAAAAACAGTTACAAATGGTTTAAGATTTTTGCTTTAACATAATGTTTAAGTACCTACTTTTTTGTTTGCGCTTTTGCAAATTCGTATGAAAAAAAAATAACGGATATTAAAACATGTATCATAATTATGATTTAATGAAATCACGAAACAGATCACCGCGAACTTGTCGTGACAGCTAAGAATATGGTTAAATTCAGTAGGCACGAGAACATACTTATTTTGTAGATAAACAAAAATTACAAAATTCACACCGGCTGTTTCCATTGATAATTTTCGCTGTTTTTGGGACAAATTATATCAAAAGTATAGAAAACTCTACAGACTTTAACTCAAAATATTGATCGTTTTTTGTGATTGAGTCTGATATTCAGTTTAATAGTGTCAGACAATCTAATATTTGATCTTTTCAAACTGCTTTAATTTATACCTGAACATATGCCCCATTTTATTGTCTGTTAAAAAAATAGAAAGAATGAATTGGCAGGTATATGCATGAAAACAAGTAAGTGCACATAAAGTACTTTATTTTTAGACAACGAAAATGAAAGAACGATAACTGTGTATCCGGAATAATGGCATTATGTTTCCTTTTCAGTAAATAATTGGCTTTCGAGTGAAAAATTCAAATTAGAAAAATAACTTTATTCCAAGTTCAAATTCAGGAAAGGCTCTCATCTCTCGTGGACCGTTTATTTATCATATCAAAACATTACTATACAATTATTTTAATCGTACACAGCTACTTTTGCATAGGTAACATTTCTGTACAGGTTCCTAAATATTACAATAATTTGAAAGTAGCAAAATATTATTGAATATTAAAAGTATATTTCCAGTACTACAGATGTTTGGTACAGAAATAGTAGCTATGTACTCTCTAAACTGTTTCGTGCCTAATACGAACACTAAAAACAAGTTGATACGTCTTGATCTTATATATTAATATTTTATTAAAGCTTAATTTGTACTACAAATATAGTAAAATGTCAGTACAAATTAAGAATTATTTATCTTCCCAAAAAAAACCTTCATTGTTATAACAAGTGACGTAAGGGGGAATCGACATTGCAAGAGATATTACGAGATATCACTGTGCTATGGTAGGTATAAGGGTGAGTAAATCCAATGTTATCTTATCATTGCGTTTATGTACCTGAAACCAAGTGTGTGACAAAGTGCATTGACTTCTGATGGCCCGTTACTTCCGTTGAAGCACACAAATCCCCAGTGGCCATCGAAGAACACTTCAACAACCCCTTCGCGTAAATTCTTGAGATCCATGCCTGGTACTTTCACTGTCAATCGAACTGGTACATCTGGAACTAAAGTCAGTACTTCATGTGTTTTAATGTATTTACCATTATAATTCTTAACTACAACAAACTTAATATAATAGTTCTGAAACATTGTTTACATGACCAATTCAATAGTACCTAAAATAGAATTAACCCTTACTTTTTTTCAAACCCAATGTCGACTATTGAGATGATTTACAGGAACTGATTTAACTCCTTTAGTATACATAATAAAATTGTGAAATTTAGAAATAGGAAGATGTGGTATGAGACAACTCTCTATGCACATAACAATTTATAAAAGCAAACTATTATAGCTTATGGTACGGCCTTCAACACGGAGCCTAGGCTCACACCGAACAGCAAGCTATGATGGGTCCAAAAATAAGTAGTGTAGAACCATTCAAAAGGGTATTTTGCATGTCTTACCACTTTAACAGACTGTTTGTTTTTCCTAAACGCTGTTTCGTTATATATATAATCAAAGATAACTACAACAGAGCTTATAACATCATATATACGCATTTGATATTAATTAGATCTGTTGGGGTTTTTTTCAGACGAGGGAAAGCTATGTTTCGCTTGCGAAACGGTAGACAGTTGAATTTTGGAAAGTAAAATCTTTTATTTCCAATACAAATAACCTTCCTTCATAATGAAAATAAGCAAATGGTGGTTGTTTGAAATTCAAGTCAACCTAAATGTTTAATTGGTCAGCTTGTTTGTAAAGATAATAGACAGCGGGTCAAGAGCAAATATTATACATATAATAAAGCGATGAATTATATATATAAAAAAATAAAACAAATAAAAGAAATGATAATTGATAGAAGCTATCAGATTAAAAAAAGAACCTGATTAACTTGTCGTGCTGTGTATAGAATTTAACTGCATTTTAAAGTAGTCAACATAAAGCACTTGTGATGTAGTGTCATTATGAAATGTACAAAATATGACGTGATCAAAACAAGGGTATAAAAATATAAAATACTGTTTGATATGATACGAAACAGATGTAGATAAAAGATAAAAGAAGGACAAAATATACCAGAGAATCAGTCAAACTCAGAGATCGAAAAAAATAAACTGATAACGAAAAGGCTAAAATTGAAAAAAAAGACAAATAGACAAATGATAGTACACAAGACGAAACAGAGAAATTTAAAGACTAAACTTACGATCACTACTAAAAAATAATGGTGATCTGAAATGCTCAGAATGGGTAAGCAGATCAAGCTGCACATGTAGCACCCGTTGTATTGCTCATGTTATTACACACAAGGCAACTAGTCTATTTCGGTAGGTCACGTTTGTGAAAAGGGAACGATATTGTAGTAACGACATGAGTTCCATATCCGATATCATCTGTGAAACGGATATTCCATAACGGTTGCTAGGGCTGATTTTAACTTCATCAGTTGGTTTGAAGGCTTCCTTGTGAAAAGCATCCCTTAACCCGGTAAAGGAAATACAGGCCTACGAATATTGTATTAATTTGGAGATATATATTTTGTATGCAGGTGCTGCTGGAATGTTGCTACATAGCAATGGAAAGTTCACAATTCGTAATTCTTTTGTCGTAAAGTTTTCAATCGACCCTTTATGTCAATTTCTCTGTTTAAGTCAAGATATGAGACATAATAAATTGTATCTGTTGAATCCGTTATCTCTGGTTCGATGGAATAGATGAATCCAACATAGTCGCCAAATTTCAATAATTTAGTGGGAAAACATCTGAACTAAACGTCAAATGATTTTTCCAAGTTTTTTTTATCTTTCTTCCTCAGTCCTGTATAAAGCCAGCCTCATAACAAAAACGGAACAATTTGACAAGAAGAAGGGCACGATCGGTTCCCATGGAATACCGATAGTTCGTTGAAAAACATGTCTTCGAATGCAAACGTAACATATATGTTTTCAATTAAGAAATCAAGCATCTGGATAATGTCAGTTTCAGATTATCTTTTGTCTGAATCAAAGTGATTCTTTACAAAGTAGGACTTATGCTTTCCCAAGACAGGATACGCGTATCTGAGTTGGCCTTTCTTTTTCATATTACAAAGTAATCCCAAATCTTTCAATAAATAAAAAGATACATTCAATGCCTACATTTACTTCATTTGAACTATTTTATCAGATATTGCACTATTACATACTTTCTATAGGTTGTAATCTACACGTTACTCCAACCAGAAACATACAGTCGGTCTTCGGTTCCGGGCAGTCGCACTGACTTATATCTGTTGCATTCGGAGAGCACCGGAGTCCAAATATACACATACGATGTCGATTTCGTCTTGAAGTAAGTAGAGTTTCAAACACAGGTTTATCATCTATCAAGCGATTGCGTGGTACTCCTCCATACCTGCATAAACCAACTATTTATTATTTTACGAAATGACAGATTGTGTTAAAAAATCAAATAATGAGATATGGTATGATTGCCAGTGAGACAATTCTGCACGTTGATGTTTATCAATTTATATGTTAACAACTTAAGGTAACTGTCGGGCGCAAAAATACACTGCATAACAAACTAATAAAACCTCGACATTTAAAAACAACATAAATCAACTCAAACGTGAAACCAACAGCCTGATTTATGTACAACCAACAAGCTAAATACAAACATCTAAGTATATAGTAAGAAACTGATTTGCAAGTTCCTGACTTTATAAAGGCACATATCGAATTGAGTGGTGTAACATGTTGGGAGGTCAGGCGCCCAACCATCTAAACATGTACATGTAAGTCATAAGGAACTGTAAATATATAAAGATGATTATATTGCAAACATACTTCTAATGAACTCATTTATATATCGGTGGTTCTGATTGGATGACAGTAAGCATGCAATTTTCTATCTCCTTGTCTGTAACTAAAGAAACCGACGTTTTGAATTGAGATGTAACTTCTACAAGCCATTATGAAATTTTGAATCGGCCAAGAATCCAGACAACGCCTAGTGTTTACGTTTGACGCCAAACGTATACCAATGACGTCTACATGTTGTTTAGGGGCTAAAATAGTTAACTTCCTTTCGTGGAAGATTTTTTACTGAAATAAGGATTGAAATTGAATTATGTATTTTTTTTTTTTGCAGTAGAAAAGAGATAACTGTATTGTATTGGAAGCTTTGCTATGCGTCGCCAGGTAAACAAAATGTTCAACAGTAAAACTACCGATGGGCGTCCGCAAAGCTTTAAATGCAATAAAGTTATATTTTGAATTGTATATATTCTACCAGAATTATATCAAATGGTATACATACGGATATCCAAGTGATCTACACACCAATGATGCCTCTATTGTACTGAAACCCCGGAAGTCAAACCGATTCCATTTGTTTTCTTGGAGAACTTCAACAAGTCCTTCTCCTTCCTGTGTATATGATTCCAGTCTAGTGGTGGTTAATACTGATTCTAGAATTCATATATTCATTAAAGTTTCAGTTTAATTTATATGTTGTCCTTAATTTTACCCTGAGGTAAGACATAGGATATTTTTTGATAATTGAAGGGTACTATTTGTTAATATAAAAAGTAAAATATTTTCTTCAGTCCAATTTTTAAGTTTAAGGACAAATCAAATCGAAAACTATAATAAATATGTTCCAAACCATATGTGTATTTGGACCGTATGAGTATATGCGTTTGGTCCAGTACGAGCTGACCATACATGTTATGGGTCATATTGGTTATATTTAAACAAACATTTTTCACATTGTCAATTTCAATTTTTAGCTTTACAAATTGTTATTATTACAAATAGATGGATAAAATGAAGAAACAAACAATTGAAATTAAATATTTGTTTAATTGTATATCTGAATCCTCTTTTGGTACTCTCGCCTAAGGTGATACTTACTACCACGAGTAACGTCATATTTTTTTACATTTACATGTTTGCAGTTCATACCTGTTCCTTTGCATTTGTATTTTTTCGTACAGTTGCTAAATATTCTAAAACAATTATCCTTCCATATTATGTTTACTTACAATATCTTCAATTTCAGTGATCATAAATTAATTCAATTAATGTATTAATGATCGATATGCTAAACACAATATATTAAATATTTAATTAGTGTGATTTTTTTATATACATGATATAGTTAAAATATAAAGTTTTTATTTCAACTAAAATTATTTTTCTTGAATAAAGCCAAACTAGAGGCTCTAAAGAGCCTGTGTCGCTCACCTTGGTCTATGTGAATATTAAACAAAGGACGCAGATGGATTCATGACAAAATTGTGTTTTGGTGATGGTGATGTGTTTGTACATCTTACTTTACTGAACATTCTTGCTGCTTACAATTCTTTATCCCTAGCTATAATAAACTTGGCCCAGTAGTTTCAGTCGCAAATGTTAATACAAATTTACAATTTTTATGAAAATTGTAAAAAATTGATTATTAAGGACAATAACTCCTTAGGGGGTCAATTGACCAATTGGGTCATTTTGACTTGTTTGTAAATCTTACTTTGCTAAACATTATTGCTCTTTACAGTTTATCTCTATCTATAATAATATTATGTCAGATTTGCTCTAAATACATTAGTTTTTGAGTTATAAGCCAACAACTGCAGTTTACCCCTATGTTCTATTTTAAGCCGTGGCGGCCATCTTGGTTGGTTGGCCGGGTCACGCCACACATCTGTTTAAACTAAGTACATCAATGATGATTGTGGCCAAGTTTGGCTTAATTTGGCTCATTAGTATCAGGGGAAAATGTTTGTAAAAGTTAACGACGGACGACGACGATGAGTGATGAGAAAAGCTCACTTGGTCCTTTGGGCCAGGTGACCTAAAAAGGGCATTACTTTTGAACAATAAAACAAATTATATCAAATTTTAGTGACGTGAGCCGACAAGCATTGATAAATAAAGTCTCCTAAAAATGTACCAATAAGCTGTAGATAACGCTGTTAAATTCATGAATATTATTAGGAATATACCAAAAAAATGATAAGCATAATATTTTATGCATGTATCACCTTTCATATCAGTCCACAACATTATAAAGTGTCTAAATAGAGAATAGGACTTAATTGACAAATTTACATTTAAGACAACTGTTACGTGAAAAACATGTTTTTGGTTAATTTTTCATATTCTAATTTACCTTGAACAGAAACTTTAAATTGTCTTTCTAAAACTTTTGTTCCTCCGGCATCAACACGACATTTAAAAATTCCAGAGTCTGAAGCTTCCGTATTTCTTATCAAAAGTTTACTCGTATATTGCTGATCTGGCCATTTTCTTAATCCTATCGAATATCTGCTATTCCCACTCACGTTGATTGTGATTTTCTCAGATGTTATGCTATCTATTTTCTCCCACTGGCCGACAATAAAATAGTTATACACAGTTGAAACGATGTATCATTTAAATAAAACATACAAAACGTAAAATGATTACTTGAGTCCTTTTTTAATGCCATTAAATACATAGTTTATATTATGAACAGAGCAATTCAAAGTTAAAAGTCTCACTATATTTTAAAAAATTCTTGACCATGAAACTTTAAAAAAATTGATAATAAAAAAATTAAATCCACTTAGTAAAGAAACATTATTTTCACTGACAGACACATTACAATGTTATCCATGAGTTGAAAATACAAATTTAACTGTGAATTATAAATAAAGTTAATGTGTAGATTGCAGTGTGTCTTTTCTGAGTTTAGAATGTTATAAATATTGTGTACGCAAACTATGTCTGTATCTTGAATATGAATGTACAACTTACATGTATGTTCAAAATATATAACATAGATTTTTGTTACACAATTAAGTCTAACGTTTATACTTGGATGATATATCATTGTTAACAAAGGGCGCCTTGTGCCTTCTTCCATGGGTTATACAAGGTAAATTTCAAGTCTTAAATAGTCTTTTTTTATCAACTTAAAGATGTATGATCGGTCACATGCTTACAATGGAGCATTACGAAAGATGGGGTTGTGTCTTGGTGGGTTGTTTTGCTTCACTTTATTCGTTTTTTAGTCATAACGGTTAATAAATTGAAAAAAATTACCAAGTCACAATAACGAGTTATCTTAGTCAGGAATAAAAATTAGCATATTCAAGATAGCGAGTTTATCTTTGTCGTGATACCAAGTTTGTTACGTCGTGATAATAAGCATTGATAACGAATTAGCTTTTCATAAGAGTACACAATGATACTAACTAGCTGCTGTAAAAATGTTTTAGTTGTATCGACATATTCAATTCGATTGCTATTATGAATAAAACGTTTTATTGGAACTTGAGGCTGTTTTGTATCCCTACTGCTTAAATATGTTTAAACATAAAAAAAAACTTACCATAAAGTTAGGTTGTACATCACTGCGTACTTTACATCTAAGAATGATTTGATTGTTTTCTCCTGATCCATAATTGCTATAATAAGGTGGTAGGAATTCTAATCCAGGTACACTTGTTACATCTAAATAAAACACATTTAGAATATATAAAAAAAAATCAGTAAAAAGGATTAAACATGATTGAAGGTTAATACATGTATATGCATTCGTGACAAATTTTAGCATGTAATCATGCATTTATATCATTATATTGTACACTAAAGAATAAATGGGCACTCAAATAATCCCACATACAAAGACACATCATTTGTCAAAAATGAGATTTTTGCAAAACATACGTCCTTCATGGATTCAATGAACATTTTATCGAACAACAAATCAGAGGACTTACCTTGTTGGTATTAAATACATAAATTTCACAATATTCCGTACAAACAACGGTACATTGCCAGCTTATCTGCATATTCAACTAAGGAATTGTCCATTAGATTGACTCAAAGTATGTCCGCAGTGAAAACGGGTCTTCACTCGCGTAGTGGTATTAACCATATGTGGATTCTTAAAAATTTTAGGAACTTCAAGATAATTGCAAATCTAGGTCTTTTTCGGAAATTAGTGATTTTTCAACCCTGTATACCACCATTCCCCATGTGAAATTGAAAAATCGCCTGAAAGAAATAATCCACTATGCCTTACAATATAAAAATGGTATCATACTCTATACATTTATTTCTTTGGGATATCAAAAGGCATATTTTGTTAACAGTGAACAAGTGGGTAAAACGTGCTTCACAGAGGAACAAGTGACCAGTATATATGCTGGAGTTTCTTATCGACAACATATTTGTTGATTTTGCAGGTAGAAGTTTTCAACAAATTGTCGGAATTTTTATGGGAACGAACTTTGCGCCTTTCCTTGCCAAACTCTTCTTATTGTCATTTCTATCGGAGTTCCTTCAGACATTTGTCCAAAAAAAAAATTATCAAAGAAGCCAGGTTATTTAATGTCACTTTCAGATATATGGATGATGTTCTTTCCATTTTAAATCCCAACTTTTCTGATTGGGTTCCATTAATATATCCCCAGATCTAGAAAATAAAGAAACAACAGACACGGCTTCCTCCGCCTCGTTTTTAGACTTATATCTCGAATTTGACATGCACGGTCATGTTAGTTTCAGAATTTATGATAAACGAAACTTTTTTGATTTTGAAATTGTAAAAGTGGATGAACCAGGAGTATGTCAAGGAACGTCTCGTCCTTTTTCTAAAAAAGTTAATCGGAAGGTTCCAAGACCTTGTTGATAAATATTCCGTATCAACTTCACCAATTATACATGATGGTCTTGGTGTATAGTTTTTGCGTACTGACGTTGTTTAAAATCTTAACTACGTGTTATATTTTTTATTTGTCTTTGTTCAATTATTTATATTTCTTTTACTGTTTGGTCTGTTTTATGTGATTTCCATTTATCTCTTTAACGGTTTCGGTACTTAGGGTGCTACCATTTGATTTTTATGGGGGGGGGGGGCTAAGATGATATTTGAAAAAAAAGGCAGGACAGGACTTTGAGTAAAAAAAAAGGCAGGATGAGTAACTTGGCAAAAAAAAAAGGCAGGATGACAATTGTTGTAAAAAAGTCAGGATAAGCTAAGAAAAAAAAGGCAGGACCGAATAGACTGAAAAATAAAAAGGCAGGACAGAGATTACAAATAAAAAAAAAGGCAGGACACAATTTTTCATCCTAGCCCCCCCCCCCCCCCCCCCCCCCCCCCCCCCCCCCCATAAAAATCAAATGGTAGCTCCCTTATACATCTTCGGATTTCAAATGTTTGGATTCGAGCGATCTTTTGTTTTTTATAACGTGACTCTATACTTTAAATGATTCCGTAATTATGTAATTGTTCTTACTATTATATGTCATTATGTTATTTATTTTATTATAAATTGGTTGATTATACTTTGAACTACAAACGACAAAATTGTGAAATTCGCGTAGTAGTATAAACCATACAGTACCAACATTCTTCATGTTAAATTATAACTGTTTTTAACAGACTTTGAACGCCAAAATTATTTATTGTGATGTTTGTATTTTCTGAGGCCAAACACGCAAAACAAGGAATGTGTTTTTCTGTATAATTGTATACAATTTGTCGGTCTTGAGATTATAACACAGTGATGACTGCTATAACAATATTTTGACTATATTACGCTTCTGTTTTGTTCATGCATCATTGTAAAAATAACAATATTTGATTCGATTGTCATTAAAGTGAGAGGGTTAGCGCTATAAAACCAAGTTTGATCCACCATTTTATACATTTGAAAATGTCTGTACCAAGTCAGGAATATGACAGTTGTTGTCCATTCGATTGATGTGTTTTATCCTTTGGTTCTGCCATTGGATTAGGGACTTTCCGTATCGAGTTTTCCTCGAAGTTCAGTACTTTTGTGATTTAACTTTTTTTCTATAAGGTTTATTGAACATTTTGAACATGTTCCGGCGTTCTAAGTTTTAAATGCAGTTTAACACCCCCCCCCCTTCCCCCCCCAAAAAAAAACAAAAACAAATAAAAACTGCCTTGTGTTGGCACTTAATCGCAATAATGTTGAGTTCGTTTATGTCGATATATATTCTGTGGGTCATGAAACCTTTTTTAAATGAAGCAAACCCGATTCTTTTTTTCATAACAAAAATTTGTTAAAATGTTTGAAACATTTCTGTAGTATTCTTTCATAATTTTATTCCATCTAAGAAATCAGTCGAAATATAAATTATTCACATACATCTCCGTTGTTGTATTTAAATTTAGCTGTAAGCATTCTGAAGCGAACTTCAAACTTGAAATTATATATACATTTGTGTACTTACCATGTGTTTCAGGACGCCTGTATACATCATAGCCCTCATACATGTAAGCATTGCTGTGGTGCACAACGCCATACAATAAGCATACACTTATCCAATGTACTTCGTAGTCCATTTATAACTATTAGAAATATAAAGTTATATCTACTAAAATATCCCTTCTGTATAAAAAGTGACTATCTTTAATAATTTGAATATATGTACCGTACTGTCTAAATTGTAATCATCTGAAATCGGCATTAATTTCACTAACATTAAAATTGTAATTTTTGACAAATGACATTAAAGAGATAATTACACGTGTTTAGTTACTAGTTCGCCTATCTAATGTTTCGTGAATTAGCATTCTTTCAAACACTTGTCTTTATTATTCAATTATGAATGTAATTTACGTTTTCATACTGGTTTTTTTATATATGAAATCTGAAGGTTGTAGTTGTATTACTCTAAGCAGATGTTCGATACCATTGAAAGAGTTCTTGCGTCACAAAAAATGTAACATTTAGTTTGATTTTCATGCATCATTGTTTTTGTTATTATAATCCGACCACGAACATACAGACCCCTACAAAACTGGAGGCTCCACAAGGTAAGCATCCTGCTTTATATGAGGCAAACATTATTTGACTTACGTTATTACTTCCATTATAATATGTTAGTCTATGTATTTATAGATTCTGTTTTTTGTTCAGACATATGGTTAGCTTTATAAATACAAAACATCATTAATGTAATCAAATAATTTCATAATATTGTTCATCATTACTTTTATAACCTAATACTAGATTCTTCAATATTATAATATAATTATCAATATTCAGTTTCCAAAAAGATTTTTAATTTTATGTAAGAAGTCATCAATAAAATGACATTTCAGAAACATATGATCATAATATGATCATAATCTTCAGTGGTATTGCAATAATTACAGTTTGAATTATTGCAGATATTCCACTGTATTAATAAAGTTTTTACAAGTAGAATAAAGTGCAGCAATTTCCAACGAAACAATTTATACTTATTTTTTTTCAAATAATGATGAACAACAAATTTTAATTTATAACATGCTGAACTCTTAATATACTCAATATTTAACACTGTTTTCCATCGATTAAAACCCACATTCACATTCTTAATGAACATATTATATTTTGTTTTTGTTTCTAACTGTTCTAATGCTTCTGTATAATTCAGTTGACTGAAAATATGGCACAACTTCAGCGTTAGCTGTTTACTGGACCAGAAATGGCGAGAGTAATTCACGAATTCCAAACTTCACAAGAATGAATCAAAATAGATCAGAGTAAAGGACCTGATGTGCGACATTATGAACAAACAAAATGTCAACAAACAGCTTTTTTCAAACCAAGTAAAAGCTTTGTGTGCCGTTTTAGTGGAAATGGGAAATCCTTTTCAAGAGCAAAGAACGGATTTGTTGATTCTAGATACACGAAACATTGTTGACCCACGTGTCTGTGAGACTATAGGAAATGCAGAAAATCTGGGAAAAGAACAATACCATCAGTTTGTAACTGAAAGACTCGAAAAATAAATCAAAGTCGCTCCATGTACCAATAAAACAAAACAAGCTGTTGCTGATCAGTCAGTCAACAACAACCGAAGACCGAAACAAAAGACAAACAGCAGATAACACCTTTGAAGCAAACATGTTCTGTGTTTTCACAATTATATGTTTCATGCCAAGTAATAAATGGTGATTTGTATGAATTATTTCGGCATGAAAACCAATCATATCATCCAGCTCTTTCACAGAAATGCGTTTGGGATCAAAATCTGACCTATTAGTTCTATTGGAAAGATTGACAGAGCTGCACGAGGAGGCATCAAATGCAGAAGTTTTGGTCATTGATGGCGCAGCAATCTTTAATATGTTGAAACCCCGTGGAAGACATTTGAAGACTATTTCAACGACATGTGCATGCCTTACATACAGTTGCGTTTGGGATGAGTAAATCTCGAATAGTTTGAAAGCCTCAACAAGATATGGAAGAGGCATAGTTGTGAAAAGACTTGTCCTGCAAGATTCAAGAGTACCAGGAAACTGGGAGGCATTTTTTCAGAGTTAATGACAATAAAACGGAGCTGTTCATATATTTAGCTGAACAATTAGTAGCTTCAACAAGAGGGTATGATTAGCAGAAACAGGTGAATACTACAAAAGGAACTGATGTTCTATGCAGACTACCAAAAGATATAAGTAAATTATCACCGTGCACACACGAAGAAGCAAATACACGGATGATGCTGCATGTGAATGATGCTGTAGAAGAAGATTAAAACGGGTTATATTTAGGACACTTGTTACGGATGTCGTAGTTATTGCAATTTCTACTGTCCATGAAATTGAGGTGAATGAGTTTTGGATTGCTTTTTGAGTTGGCAAAATTTCAGATATTTAGCTGTTCATGACATCGCCAAAAGTCTTGGATCTTTAAGTTCAAGGGGACGTTTGTTTTTTCATTCCTATTCACTAGGAAAGGAAGGGCGATTGATAACATTCCTCCATCAGAATCTGCTTTACTAGAACATACAAAACAAGCTGTTTACCTGGTAAGCCTTTGTTGTGGGAAATGTTTAGAACCTTCTCCCCAAGTAGGTTCACCGAGTGAATGGGGATTGCAGAAAGACAAAACACAGATGTGGATACCCTATTGGACATCTTTGCAACAAGATTCAGCCTGTTGTAATGAGCTGATAAAATGTGACTTTAAAATTGAAATTGGATGTCGTGGACGATGCAAATGCGTGGAGGCCATGCTGTAAATATGGTGGGGAACGTGACATAGACTAGATGATAAGTGTAATTACTTTCGTGTAGAAATGTGTTTAAAGTACAATTTGATAGAAAAAAAAAATAGTTGAAGTTTTTATCAAAGTTTGGGTTTTGTGCATTTCACTTGTTTTGACGTCCATTTTTTAAATTTCGACCATTTTGAAAAATATTGAAATGTTCGAAGTAGTAATAGAACTTATCTGAAATGATTCCTTATAGTGTATTAACTCTAAAAAGATTCAGTTTCAAATCTCTTTGCTTTTTTTTGTTAAATTTTTTCAGAGTGGGTTCATAGCCTAACTTGACCATTATATACATGTTTACCCATGTGCACAGTTTCATGCTTTTATCATCAAACTCACAATTCTTTTGAAAATATGCACGAATCAGCTGAACTAAGTCTATTTATGGTCTAGCAATTACATCATATGATAGTCTATTAATGGTCTAGCAATTACATCATATGATAGTCTATTAATGGTATAGCAATTACATCATATGATAGTCTATTAATGGTCTAGCAATTACATCATATGATAGTCTATTAATGGTCTAGCAATTACATCATATGATAGTCTATTAATGGTCAAGCAATTACATCATATGATAGTCTATTAATGGTCTAGCAATTATATCTTAAAATAGTTTATCCATGGTCTAGTAAGAATATCTTTAGATATATGGATGGTCTAGCATTGACATCTAAAAATAGTCTACTAATTGATGATTTGAAATTCGTAAAGAATTGTAAAAAAGAAGTAGTTGGATTTATTAAAGTTTTTATTCTAACTATTTTGATCTGAGCGTCACTGATGAGTCTAATGTAGACGAAACGTGCGTCTAGCGTATCAAATTATAAGCATGGTACCTTTGATTGCTAGTAATGAGTTTCTTTACCACTGAAAAGTTTTCTCTGTCATAAAGCACTACTAAAGTAACACATCGAGAGCAAGATCCAATAGGTTGTATTTCTGCAACAAATTCCATGTATGACAGTTGATTTCCATTCGTTTGATGTGTTTGTGCTTTTGATTTTGCCCTTTGCCACTTTCCGTTTTCAATTTTCCTCGGAGTTCAGTATTTTTGTGATAAACTTTTTTCTGTAAATACAGACAATGCAATTTCCCATAGGAACTTCCTTTACGGTTAAAACTGTACCACTTTTACAAAGAAGTTTCGTAAACAATTAAATCATTTATAGAATGGTAAGTTGAAATGCATTACTTTTTTATTTAAAGGTCAAAACATAGGGCTGTGAGGCATATTTTCAACAATTATATGCCCCGAACTTCTTAGAATTTGAATTGATTCTAAATTCTGCACTACCCAATTTACTTGATGTTATACTCAGAATTAATTCCCATCGCCTACAATGTGCATTTATACTAGTAACATTCCCAATTTATGTCACTTTGATGTGAAACATAGAGACCATATCTAGAACCCAGTACGTAAATATCTATGAATATTAAAAAAGAGGCGTAGCTATGAAACAGTTGTATTTACAATGTGCAACCTATACGACTTAAAATTATACTGTTTATTCACATTACAGCTGATCATAACGTACAAAGATATTGTATAATTATATAAAAGTAAGAAGATGTGGAATGAATACCAATACGACAACTCTTCATGTTTTGACTATTTTGTTTATTGTGTCTGTTTGTCTAACGCATCAATGTAAATATAACGGAATTTGATGAGACTGTCATTAAAGTGAAAGTGTTAGCGCTATAGAACTAGGTTTAATCCACCATTTTCTACATTTGAAAAGGCCTGTACCAAGTCAAGAATATGACAATTCTTGTCAATTCGTTTATGATGTGTTTTGTTATTTGATTTTGCCATGTGATTATGGACTTTCCGAATTGATTTTCCTCTAAGTTCAGTATTATTGTGATTTTACTTTTCAGAAGAGACTTATACAATTAACTCATGTGTGATGTCATACTGCATCAGTTCAAATCAGCATCTAAATAATTTAGGAAAACACCAGCCAACCAATGAACAAAAGTTAGCGTTGATAAACAACTAGAAAAACGCGTGATGAAACTATTCAATTTTGTATAAATAATTTGTCTCAATTCATTGGATTATATCTAAAATACGATTCACATCAAAACAGCAATTATTACAAGCTCATTTATCATACATAGAAAATAACAGGGCTTTTAAACCTTTTCAACATCTTTCGACACCGACTAATGACACCTACTGTTTACAGGTAAAACTGATGGGTCGTCTCAAAGACAAAAACCGTCATGATTATCATTACGTAACATATTGGATTGGCGGTTATATACGGTTTTGACTATATAGCTTCAGAATATATACATGTATCAACCGAATGAAAAAATTAATATATGTTTCTGTATATAATCTTTTTATTTTGAATGTATTTACATGATATGTTATGTTTTATGATATTTTTCAAATTGATGAAAAATTAAGACTGGACTGTCCGTCCGTCCCTCCGTCCGTATAATACTTGTGAACACGACCAACTTAATGTTGTTTAAGCGATCGATCTTCAAATTAGTTAATGTACTATTCAATTTCTGGAGGGATAATCACATAATGATTGTTAAGATTGAAAGAAAATATCACATCTATTTTTTTCAACGACGGACTTCTCCGCTTCAAGATATCTGATTAGAGTTGGTGTTTACCTTGGTGAATTTTGATCACAGTTTGGTTCTCTACATCCAATTTCCAGTACATAATTAGGTTTCTTTTTCGTACTAAAGATTTTTTTTCATCTATGACCACACATAGGGGAGGTTTTGTATCAAATTAGACTAGGAAAACCCCGTCGCATGTTATGTGTGCCTGAACCAAGTCCTGAATATGTTGGTAATTTGTCCGTCTTTGATACGATAGAAGTTATAGTTAATGATAATTATGATAATTTACAGTATGCTTCGCCTTCATATTCGATTTTATTTTAGTTGATCAAAGATCACTGCTGGGTTTTTTTTTCGTCATATTTTGTTTTATCCATTTTTGTTTGTAAAAGGATGACCATAGTTACCATAATAAAAAACATGCATTAAATCTTAATGTGTGTTTGGTGGGGTTCAAATAACTTCTTTATGACTTTAATCGGAATCAGAACCGTCCGAAAGATACACCGAGGACCCTTTCCAGTTAGGGCATGTTTTTTGTTGTTGTAATTTTTTTATATTCCTGCTGTTTTTCACGAATAAGATACATTATTGGCCGGTTTTTCCTTTTCATTATTTCTTTGGCCGAAAAACATGCTTTGTTCTTTTTATTTTCCGAATTCCCCCAGGACAGCTGGAAGCTCAACGTTTAGATAGATGGAATTTGACTTAAAGTATATCATTTTCTTATAATAAATTATAAATCCATGTTATTTGTAGGAAAGTTGTACCATTATCAATGAAAGCAATAAAATCAATAATGATCTCACTTTTATTTTAAGTTTTTGATACGACCCCTCACATTTTTCCTGTCGTAGTCGTTCCCAACTGTAGGTCAATACAGTACTACATAAGCAACCGTATGATGAAACTGTATGATAAAAAAGAACTTTCAGTGTTAATTTATGTTAAATGTTTTTCAAGATATAGAGTGATTACAGTACTTGATCATGATGTCAAAAAGTGTTATAGGATTGTTGTATATAGTAACTTCATGTGGTAATGTATGATCTTAATATGGTAAAAAAAATATTATTTTTTTTTGAAAATCTGTGATTAAACTTTCATTTAAGACCATACTGTATTTATAAATTATGCAAACTTAAAACATTGCATGCATCTTGAGATTTTCAGTGTTTTTGTAGTATCGTCAGTTCAAGACGATCCGATGCCTGCTTAATTTGCTGGTTGGTTAGACTCGCAAACATAATTATTTGTATTGGAGTAAAAACACAATGAATATAAAACATTTAAATATTATAGGGTTAATGCATGAATATTGGGGAATATTGTCCCGAGTAAAATTTTTACATGAGCTTGCGAGTGCAATATATGTTCTACGAGGGACAGTATTCACCAATATCCATACAATAACCCTGTTATCGTATAGCAATTTAATATTTGAAAGTAAATATTGGTTTAAACTAAGTTATGTCGTTGATGACTTCATGAATTTAATTGCATTAGTGCAATATTGGAATTTATTGCACGCTTTCTTTCGGTTACTTTTTGTTGGAAATATTATATATATTGCATTTGACTCCTTTTTATATTTTTTTTAAATAAACGTTGCTTTTTTTTGTCTAAGTATATAGTACGCTGAACATTATGCTTAAATTGCACTTTTATTAGTAACTTATTATATTGATAAAACACATTATTAAATATTAAGATAGCAATGAACAAAATAATTCAAAAATAGAGAGTAGTAAATGCAATGATGATAACAAATAATAATTGGAAGTCGAAATATAACTTGTACACTGTCTCATAATTAAACTAACCATCGAATATGACTACCTTTACAATGAATTACACGGCGGTGAATGCAGTAAATGCTCATTTAACAGTTAAATTAATATTCAAAATTAAGCCTTTGTCTATAATTTAAGCGATGTTTTGTAAAGTTATAATTATCTGAAAAGTAACTAATACATAAAAATGACGAAAAACCAAGTAATAAAACGTGCCACTTCATCACCAAAATATACATTTGTATTCGCAGAACTTAAACCAAAACATTTCTTTCATAGAAAATGTTTATTTTGATCAGCATGTAGTAGCTTTACTCGTAGGATCTTATTCTATTTGTCTTTCTGTAAAAGTACCTTCTGCTTTGCCATCAAAGATTCCCTGGTTTGTATAAAAGCCTCATCTTGGTGTGTAGCTGATCCGGCAATTGAATGGCCATATTTGTGTGTATATAGTTTCCTTATAATATCACTGACCATTAATCTGCTGTTGGATAGATCATTTTCACCTCCATCGGTTTTTTTTCGAAGAGTTAAACGGTAGTTGGTAAGCAAAGGGTCCAATTCATCTGGTGGAATAGTCTAAAATTCTGTGTTTTCATTTTTGACTTTCAGATTTTTATTTAGAAAGGCAAATATCTCTTACTGTTTTTGTGAAAGTGTTTTTATGTGTTGGCCTTTAATATATTGTTTAAAATCATGTTCTGCCATACATGTAGATATAAGAAGATGTGGTATGAGTGCAAATGACACAACTGTCCATCAAAGTCACTTTATGTAAAGGTCAACCATTATAGGTCAAAGTTCGGTCTTCAACACGGAACCTTGGCTGACATCGAAAAGCAAGCTAAACATGGCCCCAAACATAACTAGTGTTAAACCATTCAAACGGAAAAACCAACGGTCTAAATTAATATATATAAAATTCAAAATATGCTAACAGGTGTTAATGATATTGGCAACTTTGGGAAATGTGAAAGGCACTCGAAGGGAGGTTTGGTTGAACAAAAAAAGAAAACGTATGTTTTAATCATTAGAGAAACAGATTCTCACATAGACTTTAAAGTTGATAATTTAACTATTTCGATTGGATAAATCCAATAATCCACTGGTATAACTGTAAGAATCTATATATATGTAAACGCATAAAAAGTATTCAAAACAACAACAATAACAAAAAAAATGGAAGCTACAAATGTAATTATTTATACAGATTTCGGATAACAGATATCCTTTATCAGTATGATTCTGATGGAAAATGAATCATATCAATCTTCTTTCAATGTCTGTGATTAAACTATAACAATCTTGAAATTACTACAATAAAAGTCAAACCGAACATCAGTTAAGACGTTTGCGCCATTCTAAAAATGTGTTAAACATGACATAGGGTATATGGCTAATTACAACAGAAACTGCAAATACATGCTTTAAACAAAAATAATAAAGTGCGACTTGAACAAGCACAATTATAAAACTTTAACGGTGACGACAGTTACGATGTTTCAAGCACGATTGTACAAAAAAAATCCAGGTAAACAGCACCGAACGATCAAGGTTAACGTAACTTGGTACGTTTACATCCCTTCAAAAATGAGGCAATTTAGGTAATTTAATTTGGTGTATTCAACTAACTTATTTTAGAGATGAGTAAGGTAAATAAGAAGATACAGAAGATTAGTGCACTTAGAGATACCGTTCCCTGATGCGTCCTTCGAGAGGATAACGATAAAATTATATCTGACATATAACATATTTGTATTTTGAGTTGATTTTTCCTGATGAAGTTCAATTTCAAAACGTGATTTAGACGTATAAACTTTATAAGGTGTTGTTGTCACTCTTTTTTAAATGTAACGTTTAAAATTTGCAATTACTTCTTCTCAGAGAATTAGTAGATAATTTGATAAATTAACATCAGACAATAAGAAATAGAATAAAATCAGAAATAGTTAATGGCGAATAACATATTTCCTCAACAAAATAAATTAACAAAAGTTTAAATATATTAAAAACCAATGGTTCAGAGAACAATTGAAGGTATTTCCACCAGTAAGGATCTATTTTGGTATAAAAATATTTAGATTTATTTGCAAATGTCAGTTCCTATTGCTTTATGATGTATGAATTTTAAGCAAGTGTCAAGATCTAGAACGTCAAATTTACTGATGACCTTGACCTCAATTTCAAGGTCATAAACCAAGGACCCTAAATCAAAAGACCCAAGGTCTGTTAATGAGTTATATCACTTTATGCTTATTTCTAACTATAAGAGGTGTGAAAACTTCAATTTTATGTCTACGCATCCTTTTAACAAAAATTCACAAGTTACGACATGTCGCAATTAACAATTTAACTAAGCGACATTTTTTTAAAACCCTTACACCGCAAGAAAAAAATTAGGGGGAAGAAAAAAAATAATTAGAACAAATTCAATAGGTCTTTCGACAAGGAAAGGTGGAAAGACCTAATACATTCCCTCATATCATCAAAATAGACCAGCAGAAATAAAAAGTCAACAAGATTGAATGTTTTATTATTCAAAATAATATACGTTTTTCATTCAAGCATATATATTGTACATTTTTTGTAACATTAAAATGGATCATGAAGGGGCGTAACTCCTAATATCATTCTGACAAACTAAACGGATCGTAACCCGACAGTTTTGAAAGTTATTTTTTATGTTTGCTCTGAATTTGTCTGAAACTGTCTTAACAGATCTTGTTTAACAGGTAGATTTTCGGTCTTACATATATGTATCGTGACATGGTTGAACGGACTGAACAAGACATATCTGAACAGCGTCTTAAAATCTGAAAAGTCTTAACGTTTTTTCCCTAGCGGTAAATTTAGTCGATTCAGACATTATAAGACCAAAATTACCATTTCAGACTTCAAACAACAACTTTTGAACATCATATTTCTGAAAGAGGGACGAAAGATACCAAAGGGACAGTCAAACTCATAAATCTGAAACAAACTGACAACGCCATGGCTAAAAATAAAAAAAAAACAAACAGACAAACAATAGTACACATGACACAATATAGAAAACTAAAGAAAAAACAACACGAACCCCACCAAAAATTAGGGGTGATCTCAGGTGCTCCGGATGGTAAAGCAGATGTTGCTCCGCATGTGACACCCGTCGTGTTGCTTATGTTATAACAAATCCGGTAAATAGTCTAATTCGGTAGGTCACATTCATGAAAGGGAAGGAACATATCCGATATCATTTGTGAAACGGTGATTCCATAACGGTCAACCAACTCGTGATGGCGTCCGTAAAATTTACGAAGGGATAATTTCAACTTCACCATTTGGAACTCTTGGTTTAATAGCTTCCTTGTGAGCAACAACCCTCTATCAAGAAAATATTGACAGGACAGGTGCGAACAAATGCAGCGGGTTTAAACGTTTTTATATTATATGTACCAATCTTCACCCTTACCTGAAACAATTTGTCTGCAATTATATGTGTCTTTTTAAACCAATTGTGACTTGGATGGAGAGCTTTATGATTGTCCCACATACCTTATCTTCTTATATCTATATAACCATGATAACCTGTATTTCGTTTCGTTTTAGTAACTGCTGATGTAAATATTGCATTAAAGAAACCTACAAAGATGTCTTCAATTTATGATCCTAATGTTAGCGAGGGAAAAGATTTTCTATGTTGTAACTCTACATATGCTGTTGATGGAGACAAGTCACAACGGACAGGTAACGATTTTGTGTGTGCACATACAGACGATAACGGTAATCAGCAGTCATGGTGGGCAGTCGATCTACAGAATGTTTACGATATCAGTGCTATAGATATTTATGGACGCACAGATTGTTGTCGTAAGTGATACTTTTTTTCTAAACAATTTTAACCAGACAAAACAAAAGTTCATTTAAAAATAGAGCAAGAATTTTACTTGAACAGTTTATATTCAAAAGTTCTGATAACCTAATGTGCATCTGTAATATGACTATAAGTAACCCACTTAGATGCAGATTATTAATTAATTTTGAAAAGGTGTCGTCCAAAAACTGTGCAACGTTTACAGTGTAACAGTTAAAACGTCTGTTTTAACCATAGCAGTAGCTCCATAAAAGGTCCTCTTTCAATAAATTCGTCTCGGCCACTCTATTCTCTGGATTTTATTCCATCTCTTGAGTTGACTCAATAATAATGAAAAGAGAGATCAAAGTCAAGCAGATATAAGAATATTTATACAATTTAATGATAAAAGCAATCTTGTCAGTGAAAGATTAATCCAATTGTAAATAGCCGACGTACGGTACTTTAAATAAAACTATATACACTTGTGACGTCTTGTATTACGTCCATAGTACATCAGCAAAATCAAGACAAATACAGATAGTTTTTTTTTATTCATATGTAGAACTTATAAATAAATGATAGTGGTAAGAAACAAACCTAGGCAGCCTGGATCGTAAAGATATGTTTAATATGTCGACATTTCTTGTATAATGTTTCTATATAAAGTAGAGCAAGGGGTCCCAACACGAATACGCTCTTTGCAATGCTTTATAATTATAAAATATTATTTTGTCAGCAAACTAATTTTCTTTTAGATAATTTTTCAAAGCTACCATATATACTATTGTTTCAGAAAAATGGAGAAGGTTTGGATCCATTAAAAGTATTTTTTTAAACGTTTAATCCCGCTTCAAATGTTTGCACCTGTCCTAAGTCAGGAGTCTGATGTACAGTGGTTGTCGTTTGTTTATGTAATATATACGTGTTTCTCGTTTCTTGTTTTGTTTATATAGATTAGACCGTTGGTTTTCCCGTTTGAATGGTTTTACACTAGTAATTTTGGGGCCCTTTATAGCTCGTTGTTCGTTGTGAGCCAAGGCTCCGTGTTGAAGGCCGTACTTTAACCTATAATGGTTTACTTTTTAAGTTGTTATTTGGATGGAGAGTTGTCTCATTGGCACTCACACCACATCTTCCTATATCTATTATCCACTTTGTTTTTTTTTTTTGTTCTGTGTATATAATATTATACACCTAATGATTAGGTTTGAGGGTAATATCAAGTTTGTTGTCCCTGAAGTACCAACTATTGATGGTGGCAAAGCCGAGAGCAATAGTTGGTATGCGAAGGGACAACAAGCTTTCTACAACCTGCACAACCAGTCATTAGGAGTTTAATTATACTGAACAACACAGCCATTAAGGGTTTTTATATACCAAATAACTAATTTTCTTAAAGTGTATATGTATTATGTGAAAGAAAAGAAAAATGTCACATAACTTTACTTGCACATAATGAACTATACTTTTTTATAATTTGTTTTGTATTTATGAATATTTCACTAATTTCAATCAAGACTAGAAATACTTGTGTTAAACTTTCCGTGCTCATAATAAATTTAAGCTAAAGTACACCAAACGCAAATTAACTTTTAATATAAGGAGAGCAAACCCATATTATGAATAAGGTACTTTATTTTAGATCTTTTAAAACATTGCTGTGAAGATTTTCTTTCTCTTTATAATTGCTTCTTGTAAGTGAAATTGCAATCGACACAAACAGATTCCACCGCTTACAATATAAGAGTGAGTTTGACGTTGAAGAGCATACGTAACCAAGCAGAGTAGTCAGTGACATGATTTCATTACTTTTTATATAGAAAAAAACATACTGAGGTATAATAATAAGTAAATAATATTATGAGGTTTCATATGTCGATTTTCCCGTTTTTTCTATTTTCCCTTTTAAGTCTCTGTCTAAGTAATTGGTAGTTCAATTTGGACTTTTAAATATATCCTTCTATTAAAAATTCTTTCCAAATATCAACTAGTTTTGGACATGCCCAGACTATGTGTTCTATGATTCTATGAGTTCATACAGAAAGTATTTTGTGAAACTTTAATTATGTAGAGGGCGATGGATCATGTATAATGATTCTGTACACTACAAAATATCATATATAATAAGTCAAAAAGTTTCTCAGTTTGAATATATTGACATGATTCGTTTGAAATCGTGCTATTATTGAAGAAGGATATCTGTTATCCGAAATATCTAATATTTAAAATTGTGTTCATTTTATAGTTATTTAAAGGTGATGTTGTACCCTTTGTGACCTATTATATTTAAACATATATATTCCTATACATACTACTTTTTTCCCCCTAAAGTCATCTTGAGACCAGACCATTCAGCAAATAATTCTAAGACACAAAAGAGATGCATCCAAGGATTGTTGTGAACCATCTAAAATAAGTTTGGTGACATCGGCCTATTGTGATATTATAAAAACGGACAATTATTCTCGACATCAAAATACTAACCTCATTTAGTTGGTTCTTTTCTCGACAACCAAACATTAACACCTCATTTCGCTGGTACTTTTCTCGACAATCAAACACTTACCTCATTTAGTTGGTTCTTTTCTCAACAAACAAATACCTACCTTATTAAGTTGGTAATTTCCTCGACAATCAAATACTAGGCTCATTCAGTTGGTTCTTTTCTCGACAATCAAATAGTAACCTCATTTAGTTGGTACTTTTATCGACAATGAAATACTTACCTCATTTAGTTGGTTCTTTTCTCTACAATCAAATAGTAACCTCATTTAGTTGGTACTTTTCTCGACAATGAAATACTAACCTCATTTAGTTGGTTCTTTTCTCGAAAACAAATACTTACCTCATTTAGTTGGTTCTTTTCTCGACAAACAAATACTAACCTTATTTAGTTAGTACTTTCCTCGACAAACAAACAATAATCTCATTTAGTTGGTACTTTTCTCGACAATCAAACACTTACCACATTTAGTTGGTTCTTTTCTCGACAATCAAATACTAACCTTATTTAGTTGGTAATTTTCTCGACAATAAATTACTTACCCTACTAAGTGGATCCTTGTTATATTAGTAATCATCTAATGTAATAAATCTGTCATAGAAAAATATATAACTTGCTCTTATAATTGATAACTTTTTCAGCTCACTCACTGACAAACTTTGATGTTGAAGTTATCATGCCAGCATGCACATGTAATAGATGGAACAGTTTAAATGAGGGAGACGTATTTCACTGTCACTATCAGGCCACAGCAAGCCAGATAATCACTATAACGTGCCCGCCTAACACAAGAGGAAGGTTTGTCAGGATTAAACGTAAGGATATGGATGCTCTAGTAATTTGTGAAGTAGAGGTGCACGGCGATCCAGTAAAAAGAATGACTGAATCAGGTAATCAGACAAAAAAGTGTACATTATAATCATGCATTATCCATGAGTTATATCAAAGAATGGTCGGTTGGAAGAACGAATATTTAATCCGGTTAAAATAACATTCAATTAGTTGGTGTGTAGTATACTGCGCTGAAACGTTAAAAACCATTATAGTGTTCAAAATACATTCAAATTTACCCTTTCTTTTGTAGCTGTAGTGGGCATAAATCCACCAATGTATCCAAGTTAAACATAATAAGACGTTAACCCCTTATTTATTTGTTCCGAACATGCTTGCAGTATGAATCACTATAGACGTCAATCATATAACAAATAATCCACCTTTCACATTTGTTTAGACAGGCGTTTTGTTTGCTCGGGAGAGGGATCACTAGCTATATAACCGCATGATATGACAATCCCTGCAGGTGACTTGTTTATATACAGGCGTTTTGTCTCTTTTAGAAGGGGGTCACTAACTATTTAACCGGAGGATATGACATCCCCTGCAGGTGTCTTATATTTATACAGGTATTTGGTCTCGTCAGTGCGAGGGGGTCACTTAATTACTATATAACCGTAGGATATGACGTCCCTTGTTAGTGTATGATTTATACAGGCGTTATGTCTCCCTAGAGGGGAGTTTAACTATATAATCGTAGAATATGACTTCCCCTGCAGGTGTCTGATATGTAGACAGGCGTTTTGTTTCATCAGGAGAGGACCACTAACTATATTACAAGAGGATATGCCATCCCCTGCAGGTGTCTGATATTATTACAGGCATTTTGCCTGCTCTTGGAGGGGGGTATTCACTAACTAAATAACCGGAGAATATTACATCTCCTGTCTGTATTTGATAATTAGACATGCGTGTTCTCTTCTCAGGAGGGGGACACAAACCATGCTAACTATATGACCGGACGATATGACATACGCTGCAGCTGTCTGATATTAAGACATGCTAGCAGGGGGAATCTCTCTCTCTCTCTCTCTCTCTATATATATATATATATAACTGGAGGATATGAATCCCCTGCAAGTTATGATATTTAGACAGCTGTTTTGTCTCCTCAGGAAATTGGACAACTACTAGTAACTATATAACCAACGGATATGACATCCCTTGCATATGCCTGCCATTAAAACAGACGTTTTGTCTCCTCGGAAGGGGATCACTAACTATATAACAGGAAAATATGACATCCCCTACAGGTGTCTGATATTTAGACAGACGTTTGGTCTCCTCGGGAGGGGATCACCAACCATATAACCGGAGGATATGACATACCCTGCAGGAAGATATGGCATACCCTGCACGTGTCTGATATTTAGACAGGCGTGTTTTCTCCTCGGGAGGGGATCCCTAACTATATTACAGGAAAATATGACATCTCCTGCAGGTGTCTGATATTTAGACAGACGTTTGGTCTCCTCGGGAAAGGATCACTAACTATATAACCGGAGGATATGACATACCCTGCAGGTGCCTGATATTTAGGTGTCTTGCATGTAGGCTGGCGTACTGTCTCAATCTATCTCCAAATAGATTTAACAATAAATTATTGATAATCATTTCTATTTAAGGTTTATCAAGGACTGCCGATGCATGTGGGCATATCGGGCACGGATATTTAGGTCCTGTCATAGGAACATCTAAGGCGAACAGCAACATTCAGTGTACAGTAATGTGCTTTAAAAATACAACCTGTTCTGCTGCAGAGTATGACAAAAAAACAAAAGTATGTATACTGAAAGCTGATTGTATAGATGGCACTCAGTCATCCTTGTTCCAAGACAACAACAAAGATGTATTTTTCATTCAATAGAACATCGGATGGTTACCATTTCTGAACAAATTTAAAACCCCAAAAATGCTAATTCATTCTGTATTTTAAACAAATAATTGTCATGTAAAATTATGAACACTGATACACAAAATTAAAAGAGTCTAACTGTGGTCGAGTTTTTTTTTCTCGCTTGAATTGGTCCATTTTTTTTTCAAACGTAGACCTTTTTATTCGAGTAATATACAATGCGATCAACTAAATGTTCTGCTATTTTTCAAGTATAATAGCTTAACATTACTGGTTAGAACCCAGCTGAAGCCCGCCTCATTGGTCGCCTTTTGTATTTTGCTGCTTTTTGGTACGGTTGTTGTCTCTTTTACACATTCCTCATTTCTATTCTATTCTAATATTCATTGAATATCATTGAATATGCTGATGCTATCTGGGATTCAGGAAATGAATCTTTAATGAATAAACTTGAAAACATCCAGTTGGACGCCTCTCGTATAGTTACAGGGATGACTAAGCTCACAAGTACGTCGATGTTATATAAAGAAACACAATGGGATAAACTTTCAGATCGAAGAAGTAACCACAAATTAATATTGCTTCATAAAATTGTAAATAATAAAACCCAAAATGTTTTGCTAGAGCAATTGCCTGGATATGTCAGTGACCGACAAGACCATAGTACAAGACAAAGTAATAAACTATCGCAGGTTAAATCACGTACAAAACTTTATTCTGTTTATTATCTTCCGTCATCCATCAAATTATGGAATCATTTACCGTTAAGTGTTAGAAATTGTGAATCTCTGTATGTAAGAAACAAATTTGTAATCAGAACGATCGCGTTCCTTTATACTTTTATGCTGGATGTCGAAAAGGCCAAATTCTTCACGCCCGACTTAGAATGAATAGTAGTTCTTTAAACTGCCACTTGTTTCCAAGAAACTTAGCTTCTCCCCCTAATTGTCGTTGTGGTGACTTAGAAACTAGCTCACATGTTTTATTACTTTGTCCATAATACTTGTTGCTTGTTTCTGGATCCTTGTTGTGAATGTGTTTATAATTTATACTTGTATTTTTCATAATGAAATATTGTTTTCACTTATATTCATGAATATCTTATTTTGGTGACTGTACACAAATGATGCATAATATAGTCCGGTATTTCACTTAAAATTCTGTGTTTAATATTGTCGGTTTTTTTTGGAAAGATTAGAACTTGTTCTTCAACTTTACTTATAGGCACCGGCCTCCCTAACAACACGACAGGTTAGCTACTGTCACTAAATGTATTCACACTGAAAAATAGTTCCCTATAGTTCTCATGTATGTGCACAATATACACACATAAACTGAAAAATTGGTATATTTGTTAAGCAATTCATTCAAGAATGTTTGTCACTAAGGTGGGGTGATGTGCAAGCTTTTTTAAAACATTTTGATTAGGTAACTGGGTATTGATATCATACTTGTATGATTGACATATATATGGAAGTGTTTAACGACCTTGACTGGCTTTTCAGCCCTCGCACGGTCGGCTTGGTGCCCGAAGACGATTGGTGAGCATGTGAATATTTTGTGCCGTGGGTCAGGAACAGGTAACAAAGGACGCCAAATGGAGGCCGCCATCTTGTTTTTGGTGGTTGTTTTTTTCTTTTGTTGACTATTTTGATGTTTGGTTACTTCACAACGGCTGCTTTCAGGGCCAGTTTGGTCAGCTTGGCAGCCCGCTAGCCTCGATGATGGAGTACTGGTAGATGATCTCGGACGTAGTTCTAAAGATGACAGGAAGCGTTATCAGGACCAAAGCCGTGAGGCAGTGAAATGAAGGTCGTATCACCCAACAGCCTAGGATACAGCCCTCGGACGTTAATCGGCATAACACTCCCCATGATACAATGGTTTTGGAGTGCATGTTAACGCGGATACGCCAACCACTACGTCTATCTGTACGGCATGGATTGGTTTCTGTCATCTTAATTAGTAAGTCGTTGATATCTAACTGTAAACCCTCATCGAAGAAAGACTGAAAGATCTAAAATGATTAAAGAATTAACAAGATCTTTAAAAAAAATGAAATATGAATATAAATATGAAAATATAAAAGGTATTCAAGTGAGGCCTATAATATACTTGACAAATTTCCATAATCGGACATCTGCAATTAATCAACAATTTAGATTAGTTCACTAACTTTTTTAATCAGGAATTGGCTTGAAACAGATTTGAAATTTCAAAGCTTTTAATTATAATAAACCTTTGTTTATTAGTTTATTCCCCATCACTCATTATGTCCATTTTAGTAATTTGAATTTTTATTAGAAGTGAATATATAATTTTGCAATCAAGAAAGATCCACATTTAAATGAAATAGGGTTTTTAATTTGTTTACGTGGAAAAGGTACATTTTGTATTGAAAAATACTAACCATTGATCAAAAAGCACTCTACAACTTTTAATCTTCAATGTCATATAACATATGTTTCAACTTACAAAATGCCACAAAACAACCTTTTTAAATATTTTTTGTTGACACTTTAAAGTTCTTAGCTGTTGGTCTAGTTTTTATGTTTTAACTAAGGGATATTTGTTAACATTTACTTGAGGAATTTTTAATTTGCATTTTGTTGTTTTTTTTTAAACCTGTTCAGAACAGGCAACATAATTTGGATAAAATATAAACTGCAGTTTAAATAAAATTTTGCAAATTAAGACGAGAGACCAATGTTATTTAATTTGAGCTCAATTTATCCTCATTCTGGAAAAGCAAGTTTCCTTCTAAAGACCTGCTGTAAATGCAATTATCAGCAATAGTGCTTTATTAATGTTCTTTTTCCCCACCATATCTTGATATGAAATTATTCACACTACTCTTCTAATCTTTTCATGAGTGATATCCATCACTTTGATTTTTCTCGAGAGCAACATGGTTGGTTTTGTAACACAGGGCCTTGTATTTAAAAAAAAAAATGAGAATATGGAAAGTAGTCTTAAATCTGGTGCATAACTGTAATTAAGTGAAGGACAATATTCTTAATAAGTCACAAATTGATTTTACTCATGTTCCTTCGTTGATAAAATTTAACACTTTTCAATTTAATGCTAATTTCTATGATAACAAAAAAAGCCGCTTAACACTCATTTGTTCGTGTCAATAAAACTTGTCTATGCTTACATAAACAATAATTTACATGGAAATTAATTCCTCAATGAAATCCATATTGGAACACTTACAGATAGGTGAAAATAAATAATGATACACCGTAAGTTAAGTTTTTCATCCAAACCTGCTCCGGTGACAAACTTTAATGAACGTACACATGTATGTGACTGTCAAACAAGTGAGAGGATTAGCTAGCTACAAAACCAGGTTCAATCTACCATTTTCTACTTGAGGAAATGCCTGTACCAAGTCAGGAATATGACAGTTGATTCTAAATCGTTTGATGTGTTATGAGCTATTGTTTTTGACAATGGATAAGGGACTCTCCGTTTTTAATTTTCCTTGGAGTTCAGTATTTTTGTAATTCCATGATTGACCAACTTTCAACACGGGCTAGTTTTTATAGTTATCACATATAGGAGCCTGCTTGTATAATTGATGTTATATTTACCTATTCTAAAGATATAAGAAGATGTGGTATGAGTGCCAAAGAGACAACTCTCCATCCCATTCAAAATTATGAAAGTAAACCATTATAGGTCAAATCACGGTATTCAACATGAAGCGTTGGCTCACACCGAACAGCAAGCTACATTTTGTATAAAGCCCCCCACCACCCACCCACCCACCCATCTAAAAAAAATAGTTTAAAACTAAGTTTTTGTCCTGACACATGAAAATAACACATCAACTGTCACATTCCTGACTAGTACAAGATTTAACTTCCTAACAATTTTAAAAAAAATTCTTTACGTAATTATATCATGTGACAAGGGATGCCTATTGAAATAAATCAGACTTTGTAAAACCACACCAATGTCTGAAAAGAAAGTTGATGAACCAGGGGTATGTCAAAGAACGTCTCGTCCTTTTTCTAAAAAATGTTAAACTGAAGGTTCCAAGATAAATATTCCGTATCAACTTCACAAATTATACATGATGGTCTTGGTCTATAGTTTTGGCGTACTGACGTTGTTTAAAGTCTTAACTACGTATTGTATTTTTTATTTGTCTTTGTTCAATTATTAAAATTACATTTACTGTTTCGTCTGTTTTATGTGATATCCATTTATCTCTTTAACTGTTTCGGTACTTATACATATCTTCGGATTTCAAATGTTTGAATTTGAGCGGTCCTGATGAAGCAAATCCAGAAATGCGCTTCGGACATATAGAAATATTAAACGTGTTGGGTTTTTTTTATTTTTTTTTTTTACATGGCTCGTTACTTCGGTACTTATACATCTCGTCAATGTGTTTGTATTATCTTTCAATTTTGCTTGTGTGTCTTGTATATACATCTTTTTTGGATTTATTGATTATTATAACGTGACTCTGTACTTTAAAAGATAAAACTAATAACTTAATGAAATAAAATAGAACAATTATAACATAATTCCGGGATCTTTTAAAGTACAGAGTCACGTTATACAATATCTGTAAACAAATGTAACTGGCAAACTATACGTCAACGAAAGTTTATTTCTCTTTATTCTGCAAACAGATCATCATGTAGACGTTCTTTAAGTATTTGAAAAGCAACATGCATGCTTCGATTAATTTGAAGCATCAGAGGCAAATTATTTTTAAATGTAGTTTCACCAAGTAGTTAACAATGAATGCTGAATTATGAAGCGTCTTTTCCTTGCAGTTATTTGAGAAGAGTAAACACTCCACTGGATGGCCTGCCTGATAATTTTGGTAATTTAAAACAATATCTGCACGCTCAAATGACTCGACATACCTTAATTGCTTAGCTTGTGTGACTTTTGCCTCCAGAATAGACATGTTTTTACCAGTCATAGTATGGATGATAATGTCATGAAGCGCGTTTTAAAGAGAGTTGATTCATCGTTACACGCATTGGTTTTTCACTAATTCAAATGTATGAAAATATTTTCTTCTTTGACATGTAAACGCTTAATAGCACGATCTAAGCTACGTTACTTTTCAATTCAATTCAATTCAAATCTTCCATAAAACTACATATTTATAGTATGTGATGCAACATAACAAAATGAAAATAAAAAATAACAGCAAGATCGTTAATATACACAACTTTACTTGTTCTTATCTATACTATTAAACGAGAAGACCTCATTTTGGGTGTCGCTTCTCTTCTTTCCACAATAAATTAATCGTCATGCCTCTATGTCCTATAGGTACATGGCATAGTCGCATTTGTCATCCATTCATATGATTTTTCAGATTGAGATATTTTGGGAGAAAAACGAGAAAAAAAAGCGTCCGGATATTATTCCGACATTGGGCGAAATTTTAAGTCAGATTAGACTTCCGGTTTGCGTTTTCTTTGAACCGTTTTCTTTATACTTTGAACATACATTTACTACGAATAAAGAGTATTTTCTATCTGATATCATTTTCAAGTTAACTATCCATGGCGGTCACAGAGTTTATTAATTGAGAGAGTCTGTATAATATATCAATGACCGCTTGCCCGTGGATTGATTAGTAAAGTGAGAATTGAAAGTAAAAACCAAATACACTTTATTTATAGTAATGAATGTACATACTACACAGATAAGCGCTAAAATTATCCATGTGTTATTAAAATTAATAGAAACCACAGGGGGAATTTTTAGGGAAAAAAGGAGGAGCCGGGCTAGAAAATTCATTAAATCTTTTACAAAAAATTATTGATTTCAATTAAAGAAGATGTGGTATGTTTGCCAAAGAGACAGCTCTCAACAAGAGACAAAAATGACACAGAAATTAACAACTATAGGTCACCGTACGGCCCTCAACAATGAGCAAAGCCCATACTCCATAGTCAGCTATAAAAGGCCCCGAAATGACAATGTAAAACAATTCAAACGAGAAAACTAACGGCCTTATCTATATGTACAAAATATGAACGAAAAACAAATATGCAATTTATAGAAATGACTGTAAATAATATACATTTAAGCGCTAAAATTATCAATGTGTTATTAAAATTATTAGAAAATAAAAAGGGGGAATTTTGGGAAAAAAGGATTAGCCGGGCTAGAAAACAACTGTCCTGTCCCAAGGTACCTTTGACTTTTGATACCTTTTCTGAAATTCTCCAGTCATTAAATCTTTTACAAAATTTCATTGATTACAAAAAAAGAAGATGTGGTAAGATTGCCAAAGAGACAGTTCCCCACAAGAGACAAAAATGACACAGAAATTAACAACTATAGGTCACCGTACGGCCTTCAACAATGAGCAAAGCCCATACCGCATAGTCAGCTATAAAAGGCCCTGAAATGTGTTATTAAAATTATTAGAAAATAAAAAAGGGGGAATTTTGGAAAAAATGATGAGCAGGGCTAGAAAACAACTGTCCTGTCCCAAGGTACCTTTGACTTTTGATACCTTTTCTGAAATTCTCCAGTCATTTAATCTTTTACAAAATTTCATTGATTACAAAAAAAGAAGATGTGGTAGGATTGCCAGAGAGACAGTTCCCCACAAGAGACAAAAATGACACAGAAATTAACAACTATAGGTCACCGTACGGCCTTCAACAATGAGCAAAGCCCATACCGCATAGTCAGCTATAAAAGGCCCTGAAATTACAGTGTAAAACAATTCAAACGAGAAAACTAACGGCCTTATTTATGTTCAAAATATGAACGAAAAACAAATATGTTACACGTAAACAAACGACAACCATTATTTACAGGCCCCTGACTTGCATGTTCATAATATACTACCTATTCCCGAAATTCTCAAGTTATTAAATCTTCCTACAACACTTTACATACTTTCAACCACGCTCTGAATGCCCGCGATTTCGCGGGTGTGTTCTAGTAAATTTGAAATTAGCACCAGTTGACAATAACTTTCCTTTTTTTCGGAGTGGTTCCAATGTGGTTTAATATCAGTCTTTTCGAAAAACAAGAATAAAAGTACCTCAAACGTTATTAAACAGTAGCATCTTTACATATTCAAGCACATAGTCACAACTATTGATACAAATATATCTAAATTTTTTTATAAAACTGAAGAAAATGCATATTGAATTCAGTGAAACGTCGCACGATACTAGTGTCACCTAACGTTATAGGGGTAAATTCAGTAAAAAAAAATCTCCCATTGACTTTAATGCTATAATCTATGTGTGAAATTAAATTTATACCTGATTTACCTTTAGAAATTAAAATCTTTCATATATCATTCATGAAAGTACAAATGTAGCCCTATCTTTTGCAACAATAAAAACATAGGGTCATGCAGCATTTTTGGGCATTCACTTGGCCTTGTTTACAAACAATGTAGATTCGCACTGAATTCCCATACTGACCCCCATTACTTTTCAACCCTGAAGGGAAAACAATTAGTACATTCAGCATTTATTTTTGTTGTTTTTTTCAACTCTAGTTTTGATCTATCTACCAACAAATATTTATTACAAACATTATCTGCCAATCAGAAGACCATATAACTTCAGTGTTATACAGAAAGCTCTCCCCTAAATGGGCGGTCCCTGATGACATATATTTATTTACTAAATTTACCCCTATATACACACTCAAAGACGTAAGCCAAAATAAAAAAGTTGGAATGCATGTTGTTCAGATGGCTTTTTACAATAACTTTTAAAGGTTGATTTTTCCCAAAAGTAAGGATTCTGTTTAAAAAATGTTAAGCTTCAGTTTTATTTACAAATTAAAAATAAAAAAGTAACTTGAATTGAAACCATTTTTTTTATAAATATTTTAATTATTTAGGCAATCGATTTCTTTTACCTCAACTCAATTTTGCACTCCAGAATTTTAAGGCGAAAGGACTACGGCATACAGATCTAGCATGACAGTTCTGCACAGATATATGCAAGGGAATTAGCGGGAAGAATTATTATAGCAGTTTTATTTTATTAATTTAATTAATTTAATTATTTTGTATTATAATAGCGGATTCAACTATTATAGTCCGGAAAACACTCCAGTCACGAGAGGAAAATATCTTTCCCATTATATATCTTTATTCTCAATAAACCATCATTTTGACAAGGTATAGAGAAATACATATGTACAATATTTACAATATATACAATATTTAATAAATACAATTAGTACAAAACATGTTACAAACATAATTAATAGGGATGGCGTCACACTAGATAGAGCCAGGAGTTCACACAGATGTATTTATAGTTTTAATAAATTGGCAGAGTTTAATTAACTTTACCTTTTTTTTGATGACACTAATAATTTATACTTTAAAATTTTGGCTTTGTGTAGCTATACTTTTCTTTGTAATTTTTCCTCTCCTGTCCAAAAAATTGGCATTCCAAAATATATTGAAATTCATCCCCAAGTTCTTTGTTTTTACACAGAGTACAGTTTCTATTTTGTCTGCTTGTGTTAAACCATCTACCAGCTTCATTGGGCAATTTATACGGAAGCGTATTAGGGACATAAAAAAAAAAAATGGCAGTGAACTTTTTTTCAAAGTCGAAATTTTGACATTTCAAATCTCGAAATTTCGACTTGAGCTCGAAATTTTAACTGTTCTTATCTTGAAATTTCGACTTTTTTGAAACTCGAAATTTCGACTTTTTCTAAACTCGAAATTTCGACTTTATCTAAACTCGAAATTTCGACTTTTTCTAAACTCAAAATTTCGACCTTTTTTTAAACTGGAAATTTCGACTTTTTCGAAACTCGAAATTTCAAATTCTTTTAAACTCAAAATTTCGACTTCTTTTAAACTCAAAATTTCGACATTTCCTCAGTATTTATACGTTTGCCATTTCCACATTCCCAGTCATTTATATCAGCATGGTGGAGAGCCATATACATCATAAACTTCATAAGAATATTTTAATAAACTAAACCATTTTAAAGAGGTTATTTTAGATAGAAAATCTTGTTCTTGCTGAAGAATAAATTAAAAATTGTTTCACGTTCAAATACATATTTCAAGTCTGGACTTCTGATATGTGTATCAAGACAACCCCGCTATTCCGACACACCTATATTACGACATACTTTTATTCAACAGTCTAATATATAAAGACAAGTGTTAATAGTTGTGTTATAAGAATTCAAACTTCCAAAACTAGAAAACTGAGCAGCTCATTGGTCGTCCTGAATATGCATAGCATATTTGGCTACTTGATTTACCATTTTTTAAACAAGGCAAAGTCAGTGACTTGCTATTGAGATACCAAACAGGCCTTTGAAACTGTGATGCTAAATGTCCTTAGATCTGACGATCCTATGACAGTGTCGTGGAAACTAAAACATGGAATGGAGGGGGGGGGGGGGGGGGTGGTTAAATCAACATGCCTGCTCTTTACGAATGATTTCTTCACAATATTAAATGCTAATTCATATCTTAATTTAATAACAAAACCAATTTCTGAATACAAATTGTCAAAATGTGTGGATGACTCTTTAATAATTTGCGTCCATGTCTACTCCTTCTAAAATTGTAATAACTGTGTTTGAATACAAACATCTAAGTTTTAAAAGTACTCAGAAAGAGTCAAAATTTAGAGATTTCAACAGTCGAAATTTTGATTTTACAAAAAATCGAAATTTTTAGTTTAAAATAAGTCGAAATTTCGAGTTTTAAAAAAGTAGAAATTTTGAGTTTAAAATAAGTTGAAATTTCTAGTTTTAAATAAGTCGAAATTTTGAGTTTAAAATAAGTTGAAATTTCGAGTTTTTAATAAGTCGAAATTTCCAGTTTAAAAAAAGTCGAAAATTCGAGTTTAAAGCGGAAATTTCGACTTTTTATAAGTTGAAATTTCGAGTTTCAAAAAAGTCAAAATTTCGACTTTTCTCAAAGTCGAAATTTCAAGATTTTAGAAAGTCAAAATTTCAAGTTTTAGTCAAAATTTCGGGATTTAAAAAGTCAAAATTTCAACTTAAAGTCAAAATTTCGAGATTTGAGAAGTCAAAATTTTGACTTTGAAAAAGTTCACTGACAATTTTATTTTTTCTATGTCCCTAATACGCTTCCGTAAATTTATGATTCGTCGTTCTAAATCTACAAAATTCTACAAGGTTTTTGTTATCTAAAATATCTAAATAAGCTTCAGAACTAAAATTATCTTTAAATACTGTGTAATTTACAGCTTTTGGTGATTCTTCTAACAGTAAGTGCCAATTCTGTTCAAATTGATCTTTAAGGTTTCTACTAACTGTAAGACGTAGCCAATTCAAATTAATAAAAGTTTGTGAATTCCATATACAGTCTATGGAAGAAGCGTATCGATAAAAACTTTTCTTATATCAATGAGCGATATTGTCTACTATCAATTGTAAATATGCAGACATTTCATGCGGAAAATGTTGTTTCGGCAACGAAAAATTAAGAAAATACTAACTTTAAAACTTATTGTTCAAATATAAACAACAAGTGAGTCTAAATATACATTCAGAAGTTAGTTAGAAGCTAAAGTTTATGTCCGTGTAAAATTTGAAGTGCTGTGTTTTTCTTATATACATGAATAAACAATGCGATGCTTTTAAAATATCAATGTGATACTTTTAAAATATCATAGCGGTGTTTTTGTTATATCGATATTAGTAATTATTAGTATTAATATTTGACTGCTGTATCCATATTTTGACAAGTTTACCTATTATGTCTGTTTTGTTCATACATCGTTGTAAATATGACAGAATTTGATGATACTGTCATACACGTGACAGGTTTAGCGCAATATAACCAGGTTCAATCCACCATTTTCAAAATTTGAAAATGCCAGTACCGATGGGGTTTAATAAACAATGTCGTAATCAAATAGCTAAGTGTCAAAATCATTGTTAACATATACTAGTATATATCATTTAGCAAATTTATAATGAACGCACCGAAATAATATTTATCAGATATGCTCGCAACGCATGCATGGAAGACTTTCTTTATTGAAAACAATGAAAGTACTTTTTGACAAAGATGAATCATACTGTCCTCGTTCAGATTGATTCGACAAAATTTGGCCTGTGCATTTTTGAATCTCCTTTTTTTCATACAAATTAGACTGTTGGTTTTCCTGTTTGAGTGGCTTAACACTAGTATTTTTTTGGTTCCTCTATAGCGTGGTGTTCGCTGATAGTCAAGGCTCCGTGTTTAAGGCCCTACTTTGATCTATCATGGTTTACTTAAAACAAACTATTACTTTGATGGAAAGTTATCTCATTCGAACTCATGCACCATCTTCTTAATATATTTATAAATCTCATATCAGATAAACCCCTTATAAATAACTGCTTCCCTGTCCTTCAAAACGTCATTTGGGTGCTGAATCTTTTGTTAAGTGCAATATGAACAAACACACTTCTAAAGCTTTAAAGGTAACGATTACGTCAATAATACCAAATAAACAGCACTGAACGATCTAAATGTATAAATATAGAAACAATATATACACATTTCTAACGTCAACAGACATTTACATCTCATTCATTTGTTTTCAAAACATTTTTTTTAGTATCATTGAAGAAATGAATTTATAAAAAGCGATACGGATTGTTATTTATACGATCGATTACTAGTCAAACACGCAAGTCAAATCTCTGTGGTTACAAAGCAACGGAATGCCCTCACGGTCATCGCGATGTAAAATAGCGTCCAGGCGGCGAGTTGATTATGTTCATAGTGAAATCGATTTACCAACATGGATCTTCTTTGATATAAAAAAGAACTGTTTTTCTTCTCAACATTTTTTCTATGTTAATAATAAATACATTTTCTGTTTGACAAGATTTTTGATTTTCGTTGTATCTAAGTTGTTCAATTTTTAGTCTGAGGCTACTCAGTTGGTATTTGTTTGGAATATATATTTTACCATTTGAATATTTATTGTTATTTTGAGCTGTATTGGATTGGACTGTTTGAAAGAATGTTTTTTTTTAATGCCCGCGTCACACTGTCCCGATTTTTAGATACGATGGACACCCGAATGCGAAAATTGTAAGTTCGTACGAAGATGGTCCCGATCTCGTTAAAATACAAAAAAGTGACCGAAGCAAGTACGATGAATAACGAAGTCTCTACGATGGTGTCGAAATTATACACGATATCAAAAGATGAACATACGAAGGTTAACCGAAGACGGATATTTAAGCTTCATATTTCAGCCGAAGCCTACACGATGGATTACGAAGGCTACACGATGGATTACGATGATGGCACGATGGCCATACGATGTCTAAAAGACGTCGTGTACAGCTTACGATGCATTTAAACTGTGGACACTTCGAAACCAATATGCTTCAAAAGATTTTAACTACATTTGGTATATTTTTCCTCCTTGTAATAATCTGACATTTTTTACGTTCAAGGTCAAAGGTCAAGGTCATGCAGATGGACTTGCTTTTTCTCCATAAAATAGCATAATAGTCTTAGATGCATGAATTTTTTATTAGTTGTTAGTGGTTTTGAATTAGCTGTCAGATAGCTGCGAGTACTCTCAGATCTGTTCATTGTGTCTATTTGTGTCGGGGTGTAGAAGTACCCGGCCACGTCCACTTGTTTTTTTGTCTATCTGATGAGTTAAAACTTTTTCAACCGATATTTATAGTTCGTTCTTATGTTGTACTGTTGTACCACTGTCCCGGGTTAAGTGGGGGGGGGGGGGGAGGGGGGAACCTGCTAACATGTTTAACCCCGCCGCATTATTTATATGTGTGCCTGTCCCAAGTTAGTTGTAATTCAGTGGTTTTCGTTTGTTTATGTGTTACATATTTGTTTTCGTTCATTTATTTTAAATAAATAAGACCGTTAGTTTTTTTCGTTTTAATTGTTTTACATTGTCTTATCGGGGCCTTTTATAGCTGACCATGCGGTACGGGCTTGGCTCATTTTTGAAGGCCGTACGGTTACCTATAGTTGTTAATGTGTGTGCGTCATTTTGGTCTTTTGTGGATAGTTGTCTCATTGGCAATAATGCCACATCTTCTTTTTTATATAATACACAGGAAATTGTTTGTTCATTTTTTTACCTGCTGGTTATAAAGACAATATTAAAATGTGTGCACTAGTCTGAATAATCACCCATAAGTATGCCCATGTTTACTGATCTATCTTAAAGGTAAGGCAATGGGTTCGTTGATCCCTTTTATTCAAAAAGAGCTCTTTCCAGGAGAATATCATAATAATATAGACAAAAAGAAGGGTGTGGGAAAAGCATCAAATGTGGCAAAATATGACATACATGTATAGAAACAAAATGGTTATGGAGTTAAACATTCGTGTGACAACAACTCAGACGATACAAAAAAAATCAGAACTATGAAGAAAATTGGTTTCCCTATATACTTGTACCTGCAGTGTTTGTGTACGAATCGCATTTATGATTTTTATTATGTTACTTGTAATGAAAAATTGACAAAAAAAATATTTTACTTATTAAAGTAATTCCTGAGCCTGTAATAGCTGCTCTTCTTGAAAAGAAATAGAATAGAATAGAAACAACGCTATCGCCTTTCTTGTTCTCATAGAATCATATGATATAAGCTCCATGCTGTGTGAACGTCTTTCTTAACTGTCGTATTAAACTGATCAGTGCATATCGCGCATGGCACTATAAATGTATTTTAGCGCGAAAATTAACTTACATTTTTCTACCTCAGGTAAAGATTACCTCAGCTGTATTTGGCAACACTTTTAAGAATTTTGGTTCTCAAAGCTCTTCTTCTTCGTACTTTATTTGGCCTCTTTTACTTTTTTGGATTCGAGCGTCACTGATGAGTCTTTTGTAGACGAAACGTGCGTTTGGCGTATTTACAAATTTAATAAGTCCTGGTATTAATGATGAGTTTATTTAGCTGGATCTATTGCCGTCGTAGTTCCAGCTTGTCGCCTTCGTACTTTTTTCGATGGCAACACGACGGGATTACGAGGTCTTCACGAAGTCATGTTGCCATCGTAAGACCTTCAGGTAGCTTCGTGATTCATTCGTGTAGACATCGTAATGTCAAAATTGCCCGATGGAAACACGATTGCAATACGATGTCCAAATATGCATTCCCGGTGACATTACGATGGTTAGGATGGTGATAAGAACTCAATACGAACCCTCCATATCTGACACACCATCGGGGATTTTTTAACATGTTTAAAAATTTAGAACCCTTCCCGAAGTTGTCCCCGAAGGCAAGAAAAAGTGGCCGATGATTCTATGATAGTTAAAGATGGCTCTACGAATAGCCCGGTCTGGATACGATCAGTCCCGATTTTGAAAATTTCGATTATCGTGTTGCCATCGGTTAAAAAATCGGGACAGTGTGACGCGAGCATAAAGAAATGATATGTATGGTCCGCAACGAAGTTGTCGGTGCCATATAACTTTATCCTTGTTCGAAATTCCGTAATTCCGAAATTCCGTAATTTCAAAATTCCGTAATTCTGAAATTTCGTAATTTCGAAATTCCGTCATTCCGTATCAAACCATGATACGGAGTGGTTTTTTTTAAACGCCTTCATATATTTGGCTGATTTTTGTTATGTGAGTTAACCATGATGAGTTGCTGATCAAGTTTAAGTTTTGTTCTGCTTTGCTAATTTTTGCCGAAATTACGGGCTATGGACTTTGATAAATTGTTGAAAATCTCAGTTATACAGACTTTTTTCTAAATGCTTTCAGATATTGGACTGATTTTTTTTGTATGTGAGCTTAGTATGATGATTTGCAGATGAAATTTAAAATTGTTTTGCTCCGCTAATTTTGGCAAAAATTAAGGGTTAACAACTTCGAAAATTGTTGAAAATCACAGTTATACTGACTCTTTTTCTATATGCCTCTAGATTTTGAGCTGATTTTTGTCATGTGAGACTACCATCATGTTTGTGTCAACATTTGTTATTGAAATTGCAGACGGGACAATTCGTGTTGCTTTGACATATCTAGTTTTTGTCTGTTTCGATATTACCTATGTGGATAGGCTATAGCAGTGTGACCTCAAGGGCAGATCCAGCCGTTTTCAAAAGGGGGTTCCAAACCTAGAATAAGGGGTGGGGTCCAACCATATGTCCCAATTCAAATGCATTGATCGGCCACTGGACCTACATTAGAATCTAATAGGTTGGTAGTCTATTTACAACCGCAATTAAATTCCACCATTGCATCATCACTTCAAACAGAATTAATCGGTTAAACCATGTGATTGAAACAATAGACTGAACAGGTTGTTAACACTTTCAAATTTAAATAGGATCAAGCAACATTTTTAAAATGATAAGATCGTGTAAGCGTTAATTTTGTTACAGATACGAAACTTTAGTGATATTGGTCCTCAAACATTAAGTCGGTCATGAACTAAGTTTGTGAATTATGTTTGTGGTTCTTTTGACATGCATTGTGACGTGTCATCGTATTAATTTTATATATGAAAACTATAGCAGTTATATTAGAAAAGTATCGCATTCATAAATTTTTGATATTAAAAAAATATCGCTATGATAAAAGACAAACATCGCATTGATATCTTAAAATATAGCAGTATCTTTGACTTATAGGCGATTTTGGCTTATCCAACAGTTGAATTCATCTCAATTGCATTCCTCATAATTTGCTACATGACATTAATTGAATTTGTACATCTACAAATGATAAATCGTGCATTTATGTCTCATTTATTCAACAATTCAATTTTCTCGTTTGAATACACCTTGCTTGGTATAGCTTAAAATAATTCATGGAAATTATACAGCAGACGAATGTCTTGTTAGATGTCAGCCTGTTTTAAGAAAAGAATCATTACTTTATACCGAGAAATCTTCGTTCCTTCATAAAAATGTAAACATTCGTCTGAGATTTCCCACAATGCAACTCGTTGATATATAGAGAATAATACATGGCAAAATCCGTATCATATGTCGTATCATCCCGAGACATCAATATCAGCCCGAGGGCCTTTAGGCCCAAGGGATGATATTGGTCGAGGATGATACGGCATGTGATACGGATTTTGCCATGTATTATACGCTTTATCATATATTTCAACAGAAGAGTACTATATTATATGAACTGTTTTATGATCCATAGCACTGGGTCACCTTCAGTTCTGCTTTTTCTTGTTTCAAAGCCTTAAAAAAACTGCTCAATTATTTATACGAAGCACCTGGGTTACCTTACAATCTGTTGTTTTAAATATTTTGTTTATTATTGTATTTATTTGAGTGTTTTGTATATTTTATAGTTGCATTTAGTGTGCCAAAAAATATTTTGTAAAAACGTAATGTTCGTGACGTCACATAGAATATGAAAACTTAACGTTCGTGACGTTACATACCAAACAATGACGTCATTCAAAAAATTGACCTATTTTTTGGAAATTTTTTCTATTAAGCAAAAAAAAACTAAAAACTGACTTGATGTATAAAAAAAAAAAAAAAAAAAAGGTATGCGATACGGATTTTACCATGCGATACGGGATATGCGATACGGGTTTAGCCATGCGATACGGGGTATGCGATACAGGGTAGGTGATACAGACTGGAAAAAAGAACCTTTATTAGATATACAAAATAGCTGTATTTTGTACTAAATATATGATAAAAGACAATATCGCTCATTGATATAACAAAAGTTTTTATCGTATCGCACCTTCCATAAACTGATATATATGTTAAGCCACATTCATTCAAAGTATTTTTTATGTTATCTTACCATTAAAAATTTATCTCCATTTACAAATGACAATTAAAACAAAAGTTATAGACAATTTTTGACAATTTTGACTCCTTTCCAGAAATAATTTTACCCCAGAATGATATCATTCTATTTTTATGTCAATTTCTAGAGGATATCTTCCAAGTTCGCCATATTTCATATACGATGGTGTAGAAGATTTTAAATGTAAAATCAATTTGCTAAATTTTAGGTGGACTTTTTCGATTATTTCGTTATTGTTAAAACCCCATACTTCGCACCCATATAATAAAATAGGCTTTATCATTTTATCGAATAATTCTAGTTGCGTTTTGATTGAAAGTCCGTGGTTTCTGCCTAATTTTAGAACCTTTAATTTTCCCCTACCCTTCTCTGTGAATCGATAGGGCTTCAACATAAAACATTAATTTTAAAGTGTTCTTACATGTACTAAGCAACAAAATGAAATAACCGTATTTCAAATCGTCTGTGAAAACCGCAATAATGACAACCAGACGGAATGTTCTTTATATTTCATTAAATAACGTCAAAATCGTATGTGGGAACATTGTATCGGACATTTTAGTTTTATCTGATATCTCGTATATTAGATTTAAGTAATGGAAATTTAATATCAAAATAGAGAGAATTTAAGGTACTTTTATCCATTATGAATTTTTACAGAGGATGACCTTGAGGTCACTCCGATGTATTGTTATCGCTTAAATTTCCGTCATTCATAAATTCTAGTCAAATTAGTTTTGGGTTTTCAACACCAGTGAAAAAAGTGCATTTTCATACCTGCGATTTCTGTTCTCCGGTTGTACAATGTTTCAACAAAATATGGAATCATTTCAGTTGTTGATTTAGTGGTGAATATTTGACTGAATTATATCTTAATAAATACGATTTTATATGTTTAATTGGTGTTTCAGAAAGAGGTCAGGTGCTCTTGTTCATTCATAAAATTATCGTTCATTCATAAATTTATCGTAAAATAAAAATCACTACACAGGTTATACGTGTAGTGTAAATGACCACCTGTAATCTAAAAATAGCGGTCTCACTAATAACTCAAGAAGAACTTTTAGCGACAAGAAGCGTCAAGAACGGACAAGAAGAATAAATTAAGCGACAAGAAGACTATTTAGCGACATGAAAACTTCTCGTACCGCATGAGGATGACCCTTATCAAATGAACAATTATGTGTGGGACTTAGTTTTAAGAAATTATGTCAAAGTAACACTATGAAAATATTTTCAGTAAGCTGAAATATATATTTATTTTTTACATGTTTATGTCTTGTAAGTTATTTTATTTCTGTCCCATTTTTCAACATTAGCGTCTCGAAAGGTGAAATGTTTTTACTGAATTGTTAATTTAACTTAATTATGAAAATTGTTAAAATTAAATAAATAAAAGTAATTATTGCCCAGTTACAAACACTACCAGGGGATAATCCATAATTACCCCCAACTTTAGCCTGGTAAACTTGTTGTCTCCTTGTGAAATATAAAACATATTAAAAATGATTTCCTGCTTAAGTCTTTAATTGATATAAAGTCAAAACCTTCTTGCTTTTCACTAGACAACCATGTCCTGTCAGGTTTAATTCTTATATATGTAGACGAAAAATAAAAGTGTCCCAAAACATTAACATGGCAGCAATTGCTTTTACAGCCTATTAGACTTTGATTTTTTTTACAGAAGAGTGTCCACCATGCACTTGCACTGCACTATAATAATAGTAGAATAGAATTATCATATATACAAATAGATGAAAATGACATTTATCGGTCGTCAATCTGCTCAGCTCTTAATAAAACTCCATATCACGGCTTTGTGACGTCAAATACGTTGACCTGGCCCTAATAACTTCGACCCGGACATATCAGCGACGTCATAATGTTTGAACCGACGTTGATAAGTTTGCCCCGAACTTATCAAGTCAACTTCTGGTTGCTGATGAAACTAAGACAATACTTCTAAAAGACGCAAATGCAGCCCGATAAATCGATTATCAGGTTATCGGCATATTAATATTGTAAAATATCAGCTGCTCGAAATAATATGAAGGCTTTTTGATCTCGTTCGCTGCGCTTACTCGACAAAAAGCTTAATATTATGTCTCGCAGCTGATATTTTACGATATCAACATGCAGACAACCTGATAATTGGTACATACATGCAATCGTAATATTAATAATATATATAACAACAAACCAGTGTATTCTCTACGACTATTATTATACAAGTATAATAGTCCAAGGTATACTGATTTCTTGCACTACAATATAATAGTTATCACGGTGAGGTTGAATTTCCTGTCATTTATTCATCATCCAGGCACGAACTTGTATCAGAAAAAAATATCTCTGTAAATTAACCCAAGTTTCAGGTATAGAGATGTGATCTGTTTCTGTGACATGTGCTTTTGACCATCCACAAGAACCTGCGGTCATCCGATGTTCAGTACTTCAGTACTTTGATTTTATGTAGCGAATGGCACTGTATACACCTTATCGCTATTCCCGGCTGACCCGTCCGCTTGAACTTTTGACGTCAACAACAATCACTTTTCCATTGTGGCGTCAGACATTTTGTTTTATGACGTCAAAATTTTACGGGAACCTGTGTGATTTCCAGCAATGGCGGACAAATAGCGATAAGGTGTATTAAATAGACATCATTAAAAAAAAACCGAAAACGTAACCCTACGTTTCATTTGGTTTGAAGGGGACAAAATGTCGGACATTGCTATTCGACTGGAATAAAAAGAATTTGTTTTAAACATTCCTGATGATTGCACGAGACGAAAGTGTGATCTTTGTACAACATACTAGACTAAGTATAAGAATTATTCACTTTCGACATGGGGATTGCTCTGGAAGTCCCTTTTTTGGGACAATTTAAAAAAAAATACGGTAACCTTTCGTGCATGGGACACATAATTTGTATAATCTTGATCCCTTTTTTTTTAAATATATATTTCCGTCTTTTCGAAAGAAAAAAATCGACATTACGTCATCAACCAATTATGAATAATTGCTTGTTCTAGGCAAACTTTTAAATCGTTTGGTAAAAACAAATATATTGTTTTTTTTAACAGTACTCAGAATTTCAAAATACTAAAAGTGTAACGCGGGACATCAGTTTAACAGCTTTAAAATGTTAAACAAGACTTTATAATATCAATTTTTATGTTTCAAAATTAATAAAATGAATGTGTCTTATCCATGATTTCACCAAAGTAACACCAGTAGCGTGAGACGTTTTATTGTAAAAAGTTTGTCCAGAAAAAAAATCCATAGCCCACACCCCCACCGCCCTCCCCCAGAAAATAAAATGGTTGCTGCAAGATAGTGCTATGTGATGAGTTTTAAATGCTTGTAAAAGTTGATTTGTACGTTCTATCAAGTTTTTATATATCAAAACTTCTTAAGTATTGGTTGTGTCACTTTTTTGTGTATGAATTAACTATTGGTGATATATATACATAAAAGAAATATAATAAACTTTGACAGACGGTAAGATTGAAAAAAATGCTACATACATTTGAAATTCTTCCAATTCACTCAATTTATATGTTCATATGATATTTTTTGTTGTCAAATACAAGCTGATACATCACACTTTCGTCTGATTCCAATTTTTTTATGATAATCTTTATTTTGGAATTTATTATAAGCGTTCCCGTGTTTGAAAATGGAAAAGAAAAAAATCCGAAAATCACACTTAAACGCGATTTTACAAAAAAACTGCACTGTGGCAAAACTCTACGACAGGGCTAATATGAAAGTTTAATGTTTACTCTCCCTCCGTGCGAATTTTAAGCCGTGAGGTATTTCGGTCCATTAAACTCTTTAAATAATCGACTTTTTTTTCTAATTTGTCACTCCACTATTATCAATAGTTTGCTTATGTCTAATTGTTTTCGCTCCTGCGATTGCAGTATCATTGTTATTCTTAAAGTAGCTGTAACAAATATGATACAAATATCGGAACTTCAATCCCGTCCTTCTTTCCCGCAATATGAATTACCGAATGAGACTAACATGTATGACTGGGTTTCCCCTTACATATGCAACATTACTTATGTCTCATGTTGAACAGAAGCTGCAACCTTTCCGGAACACCTGCGATCAAATCCAGTTTTTTAAATCTAGTTTTGTTTGGATTTGTTTTGTTTTTTTGTTTGTTTTAGGGGGGTCCGCGTTGCTCATTGTTTGTTTTCTATAATGTGTATGTTCCGGACCATATGAGTATTTGGACCATACGCGTATGGTCATGACCATATGCGTATACTCATATGGTCCGACCATACGCGTATGGTCCGACCGTACGCGTATGGTCGGACCATATGAGTATTATACATTACTCGTTTAGATATTAACGGACCGGACCATATGAGTATTTGGACCATATAGGTATTTTTTCAAACATACAATAGAAATAATACGTATTAATTTTACATTTCAAAAGCTACATAAACATTAAATATTGATGCCACAGCCAGTTGATCTTAGTTTTTATCGCTAATTGTATTCGTGTATGCTTTTGTATATTTAGAATGACATTCAAACGGTACCATACATGTAGCTTTTCTGCGATTGCTTGTTTTGGCTGCGTGCACTGATATCGACTCGGACAAATCCGATGTGTCTACGGTGTTTTTAAGAATCTTTAGATCTCCAATATCGTAAAATGAATATCACAGATCAAATTAAATAAAGGCAGTAGCTATTCCATGGCACTTACATGATATTTTACCGGTCTTATAATTAAGATTAAAATAGAAGTATAGAAATAAAGAATAGAAAAAAATAAAGAAACATACAATTTTAATATTTTACTTATAAAAAATGTCTTAAAAAATATCTTGATCTTTAAAAAATATAATGAACATTGCCGATGATATCACCTACTTTAAACAATAACATTCCTTTTACACATATGTTTTGACATCTTCTTATAATTGTACTTACAAATAGTAAGTAATATTAACTGTGTAAAAATATTTTTTATAAGTTTTTTTTAATATATGAAAAAATGACATTTTAGTGACGTAACATCCAGTAGAGTCACACCTAATGAAGAGTTTAAAAGTATACGTGTTGATTACCCCGACCATACGCGCATATGAGTATATACCCATATGGTCATGACCATACGCGTATGGTCCAGATACTCATATGGTCCGGAACATGTATATTGTACTATTGTTTGTTTGTTTTTCTTCTTTTTCAATCAATATAGTTGTCTATTTTTTATCGACTCATGATTTGAATATTCCCTTGATAAATGTCGCCCCTTTTTTTATGAGATTAAGATTTCCGTAAAACTACAATTTTGTCTCTCTAAATGTCATTCATTTATATCTCATAATTGTAAAGGAGTGTGTCCGGAGAGGGCCGATTTTGGCCTCAAATTTCAGGTTCATCTGACGAAAGATTTTGAACACTTTTTAAACACTTAAGTGTCTATTTCAATTGAATCAATTATTAAATGTGAAAGATTTAAACTGATTTTGTCATTAAAAGGCTCCAATTCTAGCATACATATGGAAAATCTATCAAATATGCCAAAAAATGTCAATTTTAAGATCGTTTTTTTGTCAAAAATGCAAGTGACCGCATCCGTGTTCATCCTCAATCTTAAATGTGACCCGCCATGACGCGTCGTATACTGTGTAAAGAGAGACTTCTATGCATAATAAATCTAAATTGAAAAAAGGAATTCTTAAAGCTTACATGTACTTTGACAAATTTTAAACATATTTCAACAAGTTTAAATTACATGTTCTAATTTAGAACATTTTCTTTCATAAATAAAGTCTGAAATATCAACATGATAAATTCACCGTATCAAATCATAAACTGTATGCGTCGCATACTATGTTTAGAGACATGCATAATAAATCTAAATAAAAAAAGAAATTCTTAAAGTTTACTTTGACAAGTTTTAAACTAACTTCATTTCAACAAGTTTAAGTTACATGTACATGTTCTAAAATAGAGATAAGAATTGTTTGTATTGTAGTTTTAAGTTTTTGATATTTTATTCAAATACGCTTCTGAACATCACTAAGAGCCAATAAATTCAATAATTTTGTGTTTTATAAATTAGTGCCTTCAATAAATAAAAGTGTCATTTTCATACCGGTATTCGAAATGACTCGTTGCTTTTACAACAAATATGTCATAATAACATGACTAGATCTTCTAGATAAATATACAATAAGCAAATTTTAGACAATGTACTCTCTTATACGGAAGCGTATTAGCGCCACACATTTTTTTATTTTATTTTTCTTCCTATGTTTGCGTTATAACGCAAACCTTTGCGTTATAACGCAAACATCTTTATTTCAATTATTCATTAAGTTTTGTATATATGTCCGTCTGTCATTCATTTCGGATGTGATTTACTAGTAGATAAAAAAAGAAACATAAATACAAGGCCAAATCATTATAATAAATATGCATAGGAATAATGGAATAATTGAAGTGCAATTATACATAAATTAAGACTGATTTGTGCATCAGAAAAGTATATAATTTAACAAGAAAATAGATATAGTATATAGTCATATTAAAATTGAAAGATCAAAAATAATGTCATACAATTGTGAAACCTCCAAGTCAAATAGACAAAATGATCTTTCTGCTTTAAAATGAATTATTAATAAGGAAACATTTTTTTTAAATCTCAGAATATGATCAAGATTCTTTGATAGAAAGTCATTGAATTTTCATTTCAATATAATGAAGTATTTTTAAGATGCTTGGGTAGCAATTTGAATAGAGAGAACATAATTTTATTAATGAAACATCTTCATTCTATACATTTATTGCCAAAGGGTAGCTTGTTTGAATGTAACCTACTTTACACAGTTCTCAAACGAGAGCTTACTTTGGAAGTATATTTATATTCGGTTATAGCTATATTAGCAGGGTGGATTTTTTTCTTAGGTATAACCTCAATTTACTCAATTTTCTTTGTAATATATATACTAGTAGTAACTTGGATATCGTTTTTGGGGACCTTATAGTTTGTTGTTTAGTGTGAGCCAATGCTCCGTGTTGAAGACCGTAATTCGGCCTATGATGGTTTACTTTTACGAATAGTGACTTAGATGGAGAGTTTTCTTATTGGCACTCATACCACATCTTCTTATATTATTATGCTCATTATTAGTCATTGATATGATCTAATTATTCAAGTAGTTTACTTTGCAATTACTACAAAGGTGATAAATTTTATTATATCCAGCCTCCTCCATTAATAACTACTGTTTCCTTTGAATCTTAAATAAGAAATAAGATAAAACAAATGTTTGCGTTATATCGCAAAGGTTTGCGTTATAACGCAAAGGTTTGCGTTATAACGCAAAGGTTTGCGTTATAACGCAAAAGGTTTGCGTTATAACGCAAAAGGTTTGCGTTATAACGCAAAGGTTTGCGTTACAACGCAAAGGTTTGCGTTATAACGCAAAGGTTTGCGTTATATCGCAAAGGTTTGCGTTATAACGCAAAGGTTTGCGTTATAACGCAAACATAGGAAGAAAAATTAAAAAAAAAAATGTGTGGCGCTAATACGCTTCCGTACTCTTAAGCCTTAAAGTGGCTAGTCACATATATTTAACGGCGTTTTTCTCACAATGGCTTTCTACCTCCATAAGCCTGGATATGTCGTGGCTGGTCACAATATTATATGTAATGTATTATCCTCAAATACAACTTTTTCCATATCATGAATGAAAACGAATGCGGCCACTTTCATTTAAGACGAAAACCGTCAAAAATTTAACTAAAATGCTTAAATTGTGAAGATTGCAGTAATTACTATGACTTTATGATGCTAGTACCCGATATATGTGCATTGTTTTGTCAAAAACAGCACATACTTTCTTAGCAGAACCGTTCTTCTTTCCAATAGATAACTATAATTTTAACAATTTTGTAAACTGCTATATTTTGGGGCCAAAAAAGGGTCTTACCTGACCTACTCCTTTAAAAAAAGAAAAAGTGGTATGATTCTAAATAAGACCTTTTGACACACAAAAATAAACAGAAACAGGAGACCGTACGGCATCATACAATAAGCTAAAGCCATTTAGCTATAAAAGGCCCCGTAATGAAAAAGGCCCCGTAATGAAAATGTAAGACAAATCAAACGAGAAAACTAACGGCCTAATTCAGGTACAAAAATGCCCGTAAAACAAATATGTAACACATAAACAAACAACCACCACTGAATTACAGGAGCCTGTCTAGGGAAAGGCACATACATACAGTATGTCGCGGGGTTAAATATGTCAGCGGGATCCTAACCCTACCCCTAACCTGGGTAATTGTATAACGAACTATGAAAAAAAATGTCTAGATACTAATCAAGAAATTGAAATTGACTGCCGAGAAAAACAACAACGCATGCAATACAATTAAATTGTGTATCGAACCTAGAATCAAAGCTGCTGGATTTAAAACAAATCCCCAAACGGACAGCACTTGTGTCAATAAAAGCAACATCTGTGACTTTTATAAAAAAAAATGTCGGATAACGCAAATTCAATTTCGAGATTAACACGACAAAAAGTTGACGCAGAACAAAAATAAGTTGCATTACCAAACATATATAGTTAGGCATATAGCCAGACACTATGATGACAGAATCAAACATTGAGGTTGCCACTTCATAGATAGGTGAAATCGATGCGCTTGGTGGAATGTTAGAAAGAAACGCTTAATTTCGTCTGATATTCAAAAATATGTGACATTGCGTTAATTTTGAGAAGAACCGAGAATACTAATTTCCGTCTGATTATCTTCAATCGTAATCGCTGTTAAGCAAAGATGGAGAAAAAAGTTCCTAACGTCCGCTCACCACTGGGAAAAGTCCAATGATCACGACCAGTAATGTAAACAATCCATGTACATATTCAAATTGCATTAGGATTTATATAGTCCATGTTCTACGGATTAATTAAATAATATCGATATCAGACGGGAAGAGTGTTATATCGAGCCGTAAATTTAGTTCGTTATAATGATATATACAGACAGTTTACGTTGCCATGATTTAAGTCATTGGTATTATGCAGTTCAGCTTTTTTTTGTACCCGTAGCCTCTGAGACTCATCTATTTTTTTGCAAATAAACCAATGCCACATCACTATACGTGACAAAGGTCAATAGCATAATTCATTCTTGCTTACAATTTGTTGGTAGTCTATATAGCTAATGGTTAGTTAATTTGAAAATGATATGTGATGCTGTCAAACTGACTGAGATATTTCAAAGTCTACGTATAAATCTAAATCTAACTAATTTTATATTTGGAGTAATCAATTGCTACAATACGGAAATCATTACATCACACCTGATTATTTCTTAATTTAAGTCATTATTTGACATATGCATGGTTGAACTGAACATACTTTGTATTTTCAGTTTTTTACCACATTTGGATTGGTACTGGTATCAAAATAAGCACCTCATTCTTAATTTCTTTCTGAACTAAATCCCCTTGTTTAAGCTGACGGGTCGAACCATAGCAATAATGAAAATGTGTACTTTTTTCAATGAATTTTAATAGTGTGGTATTTTACTTGCCTTTTAACAGTAAGGTCTCCTTATTCAAGAAGATCAAGTTTAATGGAATCACTTTCCATTTATTTAAGTACACAAAACCATGCTTGGTTAATACGAGCGAGATACAATAAGTAAACTGAAGAGATCCTTTTTAGATTGTCTGATTTCATACAGTTTATGCATGTAAAATGTAAAACTTCTCATAACACTGTAAAAAACATATTAAACCAATTCGTTTAAAATCATACCGTGACCTACATGAATTGATATTCGTTTTCGTGTTACATGTACATGTATCTAGATGTCGCGCTCCTTGCGTATCAGTTCTTAATTTTTTACATCGATGTTTACCTTTTACTCTTTCAAATGAACATCTAATAAAATATTCTTATATTTTTTTGAAAATTTACTATTCCTGATGAACAACTAATATAATATTCTTATATCCTATTGAATAATATCCACGTACCTTACAATGGGGTCGGGTATTAGTCTGGAATATGGTTTGAATATCAATGAAAAAAACTGTATTTCTATTCAAAAGATAATTATTCTGAAAATATCATTCGATTCAAAAATATTGTTGATAATATAATCACTTTTCAGCGATAAAATATGATATCATTGCGTAAGTATTTTTGTATTGGCTGTGTTGTTATTAGTCCGAGGCTTGCCGTATTGGCCTAAGGTGAAGCCGGAGTCCAATACAGCCGACAGAAAACCAACAACAAGGCCAATATAGAAATACACTAAATAGTATCTTTATTAATTAACTACAGTGTTACAATATTTTTTTTATTTCATTTCACAAGAGATAAATATATTTACCTTGAAGTGGAACTATCCAAATCTCAGTTTCCCAGAGATGCAATATATGATGATCTTTTGCTGTTTCTAGGCGTCTTCATCATTTTCTCATCTGATGAGTTTTTCTACCTTTCCAGTCACTATAAAGTGTTAAAACTTAAATTTAGACGCAACACATAAATAGTCATTTGAAAGGTGCATGTACTGCCATTGCATGTGTTATGCAGAAACAAATCAAATATATCTAAAAAAAAATGTAGGAGTTGAAAATGATGTAACTATCCATAAGCCTAATGACAAAAGAACGAAGATTTTGCTTAATTACAGAATGCATATGCCTGGTTCGGGTTTAAAAATGAATAACAATTTACTAAAAAGCGAAAGTAAACAGTTAAACGACTTGTACCATCGTGAAATTTTGAGGTAGTCAAGAAATGAACTTTGTAATAATCTACTCGTTCCCTAAACCTGAAATGATTTCATCGTCTGGTTTCAAAATGCTTTTGAAATGAAACTGACCGTCTTTAACCTGAAATATATGCCATACTGAACTTTTAAACATGTTTATGATGACCAAATGAAAACTTTGTCTTTCAAACAACAGGGCTGCGTTCAATATCGTAGCAGCTACGTAGTTCAGATTGTGACCATTGAACTTGTAGCTATAGACTAGTTGTTACATATATATTGATAGCAGCTATGTAGCAGTAACGTCTGCGTGGCTGCTACGATATTGAACTCAACCCGGTTTACTTTCTGTTTGTGTTTATCGTGACTTTTGATGTAAAATGTTAAACTAGAGACGTTCCGAAATCCTGTATGTGTGTCAACTCGGCAAATACAGAAAAAAAATCTATATTGGCAAGTTATTCTGTATTGGCCGAGTTCACACCTTATATTGCATAGGCAGTTTTCATCACATTAAGGCCAATGACAGTGTAGTTAATTTATTATTGTAATAACATATAGAAGAAGAAGAACACCTTAGTACCCAACCCCCTCCCCTTTTCATAAACTAAGTAAAAACAATTAATTACCTACAAAATGTCTTGTATTTTTTATACTCTGTTATCGGTTGGTAGCAATTCATATGTGTCTTCCTGTTACAGTTACAGTACTATTTTTGTTGTGTGTGGATAATAATTTATAAGGTTTATATCTAGATTAGTTAGTGAGTTTTATTTCACATTCTTAATGATCCATACATTTCTGTAGGTAATCAAACCTAAACGCATTAGAAAGGAGTATCCTACTTTAATTGGTCTGTAAAAAAGGATGAAACATTTTGCACATCTTTATAAAAAATAATATTTTTTGACGGTATATAAATGTATAAGTCAGATAATGCATAATTCAAGGTTATGCTGGTCATAGAACCCTCCTCGGAGAATCAGGATTGTCCAAAGAAAGACTACCGTATGGTCGGCCTGTCATTTATACAATCCTGATACCCCTCGGTCTGTTTCACGACAAGAGAACCCTTAACATATGCATTACCTATCAAATGATATCCGAATTACATTTGTTCTATTTTTACATGTTGAAGTTTTTTTGTTTGTTCTACTTTTGCAATAGAAATAGTTCAAGCGAAAATTTCCAGATGAAAACAAGATTTGATTATCATAACCCACTTCCTTATATTATTTTTAAGTCATCAACATTTTAAATTTAGAAATTTAAAAAATTTAAATAAATGACTTGTAACAATAAAGTGAGTGAGTACGAGTAGAGTTTTCTGACGTCAGCATATATTTGCATAGTAATTATTTAAATGATTGATGAGATACACATAACCTTGAAAAACCGACTAATGAATCTAAAAACAAAAAGCTGTGTGGGCTATAACGTATTCAGTACGACATACACATACAGGTAATTATAGTCCGGCGGCTACAAGTATATTTCAGACGAATTGTGCACATCCTGTTACAAGCCTGAAATTTGGCATAGACCTTCCTCAACTATTACTCTTTTATTTCAGAAAGGGAGGCATTTGAAAAAATTTCTCATTTCCGGTAAAATTCAAAATGGCGGACGTCATACTTAAATCAGTCCAACATCGAAGGCTAGCGTGGAAAAATGTGTTATTATCATGCTACTATCATAATATTTGGTACAGACTTTTGTTTTTACTACTTTTGGATAAATTAAATAGATTAGATGTCTTCAGAAACCCCACTTCCGGTTTACGGACATTGTACTTAAATAAGCCTAATTTTTAGGGAGGGTAACTGAAATGTGTTTTAACGTATTGCTACTATCATTACATTATGAAGGAACCTTCCTTTGGTGCTTCTGATGGATACAATGTATAAGACATATATCTTAAAAAAACCCTTACTTCCGGTAACACCAAAATGGCGGACATAGAAATATAAAAAAAATTATTCAAATTTTCAATTTTTTTCAAAATGTAAAGAAAATGGTTTCATTTTGTGCTGATCCTTAAACTTTTGGCTTTAAGTTATCCCTTAAACCACTTATTCTAGCATGTTGTAAATATTTAGATATAAAAGTTGACATTTCCGGTAAAAATATGACGTAAATTTCAAAGATGAGTCCTCAATCTATTTCTTCGATGTAGAGTTTTGGATAGATTGATTAAAACAAAATAAAATCACTATAGTACTAAAAAAAATTTAAACTTACTACAATTTGGTTAAGAATGCATGTTTATACACAGTCACCATGACATGCACACATTGCAGTGCACGGGAGACGCGATTTTCCATATTAAAAATGACATCCACAATGTACAAGCTTTTGACAAAATGATGATACCTCAAAAAGAGTTTTAAAAAGATATCCTCTTTGTCCCCGCCTGGAGTGGGTAGCATAAGAGCCAATCCCAAGCTCGTCTCCCTAAACACCTACCAAAGTATATTGCATGATTTACATGCTGGAAAAGACTAGACCAAGTTGAGGGAATAGCCTCAAAAAGCCTTCCCTTTTGCGCAAATAGTTATTTTCTTGATTCGTTAACCATGTTATACCCATCTGTTAAGTTTGTGCGATCTTACAGTAAAATCCCGGTGATTTAGTCTGATTAATCATCATTCTTTTTGTTAAAGTCACATCTTCAAATGCAATCAATGTCTCCCAAATGTCTTTTTCCCCTTTTCAAGCAAAGAGAGAACCATATCACAACAGGTAAAGGCACGGATAACAATAAGTGTGTCAGATCACTCAGATCACTCATTGCCTAGTGCATTTGAAAGGCCATTACTAGATATTAATCCAAAGTCTTTTGCTCTCCCAAACACAATCCACAGTTCGTCTACCCCTATGTGACGGAATAGCGAAACAGTAGTGACAACATCATCATTAACGACGGTTCGAATCATGACTCGTTTAAGTTCGTGTTTTACTGCATCAGACACATGATTTTAGTGTCTGCCTCTAAATGTGAATTGGGTGCTGAACTTGAAATACATCACGTGGTGGATAAGATAGAATATTTGTTGCTATAACTACCATACGCATCCAAGACTTCATCCACTCGTATTTTAGTTTCAAGGTATTTTATTAAGGTAAGGACATAATACCCAATCAGCATACTCGTTAGGCCGCAATTCACAATCGGAGAGCTGATTTCCAACATTTACAAAGAGAGTGGTATTTTTTCTCACATCCATAAATTCTGCAAAAACACATATTTTCTTGCCTTGTTAACCCAATCTGTTTCTTTTTTTTCGATCTTACAACAAAACCACGTATCGTTTTCAATGACATTAAACTTATCAAATCCATATGGTGATGTTAAGATAAAGCGTATATACATAGGTACAGTTTTCATTTTCAAGAATTCAACTTTATTTACAATGCTGTTGATTAAAAAATACTCCATTCCAGGACCTTTTGTTATCCAAATAATTAATAAATACCAATAATTCACAAGTTCCAGGTCGACGGGTTCAAACAGAAATATCTTGAAAGCAGAGAAAACTTTGTATCTTATAATCGGTATGACTTTATCAGATGATAATACCAATACTAAAATAAGGCTTACGCATTGTTATTTACTTTAATTCAGTCACGGACCCGCGATATCACGGGTGTGTTCTAGTATTTTATACTTTTCCCCCTTCCAAATGCAAACTAAAGTTTGTCTGCCCCTATGTCACGGAATAGCGAAACAGCAATGACATCAGTATCGTCTGTTTGAGTCATGACTCAGTTAAGTCTGTGCTTCAACTACCTTGTACTCAAAATTGTATTGAGCAAGCTCCTGTGAATGAAAACTTAAAAGTTCTTTCTTACTGTCGTCATCTCTCAGAAAACTTTGCCAATTTTGAGGATGGTTTTAATCCTGGATTCGTCTGTGTATTCCCTTTCCCCTAAATGTTGCTCTTGCTTCTTTTAGCGCCTTTCAAACTACCAGTATTGTCTATGTTCACACCAAACACTACATCCACTGTTGTTACAGTTTCAAGGTGTTTCCTAACGAGTATGATGATTGGGTATTATGTCCTTACCTTAATACCTTGAAACTGTAACAAGAGTGGATGAAGTCTTTGATGAGTATGGTAGTTGTAGCAACAAATGCTCAGGATATTCTATCTTATCCACCACGTGATGTATTTTAAGTGTAGCACCATGTTCACATAAAGAGACTGACACTTAAATCATAGTGCATGTGTCTGATGCAGTGAAACACGAACTTAAACAAGTCATGATTAACAGTCACTGATGATGCTGTCAATTCTTTTTCGCTATTCCGTGACATAGGGGCAGACGAACTATGGATTGTGTTTGGGGAGGCAAAAATCTTTGGATTAATATCTATCAATGGCCTTTCAAATGCACTAGGCAATGAGTGAGCAAACACTTTTATGTCTGACCCATACCTTATTACCGGTTTTGATACTGTTCTCTCTTTGCTTGAAAAGGAAAAAAAAAGACTGCGTTGGAGACATTGATGGTATTTGAAGATGTGACTTTACATTAAGAATGATATCAGCCTAAATCACCGGGGTTTATCTAATATGATTAACGAAGCAAGAAAGTCAATGTTTGCATAAAAAAAAAACTCTTTCTGAGACCTCATCATTTGTTCAGAAGCTTGTACATTATGGATGTAAGAAAGGATGCCGCGATTATTTTTAATGTGTAAAATCGCGTCTCCCGTGCACTGCCTTGTGTGCATGTGGTGGTGACTGTGAATAAACATGTATTCTTGGCCAAATAGTAGTAATTTTAAATATCTTTTAGTACTATAGTGATTTTATTTTGTTTAAATCAATATATCCAAAACTCGAAGAAATAGATTGAGGACTCATCTTTGAAATTTACGTCATATTTTTAACGGAAGTGTCAACTTTATATCTTAACATTTACAACATGCTAGAATAAGTGGTTTTGGGGATTTTAAAAAAGTTGAAAATTTGAATAAAAAATTGATATTTCTATGTCCGCCATTTTGGATACTACCGGAAGTAAGGGTTTTTAAGACATATATCTTATACATTGTATCCATCAGTAGCATCTAAGAAAGGGTCCTACACAATGTAATGATAGTAGCAATACGTTAAAACACATTTCAATTAACCTCCCTGAAAATAAGCTTATTTAAGTATAATGTCCGCCATGTTGGATTTTAACCGGAAGTTGGGTTTCTGAAAACATCTAATCTATTTAATTTATCCAAAAGTAGTAAAAAACAAAGGTCTGTACCAAGTATTATGATAGTAGCATGATAATAGGACATTTTTACACGCTAGCCTTCGATATTGGGCTGATTTAAGTATGACGTCCGCCATTTTGGATTTTACCGGGAGTGAGAATTTTTTTTCAAATGCCTCCCTATCTGAAATAAAAGAGTAGTAGTTGAGGAAGGTCTATGCCAAATTTCATGCTTGTAACAGGATGTGCACAATTTTTCACAAAGCCGCCGGACTATTACTACACTGTTATTAGTCTAAACTAAAACACACCCGCGAAATCGCGGGTTTATACAGCTTGTGGACTGTTGTAGGATGATTTTTTTGGTAAAAGATAGTAGTATGTATGGGAAATTTCATAAAAGGTATCAACAGCCTTCTCCCTTGTTCAAAAGTCCGATATTTGTTTCCTATCTGTTAAATTCAAATATTTTCGTGTGTCTGGCCTCAGACCACAATTATTCTCCTCCTTTGCTACAATGCTACTTTTGATAAAAGTCAAATAAAATTAACAATTTGCACCGTTTCAAACATGAAATAAATCTAACTGCTTATATATAGACCATTTTTAGTCTAATAAAATATGCTTCTAGGACAATCCGTCAGTGTTTTTTTTTCTTTTGAGAGCCTCAATAAGATGTCAATGGTAGGATATGCATCATGTATAAATGACTAAGGCTTATTTCAGGGGTGGTCGGAGGGGTCCTGATCCCGAAATCTCGCGCTTAAAACCATGAAATCCAGAGATGCAGAATTGAAAGAAATGCATATCCCGAAATCACGAAATCGAAAAATATATTCCCGGATCCAGTAAGGATCAATCCCCAAATCCCGAGCTTAAAAACACACGATCCCGACGCCCCGAAAAATGCTCGCCTACTTTTAATCTCTACCTTACTTTCATTTTTGCCAAATCACTATTTTCCCTTTCAACAATAAATTTGTATGCCCCATTTATGGGCATTATGTTTTCAGGCTAGTTTGTCCGTCCGTCCGTTCGCTCGTCTGTCCGTCCGTCCGTCCATGTATGTCCCGCTTCAGGTTAAAGTTTTTGGTCGAGGTAGTTTTAGATGAAGTTAAGCATGTTTTACTTATTTTAATATATATGCAAGTGGTATGACCCCTTAAATAGTAAACATTTCAAAGAAAACAATAGACAGAGAGTCTCTATATATTAAAGTAGCATAATCGTAGTTTACATATAGATAAACGCGAAAAATAATTCTTGTAAGGAGGTATAATAGTTGTGGTTCATGCGATCTAAGCCCCATACTATGGAGAATGCTCTGATTGGCTTATTTATTTCATAAATTAGTTATCTATCATACGATTGGTTGTATTTGTGCATCTTTCAAACTGGAAATCTTATCTATGACTAAAAGTTAGTCCGATGACGGATTCATATCCGGACACCTTTTTTGTCGTTTTTCTCCCAAAATAACTCAATCTGAATATCCATAAGAATGGATGACAAATGCGACTATGCATGTTACATATAGGACACAGAGGCATGATGACTGATTTATTGTGGAAGGAAGAGAAGCGACACCAAAAATGAGGTCTTCTCGTTTAATAGTATAGATATAGAGTGACTGTGGCTCTCATGATAAAAAGTTAGCCAAATGATTCAATGTTAAATATAAAAGGTTATCTTAATTTTAATTTTCAGTTTTAAAATGTACTATTTACTTGCTGCCCAATTCAACTTTTTTTGCCATGTAAAAGTAGTTTAACAAGTTATATCTACTATTACGCATTGTACATATGTACATTAGTTTCAAGTTTAACAGCGAAATGTCTCGTGAAGTGACCACTTTTTTGTATAACAATCATTTGACCGAATTTGTTGTATCCCATATAAGTATATTCAAAAAGTATTACTGCTTCGATATAAACAAAGACAATGGCACGGATCACTGCTTTATTAGAAAACATTCAAAGTTTACGTCACTTTAACTTTAACACCTTAACTTGTACACGCACGATGTACACATTATCAATTGTTTTAAAGTTCATGCATTGTCAAAGAAATGCATATACAAATAATTAAGAAACTAAAATAAACCCAATCATTGATATCGAAAGACAGCTTTCAAACAGTTATTAGCTTTTGACTGTATTCTTTATGTAAACGCGGTTCCAGTGTTGAATAGAATACATGATCACCAAACAAAAAAGCTTTATTAAAGGAAAGTACTATTCTTTGCCCTGCCTAACATAGTTACTGTCTTTTTGATGACTTTTTTATCTGCGATTATTCATGTAAAATTAAGAATAACATCTCATGGGAATTTGTAATAGAATATCTGTTTATACTAGTACCGTAGCAAAAAGGGTCACCTAAAATTTAGCAAGTAAAATCATTTAATGCAAATTCGATGCAATATTTTTGACAGAAACATTTGTATCATTTTTCACTTAAAATATATATTTAAAATAGGTTTGTCTGTATGCTTTCCATTGATGTATTTATATTCTTGGTTATTTGACATTAAATAACCAGATTACATTTGTTCTATTTTTACATTTTGTAGAGTTTTTTGTTCTTTTTTTTTGCCTCAAAAAAGGATGAAATTTCCAGATAAAAACAAAAAATGAATACCATAACCCACTTCCTTATATTTTTTTTAGGTCATAAACATGTTAAATTTGAAATATTAGACATACTTCATTGAAGTGAGTACGATTAGAGATTACAATGTGTTTTGTCATGTTTTAGTTTAACAGGTTAGGATCACTACATTTCCTGACGTCATCATGTATTGTCATAGTAAAAATGAAGATGAATAAAGGCAACAGTAATATATTGTTGTTCGAAATTCACAATTCGATCGAGAAAATAAACAAATCCGAGGAATAAACTAAAACTGAGGAAAACAATCAAATATAAGAGGAGACCCACGACACAACAGAAATACAACATTAAAATGCACTTCACAAAGAAACTACCTATACTATAAAAATGGCCATTTCTCTGACTTGGTACAGGAAATTTTAAGAAGAAAATGGATTGAACCTGGTTGTGTGGCAAGACAAACCTGCTTTTATGGCAATGTTAAATCTAACACTAAATTGACAAAATTACATGACAGGACTACAATGACAATGAATGGAAGAACATACAGGCCATAATAATACTAAAAAAGCAACAACAATGCAACACGCACAGAAACAAACTATACGATAACAAGTGCCATTTTTCTAACTTGGTACAGGACGTTTTTTAGCAAACATATTTTGTGGTTGAACCTGGTTTTGTGGTTAGCAAACATAGCATTAACATTATGAAAATTCGACTCAAAGAAAAATACTTAGTGTGGGCTACTACAGATAAACATCGACCTACAAAAATACGGGGAATTACTGGGAAACTATGGAGAGTCTTGGAATCTCATAATACATATTTATCTACATTATTGAATTGTAAAATATATATGATAATCTCAAAATTGTATTTATTACAGATAGGAAGTATTATTAGCTGCACAATTCAACTCTCTCTCTTTTACATATTGCGACAAACATCAGCCTAACAATGTAAGATCTGTAAAGCAAATGTTTTGTCCTCCCCCGTCGAGATTCGAACTTCTGATACTGAGATATCGTGGCACTACATCGACTTGCACTGTATCTAACGCGCTAGACCACCTGACTACTTAGGCTTCACAATTATAAAGCTTTCGGTGGCCATGTGTTACCTTTCCTTGTCAGTTTTAGTCTAGCGTCGTAATACAGTACATGATATATAAAGCATGAAGATGGAATTTTTACAGATCAACTGGGTACATACATATATTCGCCCTAAAATTTGTTGTATCCTCTATAATGTTTTTACAAAAGGACTGACCACTGCTTAATTACAAAACAAGGTTCACGTCACATCAACATGGATTTCACCATACATGATTTTATTATGATTGACACATTTTGATTCTGTTAGATATAAATATAAAAAAATCCGATACTTACAAAAGAGGAAATGATTTTTGTAGAGACAAAACAAAAATCGAAACTATAGCTTTCCGCAATGATTGAACACAAATTATGAGCTTATACCTTCGGGTTACTACTGGTAAACAAAAGAGATCCTATGTGACATGAGATCGTGCCAGGTATCTATGCTGACTATTTTCCTAAAACTGATCAAAAAGGAGTTTCTTAAAGTTATCCTAATGTCATAAAATAACATTTCACAATAACTTGTTGTAAAAAAGGTCTTCCTGATTATCGAACTGATATTTAATGTTCCAGTAGGTGGATTGCAACTCTAAGGAAAAATTCTTTTTAAGGTTTAAATTATGCCTTTCCGAAAACAGCTGTACATTTATGAAACACAGGGATTTTAAATTAATGTCAACAGATACACGTACCACGTGAACAATTGTCAGATTTTATCAAAAGCATGCATTGAAGATCCAAATGTATATGAAAGAATTAGAAAACAAAAAGTTAACTAATCGTTGAAAAAGGTAGACAGCTTTTCGTCAGTTCTGTATTGCTGTTGACTTTATTCTTTATAAATATGGGGTACTAATTTGTATGATAATGCCTCATAATAATAAAATACCTGATAAACCAGGTGAATATATCAAATGTTTTACCTTACATTGAGCAGTCATTAAGAATCATTAAATACAAATTGTGATGTTATATTGCTTGACATAAAACATGTGAATCATTTGTCAACATTTTTTAAAATTTTAATACGTTGAATTGGTTTCGTTTTATTTAGAAAAAAAGAGATTTAAAACCAACGCCACTTGATTTGAATTAGCATACGGCTCTGTTTGTCAACGCACTAAGCTTTATGTAGTATTACAGCACTTTATGTAAATGACTGTTAACACCATATTAATCTGTATGACATGTAAGTAACATTTTTGCTGTGGACATACAATCGCAAGTATCGCAAGTACATATTCCCAAACATGATTTTAAACCATAAAAAGGAGAAGCCATTACTGTTTACTTGCTTTCTTTTCGGTGCTCTTATATGCCGATTTGAATCTTCAATGTATGTACCTTTTGTTATATTACTGATGAAATAAAACGCTAGTGGGATGAAAAACACGCCAATAAAACATTTGCGATCACTTTAGAATTATTATCTGATTCCTAATCGGTATGCAAATTATTGTTTTTAAATATATACTCGATAATAGGAAAAAAAGATTATCGGTATGAAAAATCATATTTTGGATATACTTTTCAACTTAAAATAGTTCTTTGTTAAGATGAACAAAATTACGACGCAAAAGAAATATCATACAAAAAGTAAAAATAAGGGGAATACCTTTACAGTACTGATCATTTGAAAAAAAACATTTCAATTCATCCGAAAGGAAGTTTAAAATTGAAGTTATTTATATAGAACAGGTTTTCCACCAATAACTGTATATAAGTAAGAGGAGAGCGCTAAACAGCACCTTGATAAAATGACGATTAGAAATCCTCAACCTTTTAATCGACGATGAAAATTGTTATTGGTTCTCTTTTCATATTGTCTTTATCATCAGGTTTGTTCTTATATATTTTGTTTTCTGTTTGATATATTCATGATATTGTGTTATATCAGCAAATACCTTAGTCTGTTTGCAAATAATGTTTTGAAATGCTTTATAATATTTTTGTCATTCATGATTATATATTTACAATGTGGACGTTGGTAATACTATTTTGTACTAACACTATTAATTTAAGGTTTGATACGTGTTATACTCCTATTATATTTGTATTTATTTGTTCTTTTTTTTGTTCTTTTAATTGGTTATTTATTCTTGTCTTTAGATCTGAGAATGTGTTACTTAAATAAGCAGCACTCATCTTTACAATTGACGAATAGTCTTCCTCGGATGTCCCCAACGACTACCCATTACTCTATAATTTTGTTTTACTTCGAATGATTTTTATTCTGTCTTCTTTGATAAACAAAATATTTTTTTCGAAATTTGGCTTTTAATTTTATTAGTTACATAGTTTGCTAGTGACCTAATATAGTTTATATTGGGCCGTAAATTACATATGGTCTGAGAGCAAAGCTCGAAACCCCATATGTAATTTACTAACCTTAATATACAATAGTGAATCACTAGCACACTATGTAACAAATTTATCTTAATGACTATCTTAACTAGTAAAATGTAGACCAGTGACCTATCAGAATGAGCATTCCTTTAAGTGCTGTTAGCATTAAGAAACGTCTTCCAGTGATCCTACAAAAGCAGTTGCCAACAATAACAACTTGTTTGGTTTAAATGCGTTTTATGAATTCATTTCAATCTTAATCATCAATTTCTTCATCTGTTGAAACCGTTAAGAGTTTTTCTCAGTACCCTTTTGTTTTTATAAAGGGACGTAATATCACTACTAACCGTGTATGAAAAAAACTCTGCCTCCCAACTAACCTAATATGAAATATACACGCTCACCACGCGAACGCTTTCAAACAATCTTATTCCTAGAAACGTAAAAGACGTAAGAAAAGTAATGTATTTCTTGACGTGTATTTTATTTCATTATATTACAAGATTGATCGTTTATATAAATATACAGCGTTAATTCCCATAGTTTAACGCGAGCGTACGTTTTAAATGAATAAAAAGAATGAAAACTACGGTTCCTTATTTGTGCATTGTGATTAAAAAATCGTATGTATAATTACTTTCATTTGTTTCTTACTCTGTCTTGTATTGTTCTCTTCGTAATATTGCAACTATTTAATTGCATGACTGCACCAAGTGTTTCTATCAGTTTACCATAGTTCTATCACATGGTAAGGTTAGAAATCAATGGTAAACCCTAGTTTTAAGTGTTTTAATGTCTTATCTTACCGTTTTGATTTGTTGACATAACTGTACGATCAGATTTTCAATTAACAGTGGTAAGACGGTTTTAACTTTGAATCGTTGCGAGAGTTTATGTTCTATATTGAAGACATTTGTATATAGTGACCTGAAATACAACTACTTTTCCATTGAGTTTAGATACATGTCTTATGTTTCTGTCCCTGACTCATTCGGGATGTGTAGTGCATCATGCCATGAGACATTGTTACTTGTACAGTGATGAACTTTCGTGCAGGACTGCTTTGTGGGTTTTTTTTGGGCATGGAACTCCTGACCAGACTATGACTTTTTGACTCTTGACCTATGCACTTTGGGTGTGTCATCATGATACAGTGTGTTCCTTTGTATATTACCCTGACCTAGAAGTATAATTCTAAATTGACCTTGCTTCTGAACATGTAGCATGAAGATGTATTGTCATAAGATGGCGAGTCTTGTGGCACGAGAAACTTTATATGATCTTGACATTTGCCCTCATTGTACAACTTGTATATTTTGTTTGAAGTATATGGAGAATCGTCTGATTGCACTCATATCCCATTTTCTTATATGTGACCCGCCATGACATTTGCAGGCTTATGGAGGTAGAACGTCATTGTTAGAAAAATTATAAACATGATAAATATCGAGATTCAATGAAATACGTATGTGTGAAGAAAAGATAAACACTTTCGTTGGCTTCTTTTTTGCGGACGCCGAACTTTACATCATATATAAGTTTTGAAGAAGTTTTACTTTCTCGTGTGAAGTGAAAAATATTTGAATCTACATTTTTACATATAATAAATTGATACAAAAAAAAATCAAATTTCTGCTTTATAGATTTCCTTTCATAAATGAAGTCTGAAATATATCCATAATAAATGCACCGTATCAAATGCATATAAGAGAACACCTACTTATAAACTGTTACGCGTCGCTTACTATGTATAGAGACATGCATAATAAATCTAAATTAAAAAAAGGAATTCTTAAAGCTTACTTTGATAAATTTTAAACTAACTTCATTTCAACAAGTTTAAATTAAATGTTCTAAAATAGAGCTACAAACAAACAAATACTGCTCTGCTCTAAAGTGTTTCTTTCATAAATGAAGTCTGAAATATATCCATAATAAATGCACCGTATCAAATTAATATATGAGAACACCTACTTATAAACTGTTACGCGTCGCTCACTATGTATAGAGACATGCATAATAAATCTAAATTAAAAAAAGGAATTCTTAAAGCTTACTTTGACAAATTTCAAACTAACTTCATTTCAACAAGTTTAAATTACATGTTCTAAAATAGAGCTAAGAATTGTTTGCATTGCAGTAAATTTAAGTCTTTGAAATTTCATTCAAATTCGCTATTCAACATCACTAAAAGCCGATAAATACAATAATTTTGTGTTTTATGAATTAGTGGCTTCAATAAATAAAAGTCGTCATAGAACAGTCTCATTTTCATACCGGTATTCGAAATGACTCGTTTCATTGCTATTACAACAAATATGTCATAATAACATGACAGAGAGTTTTGTTTCGGAATATTTTAGATAAATATACAAAAATCAAATTTTAGACAATGTACCCAACTAAGCCTGGAAATGGCTAGTCACATATAGTTAACGGCGATTTTCTCACAATGACGTTTTACCTCCATAAGCCTGGATATGTCGTGGCTGGTCACATATCTGTATTAAATATATAGATATATTTGTATGTTTTTGATTGTAAGATCGGTTTTATGTATTGGAGTTTGAACTAGTACACATTGTGTTAAGGTGCCATCTGAAGTCCGCCATCGAGCGAGGGATTTTCTCACTTTGTTAAAACCCCATTGGTGACCTTTGACTGCTTTTTGATTTTTTGTCATTTTACTGTCTCTTAAACACATATCACATTTCCATTCTCAATTTTTGATATGAAGAATGTTTGAATCAATGAAAACTAAATCTTTTAATTGCCGTGAAAAATTAGAAAGAATATTTACTGCTCTAGTAGCAACATGTGCTGCCAGTTGTGATAGCTAGATAATTCAAAATGGTTCAATCACTTTACCTTGGATTTCATGTCATGGACATGTTGATATGGATAGTCTGTTTAAGCATCTTAAAAATCACATGAAGGTATACGCATATCAATAAACTGAACTCAGTGCGAAGAACCTTTAAAGTACACTTAGACAAAGAGCTCAATCTAGTGAAACACTTTTTTATGCTGGTCACTGTCTGTTATCAAACTGCACCGCAATCCTAAAAAAAATAAACAGCTGCGACATGAGCGCATGATACACCCGACGTCTTGTGTTGGAGTTTTATGCAATAATCATAAATAGTTTCTGAGAAAGTTTTAAGCAATAACCATATATTGTTTTTGAGACACGGCGGGACATGTGAAACCCCCAACCCTGTCTTTTTTACAACAAACTAAATATCACTAAAATAAAATTTTGAATCAAAACCAAAATGTATACAGATCTTTAGATTAATATAACAAAGAAGTGTGTAAAGTTTTAAGCAATAATCATAAATTATTTTTGAGATACTGCGCGACATGTAAAAAAACCTCCCCCTTTTTTACAAAATACTCAATAACTCAAAAATGAAATTTTGAATGATCACCAAAAAGTATACAGGTCTTTAGATTAATATAACAAAGGCACGTGTACAGTTTTAAGCAATAATAATAAATCGTTTTTGAGATATGGTGCGACATGTAAAAAAAAACCCTCCCCCTTTTTTACAAAATACTCTATAACTCAAAAATAAAATTTTGAAACATCACTAAAAAGAATACAGATATTAACATTAATATAACTAAGAAGTGTTCAAAGTTTTAAGCCATAATCAAGAATCGTTTTTGAGATACGGTGCGACATGTGAAAAAAACACCCCCTGTTTTAGTAACAAAGTGCCGTAACTCAAAAAGTTTTAATCTTATTTTCACCAAAAAGTATACTGATGATTTAACCATCATAAGAAACAACTGATTTAAGTTTCATGAAATTTGGATAAGTCGTTCTCAAGTAACGGTGCGACATGTTTACGCCGGACAGACTGGCATACGGACAGACAGACGGACGGACAGACAGGCGGACGGACAGACAGGCGGACGGACAGACGGACGGACAGACAGACAGACGGACGAACGGACGGACGGATGGATGGACGGACGGACGGACACCGGACATTTGTATACCATAATAATATTTTTTATGTGGAAATAACCATTGTCCCAGGTTAGGGGAGATGGTGGAGACCCCGCTAACATGTTCACCGCCTTATTCAGTATGCATGTGCCTGTCGCAAGTCAGTGGCTAACATGTTTAACCCCGCCACATTATTTATATATGTGCCTGTCCCAAGTCAGGAGCCTGCAATTCAGTGGTTGTCGTTTGTTTATGTGTTACATATTTGTTTTTCGTTCATTTTTTTACATAAATTAGGCCGTTTTTCGTTCATTTTTTTACATAAATTAGGCCGTTTTTCGTTCATTTTTTTACATAAATTAGGCCGTTAGTTTTCTCGCTTGAATTGTTTTACGTTGTCTTATCGGGGCCTTTTATAGCTGACTATATGCGGTATGGGCTTTGCTCATTGTTGAAGGCCGTACGGTGACCTATAATTGTTAATGTTTGTGTCATTGTGGTCTTTTGTGGATAGCTGTCTCATTGTCAATCATACCACATCTTCTTTTTTATATACATTTGTCCATTTCTTTCCTCGTTTGAATTTCGTTTTATCGTGGTTTTTTCTATGTTGTGATGTTATAATATTGTTTCATCCGGCTGTAAATGTTTGCACCTGTCCTAAGTCAGGAATCTGATGTACATAAGTTATCGTTTGTTTGTGTAATTTATACTTTTTTCTCGTTTCTCGTTTTTTATTTAGATTATACCGTTGGTTTTCTCGATTGCATTGTTTCACACTAGTAATCGGTAAGAGTCTAGGCTGCGTGTTGAAGGCCGTACATTGACCTATAATGGTTTACTTTTATAAATTGTTATTTGGATAGAGATTTGTCTTATTGGCACTCATACAACATCTTCGATACATATTTGCTCATTGTTGAAGGCCGTATGGTGACATATAGTTGTTAATTTCTGTGTAACATGGTCTCTTCTTTGGCGCTCATGCCACATAAGGTGAAAGGTGGGGATTCTGCTAGCATGTTTAATCCGCCGCATTCTGTTTGTATGTACCTGTCCCAAGTCAGGAGACTCTAATTCATGAATTGTCGTTTATTTATGTGTTATATATTTGTTTTTGTTCATTTTTTGTACATAATTTGTCCGTTTCTTTTCTCGTTTGAATTGGTTTACATTGTCATTTCGGTGATTTGTATAGCTGACTATGCGGTACGGACTTTGCTCATTGTTCAGTAAAGGCCGTAGGGTGACTTATAGCTGTTAATTTCTGTGCCATTTAGACTTTTGTGGAGTGTTCTTATTGGCACTCATGACACATCTTCTTTTTTATTTTGTGTATAAGTTTTGTAGTATTTGGTTGAGGCAACTAAAGTTAAGAGAACGGACACCCCCCCCCCCCCCTTTTTTTTTACGTTCGGGACGAACTGACTAGAGTTACTCCGCAGTTTATGCCTCCTTTTCTATGGTACCAACACAGAAGTTTTGACTAGTGTGCTGGTGCTACTCATTCCACCAGCACTGTCATTAACACACACACACACACATACACAATTTTATTATAAAAATATTCAATCTTCATTTTGATTTGATTCTTTTTGGCCTATAATGATTATATGCATGCCCTAATCTCACAAGTAGTATCAAATTTGACAAATTTATTGTACATATACACTTTTGTTATATTCTATAACTTATTTTACAATTAAACTTAAATTGATCATCACTTTTTTATATGTCTTTTAAGATTCCGTTTTGAACAAACGATTTGTTACATATATACTTTACACGTTTTTCTATCAAATCTGACATTATTACAAAGCAGCTATTAAATAAAATGCGTTCGAACTTTAAATGTGCATTTAAATATATATGCAAGTCGTTTACTGGTCAATGCAAATGGCTAGATGCATATATCGTTGGCCAATTGAACGACAGGTCTCCAAATTTTGTTGTTTTAAAACGTCTAGAAATATAAACGGAAATAAATAAAAACAGAACGACTTAATTAAATAAAATAATGTTCGATATAATGTACCATTCCGATTTATTTTTAATATCTAAACGATGCTTGATTTTTATCTAGTTTCCTAATTATTAGAATGAGAAAATAAATACCTTACAACTTCTTTTACCGTCGATCCTGAAATGATTAATGTTATAAAGCAATTTAGCGTCTTTGGCCTACTTTACCTTTTTATTCGGATACTTGTGGTCATCTTCTCCAAGTTCAACGGGAACATTAGAACAATCTAGAATAGAACCCAGATGGAACCAGGAATTCGGGTTGCTATAACCAAACAACCCGGATGTTGAACCAGTTACCATGGTTTCGAACCAAAGAACCAAGGTTCAGAACCAAACAACCCAGATAGAACCAAGGTTTAGAACCAGAGTGCCCGGATAGAACCTTATTGCATTCGGAATTCTCATGACTTTTTATACCTTCAACGTATTTTCCAAATCATTTATTTATTTAGTATACAAGTTTGATCGTTTATATCAATATACAATGTTATTTCCATTGTTTTATGCAATGAAGGTCTACATATAATAGTAATGCTGCAGCTGATTTAATAAGTTTATGTAAATAAATCGAAAAAAAAAACTTCGGTTTCTTTATAGTACAATCTGAATAAAATTTGGATCTATTATAATTTTCATTCGTATAGTTCTGGACATAATATTCAATTTCATGATGCTTGATGTATAGGGAAAACGGAAGTATTACATTTTCCCAGCATTAGGTTGGCCTTTTGTGTACCCAAGACAGGGCGAAGGAAGTCAACTTAAGAACGCTGTGATTGGATGTATTAAAGGGTACAAGTTATTTTTTTATTTATCTATTAATAACTGCAGTGTGTATATTTACAATATAAATTTTAGAATCTATTGAAATATTTTCTAGTGAATTATTCGAAAATGTTGCATAATTAGTAAAGGTTGAATCAAGTGCATTTGGTTACTATGCAATTATTCTAAAAATAGTAAAATCACGTGAAGGCCGCGTGGAGTCTGCATGCACAAAGCGTGATAGATATTGTTCGGAACCAAATTGCGTTCTGAAATTCTCTTGACTTTTTATTACTTTAACATATTCCCAATCATTTATTTATTTAGTATATTGTTATATAATAAAGCCTGACGAAAGTTCATTCTGTTGTTTCGGGATTGTTCTTAAATACTCGGATACATCGGGATTTTTCAATCTCTAAATTCTGAAAATCAAGTGAAGGCTGCTTGGAGTTTGCATGCAGCAAAAAAAGTGAAACCTTTGGGGGAACAACGTAAAAGTAGCATGTTCTGACAGAATATTAGACTTAAGTGAAATGTTTTTGACATCTCTTTTGAAAAAGGTCAAAATGGCTGCCGTTGATATGGACACAGCAAAATTTGAAAAGTGAACCATTTACGGCCTTCAACAATGAGAAAATCAAATGCATTATATTTAGTTAGAATTTGTTGAAAAAATATGAAAAGTGAAGCATTTACGGGCTTCAACAATGAGCGAAACCAAATGCATTATATTTAGAAGTTGCTTTAAAAAATATGTAAAATGAAGCATTTTCGACCTTCACCAATGAGCTAATAGCAACTGTTGCCTAAAGAGTGTTTCAATGGAAGTCGCGAATTTCTGTATTCTTCCCATTATGATGTCATTGGTCTATATTCTTTATTTTTGTTTAATTGTTTTGTTAAAATTTCTTTATACTTTACCACCCTATTAGCCTTTATTTTTTATATTGGGGTATAAAAGCGTATAGTATGCAGTTACAGTTTAAGATGCCATAAATAAATTAATATAATTTCTGACACTATAAATTCTGTTAATAAGATATTTATTTAGGCGCTCAATATAAATAACATGATAAGAATCAATCAAGTTCATATGGACAGGTTACTCGGACATTTTTCTATAAATAGAGAATCAGGTGAAAGCTGCATGGGTTCTTATTATAGGACATTAATCACGACCAGGTCAAAAATGTTGCATAATTAGTAAAGGTTGAATCAAGTGCATTTGGTTACTATGCAATTATTCTAAAAATAGTAAAATCACGTGAAGGCCGCGTGGAGTCTGCATGCACAAAGCGTGATAGATATTGTTCGGAACCAAATTGCGTTCTGAAATTCTCTTGACTTTTTATTACTTTAACATATTCCCAATCATTTATTTATTTAGTATATTGTTATATAATAAAGCCTGACGAAAGTTCATTCTGTTGTTTCGGGATTGTTCTTAAATACTCGGATACATCGGGATTTTTCAATCTCTAAATTCTGAAAATCAAGTGAAGGCTGCTTGGAGTTTGCATGCAGCAAAAAAAGTGAAACCTTTGGGGGAACAACGTAAAAGTAGCATGTTCTGACAGAATATTAGACTTAAGTGAAATGTTTTTGACATCTCTTTTGAAAAAGGTCAAAATGGCTGCCGTTGATATGGACACAGCAAAATTTGAAAAGTGAACCATTTACGGCCTTCAACAATGAGAAAATCAAATGCATTATATTTAGTTAGAATTTGTTGAAAAAATATGAAAAGTGAAGCATTTACGGGCTTCAACAATGAGCGAAACCAAATGCATTATATTTAGAAGTTGCTTTAAAAAATATGTAAAATGAAGCATTTTCGACCTTCACCAATGAGCTAATAGCAACTGTTGCCTAAAGAGTGTTTCAATGGAAGTCGCGAATTTCTGTATTCTTCCCATTATGATGTCATTGGTCTATATTCTTTATTTTTGTTTAATTGTTTTGTTAAAATTTCTTTATACTTTACCACCCTATTAGCCTTTATTTTTTATATTGGGGTATAAAAGCGTATAGTATGCAGTTACAGTTTAAGATGCCATAAATAAATTAATATAATTTCTGACACTATAAATTCTGTTAATAAGATATTTATTTAGGCGCTCCATATAAATAACATGATAAGAATCAATCAAGTTCATATGGACAGGTTACTCGGACATTTTTCTATAAATAGAGAATCAGGTGAAAGCTGCATGGGTTCTTATTATAGGACATTAATCACGACCAGGTCAAAAATGTTGCATAATTAGTAAAGGTTGAATCAAGTGCATTTGGTTACTATGCAATTATTCTAAAAATAGTAAAATCACGTGAAGGCCGCGTGGAGTCTGCATGCACAAAGCGTGATAGATATTGTTCGGAACCAAATTGCGTTCTGAAATTCTCTTGACTTTTTATTACTTTAACATATTCCCAATCATTTATTTATTTAGTATATTGTTATATAATAAAGCCTGACGAAAGTTCATTCTGTTGTTTCGGGATTGTTCTTAAATACTCGGATACATCGGGATTTTTCAATCTCTAAATTCTGAAAATCAAGTGAAGGCTGCTTGGAGTTTGCATGCAGCAAAAAAAGTGAAACCTTTGGGGGAACAACGTAAAAGTAGCATGTTCTGACAGAATATTAGACTTAAGTGAAATGTTTTTGACATCTCTTTTGAAAAAGGTCAAAATGACTGCCGTTGATATGGACACAGCAAAATTTGAAAAGTGAACCATTTACGGCCTTCAACAATGAGAAAATCAAATGCATTATATTTAGTTAGAATTTGTTGAAAAAATATGAAAAGTGAAGCATTTATGGGCTTCAACAATGAGCGAAACCAAATGCATTATATTTAGAAGTTGCTTTAAAAAATATGTAAAATGAAGCATTTTCGACCTTCACCAATGAGCTAATAGCAACTGTTGCCTAAAGAGTGTTTCAATGGAAGTCGCGAATTTCTGTATTCTTCCCATTATGATGTCATTGGTCTATATTCTTTATTTTTGTTTAATTGTTTTGTTAAAATTTCTTTATACTTTACCACCCTATTAGCCTTTATTTTTTATATTGGGGTATAAAAGCGTATAGTATGCAGTTACAGTTTAAGATGCCATAAATAAATTAATATAATTTCTGACACTATAAATTCTGTTAATAAGATATTTATTTAGGCGCTCCATATAAATAACATGATAAGAATCAATCAAGTTCATATGGACAGGTTACTCGGACATTTTTCTATAAATAGAGAATCAGGTGAAAGCTGCATGGGTTCTTATTATAGGACATTAATCACGACCAGGTCAAAAATGTTGCATAATTAGTAAAGGTTGAATCAAGTGCATTTGGTTACTATGCAATTATTCTAAAAATAGTAAAATCACGTGAAGGCCGCGTGGAGTCTGCATGCACAAAGCGTGATAGATATTGTTCGGAACCAAATTGCGTTCTGAAATTCTCTTGACTTTTTATTACTTTAACATATTCCCAATCATTTATTTATTTAGTATATTGTTATATAATAAAGCCTGACGAAAGTTCATTCTGTTGTTTCGGGATTGTTCTTAAATACTCGGATACATCGGGATTTTTCAATCTCTAAATTCTGAAAATCAAGTGAAGGCTGCTTGGAGTTTGCATGCAGCAAAAAAAGTGAAACCTTTGGGGGAACAACGTAAAAGTAGCATGTTCTGACAGAATATTAGACTTAAGTGAAATGTTTTTGACATCTCTTTTGAAAAAGGTCAAAATGGCTGCCGTTGATATGGACACAGCAAAATTTGAAAAGTGAACCATTTACGGCCTTCAACAATGAGAAAATCAAATGCATTATATTTAGTTAGAATTTGTTGAAAAAATATGAAAAGTGAAGCATTTACGGGCTTCAACAATGAGCGAAACCAAATGCATTATATTTAGAAGTTGCTTTAAAAAATATGTAAAATGAAGCATTTTCGACCTTCACCAATGAGCTAATAGCAACTGTTGCCTAAAGAGTGTTTCAATGGAAGTCGCGAATTTCTGTATTCTTCCCATTATGATGTCATTGGTCTATATTCTTTATTTTTGTTTAATTGTTTTGTTAAAATTTCTTTATACTTTACCACCCTATTAGCCTTTATTTTTTATATTGGGGTATAAAAGCGTATAGTATGCAGTTACAGTTTAAGATGCCATAAATAAATTAATATAATTTCTGACACTATAAATTCTGTTAATAAGATATTTATTTAGGCGCTCCATATAAATAACATGATAAGAATCAATCAAGTTCATATGGACAGGTTACTCGGACATTTTTCTATAAATAGAGAATCAGGTGAAAGCTGCATGGGTTCTTATTATAGGACATTAATCACGACCAGGTCAAAAATGTTGCATAATTAGTAAAGGTTGAATCAAGTGCATTTGGTTACTATGCAATTATTCTAAAAATAGTAAAATCACGTGAAGGCCGCGTGGAGTCTGCATGCACAAAGCGTGATAGATATTGTTCGGAACCAAATTGCGTTCTGAAATTCTCTTGACTTTTTATTACTTTAACATATTCCCAATCATTTATTTATTTAGTATATTGTTATATAATAAAGCCTGACGAAAGTTCATTCTGTTGTTTCGGGATTGTTCTTAAATACTCGGATACATCGGGATTTTTCAATCTCTAAATTCTGAAAATCAAGTGAAGGCTGCTTGGAGTTTGCATGCAGCAAAAAAAGTGAAACCTTTGGGGGAACAACGTAAAAGTAGCATGTTCTGACAGAATATTAGACTTAAGTGAAATGTTTTTGACATCTCTTTTGAAAAAGGTCAAAATGGCTGCCGTTGATATGGACACAGCAAAATTTGAAAAGTGAACCATTTACGGCCTTCAACAATGAGAAAATCAAATGCATTATATTTAGTTAGAATTTGTTGAAAAAATATGAAAAGTGAAGCATTTACGGGCTTCAACAATGAGCGAAACCAAATGCATTATATTTAGAAGTTGCTTTAAAAAATATGTAAAATGAAGCATTTTCGACCTTCACCAATGAGCTAATAGCAACTGTTGCCTAAAGAGTGTTTCAATGGAAGTCGCGAATTTCTGTATTCTTCCCATTATGATGTCATTGGTCTATATTCTTTATTTTTGTTTAATTGTTTTGTTAAAATTTCTTTATACTTTACCACCCTATTAGCCTTTATTTTTTATATTGGGGTATAAAAGCGTATAGTATGCAGTTACAGTTTAAGATGCCATAAATAAATTAATATAATTTCTGACACTATAAATTCTGTTAATAAGATATTTATTTAGGCGCTCCATATAAATAACATGATAAGAATCAATCAAGTTCATATGGACAGGTTACTCGGACATTTTTCTATAAATAGAGAATCAGGTGAAAGCTGCATGGGTTCTTATTATAGGACATTAATCACGACCAGGTCAAAAATGTTGCATAATTAGTAAAGGTTGAATCAAGTGCATTTGGTTACTATGCAATTATTCTAAAAATAGTAAAATCACGTGAAGGCCGCGTGGAGTCTGCATGCACAAAGCGTGATAGATATTGTTCGGAACCAAATTGCGTTCTGAAATTCTCTTGACTTTTTATTACTTTAACATATTCCCAATCATTTATTTATTTAGTATATTGTTATATAATAAAGCCTGACGAAAGTTCATTCTGTTGTTTCGGGATTGTTCTTAAATACTCGGATACATCGGGATTTTTCAATCTCTAAATTCTGAAAATCAAGTGAAGGCTGCTTGGAGTTTGCATGCAGCAAAAAAAGTGAAACCTTTGGGGGAACAACGTAAAAGTAGCATGTTCTGACAGAATATTAGACTTAAGTGAAATGTTTTTGACATCTCTTTTGAAAAAGGTCAAAATGGCTGCCGTTGATATGGACACAGCAAAATTTGAAAAGTGAACCATTTACGGCCTTCAACAATGAGAAAATCAAATGCATTATATTTAGTTAGAATTTGTTGAAAAAATATGAAAAGTGAAGCATTTACGGGCTTCAACAATGAGCGAAACCAAATGCATTATATTTAGAAGTTGCTTTAAAAAATATGTAAAATGAAGCATTTTCGACCTTCACCAATGAGCTAATAGCAACTGTTGCCTAAAGAGTGTTTCAATGGAAGTCGCGAATTTCTGTATTCTTCCCATTATGATGTCATTGGTCTATATTCTTTATTTTTGTTTAATTGTTTTGTTAAAATTTCTTTATACTTTACCACCCTATTAGCCTTTATTTTTTATATTGGGGTATAAAAGCGTATAGTATGCAGTTACAGTTTAAGATGCCATAAATAAATTAATATAATTTCTGACACTATAAATTCTGTTAATAAGATATTTATTTAGGCGCTCCATATAAATAACATGATAAGAATCAATCAAGTTCATATGGACAGGTTACTCGGACATTTTTCTATAAATAGAGAATCAGGTGAAAGCTGCATGGGTTCTTATTATAGGACATTAATCACGACCAGGTCAAAAATGTTGCATAATTAGTAAAGGTTGAATCAAGTGCATTTGGTTACTATGCAATTATTCTAAAAATAGTAAAATCACGTGAAGGCCGCGTGGAGTCTGCATGCACAAAGCGTGATAGATATTGTTCGGAACCAAATTGCGTTCTGAAATTCTCTTGACTTTTTATTACTTTAACATATTCCCAATCATTTATTTATTTAGTATATTGTTATATAATAAAGCCTGACGAAAGTTCATTCTGTTGTTTCGGGATTGTTCTTAAATACTCGGATACATCGGGATTTTTCAATCTCTAAATTCTGAAAATCAAGTGAAGGCTGCTTGGAGTTTGCATGCAGCAAAAAAAGTGAAACCTTTGGGGGAACAACGTAAAAGTAGCATGTTCTGACAGAATATTAGACTTAAGTGAAATGTTTTTGACATCTCTTTTGAAAAAGGTCAAAATGGCTGCCGTTGATATGGACACAGCAAAATTTGAAAAGTGAACCATTTACGGCCTTCAACAATGAGAAAATCAAATGCATTATATTTAGTTAGAATTTGTTGAAAAAATATGAAAAGTGAAGCATTTACGGGCTTCAACAATGAGCGAAACCAAATGCATTATATTTAGAAGTTGCTTTAAAAAATATGTAAAATGAAGCATTTTCGACCTTCACCAATGAGCTAATAGCAACTGTTGCCTAAAGAGTGTTTCAATGGAAGTCGCGAATTTCTGTATTCTTCCCATTATGATGTCATTGGTCTATATTCTTTATTTTTGTTTAATTGTTTTGTTAAAATTTCTTTATACTTTACCACCCTATTAGCCTTTATTTTTTATATTGGGGTATAAAAGCGTATAGTATGCAGTTACAGTTTAAGATGCCATAAATAAATTAATATAATTTCTGACACTATAAATTCTGTTAATAAGATATTTATTTAGGCGCTCCATATAAATAACATGATAAGAATCAATCAAGTTCATATGGACAGGTTACTCGGACATTTTTCTATAAATAGAGAATCAGGTGAAAGCTGCATGGGTTCTTATTATAGGACATTAATCACGACCAGGTCAAAAATGTTGCATAATTAGTAAAGGTTGAATCAAGTGCATTTGGTTACTATGCAATTATTCTAAAAATAGTAAAATCACGTGAAGGCCGCGTGGAGTCTGCATGCACAAAGCGTGATAGATATTGTTCGGAACCAAATTGCGTTCTGAAATTCTCTTGACTTTTTATTACTTTAACATATTCCCAATCATTTATTTATTTAGTATATTGATATATAATTTATATATAATTATATATTTTATCCGCCAATTTAACCATTACTCTGAAAAGTCAAGCTCGACATTCCACAGACATGACTACTTAACTAATCATTCGAAACTGTTTTGTATCATATTTATATCATTAAACGCTGGATCAATATAATAAATGTTGCATAAATTATCAAAAACAACTTGAGTATGACAATGGTAATGTCCCAACAAATAAACCCACAGAGGTTTGATTAATGACCTATCAATTTCCGTGAATGTATCAGTATGTCACTCTTTGTCATTTCCTTTTTAGCTCACCTGGCCTGAAGGGCCAAGTGAGCTTTTCTCACCACTTGGCGTCCGTCGTCCGTCGTCGTCCGTCGTCGTCGTCGTTAACTTTTTACATTTTGAACTTCTTCTAGAGAACCACTGAATGGAATGAAACCAAACATGGCATGAATGTTCCTTATGAGGTGTTGACCAAGTGTTATTACTTTGTAGCCGATCCATCATCCAAGATGGCCGCCAGCGGGGGACTTAGTTTAACATAGGACCATATGGGAAATGCATACAAATGACTTCTTTTAGAGAACCACTGAATGAAATGAAATCAAACATGGCATGAATGTTCCTAATGTGGTGCTGACCAAGTGTTGTTACTTTGTAGCCGATCCATTATCCAAGATGGCCGCCAGCGGGGGACTTAGTTTAACATAGGACCCTATGGGAAATGCATACAAATGACTTCTGTTAGAGAACCACTGAATGGAATAAAATAAAACATGGCATGCAGGTTCCAAATGTGGTGCTGACCAAGTGTTGTTAATCTGTAGCCGATCCATTATCCAAGATGGCCGCCAGCGGGGACTTAGTTTAACATAGGACCCTATGGGAAATGCATACAAATGACTTCTTTTAGAGAACCACTGATTGAAATGAAACCAAACATGGCTTGAATGTTCCTTATGAGATGCTGACCAAGTGTTGTTACTTTGAAGCCGATCCATCATCCAAGATGGCTGCCAGCGGGGGACTTAGTTTAACATAGGACCCTATGGGAAATGCATACAAATGACTTCTTTTAGAGAACCACTGAATGGAATGAAATCGAAAATGGTATGAATGTTGCTAATGTAGTGCTGACCAAGTGTTGTAACTTTGTAGCCGATCCATTACCCGAGATGGCCGCCAGCAGGGGACTTAGTTTAACATAGGACCCTACGGGAATTACATACAAATGACTTCTTTTAGAGAACCACTGAATGGAAGGAAACCAAACATGGCATGAATGTTCCTTATGAGGTGTTGACCAAGTGTTGTTACTTTGTAGCCGATCCATCATCCAAGATGGCCGCCAGCAGGAGACTTAGTTTAACATAGGACCCTATAGGAAATGCAAACAAATGACTTCTTTTAGAGAACCACTGAATGGAATGAAACTAAACATGGCATGAATGTTTCTTATGAGGTGCTGACCAAGTGTTGTCACTTTGTAGCTGATCCATTGTCCAAGATGGCCGCCAGCGGGGGACTTAGTTTAACATAGGACCCTGTGGGAAATGCATACAAATGACTTCTGTTAGAGAACCATTGAATGGAATGAAACCAAAAATGGCACGAATGTTCCTTATGAGTTGCTGACCCAGTGTTGGTACTTTGTAGCCGATCCATCATCCAAGATGGCCGCCAGCAGGGGACTTAATTTAACATAGGACCCTATGGGAAATGCATACAAATGACTTCTTTTAGAAAACCACTGAATGAGGTACTGACTGATTAGGCCAGTGGGGGGCTTTTGAATGAAATTAAACATAGCCTGAATGTTCCTTTCCTTATGAGGTTGTGTTATCACTTTTAGTCAAATTTTATATTTTTTTATATGATTTCAAAAACCCAAGTAGAATCAGGTGAGCGATACCGGATCTTGAGAGCCTCTAGTTCTATTTTTTGGCATTCATTTGTTCATTTTACTTTTCTTTTTGGTTTATTTTCTGTGATATCCATTTGACGCGAGTCTATACTTGAAAATGCCTGTACCAAGTAAGGTATATCACAGTTGTTGTCCATTCGTTTGATGTGTTTTATGATTACTTTTGCCATTTGAGTCGGGAATTTCTGTTTTAAATTTCCTCGAAGTTCAGTATTTTTGTGATTTTACATTTTAATATGGCCGTTTTTTCCAGACTACAGCAATTGTGGTAACTCGTGGAAATAAGATGCCATCACTTGTCATCTGTCGTCCGTCGCAGTCGCGTTATCTTCTCCTTCTTATTGCCCAAATTCAACAAAACTTGGAAATAATCATCACTATGGTGTCTAATTTGAAAAATTGTATTCAGTGACCCTGCCTGCCAACCAGCATGGCTGACATGGCTAAAAATAGAGCATATAGGTAAAATGCAGTTGTTAGCTTATGTCTCGGAAACTTAAGCTTTTAGAGCAAATTTGACGTGGTAAAATGTTCCTCAGATTAAGATCAATCCGCCCTTAAATTTTCTGAATAATCCGACAACCCGTTGTTTGGTTGCTGTCCTTGAGCAATTATATTTTTTCCCAAGTTTTGTTGGTTATCGTTTAATATAATTATAGATAGAGAGAGAAACAGCAGTAATATTCACCAAAGTAAGGTCATAAATAATTCCGCACGACCGAAATTGTCAGTCGACCCCTTTAGGACTTAATGCCCTATACATTCATTTTCAACAACTTTTCCTAAATTTTTGTTATCTTTTACAAAAACCTTCTCTGAAACTTCTATGGTATATTTAATCATACTTGGCCATAATCCTTTTAGAGTATTTTGTTTATAAAATGTGTGCGATGATCCCGCATTTCAACCTTCATGGCCAACATGGTTAAAAATAGAACATAGGGGTAAAATTCTATTTTTGACTTATATCTCTGAAACTAAAGCATTTAAAGCAAATCGGACAGGTGGCACAATTGTTCGTCAGCAATGAATTTATATGCACTAAAATTAGGTTGCTGCACCTGAATAAGTTATTTTACAGTTTATTGTTTTTGCCTTAGATTTCATTATAATATCTAAAATATAATACTATTAATTTTGATTTTAACCTTGTTTTAAATGATTTCCAAAGAATCAGTAAATACAGGTGAGCGACACAGGCTCTTGAGAGCTTCTAGTACTACTTTAGTGATGGACTCGACAGTATCAGTTGTGTTAACATTACTCAGTTAATACGTTATGCTTGCGTTTTTAAACACTATTCAAAATTTATCAATGTCGCTGTGTCTTTAAAGTCAATTTTAATATGTTGATAGGACTTGTTGAAGAGCTTGCTGCTGCAATAAATGTCTACGCTAAAATTAGATCTGAAGCAGTCCTCCCGTGTGAATGGGCTGATAGTTCTGTAAGGTGGTATGGAATTGGTGACCATCAGTACAGTACTGGAACAAGTATTCTTCAAGGTCTGCCTATCTCCCTGAGACAGAGGCTGCGAATTATAAACGATAATGGATTCAATTTAGGTATACGTGACATACATAAAGATGATGAGGGAAACTACAAGTGCATTAGTGATAATGGGACTATCAATTATAATCTATATCTTATAGGTGAGTATGATACAGTTTACTTATTTCCTATCTATAGTGTTTATACACCAAATGATTTATACTAACAGGACACATAAAGAGCAACAATTGTTTATTCAATCCTCAATTATTTCCAAATACTTAGTTAGATAAGAAAAAAGATAGAAAAGAAACAGAAATATTATGGTTAATTCAGAAATGTGTTGATGAAAAACAAAAGGGTGCCACATGCTACATGTAGGTAGAAAGATTGACGTAGTTCATAAAACAATTTTTTCCGCACATCTGTATAAACACCAAGATACATGGTCTAGATTTGTGGCATGTCGAATTATGCCGGAGTGATGCAATTGCGTAGGGAATATCACGTGATGTGAAGTAAGCCAATCATGATAAAGTATTATAATGAAACATACATCTAATGTAGTTATAACAAACTGAAATACACATATTTTGTGACATTAACATAATCATGTACATTTACATTTCAAGTGGAATAACTGTTACAGCTGGTACCTTATCAGCAAATAAAACATCACAAACAAGATGAGGATATTACGGACGCATATTAATGCCATATAATGTGTTTTTCAGTATCTCTTCCAATATTTCCGTTGAAAGGCACAAAAATTGCAAAACATTTCCCTTATAATGAACATTTGCTAAATAACCGAAACCTTTGCGACATAGTGCAAACTTTTCCTTTGTACAACGCAAAAAAAATGAACTAATGCAAATGTTTGCTTTAAAACGCTATGGTTCTCACTGTTTGAATTATTCACTGAACATATTTTATCTTAAAAAAACAGATGTAAATAATGAAACATACAGTTAATGTTACTAAATTGTAAAAGCTATAATGTATTGCAGAAAAAATGCACATATCCTTGAACAAAAGTTGAGATTGGAAGAATGCTTGTTGAACTGAAACAAACCAAAATTATACTACACTTTTTTTGTCATTAGAATAAATTAAAAGACCCTAAACAAATTTTCTTCGATTTCCTTCGATATTTATCTGCAAAAACTATATGCTATGCAATATCAAACAGCAAATAGTAATCTGTTTAGGAAGACCTTTAGTGTTTATTTTGAAGGAAAGTGTTGAAAATAAAGGCAGATAATAGCGTTATAATTGCGCGATTAGATTTATTTTTTGTTACATTTTGAATCTTCATTCAACAATAACATACTGTAGAAATAGTATTTGAATATTAATATTAATCATAAAAAATCTTTTTTTTTAATACAGTTGCGCCATCCAGTATTTCATTTCCAAGCTCATCCGATGAAAATGTAATTAAAGCTGACTCAAACAAAATGTTCAATGTCACATGCAAAGCGGATGGTGGATTTCCTCCTCCAGAACTATCGCTAATGTTGAATGAAACTTTGTTATCAAACTCAAAAACAAGAACGCTTGCATACGATATAAACCTAACAAGAACAGATGACTTCACAAATGTGACCTGCACTGCTAACCATTCAGAATTAAATCATCCGTTAGAGATTCAGGCCATGTTCTATCTTAATCGTAAGTAAAGAATATTTACCAATTATCCTTCCCACTGGTTACCTTTTTCTGTCGTACGTTTATCAACAGAAGATAGAATAAGATAAAATGAATAAGCGATTATATATAAGTAAGATAAATGAAAGAATAGATAATATAAACAAAAAAGAGCGAAAAAAAACCTCAGCTCCATTCTTTAATTATTTCCTGTTGATATAACATGTAATATAAGTGCTTATAAAATCAGTTATATATTGTAAATCTGTGGGAAATTTTCGAATAACTTTGATTTAGAATAATTATCAATTGAATGTATATTTCTAATATAATTGTATGATTTATGATTTCAAACGCTTGAAAATAAAAAGAAATCTCAAACGCCTCAAAATAAAAAGAAATAAATGAATGATTTGGTGATGTTTTGCATATCAACTAATATATTTTCGTTATTTTTAGTTCCACCAACTCAACTTACAATGATGGAGTTATATATTGTAAATCTGTGGGAAATTTTCGAATAACTTTGATTTAGAATAATTATCAATTGAATGTATATTTCTAATATAATTGTATGATTTATGATTTCAAACGCTTGAAAATAAAAAGAAATCTCAAACGCCTCATAATAAAAAGAAATAAATGAATGAATTGGTGATGTTTTGCATATCAACTAATATATTTTCGTTATTTTTAGTTCCACCAACTCAACTTACAATGATGGAGTTGCCAACTTTGTTTGAAGCGAAACCTGTGAATATTTCGTGCATATCTCTAGGCAGCAGACCGCAAGCATCATCTGAATGGTCAATAGATGGAGATGTAATATCTAATAGTTCAGAAGATCAAAGTGAAATTATTAAACCGACGGAGACATACATAATTACCTCTATATTAAGCTTTGAATTCAATAGGTTGCAAAATAGAAAGGAACTGTCATGTCGAAGTTTTAATTTAGCAGATACAAAGGGAATCAGTCAATCTCGAATGCTTGAAATTTATTGTAAGTTTTACCAATAATCCTAGAGAATACAGAAAAGCTATTCTCGACGAAAACAATTTCCTTAAACACAAATGACACAATTAATAAAGGCGTATAATTCGGGCCTGGCAAGAAAACATATCCTAGAGATTAGTACACATGATACCACATCTAACACAAAATAGTTCCTACGTATGAGAGTAATTGGTAAACTGACTTACTGGCTATTATTGTAGAACATTTTCGATTTTGATTTTGAATATTAAAAAAAATTGCATCAAATTTAAAAAAAGGGTACAATTAGCTCTTAGTCAAATAATGATTTGATTTTTCAGGTGTTATTGGTTTTTCGTGGAAACCTTTTACAGTCTAGGCAATCGGTATATACTCATATAAGAATTTCAAAATTTCACTCTTACGTATACATGCAATTTTGAGCCAGTTAAGCAAGTTACCCACCTTTAAGATATATAAATTGCTTTCAATAATATATGCTGTACCACTGAAGTATGGTTTACAACAGAAAAGGGTGGAGGTTTTCGCAAGTATAGCTCAAGTTTAGACTAACACGTTTTTTTTATTAAATGAACAGTCTCTCGTCGAAACATTACTATTGGTCAGCAAATTACTTTCCAAATATAACATAATTTTTGGACCAATGGAACTGAAAATAAAAAAAGGAATATTCGCGATCGGAAATAATCATTTGCAATTTTTTTTTATGAATAACCCATGTTTCTACTAGCTTTAAATTGGTAAAATAATTTATTTAATTTCATTATCCATTTCGAGCAATAATAATTATTATTTTATTGCTCGAAATGGATAATGAAATTAAATAAAGTAATGATGAAAGTCAATATAGCAAGATTGGTTCTGTTAAAGATGTGATATAGCTAATTCGGGCCTGGTCACAGAGCACATACGAGAAAGTAGTTCACATGTAACACTATGCAAAATAGTTAACCATTCCTGTTTCCCTTCCCAATGATTATACGCATAAGTGTAACTTTCAAAACATATAGAATATTGAGGTAGTGTTTGGTGTCCAATGTAGGCTTAATGACAGATGTTAAATATTTTTGACTTATGATTAACAATTTAAAAAAAAACCTGCATCAAATCTTAAAATAGATTTGAATTACCTGGTTTGGTATAACCAAAATTCCGGGAAACATTCCTTTCTTGTGTGCAATCAAAGTAGTGTTGAATTTGTCAGAACAAGATACAATAAAATGTTGCTATGACATGCAAGGATTGTAATGTTGTTAACATAAAAAAAACTGTGCCTGCTTCAAATTGAAAAAACTTTTACATAGATATAAATCAATAGGACCATGAATAAATGCAAGTATGTTTTCAAACGGCAGAATCACAAACTTATACACATCAAACGGATGAGAATTATACGTGATATGATACAAGCATTTTTTAATGGAGGAAAAAAATAATATTTGATATAACCTAATGTTGTAACTAGCAGTTAAAGTGTCATAAATGATAATTTTATTGATATCAATGTTAAAAAAAAAAAACACGACATAACGTATTATTTAGAGATTGATTTATATAAAACATGGCACATGTGTATTTTATGGTTACATTTATAAATTAACTGTTTACAAATATAGAATTTTTTTAAATACTCAGGCTTTTCTACCTCAGGCATATATTACCTTAGCTGTATTTGGCAAATCTTCAGGAATTTTGACCCTTAATGCTCTTCAATTTCGTACTTTGTTTGGCCTTTTTTACTTTTTTTGGATTTGAGCGTCACTGATGAGTCTTTTGTAGACGAAACGCGCGTCTGGCGTATGTACAAAATTTAGTCCTGGTATCTATGATGAGTTCATTTATTATGGTTACATCTGAAAGATCCAACTACCTGTCAATATTTTGACTTTGGCATTGCACAAGTCATGTCTATTGTGTTATGTGATGTGATTTACTAGATTTTTATTGCTTATTCCTTTTGGCTTTTAACTAGCTTTCAGGAACTGCAAGTACTCTCGATCGTATTTTGTATTCAATTAACCGGTTGACACAATATGTAGTGCATACTGTATTTAGTAACTAGAATGACGATATTTTCACTTCTGCACTCGTAGTCTAAACAATAAATGTATCTTTTTTTGATAACTAAAAAAGTTTATTTGCGGCATGTCCATAGCAACAAACGTAGTCCCTCTTCTTGCCAACTAAATCCTCACTGTTATGAGGCTGATATCACACAGGAACTTCGTAGGGAGAAAAAAAAAGAAAGCAGTACCCTTTTAACTTTACTTTTCCGCTATATATATATATGAGTAAATGAGGTTATCCTACTAAATAATTCTTAATTTGGTGACTATGTTGAACACATCTCTCCCATCGAACTAAAGATGAAAAACACACCTGAGATTTTGGATGGGGTTCGTGTTGCTTAGTACATAGTTTTCTATGTTTTGTCTGTTTGTCTTTGTTTTAGCTATGACATTGTCTGTTATTTTGTATCTATGCGATTGATTGTCCCAATTGGTATATTTCGCCCCTCTCTCATATTACTGATACAGTTAAGTCTGCCTGCTATTTCGACTTCGATGTTGACATTGACCATGAGTGTCATAACTATACGACAAAAGAGAGGAAAATAGCTTCTCAATTATGAACTTTCTATTTCTTTGTAGCAAACATTTCAGCGGCGCCAGCAAACCAAATTTTAAAGTTGAAATCATACCTTCGTAAATTTTACGCACGCCATCACGAGTTGGTTGACCTTAAAGGAATATCCGTGTCACAGATGATATCGGCTGTGTCTTTTATGACATAACTACAATCCCGTTACCTTTTCGCGAATATAACCTGCCAAATTATACTTTTAGCCGGGTTTGTTCTAAAATGAACACTATGATGAATGCCACGGTTGGAGCTGGATCTGTTTCTCTTCCGAAGCAAATGAGATCCCTCCACGTTTTTGGTGGGGCTGGCGTTGCTAAAACTTTTTCTTTGTTATGTCTTGTAGACTATTGTATGTCCGTTTGTCTTTTACCCTTTTATCCATGGTGTTGTCGATATGTTTTTTTTATTAATGAGTTTGATATACTTAATGTACTCTTTGATCCTCTTTTACTTCTCTACTCCTAATAAAAAAATGTTGTTCCAGGTAAAAAAATTATAATTTATTAATATTCATATACTTATATTGAGTTATTTTCCTTCAGAATTGGAACGACCCATGTTTCAATGAAATATACTTCAGGGCGAAACATAATAATCTATGTGAGATCATTATTTTCCCTCATAGAAGTTCAATCTTTGATAGGTTTTAAATAAAATTATCATTTATTATACAATTTGGTGTTCTACTATACAGATACAGCCCTACATATATCACTATGTTGTATATGTATACTATACAAATATCGCTTAAAAGCTCCGCCCACTGCCAGCCTGAGAATTGTACGTACCTGCCTGAACTCAGAATGTGTATTGCAGTGGCATTCCAATGACGTATTAATTGCGAATTAACTATTACTTTTATACGTTCTGTTTGTTTTCAAACATTTCTTTAGAGCAATAAGAATCACACCAACTTTCTGATAACTTAAACAGATAAACATCAGTCTTTTGTAGAAGACAACTATCGATTTAAAACATGAATATGTATGATTCTGTAACAAAAACAACCATGTCAATTTCAGCATACATAGTAAATGTCGAGTCTGAGGCGTAGGACAACTCGTACACTCCTGTTTCAATGTGGACAATGTTTTGTTATTTATTTTTACTGTTGAAATTGGTTGTTATGTTAAAATAGATGATTATTCACCTTGAGCGATGTATTATTGTTGACCATTTAAGATTCTTTTTTTTGGCGAACTCGTCTTTAGTTGAATGAGTGATTACTGTGTAGGATTACTACACGGGCTTCAAGGGATTTCAAATCGAAAATAAATGCAAAACATGTGTTTTTTTGTCTTTCAAAACAAAAATTATATACAGAATTAATTGCAGGATAAAGACAATATATGTTTAGTGTCTTTAAAAATCAGCTGTATTTGTACCCGGCACGAAACATGTGTAATTGCTCGCTTAAGGTCGCATACACCTCGTTTCCTAGCCATGTACAAATACAACTGATATTTAAAGACACTAAACAGTTATTGTCTATATATGTGAGATGAAATTAATATAAAATTTGCCATAATAGGCAATAATAATATACTGCTGTTCAATAGACACAAATCGATTAGCGAACATTGGCAACACATTCACAATAACGGAAAATAAAAATGCACGAATATGAAAGTAAAATTAATATATATGATAATTAAGTCGAACGAATATAAATATCTGCATTACCTAAGTCTTAAATGATTATAGTTGGGATTGGCACTCAAACTAAACCTCTGGCTGGCCAATGTAAAAAGGTAAACGCATAACAATACCGTGACTGTAACAGCATTAAACAAAACTTTTTTTACAGATCACCCGTCAATTCAAATAACATACATGAACACAACAGAAGATGAAGAGATACGAAAATTTACTTGCAAACCAAATGGAAATCCCGCTGTGTATGAATATGATGAATGGGAACATTTCTCCATGCACAATCAATTCATTCGACGGATAAAAGGCAGAAAAACAGACACAGGAGCCAACGAAGTTATTCTACCGGTAACCAATTCGTTCGAACGGTATCAGGACAGTGGGATATATATATGTCGGGCACAAAATGATATCGCAGACAGATATGGTAATAAAATGCAAAATGGATTTGCTTCTTTTATCAGTGAAGGCAAGTTTTCTTTATCAGTGAAGGCAAGTTTTCTTTATCAGTGAAGGCAAGTTTTCTTTATCAGTGAAGGCAAGTTTTCTTTATCAGTGAAGGCAAGTTATGTTTGTTGATAATTCTTTTTAACATACCATTGAAACGTTTCCAAGCAGATAACACTTCTATATAAAAAAGAGGTGCTTTTAGATTTAAAAACTCAAATTCACATCTGCTCATAAGTACATACTCTAAATCAAAAGGGGGAAGAATGTTTTGGAAACATGTTTCAATTTAGAGTCATGTTCTGACAAAAATCTTTTACCCACATAATACGAAAGGCTAACAGTTGTACTTCAAAATCTGGTGCTTTCAGTCCCCCCTCTCTAGGAGACTTTTGAATAACTTCCGATTTACCTTTCGGAGTATTACTTTTCCATAAAAAGTTATTAATGTCCCTTTGTATTTTAATTACATAAGATCTTGGTACATGTGTAGAAATGACGTAAACAAGCTTCGATATTGCAAGTGATTTAGGAATTACGATTTTACCAATCATGGAAAGGTTTCTGATCCTCCACATTTTAATAATTGATTCCATTTTTTCTATGCATGAATCTAAATTAGAACATTTTTTATTTTTTTTTTATTATTATACTTTGTATTTTTTTATTTTATATTTGCTTTATTTAAGGACGTGTGTATCAATACCGTTTGGTTTTATGGATATTCCTTTGACTCTTAATCGTACCATTGCTGCAAGAATATAACATTGAAAGATGTGTTTTATTGTATATGTTTTCCTTCGCAGGCAATCCAGCAGCCGCATCTGAAAATGTACATTCAAACAAAGGTAGACTAGGAGATGACACAATTTTGATTGTTAAATTCGTTAGTAAACCGGCACCAACACATGTTTTTTGGTTTAAGATCGATGATGTAGGGGATATATTGATAAATAGTTCGAAGAAATACACAAAAGTAATTACACCTGCAATTATAGAGGACTCATTCCATGGACAGTTAATTCATGTTGATGGATACATTATCTCTTTGTTTATAAGAAACCTCGAAGTGATTGATTTCTCCAAATATAACTGTGAAGTGCATAATAGATACGGCAACATATCTGTAACTGTAGAGCTTGTTCAGACAACAGGTAAATATTTGAATTCAACAGAAAAGTCTAGATAGCAAAATTTGAATGATATAAAGTTCAATAATGATGTGGTGGCTTTTTCTTGGACTTTTTTGCTTATTTACTGTAAAAGCTTCAACTTAGTTTCACATTCCTTATACGAATGCACACTCACATATGACGGCTGTTTCTCCTATAACTTGAAAATCATACTAAATATTTGAATTCAACAGAAAAGTCTAGATAGCAAAATTTGAATGATATAAAGTTCAATAATGATGTGGTGGCTTTTTCTTGGACTTTTTTGCTTATTTACTGTAAAAGCTTCAACTTAGTTTCACATTCCTTATACGAATGCACACTCACATATGACGGCTGTTTCTCCTATAACTTGAAAATCATACTGTTAAAGAAAGCATACTTACACCATCTATACATGTTATATCATAAGAAGTAAACATTATCTGCGAAACTAGTGATGACTCGTGTACAATTTCATTAAAATAAAATTTGAAAGTGCCTTTTTGGGGTTTTCATATTGTGTATGAAATTAATCGATCAAGCCGAAAAAGTCTTGATTTATAACCTCTATCTGAATTTGTAGAACTTAAGAACATGCGTGATGGTGAATGGAAGACTGCTGGCATTGTTTTGATAACAATTGTAGGGCTTGTGATAGTAGTAACTGCTGCATTATGCATCTACAATAAGAGAAGTAAGTTTCACTGTAAATATTAATTAAAAAAAAATAGCAACATAAATAAAAAAGTTATTTGTTCAATGTAAATTTTAAATCAAGACCAATTCGTTTTGGTATATATAACACTCAATAATTAATATAAATCTGTATTAAAACAAGTGTTTTCTTCTGATATAAATCGTAAGATCAATGTTTAAAAAGCAGATCGTGTTATTTATAAAATGAACATGTAGAGTAAGTTTTTATAATGCTGAATTAAGCCTTATGTGTATTTCAAGACAAATATGTGGTAAAAATATTCCCTTTTAGGGTTTTCCATATTTGAGCGATCTAAACACATATTTGAGTCAGCAAGGTTAAAATAGTTTTTGTTTTAAATATCATAACATATGATAAAGATTATATGGTAAAACTGTATAATTGCATATGTGCACACATATTACTGATTTGAAACACTACCCACAAGCAATTACAATATAAATATTGACATGAAAGCGGTTGTTTTTACAAAAAATCAGGAGATTATTTTTAGATGATCCCGTTGGGTGCTCACCATATGCAGGTCTATAACATATTAGAAGAAAAAAAAAGATGTTTGTATTTTTGTCAGTATAATGGAATTGATATCCATTTTCCATAGAAAAAGTATGGTGTATTGCTAGTGCAAATAATTATAATGTCGGTACGTACCATAAAAAAAGAAATTTGAAGACCGTCATGCTCATATCAATTAGTTGGACTACTATTGTGAAAATAATTGTAAAATGCTTGCATCTTGGTTCCTTTAATGTGTTGTGATGTGATGTGTTCTTGTTACATTTGTAGCTGACGATAATTTACAATTACATTTATTTGTGCTAAGTGATCTTGTGTTTTTCCCCTGTATTTAAATGACATTATCATATAAGTTGGATATTTGACTAGCCATTAAACCGGGTTCAACCTACAATTTTCTTTCTTAAATGTCCTGTACTAAGTCAGGAATATAGCAGTTGTTATTCTATAGTCCGTTTTACGTATGTTGGCGGTGTTGGATTTTTTTAGTTTTTGTTTGCTATTAAGTGTCTATTGTTTCGTTGCTATCCACTTAATATGAAATGATTCCTTCGTATAAGGTTTGGTACCCATATTTTTTTTCTTCAATCGCTTTATGACGACTTTGAAATATCGGAATACCAACAGTTAGGATTTAAGGATTTAAAATAAAGGGGTTACGGGTAGTTTGTCTGTCTTTATTCTCAGTTTGGTCCTTATTATATTTAAGTCTATTATTTGAAATTGAATAAAAAAATACTGGCAAAAATTATAGTTTAAATGTATTGAATTTCATAAATTTGTTCTGTTTATTTTCAGAATAACAATTGAATTCCCACTCAAATAGACCAATGAGAAAAAAGGACAGACAAACGAATTTGAAGTTGTTAAACAATAAATTATAGTGTTATTTTTTTGGTATAGAACTTTGCTACTTTTTAGAAGTCATCCATCCCATCAACGTACTTTTTTTTTATTTTGCTGTAAATGAAAGCATTTGTTATAGCTCTTATCTACTATGTTACTATTTATTTGTATTGTAGTCCTGTAATATTATGTTGTCATTTCAATGTTATATTTAACTTTGCCATTAAAGTGCGAGGTTTGGCATGCCTTAAAACCAGGTTCAACCCACCACTTTTATTCCCCTTTAAAAGTGTCCTGTACCAAGTCAGGAAGATGGTCATTGTTATAATATTGTTCGTTTCTCTTTGTGTTGCATTTTAACGTTGAGTCGTTTGTGTTTTCTCTTATTTTTGAGATATTGAGATAAGACGTGGCACGGTACTTGTCTATCCCAAATTCATGTATTTTGTTTTCATGTTACATTTGTTATTCTCGTGGTGTTTTGTCTGATGATTGGTCTGTTTCTGTGTGTGTTGCGTTTCGGTGTTGTGTCGTTGTTCTCCTCTTATATTTAATGCGTTTCGCTCGGTTTTGGTTTGTTACCCCGATTTTGTTTTTTGTCCATGGATTTATGAGTTTTGAACAGCGGTATACTACTGTTGCCTTTATTTAATGAATATAACATTAAATTTTCGAAAGCGATTTTTGTCATTTTCTTCAGAAAATATAATGTTTGATGTTTCACAAAAATGATATCTACTGGAAATAAGAATGGCGTTGATTATCACTGAGCTAGTATATATTTGTTAAGGGGCCAGTCGAAGGACGCCTCCGGGTGCGTGAATTTCTCGCTACATTGAAGACCTCTTGGTGACCTTCTGCTGTTGTTTTTTTATTTGGTCGGGTTGTTTTCTCTTTGACACATTACCCATTTCCATTCTCAATTTCTATGGAGTATTTATGAAAGTAGAAATGCGTGTGTAAAGACTGAACATAAGATCCCAACAAACATAAAAAAAAAGATCTACTCAATGAGTTGACTATTATTCAACGTTCTACAACTCATAATCAAACGAAACTTAGATGGTTCGTCAGTTTGTTTTGCGGAAAAGACTATTATATACGAAGATGTGGTAGTATGCTAATAATAAGTCTCTCCGTCAGAGTCACAATTTGTAAAAAGTAAACAAATATTGGTCATATTACGGATTTCAAGACGGAGCCTTTGCTCAAACTTACCAGCAATCCACAACTGCCCCGAAAATGACTAGGGTAAAGAATATTTATAATATGATAATAAATAGAATACATGCAATACCACGTCATACTTTGTTCAATGGCAATTAGTGCATGCATCTGCATTACGAAACAACATCGTTTAATGTTTAACATGTATAAGCATATTAAGTTAGGTGGAAGGTTGGGATCCTACTAACATCTTTAATCCCGCAGCATTATGTATTTATTGGCCTGCCCCTAGTCAAAAGCCTGTTATTCAGTGGTCGTTTGTTCATGTGTTACATATTTGTTTTTCGTTAATTCTTTTTATATATAAATAAGCAGTAAGTTTTCTCGTTTGAATTGTTTAACATTGTTATTTGGGGCCTTTTATGGCTGCTTATGCGGTATGGACTTCAGTACAGTAACATAACGACTCATTCGTGTAAGAATAAAGTACATCTTAAGAAATTAACATACGCGCGTATAACAGTGTAGTTTTTTTTTATTTAACCATTTTGTTCCGATTTTTCCAGTTTGAACCCTTGTGAAATGAAAAATCTATATATTTAGGTACTATATGTGCAATGTTTTTCTAAAAAATAATCGTGTCTATGTTTAAAAGTTGTCGAAATGAAAAATTATTTAGGAATGCATATGAACAAAAAATATGAATTAACATATGAGTTGATTTGAAATAAGAGGTAGGACTACACGTTCCATTCATTATAACGGTAGGACAGTTGAATGAGTAAACTACGTTACGTTTCGGTGTTATGTCGTTGTTCTTCTCTTATATTTAATGGGTTTCCCTCGGTTTTAGTTTGTTATCCCGATTTTGTTTTTTGTCCATGGATTTATGAGTTTTGAACACCGGTATACTACTGTTGCCTTTATTTATAAGAACACGGCCGACACTCGGCTAACCGAGAGACTGGTCAGTTAATCTATATTGAGTATGCGGCTGTATTGGCGATGAGTCTGTTAATCGGGTTGATAATACGTCTGTTAAGAGTAAAACTCACAATTTAATGTTAAACTATACAAAAGAAACAGATTTTTGGCATATTATGAGAACCACATAAAAAAAAAGTGTCTGGCAAAATGATGTCTATCATAGAACATTTTTCACCTGTTAAAACATTTCTTACTTCGTGCAGTGTTCAGTATAACTAAAAGGCGTCATGCAAGTATGCAGTATTTATGCTTAAAAGCATAAGAATGTTTTAAATAAAAGGCGAAACAAACAATTTTAGATTGCATTTCGAGAACACAAAATGACACTTTGATTCTAAAAAATAGATTGACAATAGTAAATATTTCATAATTGTGAATGTAACGTGAATAGTACCATGTTTTAGTGAAAATTATGGGACTAAAGTCTTTTAATGAGTTGGAGAATTGAAATTGTGTCAGTTAAGTTATTTGGCCACAACAATAGTGTTGCTACTTTTATATTTTCCCATTGAAAAAGTTAAGAATTAGATGTTCTTAAGTAAAAAAATGACAATACTGTGCAACAGTATCCTGTTAGTAAGAGCATTGGGTTTTTTTTACTTTCTTTGCATTTTATTGAAGGGTGTGTCACTTCAATATAGTGTGATATATTGGCCGCTGGAATAGGTATGAATCTATTATAACCCTTTCAATCTGACTTTATTGTTGTGTCTGTTTAAAGTAGCACTTTCTCGAATCCGACTGAACGTGTCTTTCTAATACAACACATGGAACATATATAACGTGTTGTCTTTCTCATATGCACATGATACTTGTCACTGGACGTTAAACCCTTATTTGTCAGCATCACCCAATTGTTTTGTTCTTCTTCTATTACTTAATCATATGTTGTTTACAAATCATTCTAAAGAAGTAAATGAAAAGGAGCAAATGCAGCTACATTTGGTTATCTTAAATTTTAATTCATTTTTTCCGATTAGTTCCTTTCTGCATAAGTGCAGAGGAGAACTGCAGTTGTCCGCATGTAAACGTCTAGCATTTGTCACCAATATGAGGGCTTCGCAATCCATTGTGTTTCAACACCCAGGGGTGTTTCAAGTCTGTATTCTTAAACAATTATTATTTTTCTAGCAATGTATCACTCTCTACTGTCCTTATCCATTATTCTATATTCTGCGTCTCCATCCAGATTCTCGTATATACCATGAAGGTCCGGATTGTGGGAATATTTCTGTATTCTTTAAATGTTTATGTTACTTTTCTCTTTTACCAATGTTATTTCAACTGATCGGGCGGAGCTAGGTTTTAATTTGCATAAGGACAGTCTATTTGAAGATGTGTGTGATAAGGATGATTGCCGTTATAATTATTACTGATTTCTAATCACCTATCAGTGTCATCAAAGGAATTTACAAAAGAATTACTGGACACTTCATTGATGAGTTTATCCTAATACACCTATCTATAGATGGACTGGTTTATTATGTCGAGCGAACCGGTTAAAATCCGCCCAGTCAAGTGAAATAAATCGAGTAATACATTCTTTTATTTTTATTGATCGTACATCATAGCTAGAAAAATAATAATTACACCACTGGATTCAGTACATTGAATTGTTTTGTTAGACAAAAATATTTTTTATGATAAACATATATTCAAAAAGTAATGATTTTCTCGATAATACCTGATTAACATTAACCAACCCTATTAACAGACCCACCGCCGATATAGCCGCATACTTAATATAGATTAACCGAACTATCTCTCAGTTAGCCGAGTGTCGGCCGGGAAGAATATATCAACCTGATCATGCGCAAATTTATTTATATACATATAACGCTTTGAATTTTAGAAAAATCGATCGCAATCTTCATAAAAAATCGTTCTTTTCCAAACAATATCGTGCTTACAGGGTCTTATATTTACATAATTGTTTTAGTAAATATCGTCAAAATGAAAAGGATCAACAATCTTCACCGAAATTAAAATGCATGATATCGAAAGCAAAATTCTGTCTAGTCGATCAGATATAATTTGACAGACTTTATAGAATTCTTCAAAACATATGCATGATATGCATGCAAGCTGAATTTGAGATATTCAACACACTCATAACAAATATTGAAGAATCGTATTTTTTTTAAGTTTGAATAACGTTACTTTTAACATAAGTGTAATGTTAACACTGTCAACATTCATCACATTTTTGAATTCTATTCATTGTGGCTTCTGCACATCACTGAGTGTCTGTTTGTAAACATGTTTTGTTCCTATTTTTGTTATGAGGTTTATTATTGTTTGTCGTTTTGCCGTTTGTGTTGAGGTTTATTGTGCTTTTTTCAAGTTATTCCCTTGTGTCATTATCTCAGTCCAATCGTATTTTGTTTTTCCTCTTGGTGTCATCTCCGCGTTCATATACATGTTATACAACTTAGACCAATGATGTGGATATATTCATCTTAAAAAAAAGGACACGCATAGTATACCTACTTTTCTGATAAACAGAATGAGCAATAATAACAAAGGAAAATAAAAATACGGATATTAAGATAAAACATGTGGCGTGATTGCAAACGAGACAACTTTTCACAAAAAACAAAATAACACAGAAATTTACAACTGTTTGTAAGCTAATAGGTTTCAACAATGTACAAAGCTCATATCGAATAGTCAACTATAAACGACGAAGAAATGGCTATGTCAAACGAGAAAAGACAGGTCTAGATTGTGTTCAAGATAATAACCCAAAACAAATATATTGAATCATCAACAAACGACAATCACTGAATTACAGGCTTTTGACTTTTAGACAGGTACATGTCTAACGTGGCCCTGTACTTGCCTAGATGCCTTGTCGAAATCGCAAATCCTCTCTTTGTCATACTTGACCATATATTGTGAAATAAAAATAAAAACATATCTTGACTATATTGCGTTAAAGTAAGCGTAGTTAAAATGCATGAAAAATGAAAGAAATAAATTATGTGTCTATAGACTTTGTGAGCTACAAACATTATAAAGTACATCAACTTAAAATAATCAGTTGGCTTGAAATTACTACAACGGATCGTATTGCTTTATTCTTGTAACGTCATACAAAATTTTAACATTAGTAAAACATTTCTAGTCAAGTTTTTTTTTATTATCCACAAAGTTAAAGAGAATCGTAAACAAAGTATCTAAATATTGTCCCAACTATGTGTGATAATGTAAACTGTGGTATTTCCATTTACTTATTTTAGAAACAATCATTTTATATCTTGTATTATTGTAATATAATTGTGATATCACTTTATTGTAGCAATTATCCCTTATAAACTGGTCTATTCCGTAGATGCTTATGATAACGTCGTTCTAAAAGTAGCCTTTCCCATATTATTCACCTTTCTTTTTATTTATTCTTTTAATCCAAGCTATAAACCTTGATTTCTTTTTTATCATCAGAGATACAAGACAAAAGGTGACACAAGATGTTGATTCAATTTTACAAGCTTATTTTCTGTGTTTTTATTTATCTTATATTCCTCAACAACATTCAGTATCCATTGGTTAGATGTAATTGTTTTCTCGAAACGTTTCTTAAATTTTTGTTTATCTTAGAAATAGAACTGACGTTCGCTTCCTGCCGAAGAATTTCTGGACTCTAAACTTCCAAACACGTTTCTTCTGTGTGAACGAAAATTATTATTGTCAAGGGGTCCTAGCTGAATCCACCACATCATACTTTTTTTTCTTCTTTTTGTTTAGGGTCTTAAATGGAAGTCAACTTCCGTTTAGTTGGTAATGCACTGCCAATGATATCCCTGCTTTTGGTTTTATGTTTCATAATATTTTGAGAGTATGTCCTAGTTTTTACCTTTTGTATATTATCACAAAACAAACTATCGAAAAAATCGAAATTAAGATTGTCCTCATATGCTGTACCTGTAAGCAGAGAAAAAAAAACCATAAATAGTGTAACGTGTATGTCATTTAACTATACAATTAATATAAATATTAATTAAATGGTCATTTTAATAAAGGAGTAGGTCCGGTAAGGGCCTATTTTGGCCTAAAATTTCGTTAGGTTCATCTAACTTACGTGTTTGGACACTTTTTAAACACTGGAGTGTCTATTTCAATTGAATCGATCAGTTTATGTGAAACTAATTCAAGCTTAAAAAAAATATCAAAAATGCCAAAACAAAACGTCACTTTTCAGATGTTTTTTTGTTAAAAATGAAAGTGGCCACATCCGTGTTCATTCTCCACCTTTATATATTTTTAGTATTATCATCAAATACAACTTACATTTCAATATTAGGAATGAACACGAATGCAGCCACTTTCATTTAAGATGGAAACCGTCTTAAAATTAACCAAAATGCTAAAATTTTGAAGATTTCAGTAATTTAGCATGACTTTATGATGCCAGAACGCGATATGTGTGCATTGTATTGTCAAAAACAGCTCATATTTATGTGGCAGAAGCATTTTACTTTCCTAAATATAGCTTTATTTTGGGGCCAAAAAGGGGTCTCACTGAACCTACTCCATTGGAACTTGGACAACGTCTCAAGTTATAACTTTATGTTTCGTAAATACTGGAACAACGTGTTCCATTAAAGTTCTGTTTCATAAATCTTGACAAAGTCTCACAGAAAAAAATGTCACATACATAAACCTTGCCGCTCAGAAATAAATTTTCACTAGTAGCTAGGCCGTATTTTTATGACAATATTAGTACGCCATAATTCAGATATTTTACTTATTATGCCACGTCGAATAGAATGCTAAAATTATATCTTCGTAGAACCAAAAAGCGTAATAAGTAAAACGAAAACGTATTTCATATGGCAAAATTTGGGTTATTTGCTAATTATAACTTTGTATAGACAAACTATAATAGGCATTGTCCCTTGAGGCTGATGGATTTTAATAACTGACTCTTGAATATAGAAGGATCAATTGGTTCTTTTCTAAGCTTAACACTAGGCACCATGCCTGCCACCATAGATTTTTGAACCTCTTGGAAGTACCGCATTAGAATGTGCGAATAGAATGCTAAAGTTATATCTTCGTAGAACCAAAAAGTGTAATATGGCAAATTTTTTGGTAATTTGCTAATTTGCATAGCGGCCATCTTTTCTTATCATGACTACAGCCATTGCAATAGGATTATAGAAGCTCCTTAAATAAAAATGCCAATATGACAATACCTATGTCGAATGAACCATTTGTTCGCATATAGGTGAACTGTGCATGTTTTTAGAATGATGTTCGTGTAAAAATGAACGTTGTCGAATCTGAAATCTTTCGGCCTTTTTTAGTTTAAAACTCAGAAGCGAAACCATAGTATAATTATATTTATCTTAGATGCTCATAAAAAATAACAAGATTGTTATTGGCAGGAAATGGCTACAGCATTTATTAACAGATATGATATATGTACTATTATATGAAATGTAATTTGTGATATGATATATGTACTTTTATATAAAATGCAATGTGTGATACATGTAGATCTATGAACTAAAATTAACTGATAAAAATGCATATGTGTGACACATGTAGATCTATGAACTAAAATTAACTGATAAAAATGCATATGTGTCTTTGAAAATGTTATATGAGGATCGCCGAATATGTTTGGGGTGGCAGACCATATATGAAAAGGGGAAGTTCAAGATAAGCTATTAACCCTGGAAATCAGAGGCTAATGCTATCATACGATTACAATAAATCTGTAAACTGCAAATATGTTATCTAAGCGCAGCGAAATCTGCCATAAATAAAGCGACTAACCCTGGATATCAGAAATTATCGCTACCAACGCAAAGTTTACATGTTTGAATGTAATAAATTTCTTTCCAAGTTATCCATTCAATTTCTATATGCATGTAAGTCCACTCCTCGTCCAGGATTTTTTCTTGAATGACCGTCTCGTCATTAAAACTTTTGTACATCTTTCCACATTGAGTGATGGTTTAATCGATGTAGACAATACAATTCTGAAATAAACAAACACAACCAAACAGCAGTATCTTCCGTAGGAATTGCATTCTACTAATTTAAGGGAGGGTGGGCGGGTTTTAGAAGATAAATCTATGGCTAAAAATGCGTCTGTTTTTCCTAAATGTCGGCGTCAAAAGGAGGATTATGCGTAAATCAAGCACTTGCAAAGATCGATAATCCAACTAGAAACCAAATACTATTACTTGAAGAAGTAGTATAACGACGGACAGTGGAATGAGCACTACCGATAACTGATTTAAAATTTAGATTTTAAATTCTATTATCTTAGATGCTCATAAAAAATAACAAAATTGTTATTGGCAGGAAATGGCCACAGCATTTATTAACAGATATGCTATATGTACTATTATATGTAATGCAATTTGTGATATGATATATGTACTATTATATAAAATGCAATGTGTGATACATGTAGATCTATGAACTAAAATTAACTGATTAAAATGTATATGTGTCTTTGAAAATGTTATATGATGATCGCCGAATATGTTTGAGGTCGTAGACCATATATGAAAAGGTGAAGTTCAAGATAAGCTATTAACCCTGGAAATCAGAGGCTAATGCTATCATACGATTACAATAAGTCTGTAAACTGCAAATATGTTATCTAAGCGCAGCGAAATCTGCCAAATTGGCGGTGCTGCGACAATTTTAGCCTACAGTTAAAATTTTCACAGAACCGTCAACCGCCAATAAAATTGGGGGGGAGCTGCGCATAGCTGTGCCATTTCATGCAAAATTTGATTAAAATAATTTTCTGATAATGAATATGCCATTATATGGTATAAATTGTAAATTAACAAGCAAATATTTGGATTATTCATAAAACAGCCCAATAACGCCGTTGTTTCGTTTAACTGTTCACTAAGATCATATATAGGCATTTGTTACTGACAACGAGTCAACTATAAAAATTCAAAGCATGGAATAGTCGTCTGGAAAAGTAATGCTACCCGTCTTACTAGAAATTATTGTTTATAGGGCTCCCTGTATTAAGTTCAGAAAAAAATGTTCTTCTCTTTGTTAAATACACCCTATCTTCTGCAAGACACTCGTGTTTAGCTTTTATGTAAGGATATCGAATGTAACAGCCATGCTTTGTCATGCGGACAACAATGGAGCTGTTTAACCGATGCCTGCACTTGTCCATACATTACAATTCCCATTGTTTGAAGACCGTCATTGCAGTCTTGGCAATAAAACTTGAGACCAAATCAAGTTGTGTCAGGCAAATCAATATATAACCTTGACATAAATTGAACAAGCTTAAATGATGAAAGTAACCTAGTTAGATATTATATATATATATATCATTTCCCAATGTGCGCTATAATATACCTGGGAGGATCTTCACATCTTATAATTCTTCACCTTAGAGATAGTTAGAGATAGTTAATCCATCGGTAAAAACAAACCTACCACAAAATTTTCACTCCCGACCTTTCAAAGCCAAGTTTGCTCCTCCCGGTCGTTCCATAATCACATTCTTAATAATTGACGACATAACAATCCAAACCCTTATAGTAGAATCAGCAACAAACACACAATTGAATGGGAATTCGTATATGTAACGATACAAGCTATCTCCATATATAGATATAGGAAGATGTGGTATGAGTGCCATTGAGACAAATCTCTACCAAGTCACAATTTATAGAATTAAACCATTATAGGTCCATACCTATGGTGAATGAGTTCGACGAACAACGAGCATATTTATACCTAAAGCATGTATAGATATTTTGAGTATTGTAGAAAATTGGTATTTAGTCAAACTAGCTAACCATCAAAAGACAAAATAGCGGTCCACCTACTACAAGTCTATCTGGCAAATAGCAATGCAATAAAAGCCACTGGACAAATACCTTTGTCTAATTGCGCAGGAATGTGTATGGTTAACCCTCTACCAAACTGATCGGTCTTAGATGAAACCAATTGAATTTCTACATATTTCTTGTAATTTTGACATCATTCTTGATTAAAACATAATTTTTAGAACATGTTTTGCTCATATTTTGAACTGTCAACTCCCCAAACATGAATAAAAAGACCATGTCAAGCCTAGGAAAAAAACGCCTGTAATAGCCTAGCTTTGTATGCAGAACTTCATATACCTGATAATATTGACAAAATACGATGCAATATCTCTTAAAAAGTCAGCCTAGTGTCCATCTGAAGCAACCTTGAACACTCAAAACCATCGCTTACTATTAATTTAAGTAAAGTCTTCATAATCAATTAGCGTATTGTAAATGCTTAAGCCTGATCAAGCCTGATCGATGTGTACTAATTTAACATATATGCAGTAAGAGCAACAAAGTCCAGCAAGGACGAAAGCCATACTTTGGCAAGACCTAAATCTTTCCTGAAACTGTTTAACGAATTTAAAGCCCGGGTAAACTTTTCTGTACTATCAACTACCGAATTGTTTATTTGAAAGTCTATTCAAGTTTCGAAATGACCATATGAAAGTTCATATGAATGTCTGGTATAATAAATGCTTCCGGTCCCAATATACGAGAACGGATCACCCGAAAACGAGACAGAGAATGTACACCTGCATTACTTGAGCCTGGAAAATACAACGCTCGAATCTGAAAATATTTACTCATTAATAACGTCAATACTACAGGACGAAACAACATCATTATTAAATTTGATTTTGATATTTGCTTGTTATTTATCAAATATAGTGCTGGGTTTTAATATATTCTTAATAAATAAAAAAAAAATGTTGCTAAATTGAGAGGTTCAAATTAACATTTAACAAAAATTTAATAAGATTAAAAGTATCCGATCCCAGCACTTGATTGATTTTACATGATAATACGAATTTCCGTGCTTAAGACATTAAATTTATTTGGGGTAGTTTAATTTAATCTTTTTTTTTTAACCTTCATATGATAACCTTAAGCCAAAAGTAAACCCCTCAGCCGGAGATAGGAATCTACACTTTTGTATAACATAAATCCATGGCTAAAAATGCGTCTGTTTTTCCTAAATGTCGACGTCAAAAGGAGGATTACGGGTAAATCAATCACTTGCAAAGATCGATAATCCAACTAGAAACCAAATACTATTACTTGACGAAGTAGTATAACGACGGACAGTGGTATGAGCACTACCGATAACTGATTTAAAATTTAGATTTTAAATCCTATTAAGATCATACAAAATGACGGAAAATCGTAAAATAGCAAGATTCAAAACAGAATAAAAACATTTGCAAGAAGATATTGTTCATGATTTGTTCGCATATAAAGAAACACCTTGTAGGCTGAATTTTAAAGTTAAATAACTTTAAACTTACCTGGTTTCTTAAGTTTTCGGCCATATTCAGTTAAAAACATGATGATTTCAACCTTCCCATTTCCTAAAAAAATCAAATTTTACTAGAACACACCCGCGAAATCGCGGGCATATACAGCTTGTGAACTGTTGTAGGATGATTTTTTGTAAAAGATATTATGTATGGAGAATTACATTAAAGGTATCAAAAGCCCTCTCTCTTTATCCAAAGTCCGATATTTGTTTCCCATCTGTTATTGTTTCTGGCCTACGACCACAATTATTCTTCTCCTTTGCTACAATTTTTCGTTTGGTAAAAGTCAAATCAAATTAAAAATTTGCACCGTTTCAAACATGAAGTAAATGTAACTGCTTATATATAGACCATTATTAGTCTAAAAAATATGCTTCTATGACAATCCATCAGTGCTTTTTTTTTGAGAGCCTTATTAACATGCCAATGGTAGAATTTGAATCATGTATAAATAAATAATACCGACTAAGGCTAATTTAAGGGGTTGTCGGAAGGGAAATCCGGGCTTAGAACCATGAAATCCCGAGATGCAGAATTTAAAGAAATTCATATCCCGAAATCGAAAAATATATTCCGGATCCCGTAAGGATTAATCCCCAAATCCCGAGCTTAAAAACACCCGATCCCGACGCCCCAAAAAAGTCCTGCTAACCTCTAATCTCTACCTTACTTTCATTTTTGCCAAATCACTATTTTCCCTTTTAACAATAAATTTTTATGCCCCAATTAAGGGAATTATATTTTCTAGTCTGTGCATCCGTGCGTTCGTTTGTTCGGTCGTCCGTCTCGTCCGTTTGTCCCACTTCAGGTAAAAGTTTTTGGTCGAGGTAGTTTTAGATTAAGTTGAGCATGTTTTACTTATTTCAATATATATATGCAACAGGTATGACCCCTTAAATAGTAAACATTTCAAAGAAAACAGTAGACAAATCAGGGACGTTCTATACTAACATAGAAATTCCCTGAAAGAATACAGAGAGTCTCTATATATTAAAGTAGTATAATCGTAGTTTACATGTAGATAAACGCGAAAAATATTTGTCCTCTCTAAAGAGGTAGAATAGTTGTGATTCTTGCGATCTAAACACCATGATATGGAGAACGCTCTACGATTGGTTGTACTTGTGTCACATGTTTTACTTATTTTAATATATATGCAATTGGTATGACCCCTTAAATAGTAAACATTTAAAAAAAAACAACAGTAGACAGAATACAGAGAATCTCTATATATTAAAGTAGTATAATCGTAGTTTACATGTAGATAAACGCGAAAAATAATTGTCCTCTCTAAGGAGGTATAATAGTTGTGGTTCTTGCGATCTAAACACCATGATATGGAGAACCCTCTGATTGGCTTATCTATTTTTCATTTTTGTTATTTATCATACGATTGGTTGTAGTTGTGCATGTTTCAAACCGGAAGTATGATCTATGACTAAAAGACAGTCTGTTGACGGAATCATATCCGGACTCCTTTTTTGTCGTTTTACTCCCAAAATAACTCAATCTGAATAGTCATAAGAATGGATGACAAATGCGACTATACATGTTATCGTTATGACACAGAGGCATGATGATTGATTTATTGTGGAAGGAAGAGAAGCGACACCAAAAATGAGGTCTTCTCGTTTTATAGTATAGAAGCATTTTCCCTAAAAATTACTCATCATTTTTGTAAATTTCCGCCAAAAGAAGTTTTTAAAGATACATTAGTTTGGGATACATGACGGAAAATGACAAGACTATCCGCAAATCTAAAATAAATCATTTTTCAATCTTAAGCTTAAGCAAGGACTTAAAATAGACGTCTATATACGTCCCTGGCTTAAGGGAAGTAATTTGATCAAAAGGGACAAAGTCACGTTCTGCAAATCAATTGAATAAAGTACCTTTGATTTTGCATATGTTAATAAATAATCAAAACGCAAAACATCGTACTAAATTTGCAAAAATGTTACCTTTTTGATTGACAGAATAATTATATTCATGCAGGTCGGAAGGTCGCAATGAACTGACAAAATCGCATTCAGGAATCACTAAGATCCTCGAAACGCGCAAGTTCAAGATATGTTTTTGTTTTGCAAGGAATTGTGTTGTTGTCTGTTTGTGCAGATCATTCGTTATTCCGTCAATACTGGATGAAGTTTATTGATTCTTCTATTATATGCATGTATTTCATATATTTTCTTTGTTGATTCCAGCAAACAGTAAAATTACAAAAATACGGAACTCGGAGAAAAATTTACAAAGGAAAGTCCCTAAAAAGAAAATACATGTAATAGTATTCACCATTTTATACAATACAAAATACCTGCACCAAGTCAGGAATATGACACGAGCAGTTGTAGTCCACTAGTTTTATGCGTTTTATCATTTGTTTTTTGTCATTTATTGAGGGACTTCCTGTTTTGCATTTTCCATGGAGTACAGGTTTTTTGTGATTTTACTTTTCATAGATATAGATTTGTGCATATTTACTTATGTCTGCACTCTTTCTTTTATACATTTTAGAATACTACTATGAATGTAAGTATACGCATGTTTATATATGTGTTTCAATGTGCTTTTATGCTAGCTTTTGTAAATGATACTGCAAATGAGCAATGAATACAAGCCTAAACATACCTGCCTTTCTCTATTTATCCTCAAAACAGGGAAACTATCTGTCATGTTACCAACAAAGGATTTTTTTTTACTATGTTACATCCTTGAAAAAGCATTGGATAATTAAATACTAAGAAGTCAATGTAAAATATTTCAGAAACAAATAATAGAATTAGTTCAAAGTTTATAGACAACCTGCCGTATATTCACGTGCATATTAATTTGTTTTATGTAGATAATCGCACGCTTCTGTATGATTGATAAATTACTTTTGCACGGATAGTTTCTAGTTGTGGGTTGAAAAAAAAGATGTATTTATGTCTCATGACAATTGTATTTTCTTTCTTATACAATTTTCACAAGTACAGATAATTGTGCATTTAAAGTATATTTGAAATTACATACACTATCAGTATATCACATCGTTTTACATACTTTAACTACATAAAGAAGTATCAAACATTTATAACCTAATAACTTAACACGAAGTACGTTTACGAAGCAGGAGATCCTGGAAAACCCCAAATCGGTTCTAATCTCTCTTGGTGTTAATCCAAAGGACGAAGACTAGGATATTTCATCCTTATATCGGATACCTAAGCTACACAATAATCATTTTAAGGAAAGGTATATTGAAGATAATTCTAGGTGTTTCACTAAACCCCGTTCTAAAGTTTTTACTCCTATACTCACTGCAGTCAAAGAAAAACTTCAGAAATATTCAGAAACGGCATATTCAAGAAGTGGTGTTAAACAGATGTGAACACTGATAAAATTTAAAAGAGTTATTTGTGAATTAACAATCTCAATAATTAAAACATTGTAAATTGTACCAACAATAAAACCATGATTTTTCAACTCTTTATACAACTTTTCCACTTACTAAACTTTCAGCTCGACTGAAAGAACTCGTTAGCTTATGTTTCTTTAACAAAAATAGTACTAGACGTTTTAAATATCTAGTTTTGTGCTGGAATTCAGCTAACTTTGTGAAAATCATACAGAGTCAAGGAGAAAATATACCGACGGAGATATCATTGCCATGGTGGACTTTTTAATTGACAACATATTTGTTGAATTTGAAAGTTTGGTCTTCCAACAGACTATTGGAATCCCAATGGGTACCAACTGTGCTCCTCTACTTGCAGATTTGATTTTGTATTCCTATGAAGCAAAATTAACCATACAAGGGCTTGCACATAATGGAAAAAAGATATTAGCACAGTCTTTTAATTTCACCTTTCGGTATATTGATGATTTACTGTCTCTAAATAATATTAGATTCAGTAATCACTTACATTTAATATATCCAAGTGGACTTGAAATTAAAGATACTACCGACACAGATAAATATGCTTTCATATTTAGAACTTTTTCTCGAAATGACTTCTGATGGTAGGTTGAATTCCAAAATTTATGACAAACGCGATGATTTTGATTTTCCTATAATAGTCAACTTTCTATGTAGCAATATCCCAGCGGCACCATAATATGGAGTATATGTGTCTCAATTGATACATTACTCTAAAGCTTGCTCGAAGCACATTGGTTTTGTTAAACAAGGAATACTGCTTTCTCAAAAGTTGCTAAGACAGGGCTATGAATCAATCAAATTAAGGTCATCACTCAAGAAATTTTACAATCGCCACAATGAGCTGATTGACCACAAAATTGTGTCAGAAATCATATCTGAAATTCTTCCCAAGTCATTATAACCTTTCATTATCACCGAACTGAACAAAAAAATAACACGACGGGTGCCGTATACAGTGCAGGAAATGCTTTCCCTCCGGGAGCACCTGATTTCACTCCCGGTTTTTAGTGGAGTTCGTGTTGTTTCTTCATTATTATTTATAACTGTTGATGTAAATGTCCTTTGGTTTTGTGATTCTTTGTTTACTCCTTGGTTTTAATTGTTATAGTCACCATACATTTTCAGTGTTTCAGTAATATTGAGGAATTTGTTTTTTTTAGTTCAGAAAATTTAAAGCATGTTTTCTATCCTGGAAATTTCAGTAATTTGTCAGTACTGTAGATTTTGATAATTTTACTGTCAGTAATATTTATTACAACTGATTGAGGCATTGGAGATGCATTTGATGAATTATATAGCCATATTCTTTATGTGCCTGTTTCAAGCCAGGACTTTTAACTTTTGATCGTCATTCACAACTCATTGCATGTTGTCGTTTATAACTAGTGTTACTGTGGATTCATTTTTGTCGTAGATAACAATTTTCTTGGATTGATTGAGGAAAACTTGCATTCACCGCATACAAAGCCTAAATACAATTTAAATTCTTAAAACATTTAAATTCGTGGTTTACATCTTCCCACGAAACCCACGAATAATATTCATTCAACAATTTTATTTCAATTTTAGTTTCAGACAACAGATCACGCAGGCGTAGTGATCATAACCAACAATGGCATGATGGTAAGCTATTCATTATTCACTAGAACATATGTTTTGTTGTTGTATTCTTACATAATTATAATTAGAATTCTTTAACTGTATATGAAAGAAAGCTATTTAGATTTGAATGGACGAAATTAAAGAGTATTAGTATATGTCAACGAGAGCACCACCAACAGACGGACGACTATCAATTACCGTACAGAGTCTATAAAATTTGTACAATTATTATTTTTAACCACCAAATTAGTACAGTAAACACCGAACGTTTCAAACAATGTAAACTTGTTGTATCAAATTCGACAACTGCTGATTTTTTGGGCGACATTAAAAGGAAAAGGAACAATTAGCAGATTTAATATCAGTTTACATACGGCTACAATACATATATACATTTATTCGTTAAACGTTTGAATTCGTGGTTCGCATGTTCCCACGAAACCCACGAATAATATTCATTCAACAATTTGATTTTTTTAAATCTAAATTTCAGACAACAGAATACGCAGGCGTAGTGATAATAACGAGTTAAATCAACAATGGCATTATGGTAAGCTATTCATTATTCACTGGAACATATGATTTGTTGTTGTTGTTCTACATAATTATCATTAGATTTGTTTAACTGTATATAAAATAAAGCTATTTAGATTTGAATGAAAGAAAACTAGAGTATTGGTATATGTCAACGAGAGTGCCACCAAAAAAAACCCGAAATAAATCCAAACATACCGTTTTCAACAAACAGACGAAATACTATCAATTACTGTACACTATAAAATTTGTACAATTATTATATTTAACCACCAAAATTGTACAGTAAACACCGAATGATTTGAAACAATGTAAACTTGTGGTATCAAATTCGACAACTGCTGATTTTTTTGGCGACATTAAAAGGAAAAGGAACAATTAGCAGATTTGATATCAGTTTTACAATCTCAATCACCTCTTCTTATCCCACTCAGAGAACAATAATTCGTTCATCCATCAATCAAACATACGGCCTAATACATATATACATTTATCATTTGAATCTGTACATTTTGTTTTAACTAAACGTTGTTGGATCGTACAGGGCAATTTCCATTAAGTCAATGTTAAAGTTAAACAATTAGCATTTATAAATTTTGCAAGAATTCCAACAGACAATTTCTGATTTGGTGTCATAATTCGTTGTGTGTTTTTTTTCTTCCAAAAACACCCAAATCGTAAGAAGCTTATATCAAAGTTAAAATAATATGCACTGAAATTTTCAGATGGATTGGACAACTGGTTGTTGGGTTGCAAATTATAGGCTGCTAAGCATCATTATCTTATTTCATATTATTCCTAGTGGGGATACTGTTTTAATGAATTCATTTTTCCCACTAACTTTTATAAAAATATGATGCATCGAACTTCAAAATGGTGACAAGCGGTTTATTTTGCCACTTTTATGAGAAGAAAGGTTATTTTTCATGTCGACCTTCTCTAGTCACGTAGATAGGATATACCACAAAAACTAAAAGAAAGTTTAAGCAATAAAGGAATATAAAAGAATTAAAAAATGAAACATTTCTCCACAATTTTCTTTTTTTCCAGTGGTCTAAGTCTAGATTCATTAAAATCCCTTACTGTTCTAATGTACTTGTACAAAATAAATGTTAAAATTTGAATAGAACAACTTTCATGCAATGGTGCTAAAATCATTCATAATAATAAATTTGTATTTTTTTTTGTCGATCTAATTTAGTCATCATATCGCTTCTACTTTGATCATGTATGCAAAATCTATTCTTTTCAAATATTTGAACTTTGATGTTTCTGTTAAGAAAAAATTTAAGGAGTTATTTTTATGTTTGTACTGGTAAAAATGTAGTTATGAGTGCAAGACTTTCTTCAGATTGATCTAAAAGGAACGAGGTTGTTTTTTATTCACGAAAATCGTTAATAAAAGTGCTTGATTTATTTTTAGATAAATAATTTGAAGATTTGAGTCTTGTTTCAGGTATCTTTTATTTTTCATTACATTAATGTCAATGTTTTGTAAAAGAACTATGGGTTGCTGGCATTAAGAGTGCAGTTTTGTGTTGCTCCAAAGGATAGCAACATTCAAGTCGCTTAAAATATAAAAAAATGTATGAAATAAATGCCAAATAGAAACTTTAAGAATGATATAATTACTATTCATATTTCAGGAATAAGTTTAGGTCGTGTTGTGAATAAAAATGAAGAGAATGTTTCTGGTGGCAATGAATGTCGAGAGTTTGCACATAACGAGTATGTTCCCCCTGAAAATGAACAACAGCGTGGTAATATATTTATAATACTAATTTTTGTATAATCATTATGTTAATATACATGTATTGCCAAGCTTAATTCTGGCATTATTGTAGGCTTTGAAAGGTCATTTAAATACTCAGTTTCGACTCAGTAGATATAAGAAGATGTGGTACCGAACAGCAAGCTATAAGGGAACCCAAAATGATTAGTGTTTCACCATTTAAACGAGAATATACACGGTCTAATCAATATAAAAAAACAAGAAACGAGAAACACTTTTGAACTACATCAACAAACGACAACTACTGAACATTCGATTCCTGATAAAGGACAGGAGCAAACATATGCAGCGTTATCAAACGATTGAATAGATACCGACCTTCATCATTATATAATACAATAGCGTCACATCACAACAAAGATGTAAGCCATATATCTAAATATACAATACTAAAACTGTGTTTTATCTCGTAATTTTTTGAGATTTGCTCCAAAGAAATTAAGTTTTACTCTTTTCTATTCAATGTCAAATCACTCCATAGTATTCAGAAGTATACATTTAATTCTTAATTGGTTGTTGTATTTGGCCTATTTTGAAATACGTTCGTCATTGCATTTGTTCAAAAAATGCAATTTCTTTTTGCTTATTTTCTTAACGTGATTTCATATGTCTGCTTGACAAAATATAAGCATTATCCTATTAGATGATACAGAAATTTAGTCAAGACATTATATTTGTGAAGAGTGACTTTTGATTCAAATATATACTAGTATATATATATTTGGTGTTATCAACTGGAATACTAAAAGTAATTCTTTTCACACAGCTAATTTGCGTTCCTACAAAACTTGATCTGAAAACCCTTATGGAGCACATGAGGTCATTCTAAGTTTTTATTTGGTTCAGTTACTCTTAGTGTTACTTAATATGTTGTTTATAAAGTTTTCTCTTGTTGCTTATCCATTTCGTAATTGTTTATCAAATATGTTGATTAGTTTATGTCACCTCATCTGAGGTTGTATAACTGAATTGCAATACCTATTATTTAACATAAACTTCGTATATGTTGTACATTTACCTTTTCAAAAATATAATCTGGTTTTTTTTCAATTTGCCAAAAAAGTGGCTCATGCGATTTACGCACACTTACCAATCTATGAATTGGCCATTGATAATTGTTAAGGCAAACAGTATTGCTCTAAAGTTTACACGTTGGAAAATACATTTTTGTTCTTTGTTTTGCCTTTTTTTTTATTTTTTAGGGGGAATTTAGCTTCCTGACTTGAAATTAATTGAATGTCCTTATAACTTTACTGATTAGATGAAGATGATGCAGTATTCACAGTATCATGAAATGATCTGTTTTATTAGTTTTGGCATCAGGGAAAGCTCTTTGAACATCTAATAAGTGAGATAGCTTATGGTTAAAAGAATATGATTAGAATATACATTTTCTTTCTGGATGTTGAATTTATGGAAGCTCAATTATTTTGACGTAGGTCCTGATTTTGATCGATGGATTAACTTCCCACATTATAATATTGCAAGAAATGAAGAAAAGAAAACATGCTATTGGAAATAAAATTATAACTTACCCAAATACAACCGAAATCTAATGATGATTCGATGTATCTGTCACCAATGAGCAAATTAAATGTTTATGTGAAATAAACCAAAAAATGATGTGTTTGAAAATCTAATTCAGGAAAAAACATATGTCATGATGTGGATAGAGTTGGTGTTTATGACGATGCATCGAGTAGCCTTGCGATTAACGAGTATACTGCCCCTGAAAATGAACAACATCATGGTAATCAATTAATAATCCATTTTTTTTGTATAATTACTATGTTCATATACATATACATGTATTACCAAAGAGAGGGACGACAGTTACCATAGGTACAGTCAAATTCATAAATCGATAATATTTGTATAAACTGACAACTCCTGGCTAAACACGAAAAAAAACAACACACAGACGAACAATATAACACATGACAAAACATAGAAAACAAAAGAATAAGCACCACAAACCCCACCGAAAACTAGAGGTGATCTCAGGTACTCCGGATGGGTTAGAAGATCCTGCTCCACATGTGGCATCCGTCGTGTTGCTTATGTAATAAAAAATCTGGTAAATAGTCTAGGAAAATATCCGATATCATTTGTGAAACGGTTATTCTATAACGGTCAACCAACTCGTGATGGCGTTCGTTAAATTAACGAAAGGATTAGTTTTTGCATCATGTAAGTGATTGACAACTTATTTCAATGAAGCGTTCCCACTGAGTCAAACATTTAACTCTCTAATAGTATTTATCAGACTGTGTTCTGATTGATCTTGTTTACTCTTGTCACTCGAACTAAGGGGGTCGATTGGTCTAGCATGCATGCCGGTAATAGGGCAAGACAATTTGGTGCCACGATGAAGTAGCATTAGTTCGAACCAAGGACTTGTTTTTTAACAGACTGTCGGCATTCCAATGGGAACACATTGTGCACCACTTCTTGTCGACTTTTTTTCCTTTATTGTTAATAGGCTGACTTCATACTTGAACATCTGATGAAGAAAGATAAGAAGTTAGCAATATCCTTTTACTCTACTTTCCGCTATATAGATGATGTTATTTCGCTAAACAATTCAAAGTTTGATGACTATGTTGAACGCATCTATCCAATCGAACTAGAGATAAATGATACCACATATACAGTTAAGTCGGTCTCATATCTTGACATCTAGAATGACAATGAGGGTCGGTTGAAAACAAAGCTTTACGACAAAAGAGATAATTTCAGCTTTCCAACTGTGAACTTTCTATTTTAAAGTAGCATCATTTCAGCAGCACCTGCATACGATGTTTACATCTCCCAATTGATACGGTATTCCCTTGTTTGCATTTCCTATCATGATTTCCTTGATAGAGAGTTGCTGCTCACAAGGAAGCTATTAAATCAAGAGTTCCAAATGGTGAAGTTAAAATCATGACTGCATAAATTTTACGGACGCCATCACGAATTGGTTGACCGTTATGAAATAACTGTTTCACAAATGATATCGGATATGTTCCTTACGTGACAACTACAACCCCTCCCCTTTAATGAATGTGACCTACCGAATAAGACTATTCATTTGATGTGTTGTCACATAAGCAGTACGACGGTTGCCACATGTGGAGCAGGATCTGCTTACCCTTCCGGAGCACCTGAGATCTCCCCTAGTTTTTGGTGGAGTTCGTATCGTTTATTCTTTAGTTTTCTATGTTTTGTCATTTGTGCTATTGTTTGTCTGACAGTCTTTTTTTTTAATTTTTAGCCATAGCCTTGTCAGTTTATTTTCAATCTATTAATTTGACTGTCCTTTGGGTATTTTTCTGCCCTTTTTTTTTATCTAAATCTTGAGACGCAACTATGTGAACAAAATTAAAATTCATATAAAATTTAATTTCAAAATATCGTAAATTAATTATGTGTGCAATCTGCCACAAAACTTTAACACTGACTGTAACATATAATTTGTACATTCTTGTAATGTTCAAGAATTGAACATTAAAAGTCTCACACGAACATCGATGCACTACATGTGAGTTTCACGTGATTTTTAAAATGATCATCATTAAGGTTCGTAAACTATGATATATACACTTGTATAATAAGGGAATTTAATTGGTACATAATTTAAACACTATAAACACTATATTTCCCTTTTTTACATGTAAATATGTGTTAATAATTTATATCCTTCATCTGGTCGTGGTAAACAGTTATTTCGATTCGTAGTGCATTTCATTTAGATAAAAAAAATGGATCTCACCGGCACTTTATCAATTCTTTTTTTACAGTGTGTGTAGTTGTACTTTTGGGATCAATCATATCAAAATTATAAAAACCTTAATTGGCTTTAACTAACATCCCATACTGTCAAAGAGTTTTTGAAATTTCTGAATCAGTTCCCTTCTTTTTTTTCAATTCATGAACACTTTTTTACAGCGTAATTTCATCCCTTACTTGCTATTTAAGGGCATACGATACAGTTTCGATCCTGTATTTACAAGTTCATGAAAATTTGCATATAGGCTATTTTTTACCTGACTAAATCAAATATGTAATAAAAAATATACCTTCATGTGCTACTTTTTGAGTAAAATGAGGTCGAAATTTTGTATATTTGCTCAAAATTCAGATTTTTGACCGTAATTTCTTTTTCGAAAGAAAGACATAACTTTTTTGTTATAAAAGATAAACACAAATTTGTTTTTGTTAAATAATTGGTAGTTTCTTTATTTTATAAGTATCCTAAAAAAATATGCAATTTTTTATTCAGAATTAACTTATATTTATCAACTGTTCATGAAATGAGGAAAAAACGTCATTTTTTACTGCATGTTTATCAAAATTAAAAAAAATCCTCTATTTACAGTTTTATAAAATTTGGGTCACATAATCTCCTTGCAAAATGAAACAAAATACCGTTTTGAAAAATAGGGGTCCATGAACTCGTTTTCAAATTAAATCAGTTTGAATGATAAAAATCAGTCGAAAAATGCATCTTTTCCCGATATGTCACAGTTTGACGTCGCGAAAATAACATATTACGTTTAGCAACGTCATTACCTTCTGTGTAACTGTATCGTATGCCCTTAAGGCAGTACACATGAAGAAATACATTTAAAAAAGGTATAAAAAAACAAGGCAAGTAACACTCTTGTCACACTAGAAACTATATTCGTGGGAAATTTTCTGTAATATACATTTTTTTTTAATTTGCTCTTTTCAAATCATGCACTGCTTCTTCAAATGAATTATTGACGAGGTTGATAGATATGCTTATGCAGACTAAGTCAAAGTTTGTCGTAACATGATTGTAACTGATTTCAGATATCATTAAATCATTTGAAGAAGTACAAGATCCTACCAATAGGCCACCGGCACCTTTGCCTGAAGAACGTAATATCGATGGTAAGTTTAAGATACGTGACTTTTATAGATTGTGTTTCAACTCATATCATATAGTAGGCTTGAAAAATCTGAAACAACTAGCAGTTTGATGTATAACAAAACAATGTACATAAAATCAAATATGAACAACATAAACCATTATCAAACTACAACAGCAACTGAACTTCTGAACCATTGAGACACGGTCCAGTGTATTTGAATCGATCAATAAATAGATACTACACGTGTATAAACTTGTTATAAATATACGATTTTCTATAAAGTTGCATGACTATCGGAACAACTCATTTTACAATTTTTTTAAGCCATGCTTAATACAATTTTGTAGTTGGTGTTCCAGTGACTGTCCATTAATAATCATTTGTTTAGTTAACTTTGTTTTGCATCATATAGAAAAGGGCGTGCCGGTTATACAACTATCAACTTTAGTTCCAATTAATTACATGTAAGCAATTATATACATTCGTGAAGCAGGATTGGGTGGTAAATACCTTCCACAGTTTTCACCTTCGTATTTACCGGGATTTACCGCCTCGGTCAATACTCCTCAAATTGACAATGCTGGCAAATACTGGTCCATAGAGATTTTTATGGATGTTTTTACTGTTTATTGAAGTAAAAACTTGATTGAAAGTCTTATTTAAATGATTGCATTTTATATTTTTAATTTAAGAAATAATTTTAATTTTGTTTCTGTTTATGAAGAAATAACATAAAAAGGTGATGCGCACTGAATAATTTGCGGATCGTATTATTATAAAGTGTAATTTACTTTTAATTTAATTCTAAATTCTATTCTAAAACGGAGTAAACCATGAAAAAGCGTCGACGACGTCATGTTCACATGACTAAATTATGTATATTATCTGATAAACAAAACAACGTTAGCAAATCAGAAGATGCATTACATTCAAAATTAAATTATTTATATCTCGCACTTTTTCGTATTCATGAATTATAATATTGCAAATCTTAGATATCTATATATTAAGAAAATGACATACATTATTTCAACATTTGTAAATCTTGCGAAGATTTTGCACAAAATATCAATCTCTACAACTATTGATGACTGTAATGTATATTCTGTTTCTTTCCATTATCATGTTGTAACGTTTTTCGTTTATTGCATGCATCACTGGGTTTTATTATCATGGTACATGTATACCCAGATTACTTATTCTCATTAACCGTTTTCAAGTTATTCATTACAATCTATTTTTAACGCCTTTAAGCATATTGTACTCGTTAAATGTCAAATCAATCGTGTTAATCAGTTGGTGTCCCGTTTCAATGTTTATGCAGGTGTCTCACTTGACCTCAGTTGCGGTTGACCTTAGCTCCGGGCTCCTGTAGAATATTTCTTTATTCAGAGTCATTTAACCGTTTTATGATCAGGTTACTAAGATCAGTATAAAAAGAGAGAAATAGTTGTAGAGATTATGTCACCGTATTGTTGAGCCTGCAGTTAAGATGTTGTAAACCTGTATTACTGTTACATGTACTTTGAATTTTGGATAATACAGCATTGTACTTTTAATCGACTTTGTGTTTATGTTAACTTGCAAGACTTCATTCAGAATACACCAAGATCCATTTATATATTTATGTGACCAGAATTGCCTTAATCACGCTTCCAGAGATTTTTAGGGTAACCCTGTTAAGAGTTTACTTGGCATTTGTAGTCCGTGGACGTGTGAAACAACAAAGCCCAACCATAAGAATATAAACTTTAGTTTAAGTCCCCTTACTTAAACTTTTTCGACACAATTTTATTTGGTGTTCACATATCAACACAAAGTCGTGAGTAGTTCTAATTCTTTTGTTTGTACCTTACTGAATCAGAGCCTGGGTTGTACTCCTAGTGGTAAACACATTTAATTGGATCTCAAGGTTATACCATCTCAAAACTATCTCTTTGAATTCCTGGTTTCATCTATTTCTTTAATGGGTCTAGCAAATAATAAGGTTTCTATTCGAATGTCGGTGACTCTTGTTCAATTGTAAACTTTACCATAAATTCATCATTATACCTTGAGTCTTGATTTTTTCAAATTCCGTTAAAGACATCGCAAAACTTACTCATGAGCTCTTCTAGTTGTTTTTGGTCTTCTCTGTATAAAATTTACATTTCGCTTTGAGTTATTTGGTTATTTATTTGTAGCATGCCTCATTCAATTAGTGTTTTCCTTCCGTTAAGTGGTGGTGAATTTATTGTCCCTTTTATCCCAACTATTTTTGTTTTTATCCCTCGTGTTGCATTTTTTCACTGGTGTAATAAATTATCCTTCTACTGGTAAATTGCATTGCAAAATACTCAATTTTGTTTTGCTGTCTAAAAGTTCAGCTCCCTCTCTAGTATTGTTTTTGTATGCTCTGTCGTGATACTTATCAATAGCGTTGACGTCGGCTTCACTATCTGGTTCTATTTTCACTTGTACGCCGTTAATCATAGCTAGTACTGTTCCTATTTTCTCTCCAAATTTGTGCACATTTATTTCCTTAACTGCTCCTAAATGATTTAATGGACTTCCAAAAAAATCATCATCTGAATATTCTTCTTCGCTTGTGTCTTCCGTAGTTTTTCTAACACTCCTACCTTGATTTCTTTTTAATGCATCGTTTATTTCTGAATCGGTTATTACTGTGGTGTAAGGTTGATATTTGCGATTTGCAAACTACAGCAAAATGATTCTATTTATGATATCCGTTACACTGTTTTCCTTAAGCTCTACAATCTTGACGTCTTTTTAGCGGATGTGATTTTTCACAATAATTACAATTATTCTTGCTTTCATGTCTCGTTGTGTCTTACCTCTATTTTTCGTGCCGTTATTTTTTTGGTTTCCTCAATAATTTATCTTTTTTACAATTTCTCCGACTCTCATGTCATATGCAATGTCGTATCTTCAAACTAGTATACATCAAGCGATTCAGTATCTGTGGTTTAAATAATGTGTTCTAAAATTCTGTCAACTTGATTTTCAAACTCACAAGAAGCAGCTCTCTCTCTCTCTCTCTCTCTCTCTCTCTCTCTCTCTCTCTCTCTCTCTCTCTCTCTCTCTCTCTCTCTCTCTCTCTCTCTCTCTCTCTCTCTCTCTCTCTCTCTCTCTCAGTCGTGTCGCGTACCCAACTGTTGATTCTCTATTAAACAGTCATTTTCAGAAACACATATCTTGCTTAATGTTTCTTCTTCTTTTGAGCAAACAAATCATTCTGTTTCTTCTAAACTTCTGATATACATCCACGCGTCTGTTTATGGGGTCAGGTGCACTTTCCTCTCATCTGCATATTTCTTTACCTTCGTAAATAACCATTGCCTCCTTTTTATCCTGAGGTTCTGTAATGCGAAAATATTGAAATTCTCTCTCTATTCCTTTTATGCATTCCTCCCACTGACATCCAATCTTGCGATGATCTTCTGACGTTGTGAATGGTAAAGTTCGCAAAGTTCTGTTTTCTGTCAGAACTGTTATGCTTCCAGCCAGTTTTCTTTTTTATTCGTATTATGCCTTTTAATCTCTTCTTTCTATTGCTTTCGTCTTATTTTATCCTCATGGCCTATGATATAGCTTAAAAGACAAGAATTTTCACATGCGGAACTTGTACATGTTGTATTAAAATCTGTAAAAGAACTTTTTACAAAGTAACAAAGGATGTGACGTTACATATGGAACACCAACGTATAGTGTTACAATACGCGCAGTTAAAGTCATAACAATAAAAAGCTTGCATAAATTAAAACTTAGACATATGTGTCCCTCCGATTCAGCAGGTACGGACACATGTGGCTCTACGGTACCAATAAGGTTAAATATGAGATCAAGCGAAGCCTCGAATTTTCGTTTTTACTTATATAATCTTTGGTCATACTTTTCCTTTTCTTTTTGATGCGTTTTCCGGATTTTTTTTCTCATTCAATTTAGGAATTTTCAACAGGGGTATACTACTGTTGTCGTTATCCATTATTTGCTAGAGATGTGAAAATGAATAAGAAATTACATGAATTTCGTGCAGATAACAACAGAGGAGTTGCAAAGAAAATTCCGAGATGTTACTAAAGGAGGGACGAAAGATACCAAAGGAACAGTCAAACTCATAAATTTAAAACAAACTGAGAACGCCATGGCTAAAAATGAAAAAGACAAACAGACAAACAATAGTACACATGACACAACATAGAAAACTACAGAAAAAACAACACGAACCCAACCAAAAACTAGAGGTGATCTCACGTGCTCCAGAAGGGTGAGCAGATCCTGCTCCCTATGTGGCACCCGTCGTGTTGCTTATGTGATAACACATCCGGTAATTAGTCTAATTCGGTAGGTCACATTCGTGAAAGGGAAGGGGATTGTAGTTACGAAGTAAGGAACATATCCGATATCATTTGTGAAACGGTTATTCCATAACGGTCAACCAACTCGTAAAATTTACGAAGGGATGATTTCAACTGCACCATTTGGAACTCTTGGTTTAATAGCTTCCTTGTGAGCAGCAACCCTCTATCAAGAAAATCATGATAGGAAATGCAAGCACGTATATATCGTTTAAACGAATATCGTATCAATTGGGAGATATATACCACGTATGCAGGTGCTGCTGGAATGTTGCTACTTAGAAATGGAAAGTTCACAACTGGAAAGCTGAAATCATCTCATTTGTCGTAAAGTTTTGTTATCAACCGACCCTCATTTTCAATTTTTAGATGTAAAAAGGGGGGGCGAAACGTGGTACGCGATATGGGTTTTGCTATGCTATACAGGATACTATACAGACTTTTATAAGATAATCAAAATTTCTGTATTTAGTTGTAAATATATAATACATACTAGTATCAATGATGTTGACATGTCTTTTACATAAATTTGATCCATTGAAACCTGACATTTACATCCTTTTTTATTTAAGAAAATCATCATTACACAGCCCCAAATACACCTGCAGGTATGTACACTATTCATAATGTATATTTTTTTTTATGTTTACATCATATAACAATATGACGAACAACATGAACAAGTTATACATGTTCTATCTTTTATTGTAAATTAACCATTCAAAGTAAGTTCTTTATACTTGATTGGTTTCTTCTTGTGATCATTCAAAGGAAGTTGTAAACACGTTGTTCACCCTTTTAACTCTAGTTTCGAATTGTTTAAAATCTTTCAAAAAGTTAAATAACAAAAAAAAACCCGAACTCCAAGGAAGCGGTTCAAACGAATGGGAAATGATTGCAATATTCCGTACTTGTTACAGGCGTTTCACAGGACTTGGTTTTTTTTTCTTTCAATAAAAGACGAAGAAATACGACTATAGACAATAATACCAGGTCAAAAGCAAATCGCCTGTTTTCAAATTGGTATAAGTTTATTACCAGCCCAGTAGTCAGCACTTCTGTGTTGACTTGAGTTGTCATTGATATGTTCATTATCATAAAGGACCTGAAAACTTAACTTTGAATTTTTGAAAAAAAACTAAGGCTTTTCTACCCCAGGAATAGATTATCTTAGCTGTATTAGGAAAAACGTTTAGAAACATTTTGGTACTCAATGCTCTTCAACTTTGTACTATATTTGGCCTTTAAAATATTTTTTTTATTCGAGCTTCACTGATGAGTCTTTTGTAGACGAAATGCGCGTCTGGCGTAAATATAAAATTTTATTCCTGGTATCTATGATCAGTTTATTTGCCAAATGAAGATATACCTTATCATTTAGTAAATAAAAAAAGGAAGACGCAGTATTTTGTGTAAATTTAATTCAGACTAATTTTTTTGAGTGAATGTCGACAATTGAATTCTGAACTTATCATTCAGAAATGATGGACAAGAATATTAGTTGTATGATTGTTAGGTCTAGTAAACCTGTAAATATGTAACTACGACTATTAAGACATTTGGCATCAAGGGCAAACTTCTGAAGACCAGAACATAGTACCAACAAGTACTACACATAACAAAATTAAAAAAGACAAAGGGAGGGGATATTCAAATGAAACAACAGAAAGAATGAATGAGGAATATAAAATTTTATGAATTTACGGTGCATCATTAATTTCAAAATTCGTGATATTCTCAATCTGTCGATATGACAACCTTGAAAAATATATTATCAAAAACTTAAAATTTATTAACATGAGAAATTCATGAGAAATCAATCTTTGCGAATCCATAACATAAGGAACAGACACTATGTCTAAAAATGAAATGTTGATCGATTAAACGTATACTTTAATGACATTTTGAAATGTTCACTCCTTATGAGTAAAAGAGAGAGTCAAAAGATAAATGCCCAACAGTCCTGATCACTATAATTGAATCATTATGAATCTGTCAATGAAGTGGAGTTTCAAACTCTACCATTACAAGTCATTTAACCAAAAAAGAATGAGACGAGAATATTGAAATTGAGAATGCCATAACATGATAATAATTTAAATATACGAAACTATCTGAATAAATAACATTTTTAAAGTACTTTATCGGCCTTTTTAAGCGTTTTATATGAAATAAATGAAACCTGTTCAGTGAGATTTGTTTAATTCTTCTTTTTGATTCTGCTTGATAATAAGATTTGGTTACATTTGCAGAAAAATCCTTGATGAAAAAAGCACACGAAATATTCAGCGAAAAGAAACAATTTAAAGTAACAGTTTCTAGTCCAACATTTGAGATAGGTATATTTTTCAAATAAGAGTATTGTTCTGTAGCTGTTAATGTCAAGTAAATTTGAAAAAAAAACAATCCGATTTATTATTTCAATACCACTCAAACGGACTGGTCATAGTAAATGTTTATTTATCTATTTTTTTCTCATTTCTCAGATTTGGCTATACAAGAAAACTTTTTCCGCAATAAATCTTTAAGAAATATGGTAACCTTCTGCTGTTGTCTATTCTATGGTCGGGTTGTTGTTTCTTTGGCATGTTCCCTGTCTCCATTCACAATTTTATTATGGTAAGTTAATAATTTTGAAGCTGGAGCATATTCAAAGAAGAGAACCTTTCCGCATGTTTTATAGTGTGTATTTCTATGTTGTGAATTTAAACTATCGTTTGGAACCATTTACACATTTTAACCCATCATAAGTCAGGAATCTGATGTTCAGAAGTTGTCGTTTGTTCTTATGATTCATGAATGTTTCTCGTTTCTCTTTTTTAAATAGATGAGACCGTTGGTTTTCCGTTTGAATGGTTTTACACTAGTAAGTTATTGAGGTCCTTTTTACCATGCGGTTTGGTATGAACCAAGGCTCCCTGTTGAAGGCCTTACCTTGACCAATTAATGACTTTTTATAGTTTTTTTACTTGGATGGAGAATTGTCTCATTGGCACTCGTACCACATCTTCATATACCTATTTATACAGTTCAAGTGATGAAAAGTAATATTTTGACAAAATGATTATTGTGATGTTCATAGTTCGAAGAAGTTTAAATTATAGTAATACCAAACACTTAGCAAAGCTGGTATAAAGACCAGATATAAACATACTCAGGTAAACGTTGAATAAAAAAGCATGAAAAATAGAATCAAAAGGTCAAACAAACAAGAAAGTAAGATTTGAGAGTACTCGAAGTTTCTGACAAATAGTTAAAAGCCAAAAACTATTAATTATCAAACATCGGGGAAAGATACCGCAAAGTTGATCGTCACCATATTGTCACTTTATTTTGTCGGCCATAATTACTGTATTTTTTTAAAATACTTATTTATGATATGAAGTTACATAAATTTTCCGAAAACATAGCGTATACGTGACGCTGTGGCTGGTGCAATACATTTGTTTGCCAATGAGACAATTTTTCATTGAAAGCTTCTGAATACTATTTAATGATTAAACATTTCCCAAAAAACGAAAACATAACATTTAAAACTATTTTGGACAAGACTTAATAGCCATTGTCTTCAAATTGTGTTATCGTGTGTATTATACAATTCATCCTGCGTGCACTCATTTAAATATTTATGATATGGCTGTGTAATTTTCATAATAAGCGCAAAGATGATCTGTTTTAGTTGCTGTGGTAAATTATTCCGTTTATTTCGAACAGACTTAGTTTAAAAAAAACTACTGATTTAACAATTGGAATTAAAAGGGGACATATTGCACTCATTTTTGTTTCATTAAAAACCGCAGACAATGCGTGCACCCTAAATTAAAAGCCGAACATAGATATTTGTAACTGTTCACCAAAATTCCATGTTTTATTGAGGATTATTATATACATATATTTCCAAACCTGAAAAGTTTTATCAAACAAAAACAAAACTAATCGTAACGTCATCGCACTTGAGACTGTAAAAGGTTGATATTTGAAGTCTTTAAAAACCTTGTAAAAGGTATCGGATTGGTTAATCCTAACATAAACTCAGTCAGTGATCGTATGATTATTTTCTGTCATTATAACAGAAACTAATAAATCAACAAGCTACTTTTCTCAACGAAAACTCAATGAAGTAAACTTAAAAATTGAATGATATTACATTCAATCTATGCACGTTTTTCGACGATTTTGTGATCTTCCTATACAAATGGTCGCCTATTTCAAAGAATTGCAAACAGGAATTAAAAGAGAAAAAAGTTAGTTAGTGTTATATTCAAGTTAATAACTATTTCTGTGTGAACTTGCACACAAAACATTTCAGCCATTTTGTTTACACTGTGTTCACATTTGATTTCATTTACAGTTGATGTGCAGACAGAAACAAGAAAAGTACCCGTTTTACGGAAGCCCGTTCAACAATCACAATCATCATCATCACCATCATCATCGCGTCAATCACCACGAAATCCACAGCTACAATCATCAGCGAAAGAAGGTTATTACTGATAAGTTTTATTAATTTTTTTTTAATGATTTCTATCCTTTTAAATTTGAATTATAGTGTTGTAAGTTTCTCAAGCTATACAAAATACATCATAATTCTACATACACAAATAGTCATATTCTTGTTTTGAAAATACATCAAAGAAACTACTTGTAAATTGCTATTAATATGTAGGACTTTGAACCGCGATGGTATTCTAAACCGTGATGTCACACTGAAGTGAGATGGTTTGACACGTAAGTTTATTTTTGATATCGCTGAAGTACGATGGTGGCAATGTGATGCTCTCACTTGATAGCTACGTCGAATTGCAAAAGGTGGTTACACTTAATTTGCGATGCATTGTATAAACTCTATTTTTAATTGTATTTCGATGAAAAAATTAGCTTGCTTGTTAGAGGCAATTTTAAATGTTTGTTAAATTTATCATTATATGACTTACTCGTTTGAGTCAAGACTGTAATGGTAAATTTCGCTTTGAACAAACATTAGTCAACCATCATACTTTTATTCAAAAGGGTAAACTCGAGGTTTTTTTCCATGCGATCAACTGTTAATTTCAAATATGATAACCATTAATGATGAATATGATAAGGGCAATAAATATTTATCACCGTCGGTAGTTTTTTTTTATTGCAACTAAGGAAACTTTGGAAAGTTGTTGCATATGCAAAATGAATACAACTGGGTATTTTAGTTTAATACTAATGAAAAAAAGGAAATAATTTGTAGACCGTGGAAATTTAAATGAGATCTGTTTCGTAAATTGACAGAAATGTGTTTGTACGTAAAATGGAGATTCTAATTTTCGAACTTCATTTCGAGTCTGCAGAGATACTCTCTGTTTTATGATATCAAAGGTAAACGTGAAACTCATGAGCACTAAGAGCTGGGTGCTGATATTACGTTAACACATTTATATAGACCATCGGTCTTATATGCAGATCATCGGTGTTATGTACAGACCATCGCAATTCATCGCACCTTGTGTCTTCATCATATCTTAAAGTCCTACAGATACACTGTTTATTAAATGTGAAAAAAAAACAAGCATAAAGGTGTTTCGCCACGTCTTAAAGTGCTAAAGATGGTGGTAATCAAACATTCAATACGACGAATTGTCTAATGAGATGAAAGTAGTTTCATGAATAAAAATAGATAAGGAAGGTTCAGTGAAACATGTGTTATCCGGCATACTGGGGGCACAAAATAAATGTCCAATTTAACAGGGTGGTTGAATGGTCAGGTTCTTGGTGCAATTACCGGCATATTTCGGGACCAAGAAATGTGTCGGGTAGAGCAGGATGTTGAAATACTCGTGTCGGAGTAGGCAAGTTGAAAAAAGTACTTTTATTCTTTGGTTTCATTTAAGTGGTCTTATCAAAAGTTTCTTAAAATCATGGATTCAATCATACAAGTTTTCTAAAACTAAATTGATAACTTTACGCAATCAGAAATAAAGAATTTCACATACTATGACACTCGTATGAGGCATTGGGATTATCTGAAGAACATTGCAAAATAAAGTGTTCGTTTTCACTTACTTGTTTGTCTTCCACTACTAAATACATTAATTACTTTGTTTTTAAAAAGTTTATTTCGGAATTAAACCCATTCGTCTATGCTTACATGTTCTAAAATGAATACTTTATGATCGCATGCTTTTTCATGATATACGTGGGATCTTTCCACGTCGTATTTCGTACACCAGTTTTGTTCATATCACTTTGGACACTTTAGGGCATACGATACAGTGTTGATCCAGTATTAACAAGTTGATAAAAATTTGCATATACGCTATTTTTTACCCGATTAAATCAAATATGTAATAAAAAAAAATATACCTTCATGTGCTACTTTTTGAGTAAAATGAGGTCGAAATTTTGTATACTCGCTCAAAATTCAGATGTGTGGCAGTATTTCCCTTTTCGAAAGAAAGACCTAACTTTTTTGTTTTAAAAAATAAACGGAAATTGGTTTTTTGTTAAATAATGGGTAATTTTTGCATTTTATAAGTTTCCTGAAAAAAAATGCCTTTTTCATTCAGAAATAACTCACATTTATCAAATGGAAATAAAAACGTCATTTTTTGCTGTATACTTATCAAAATTAAATAAAATGCACTATTTACCGTTGTATAATATTTGGTCCACATAACCTCCCTTAAAAACGAAACAAAATGTTAAAAATAGGGGTCCATGCACTCGTCATGATGCATCTTTTCACGATATGTCACAGATTAACGTCATGAAAATAACATTTAACGTTAGCAACGTCATTACCTCCCCTGTAACTGTATCGTATGCCCTTACTATCGATTCTAAAGCCATTTACGAAATTTCAAAAATTGATACCCAACGAATGAAAGTTTTTTTTTATCATTTAATAAACTTTTCGATTTTTTATGACACCATTTTCTAGGAGTACAAAAATAAATGTGTAATCCGATTATCAGAGCTTAATTTTGTTAGCTGCTGTCATTCATAACTTCAGCTGTTCGGAGGCATCACGTACTTCAACTTTTAGCCAATGAAACATTACAACTTTTTTTTAGTGAGATGTCTGTTAACGACCCAACGCAGCGAATAAAAATAATTTAAAGACGTTCAATGTGTTTGATCAGTTGACACTTTAACACTATATAAAGTATAGAAAATATAGAGTCATTAAAAGTCTAAAAAAAAGCGTAGTCATCTATAAACTACATATTCGCACTTTTGTTCTACATTATTATATTAACAACTCGTGCTATTTATAGATAACATATGTATGGAACCACTTCACGATCCACCAAAACTTATACCCCGTTCACAGATACCATTACCAGCATCACTGCTACGATCTCTTTCCATTGAAGGTATTTACTGACAAGATAAATGAACAAATTTAATCCTTCTTCTTTTCAATATTTCTAACTGTGTTTTATTTATTGAACAAATTTCAATAAACTGTTTCTGCAAAAAAAGTTACTTAACGAATAAAAGTACTTTGACAGTATCTCATATCTTCTTTAATTTGCATAATGAAACTATCGATTTCAGAGCTGATTTAAACATTTGTAGAGGTCATATAATTTAAATTCATGTACAGTTTTTAATATTAGGGAAATGATTAACATGTCTATCACTTATTCATATATACATGTACAACATGTAATATCATTATAGAATATTAATGAATAAAGTTTGCAACAATTTTAAGACATATTTTATACAAGATACATACCTTGAACTGTTCGACGGCATGGCGTATATCAACTTTCAGCCAGTAAAACAATTAGTATTAGTAGTTACACATTTTCTTTGACGGAGTGATATGTTTGTTAAAAGCGAATCCCAGTGAGTTACAGACAATTACATATTTATTCAATTGACACTTTAACAATATATAATAGAGTACTAAATCGTCTAAAAAGTCTACTTCTGTATGACTATACGCAGATATATTTACAAGCACACTATTCGTTGTTTTGTTCTACACTGTTTAAAAAAAATGATATTTATAGATAATATACGCATGGAACAGCTTCAAGAGGAACCAGGACCTCTAACCCGTTCCCAGAAACCATTACCATCACTATCATCATCTCCTTCCATTGAAGGTATTTATTGACAAGAAAAATTAACAAACTTGTAGATGCCTTTTCTACGGTGTCTTTTAATATTCTTCAGTATTTTAACCTTACTTAACAATTTCAATTATTGACATCATTCATATATATGTATAATGAATCTTCTATTCCATTAAATAAGTCAATGTTTAGTTTCGGCTTTTTTCAATGTGGGAATGTCTCAGACAAGTATATGTTAGTACATATGCAATTTTCTAATTTGTTGTTTCTTTAAATATTTAAAAAAACTCTGAGTTATTGATGTGCTTTTAATAATTTTAGATATTAAAGACTGCAATCCATTTGCAGAAATTACATCCATAGACGCAGAATACACCCAACCTTCTAAAAGTAAAGCTTTAAACCAGATACCTGACCCGTTCATACCAGGAATTATTTGATAACATTTTAGGAATATAATATGTTTATTTATATATTTGAATCATGTTAAAGAAGGCACATTGGAAAGACCTTACTTATTCCACGTTTAGTGTTTAGATGTTTTGATGTATGTCGCTGATAAAGGTCGTTATGCTACCTTCAACGTCATTTAACTTAAAGTAGATAGTCATATCATTCGCAAGAACACGAAATAATATTAAAAGAAAAATATTTCCTAATTTTCACTAATAGTGTTAATTTTAAATATTTGTCTCTTCGAATATAATCACGCTTTTGCTACACTCTCGTTTCGATGGTATTGCGACCTTTGCGATCTAACAACCTTACTGCACTCTAACTACGTGTCTACTACGACCTGATTTCGCGACGACCACATCACGATTGTTTTGAACATGTTTAAAGTTGGCCACGCTCATCATGATCTTGAAAAACTCACTACGACCACATCGATCGTCAAAATTTTCATTTTTTTTCACAGATCGTAATGCGATCGTGGCCTAATGGGACTGCGGTATTACTCTGAAGTGCGTTGAATTACATGAACTTTTTGTAAATATGTTTCATGTAGAGGAAAACGTTAGTTTTCTTATCAAAGGCAGCTTGTCATGTTTATTCAATTAAAGTAAGGTTTGCGTACACAGGGAGAAAACTCGAATTCAAATAATTGAAAAAAAGGAGGGACCCGCCATTTTTAATTGCTTTGATTAACCAATGTTCGATAACTACAATATTATCGAAATTCAAACAACACCTACCTCAAAATCGCCTTTATGGTGTAATTTTATCAAAATCTGAATCGTATAAGTAACATTATGACCGTCAATTTGTTTGTTTTCATTAATATGACGTCACGATTAGCTATATCGTCTGTGTTGAAAAACCAATCATGAAATTTCGTGGAATTTATTTTTATTTCATAAATGTACATTGCAATGCCCCTGCCGAACTTGTATTTATTTTTGTAATACTAACGGCAATAATTAGTAGATAACGGAAATTAAATGAGATTTTTTTACGTATACTGTTAATGGAATTCTTTACATATCGATCCGGAGAGATACTCTCTGTATTATGATAAAAAGGTCAACGTGAAACTTATCAGAACTGAGAGCTCAGAGCTTATATTACTTTAACACATTTTGTTATCTCAGATAAGTGGAACAAAGAAAAGATAAACTGTTAACACAGAATGTACTCATGCAGCCCGTTTCAAGAGAACGATCTCTCATTTAGTATAAAACTGAGACTCATAACCTATATAGACTATCGGTCTTCGGCGCAGACCATCGCAGTTCAGCGTGATCATCGCATTTTATAGTCCCTATGGATTCTCCCAGTCGTTCAAATACACTGTTTAGAAAAACAATTTCGGATTAAGCAGGGTGTCGGAATACTTTGCTTTGTACTGCAATGCTAGGACAATATTCGGACTATGAACATGGGTCTGTTAAACAAGGATGTTGGAATACTCGTGTAGGATTAGGCAAGTTAAAAATGTATTTTTATTCCTGTGTTTCGTTTGAGTGATTTTATCAAAATTTACATGTTCATTGGTTCTGAAATTCATTAAAACCATTTTTTTTCTGAAAACACATCAATAACTTTAAGCAGTCAGACAAAAAGAATCTGAGATACTGTGACACTCGTATGAGGCATTAGGATTATTTGAAGAACATTGCAAAATAAAGTGTTAGTAGTCACTTACTTATTTGTCTTTCATTACTCAATACATTAATTATTTTGTTTTTGAATAATTTATTTCGGAAATAAGCCGATTCATCTATTCTTACAAATTCTAAAATGAATACTTCATGATAGCATGTTTTTTCATGAAATGCATGTGCTCTTTCCACGTCAATATTAGTGCAACAGTTTTTTTTATACCTTTGGACACTAAATGACGGTGATAAAGCCGTTCACGAAAATTTAAAAAATTGGTACCCAACGATTACATGTATTTTTTATCACCTAATCAACTTTCTGATTATTTTATGACCCCAGTTTTTGAATCGAGCGTCACTGATGAGTCTTCTGTAGAAGAAACGCGCGTCTGGCGTAAAACTAAAATTTAAATCCTGGTATATTTGATGAGTTTATTTACAACAACTGGGTCAATGCCACTGCTGGTTGATATTTATTTCCCCGTGGGTAGCATCCGCCCAGTATTCAGCACTTCTGTGTTAACTTGAGTTATCATTGATATGTTCATAATTATAAAATTAACTGTTAACAAATATTTCTTAATTTTTGAAAAACTTAGGCTTTTTTAGGAATAAATTACCTAAGCTGTATTTGGCAAACTTTTAGGAATTTTTGGACTTCAATGCTCTAAAACATCGTACTTTATTTGACCTTTTAACATTTTTTGAATCGAGCGTCACTGATGAGTCTTCTGTAGACGAAACGCGCGTCTGGCGTAAAACTAAAATTTGAATCCTGGTATCTATGATGAGTTTTCTTTACTAGAAGTACAAAATGAAATGCGTATGATAATCCGATTATCATAGCTTATTTATTTTAAGTTGCATCCATTGATAACTTCAGCTGTTCAATGGCATTACGGACTTCAACTTTCAGCCAATGAAACGTTATAACTCCTAAATGTTTACCTTTTTTTTTTAAGTGAGATGTTTGTTAACGACCCAACCCAGCGAGTAAAAAAAATTTAAAGACGTTCAATGTTTTCGATGAATTAACACTTTAATAATATATAAAGTATACAAAATAGAGAATCGTATAGAGTCTAAAACAAATCGGTTGTATGACGAATAGCATAGTCATCTATAAACACAATATTCGCATTTTTGTTTTAAATTATTATATTAACAACTCGTGCTATTTATAGATAATATATGTATGGAACCACTTCACGATCCACCAAAACTTATACCCCGTTCACAGATACCATTACAAGCATCACTGCTACGATCTCTTTCCATTGAAGGTATTTACTGACAAGATAAATGAACAAATTTAATCCTTCTTCTTTTCAATAGTTCTAACTGTGTTTTATTTATTGAACAAATTTCAATAAACTGTTTCTGCAAAAAAAAGTTACTTAACGAATAAAAGTACTTTGACAGTATCTCATATCTTCTTTAATTTGCATAATGAAACTATCGATTTCAGAGCTGATTTAAACATTTGTAGAGGTCATATAATTTAAATTCATGTACAGTTTTTAATATTAGGGAAATGATTAACATGTCTATCACTTATTCATATATACATGTACAACATGTAATATCATTATAGAATATTAATGAATAAAGTTTGCAACAATTTTAAGACATATTTTATACAAGATACATACCTTGAACTGTTCGACGGCATGGCGTATATCAACTTTCAGCCAGTAAAACAATTAGTATTAGTAGTTACACATTTTCTTTGACGGAGTGATATGTTTGTTAAAAGCGAATCCCAGTGAGTTACAGACAATTACATATTTATTCAATTGACACTTTAACAATATATAATAGAGTACTAAATCGTCTAAAAAGTCTACTTCTGTATGACTATACGCAGATATATTTACAAGCACACTATTCGTTGTTTTGTTCTACACTGTTTAAAAAAAAATGATATTTATAGATAATATACGCATGGAACAGCTTCAAGAGGAACCAGGACCTCTAACCCGTTCCCAGAAACCATTACCATCACTATCATCATCTCCTTCCATTGAAGGTATTTATTGACAAGAAAAATTAACAAACTTGTAGATGCCTTTTCTACGGTGTCTTTTAATATTCTTCAGTATTTTAACCTTACTTAACAATTTCAATTATTGACATCATTCATATATATGTATAATGAATCTTCTATTCCATTAAATAAGTCAATGTTTAGTTTCGGCTTTTTTCAATGTGGGAATGTCTCAGACAAGTATATGTTAGTACATATGCAATTTTCTAATTTGTTGTTTCTTTAAATATTTAAAAAAACTCTGAGTTATTGATGTGCTTTTAATAATTTTAGATATTAAAGACTGCAATCCATTTGCAGAAATTACATCCATAGACGCAGAATACACCCAACCTTCTAAAAGTAAAGCTTTAAACCAGATACCTGACCCGTTCATACCAGGAATTATTTGATAACATTTTAGGAATATAATATGTTTATTTATATATTTGAATCATGTTAAAGAAGGCACATTGGAAAGACCTTACTTATTCCACGTTTAGTGTTTAGATGTTTTGATGTATGTCGCTGATAAAGGTCGTTATGCTACCTTCAACGTCATTTAACTTAAAGTAGATAGTCATATCATTCGCAAGAACACGAAATAATATTAAAAGAAAAATATTTCCTAATTTTCACTAATAGTGTTAATTTTAAATATTTGTCTATAAAAACGCGACAATGTTGCTCTCAGTCGAAAACTATTTAGCTGTGCATTTGGTCTGGTTCGGGTTTATTTTCTTCTTCTTCTTTCTCGTTTTGAATGCCATACGGTGGTATTTATTTGTATAAAACTGCGAACTGAGTTATCTCTTCTGAATCAATCCGCACGTCGTTGCTTTTATATTATCATGAGACTTTAGAGAAGAATGTTGTATTGTAAACCCTATTTAATATTCAATTAGCATGTTCCCTGATTTTAACAAGCATGTGTAAGTATTGAATTTAGTTTTTCAATTACTAAAACAAAACAATTATATTTGCAGAACATCCAGTAATCAACACATCAGACGGTATAAGCAACCAGACTAAATGTCTACCAACAAGATTTACAACAGGTTATAAACCATAGCTTAAATTACGATGTGAAAGTGATGATCTATAAAAAAAAAAAAAAAAAAAAAAAAAAAAAAAAATATAATGGTTCCTTCCTTCTTTCCAAGCATTTTTTTCTTTTAATTTGTATTCTGATATTTTATTTCTACTAACACACTTACGCATGTTTTAGCTGCGATTTTGATATGAATGTAAACAATATATCATCTGTCGAATTTTAAACACTAAAATTCGAAGGGTCTGTATACAACAAGTTGTATTAACAGACTTTGTCTGTAAATGCTATATTTTGAGTTGTTACTACTAGGCAAATAACTTGCTCTTCCCCATACAAAATACTATGTTTTTCTTTATGCATGCTCTTTTAATGATTGTCGTTTAATTTTTTACAATGACCATGTGTTTAATGTAGATTTAAGAGGGTGCGTACGTTTCCTTCCAAATTATAGATTCACAATCTTAAATATTGTTGTGTCATTTACTGACAGTATTTTAAGTAGTGCAATAATTTTTTGTTATGTTTTATGGACAAGGTGACATATTGAAAACCTTATTATGTACAAACTGTTTTACTTGTATCCATTAGGTTGCTATGCGCTATGTTATTTGTAGCAAATATGATTGTAAAAGTTTAAAGAAACCCGAAAGTTGGTGCTATTATATATGATATTTAAGATCTTTATAAGGCAAGCGATTAATACAGTTGAACTTTTCTATTATGTTTTGAAATTTTACAGAAGCAATGTTTATTCGCGGGGTGAAATTGTATTTATACTCTACCATCTGTTTTGTTGTCTCGTGCAGTGAAAACGCCATCACCAATTGTTTATGCAAATTTGAACTAATTTTTTTGAATTAAAATGTGTATGTTGCTCCATGTTGACAAGGCATTTTATTTACAGAAAGTATATCGAGTGAACAACCACAGACAATAAACCATGTAACACCCATATCACGATCCCCGCCACCTTCCCCACCAGTTGAAGGTAATACATCGAACATATGAAAAACAAGTATTTCACAATTATCAAACCAATTAGCATTTATAAGATTAAACTATGTGCATGACATTTTTTGAATATTCAATATCTTATGATTATATGTTTTGTTAAGAACAATAAGCTATATGAAGCTAAATATTAAACGATTTTATTGAAATAGTCAATGTATTTTCTATTTTCTACCTCCCCAAGGGTGACTGGGGTATAGAAATATGGTCACTTGGTCTTCTCCCGACCGGCAGTAAAACGCTAGCCGAAGTGGGGCGTCCGTTTGGCTGTGCGGGATTTATCAAGTTCGCAGTCACGTCCGGTCAGAAGGGGGACGTTAAATCCGATGCCTCGTGTAAAGAGAGTGCCACGCTCTTTGCACGTTAAGAACCCTTGCAACAACTCTTTGAGGGGTCCGTAGGTGGCCTGTTGTAAGGCAACATTTCTGTCCCTATCCAATATACCCTCCTTTTCCGGTGGCAGTCCAAATTTCTCCGACCATCATCCCAGATGGCCTCTATTGTATCAACCTACCTATTGTATTTATTGTGAACTTGTTCTCGTCCTGAATATGCATGAAATATTTGCCACTGGACGTTAAGCAACCAACAATCAATCAATCAATCTATTTTCTAGTATTTCCATTAAAGAGAGCTAGGATTTGATAAAGTTATAGAAATTAGCATGGAATAACTAAAGTATGTAAGAATACAAATGGGGAATGTGTCAAAGAGACAACAACCCGATCATATAACAGACAACTGCAGAAGGTCACCAATAGGTCTTCAATGCAGCGAGAAATTCCTTCACCTGGAGACATTTTTCAGCTGGCCCCTAAATAAATATATATAATATGTCAGTGAACGCCATACTTAACTGCAAATTATACACAAGAAACTAAAGTTAAAAATAATACAAGACTATAACATGTTTTTAGATTTGCAATGGGTTTTGAATACATTTGTTCGACAGTGTTAATATAACAGCTTAGGATTCATATCAGCGTAATTTATTTGATTCGCTCAATTTTGTCAATGCAAACAGTATTCTAAGTCATCGTTTATTCTGTTCGAATCATTGACTTTTATTTTCTTTTTTAGAGGACGACGTAAGCAGCGGATTTGCATCATTTCATGGTTTGTTTGTTTTCTTTTGTTAGATTTTCTTTTTCACAAAAAATACATAAGGTTACCATTTTTACCTTGCATGTCACAAAAAGTATAATTGCAATTTAAAAAAAAGTTTTTTACTACTATTTACCGCTTCTAGATATTTTTCTATGTCTATCATTTTAAGCCTGCCCGAATTGTAATTTTTATCACTTTTAACTTTTTCTGGTTTATTGTTCCATATAAAACTATACATTTTATTTTCAAAGTTTGATAGGTAATCTTCATCAATTTCGGTTACCGATGCAACATAAATGATATTCGTTAAGATTAATGATTTAACAAGATTTATCTTATCTAACATAGTTTGATTTCATTTATTCCCGTCTTTAATAATTTGTTTTTAGATTTTTCGTATTGTCGTTGCAAGTTTAATGTTTTACACTCATTTTTATTAAGTCCAAAGTATATTCCCAAAACTTTTATTGGTTCCTTTGTAAACTTTATGTTTTCAAATTTATCTTTGCAGTACTTTAAATCCCTCTGTTTTATTTCGTTTGAGCTTTAGGCATGAAAGTGATCCAAACACTATAATAGTCAAAGTTGATGAAACTTCCTGTTTTAGGTTTTTTTTAAATGTGGTGTCATCTGCAAGCTGAATTAATTTTAAAGTATGGGTTTTGTTTTTTAGTTTAATTTGAAAACCTTTAAAAAAAACATTTTGTCTTAATCTACTTGCTAAATTTTCAACGGCAATAACGAAAATTATTAAACTCGCGGGACACCCTTGACGGATCCTGCGCTTAATGCCGAAGGGTCTTGAAATGCAGCCATTATTTAATATTCACCCCTTTATATCAGTATATAAAGTATTTATCCACTTAAAAGACATTTCTAAGAGCCATTTTTTTTTAAGAACAATACATAAAGTCCCAATCTAGCGAGTCAAGTGCCTTTGTGAAGTCTAAAACGAATTGCTTCATCTACATTGATTTTATCCGGATAATCTATAATATCTTAGATTTGTCTAATGTTAAATCCAATATATCTGTTTTTTACACAACCGTTTAATTTGATAACTATGAATAATTTATGCAATATTGGTTTAAGTCTTTGTGCAAGAGAATATGCTATACATTTAGTATCTACATTTAATAAGGTAATTGGTCTATAATTATCTAAATTTAATGGGTCGTTTTTCTTGTAAATAAGGGTGATTAATCCTAGCTTCTGTGACTTTGTCAATTCCTTTTTCTCATAGCAATGATTAAAGACATCTACAGCAACGTTTTGTAAGTTAGACAAAAAAAGATCTATATATTTCTTTTATTAATTTATAGGTCCAGGTTCGATGGATCAAAGGCCGAGTATACCACGTTCAATACAACCTTTATTACAAGATCGATTAGGTAAGTGAACAATGAGATTGAAAAGGAATAGGAAATGTTTTAATGTATACTGATTCAAAATGATATGACCATCGGAGGTCTTTGGGGGCCAATTCGGTATTTATTAGTTGGAGTCAGGACTACAATACACTCGAAACGAAGAATAATATTATCAATCCCATACCCTGTTAATTCATAGCTATCAATCAAATATGAAAATTTGAGTCTTATCGGTTAACATGAATTTGACAGCTAGTACTCCTTTAAAAAACTAATCATTCGAAAAAACAATATCCCAGCGAAACACTATACTTGTAGTCTGTACTAACTTTATTACAAAAAAGACTGCAATAGCATATAACTTACCGATTCGGTCCTGTGATGATCTCACTGAATTCCGATGGTTAGGATCAATCAAGAATGTTTGTGTTAATGATTTTTATATTTTTCAATTAAGGAAGCTGCTATTACAATAACTAACTACGAAAAAAAAAGGATTTGTTTTTAGTTTTTTTTACAACTTCATACAAAAATTTAAAGCACGACTGCTTTATATCATTCCTCGCAGAGTATTCCTTCAGGCTAGTTACCTTTTAATCGGTCACTTAACTCCAAAGAATTAAATGTACATCAACCCCATATTTAATTTTGAGGAATGTTACTAAGTTATCTAACACTTAAATTGTATTCTGGCTTTTTGTCCATAATTTCATATGTTTTGTTTTGCTATTAGAAGAAGAAGATAAGTCAAGCTGTGATGATTCATCAAATTCAAATTCAGGTGAGTTTGTACTACACCTTTTCACTTTCAAACTCTTATATATACATTTTGTATATGATTAGTATGAAAACATACATCAGTATTTTAACTGCATGTACAATGATTGTTATTCTTGTTGCAGGCTTTAAAATTTAACCAACTGTGAACTTCGCATTACCGATACCCATACATGTTTCAAATGGATCAATTCCTTTTTGTCACTTTCCATTAATACTATTGCTTTTCATATTGACCAAGAAATCGACATTGTTTGATATTTACACTATGATCTCAAATTTTCTTTTTTTTTTTTTTTTTTTTTTATTATTTATGTTTGTTTTTCATTTTGACACAGTATTACTTATTGTACGGAAACTATGATGTATTTAGGATACAGCAGGAAATTAAGGTAGAGGAGATCAGACATTTCAGAGTTACATTATCACTTACTTATATAAAACACCATCGGAGAAGACGGTCACAATACTCTCATCAAATCTCAAGTATTTATTATTCAGCTATAAAAATAAAATTGAATAAATGAGTGATAGTGGTATAAAAATTGTTTCATACAACTGTCAAGGTTTAAATTCAAAGGAGAAGAGGAGAGATGTTTTTGATTATCTTAAAGCAAAAAATTGCCACATATATTGTTTACAAGATACACATTTTTCAGAAAAAGAAGAAATATCAATAAAAAATCTATGGGGAGGAGACTGTATTTTCAATTCTTTTGCAACAAACAAAAGAGGGGTAGCAATATTTTTTACCAAAAACTTTGAATACAAGATATATAGGATAAAAAAAGATGATCAAGGAAATCTGTTAGGAATTGATATTGAAATTGAAGGAAAAAGAATAACTTTGATATGCTTATATGATCCAAATAAAGATTCACCTGAATTTTATTCTAGAGTAAGTGATACAATAGAAGACTTGAACAACCAATCAGTTTTAATAACTGGAGATTACAATTTAGTCCAAAACCAAAATCTTGATACTTATAATTACCAAAATGTAAATAACCCAAAAGCCAAAGAGAAAGTTTTAAATATAATAGAAAATTATGATTTAACAGATCCCTATAGGGAATTGTACCCTGAACTAAAAAAAATACATGGAGAAAAAATAATCCCATTAAACAAGCAAGATTGGATTTCTTTTTAATATCGCAAGGCCTTAATCAACATGTTCATGATATACACATTCTCAACAGTTATAGATCCGATCACTCCCCAATAATGTTACATTTAAAGATGAATAACTTTATAATTGGTAAAGGTCTATGGAAATTTAACAATTCACTTTTACATGACATTGAATATTCAGCTGCTGTTAAAGAGACTATAAATAAAGTTAAAGAACAATACGCATCACTAGTATACAAAAGAGAAACATTAGAAAAGATAAATGACTTAGAAATTCAATTTACTATAAACGATCAACTCTTTCTAGAAACTTTATTAACAGAAATTAGAGGAAAATCAATTTTATATGCTTCTTTTAGGAAGAAACAAAAAGATAAAAAAGAAAGAATACTATCAGAAGATATTAAAAAACTAGAAGAACAAATATTGACAGAAGAAATATTTATTGAAACTGAAAAAAAGAAAACTGATCTAAAAGTATTAAGACAAGAAAAGATGAGGGGGTCCTACATCAGATCCAAAATCCAATGGATAGAAGAAGGAGAAAAACCTTCAAACTTTTTTCTAAATTTAGAAACTAAACATTTTATAAATAAAACTATTCCGAAATTAGTCAATGAAAAAGGGGACACTAACAGTGAGCAAGATAAAATATTAAAAGAAGCAAACAATTATTACAAAAGGCTATACACTTAAACAGAAAGTTTGAATAATGTTAACCTAAACAATGAAATCCCTGATACTGATATTAAAAAAATAAATAATACCATTAGAGAATCTTTGGAGGGTGAAATTACTTATGGTGAATTGACAACTGCTTTGCGAAAAATGAAAAATGAAAAAAGCCCTGGGTCAGATGGTTTCACAAATGAATTTTTCAAGTTTTTTTGGATAGATATAGGAAAATTTGTATTTCGTTCTATAATTAATGGTTACGAAAAGGGGGAATTATCAATTACTCAAAGACAAGGTATTATAACCTGTATACCAAAGGGAGATAAACCGAGACAATTCATGAAAAACTGGCGACCAATAAGTTTACTAAATACCACATATAAATTAGCATCAAGCTGCATAGCTGAGCGTATAAAATTAGTTCTACCTCAAATTATTAACAGTGATCAGACTGGCTTTATTCCGGGGAGATTTATAGGGGAGAATACTCGTCTTATTTACGATATATTATTTCATACAGAACTAAATGATTTACCAGGACTGCTCCTTCTCATAGATTTTGAAAAAGCTTTTGATTCTGTATCATGGAATTTCATTGAAGACGTTTTAGACTTTTAATTTTGGCCCCTCTATAAAACAATGGGTAAGAACCTTTTACAAAAATATGAGTTCTGCAGTTTCTCAAAATTGTTTTTTATCTGAATTCTTTGAAATTCGAAGAGGTTGTCGACAAGGGGATCCTTTATCACCCTATATATTTCTTTTATGTGCAGAAATACTTGGAATATTAATTAGAAAAAATAAAGATATAAAGGGAATTAAAATAGATGATACTGAATATTTGATCTCTCAATATGCTGATGACACGTCAATTATTCTTGACGGTTCACCAGAGTGCCTTGACGCAACTCTCCGCTTATTACATAAATATGCTGAAATGTCTGGTCTCCATATGCACTTAGACAAGACAAAGGTGGTGTGGATAGGAAAGAAAAAATATAGTCAAGACACCATGTGTGTAAAGTGGGGATTGGAATGGGGTTCCAGTAGGTTTACACTATTAGGAATAAACTTTTCTGTCAATTTGCAAGAAATGGAATCTTTGAATTATTATCCTAAAATAAAAGAAATTGAAAATATACTCAATATTTGGTCTAGACAAACACTTACTCCAGTGGGAAAGATAACAATTATCAAGACACTAATTATTTCAAAATTAAATCATCTGTTTTTAACATTACCAACACCCTGCAATACTACTCTTAAACAACTTATTCGTACTATCTATTCATTTATTTGGGAAAACAAGCCTGACAAGATTAAAAGAGAAATATTATGTCTGGAACATAAATTTGGGGGGGCTGAAAATGTTAGATATTGAAGAATATATAAAAGGGTTAAAATTAACGTGGGTCCGACGGTTGCTAAAAAACAATACAAAACTCAAAAAGCTTATAGAAAGCACAGAAAATATTGATATTGAAAAACTAGTATTTCTAGGCCCACCGAACAAATGTAAAAACCCCTTTTGGAAAGAGATTTTTAAAGCATGGACAGAAATGCTAAATAAACTTAAACCAAAAAATGAAGAAGAATTTTTAACAGATTCACTTTGGAATAATGGAAATATTAAAATAAGTAGACTGGGCTGATAACGGTATTTTATTGATTAATGATCTGGTAGATAATGAGGGTAAATTAATGTCGTTTGAGCAATGCAAAAATATTTATGAAATTAAATCTAACTTTCTAGTTTATAATGGAGTTATATCAGCAATAAAATCATATCAAAATTCTCTTAAACATAATATCTCTATAGAAAATCTTAATAAAGTTCATGGTCCAATTCTACCAAATAATATTAGAACATTTTTTTTGTCAAATAAAGGGTCAAAAGATATGTATAATGTTTCTTAGAAAAAAGTAGTACAAGGCCTAGTTGTGAAGATAAATGGTCTCTAAGATTAAATAAAAATTTTGATTGGAAAAAAGTGCATAATATGTCTTTCTACACCACAAAAAGCTCTAAACTTCATTGGTTCCAGTACAGAATAGTGCACAGAATCATTGGCACAAATGAATTTTTATTTAAAATTAAGATAAAACAATCAGATAAATGTACTTTCTGTAATGAAGCTATTGAAGATATTGAGCACATATTTTGGACATGCCATAAAATTTCAATCTAATTAAAAACCGATCTCTCATCGCTCCTGTTTCTGATATGTCGCGTGGGAGATCTAACGAAACCGGCTTTGAGGTCACATGTGAGTGAACTAAAAGTTATGAACTTATAAAGATATGCAAATGAGTTGACGACCTATTAATAAGCCAATCAAAAAAGTTTATGAATTATTTTGACTGACGATTTCGTCGTAAATAAAATGAGTTACATCCCTTTGCCTTACGTTAAACTTCCAAGATCGTGGAAGACTCAATTTCATTGGTCGAAAAAGACACACCTACGAGGTCACTCACATGTGACCTCAAAGCGGGTTTCGTTAGATCTCCCACGCGACATATCAGAAACAGGAGCGATGAGAGATCGGTTTTTAATTAGATTGATAAAATTTCAGATTTATGGATTGAACTTGGTGATTGGATTTATAACCAAACACAAATATTGATTCCATTTAATATAGATATTATTTTATTTGGAAATTTAGGTAACAACGGAAATAATATGATAAAAAACTTAATAATACTCCTGACAAAATTCTATATTTACAGAACAAAACTATGTGAAAAAAAGGTAAATTTTACAGGACTTAAAAACTACCTCAAAGAATCTCTAGCATTAGAAAAGAATTTATTTTTTAAAAGAAAACCTTTTCATATGGCCAATATCTGCTGGGACCCCTGGCTTCCAATTTTAGAAGACTAGGTTGATTATCAAAAAATTGGTACATCATGTACCGGAATTATTTTTATGTACATTTCTTTCCTTATCCACATCACCACCTATGTTTAATGATTTGATACTGTTATATGTTGGTTTATATATATATATGCTTGATGTTTTAGTCGATGTTTATAACTACATGTATCTACCTCTAAGTTATTGCATGTACGCAAATATTTGAATAAATAAATCCTGCAAGATACATTATGAATGCTGTAAGTAAAATATATATATTTTTTTTTTTTTTCCTTTTTCCAAAATTCCAAATTTCTGTGATTTTTATTTATTTATTCTTTATATATATATTTTTTTTTTATCTATTCAGATTTATTGATCATTCTGTATTGATAATGTTTTAGTTGGATATATTATAATTTACAATGATTTATAAATGTATATATTACAGTTTAAAAAAACTAACAAATACTAACCAAATTGACTATATTTTATATATGCTACTAACGGTTAACGAGGCCGGGATAAGGTACCGGTATTTGATGTATCCACTAACAAATGTCAAACTATCAATAAAGTATGATCAAATTTAAAAAAAAAAAAAAAAAAAAAAAAAAAAAAAAAAATCGACATTATTCATTGCCTTTTCTACAAAATTAGTATATTGGGATAGAAACGTATTATTCAAGCTCAGAAAGAACTGCATCCGTTTATTATAACTTCACTGATGTCAATACTCAATTAAACTCTACACAATGCAGACAATCTTAAGACCAACCAGAATGTTTGTTCAAAGGAATAATGGTATAACAAGTATAATTTTGGTATATCTTATGCCTTGAACAAACGTATCTACTAGAGATTTCATGTGTATTGATTTTGATACACAATATCATCTAGTATTTACAACCATAAGACAATGCAATTACATACAGTAACTCAGATAAAACATCCGAACTATTATCTGACAGAGTATAATTCACGTTTCTTTGTTTTTTAGAACATGAAGACGAAGCAACTGCGATTGATAATCCATCTTATCACGGTAAATTGCAGATTATATCAATCTTCATGCAATTTTGCATGCATTTAAATGGTCAAACCGTTAACCTATTTACAAAAGGAGGTACTAGAGGGCGGCGAAAAAAACGTTCTGTTTGACGGATATATGATTGTTAAAAATGTTTTTTTTCATTAAGTCACTCAGAACGATTTTGATTAGGAAAGCGGTGATCAACACTATCAATGTGGACAAGTTAAGGTCAGATTTTAAAACCCTATTCCTTAATAATATCCAGTTGAAATACTTGCGGTCATCTTATTTTTAATCATTGCATTCATTACACACATATGAATTAATGGATGAATTATACCTCAGTTACATATTTCAGAATTAATTTAGATGGCAGTTTTTTTTTTTTTACATTTTCTGTCTACCGCATCTGTGAGCAAGTATAAAGCTAAAATGATCTTATTTGTCTTTAATTAATATATTATAAGTTTTAGAACATACTCCCGATCTATTTGGTAAAGGGTACTCGATTTAGTTTATAATTTAATATATAAATCGATTATGTATAAAAAAAAAAATCTTCCACGGAAATTTCACAACAGCAACCTGTTATCAATAGTACTCACTGCAAATTGGGTTAATCAGATGGTTGAAAGATTCAAATAAGAACACCCGAGCACTTGTAAATACTAGCTATATAAAGTGACGTGTAAAGAAAATATGTTTGCATGTTAATGCCTTTGTTGAAGATTTAAAAAGGGTAGACACACGTCGCTGAAATGATATATTTACACAAGGCTCTTAGTTCGATCTTTTACAAGAGACAAACCAAATGATTAAAAAACACTTATAAGATGGCAATGCATGCTATTGTTTCTATACAGATTAAGTTTTTATTAAATTTCAGAAAAAGAAGAAACAATATCATCAATACATAGTTCGTCAAATGAAGGTGAGTTTTAGTAAATTGTAATCTACCAGATAATATATATGTAGCAGTAAAGTTCAATAGAAAATTTATTGATCTACAATAAACAACTGTCAATAATTTCAGCGTATGTGTGAATAACATTATACGCTGTGCTGTACAACTTTGTACCTTTTTCACTTTCGATCTTTTATATCTGGGCGTTATGTATTCGGGTTTAGTTTTCTGTAATTAGTTAATACTTCAGTTTCTTTATGTATATCTCTTTCATATTCATTTGATAAAATTTACTGTTTGCAATAGCATGAATTGTTCTATATAATAAGAATGTTCTTATCCCGGGCATAAAAACAATGCCGTATTTGGCGAAACCTTTTCAACTTTTTATCTCCAGCGCTGTACAACTTTGTACTTTTTTCACTTTCGATCTTTCATATCTGGGCGTCACTTGTAAGTCCTGTGTGGACAAGGCGCGTTTTTGGCGTATTGAATTTTAAACCTGATGCTTTTTGTTATCTATTAATCATGTTTTTCTTTGTCTAATATGTTCTCCTATTTATTTGTATTGTAGTCCTGTAATATTATGTTGTCATTTCAATGTTATATTTAACTTTGCCATTAAAGTGCAAGGTTTGGCATGCCACAAAACCAGGTTCAACCCATCACTTTTATTCCCCTTTAAAAGTGTCCTGTACCAAGTCAGGAAGATGGCCATTGTTATATTATTGTTCGTTTCTGTGTGTGTTGCATTTTAACGTTGAGTCGTTTGTGTTTTCTCTTATTTTTGAGATATTGAGATCAGACGTGGCACGGTACTTGTCTATCCCAAATTCATGTATTTGGTTTTCTTGTTATATTTGTTATTCTCGTGGTGTTTTGTCTGATGCTTGGTCCGTTTCTGTGTGTGTTACGTTTCGGTGTTATGTCGTTGTTCTCTTCTTATATTTAATGCGTTTCCCTCGGTTTTAGTTTGTTACCCCGATTTTGTTTTTTGTCCCTGGATTTATGAGTTTTGAACAGCGGTATACTACTGTTGCCTTTATTATATTTGTAATAAAAATATATACTGTATGCGTAATGTGAACGCCACATTTGTAAATAAAACTTTAGTAAACAAAATTATCAAACTACAAACAGATTAACATATCTGTTTTATTTTATAAAAGGAAGAACTATTTAAACAAATGCTCAGCTTAATAGTCAAATTATTGTTGTTTATTTCGAAACTTTTCGATACAAATATTTCCATAGAACCATCGCCACATATAACATTTTGTATAAGGTGTGGAAAAAGATTCCAAGTTATTGACATTGTGTAAATTCGATGAAGAAATCAGTGAACACCTTTTTTTGAATGACTATTATCTTCACATTTGTGTGAGTCTTTTGGAACATTGTAAAACAAAAATTATAAACTTGAAAGTTTATCATTGATCTGTAAAAATAGTTATATACACGTACATGCAAATAAAATGAAACAAAACGTCAAATAAGGTTGAGTTACAGTACAAAATAAAAGTACTACATGTAGTTGCTTAAATATTATATTGTAAAAGTTGAAAGTAACAAAAATAAAGTTCATAGTTTACAATTATTTGGCCTCTATAACATGTAATATTCAACTCAATATTGTGTTTGAGAACGATTATGAATTGAATAATGCTTGATATCTATTCAATTTTGATCATTTGCAATAAACAGATAAACTATCTATCCTTTGTCATATTACCGTTCTGGCTCATACTATATTTGAAATGTTTCTGAAAGCAACATTATTAACACATAAACGATGTTCAACTTAATAGGGTTTTGAAATTATACTGTTCTTTGCCACAGATAGAATGTATATTGCTTTGGGCTTTGAAAATTTCCAATGAACTCACAAATAGCCAATGACAATTCCCCAATATTGTTTTGAATTCAGGATTCTGGACTTGCTAATCAAACTAATACATTTTTCTTATCACTTGTTCGTAACATTTTCGTTTAAGCCGAGTTATTGAAGTCTGAAGCTGGCATGATAGTCACTGCTAGTAGTGTGTTGTTTATCTTTTTTTTTCTTTTTTTTACAAATAAATATTCTTTATTCTTCAAATTGCTTGTTACAACTTTACTTCATTGTCCAAGCTTCAATAAAGTATCCATGTGAAATACTTTCTGAGTATCCAGGAAAATACACAGAATATAATAAAATATAAACAGTAGTTTTTTTCCATCAATTACATCAATGTTTTTAACTTAATGAAAAATACATTTTGAGAAACTGTTTTGTTCTCATTCATAAACCTTCGTAGCTCCTTTATAAAAAATAGTATACAAATCTAAAAATTTCAGTTTTTGCTCGGATACATAGTACGACTTGTAAATACAAAAACCTAGTATTGTCAAGAAATAATTAAAACCGTTATATCCTTGATCTGATATTTTGTATCCAAATACTATATGTTTTGCTAATATCATGTTTTGAAAATTAAATTTTGCTAAAAGATAATGTACTTTCTACCAAAAATCTTTCAAAAATGAACATGTAATAAAGAAATGCAAATAATCTTCTTCTTTTGTTTTACAAAAATTGCATTTATCGTTCTCAGATATTTTCCACTTTAATAGTAGCTGCTTTGTAGGAATAATATACTGAAGCGGTTACCATCTGAAATTTTTTAACTTATTTTCCTTTAAAATTTTAAATATAAAATCGTATACAAATGACATATGTGGTACGTATTCTAATTTTAAATATCTTGTCCAAATGTTGATACCGATTGGCGTTATTTATTTTTTTATGTACTAAAGTTTTATAGAATATTTTATTGTTGATATCTTTTGTTTCAATTTGTTTATTTTCCATCTTAATTAAACCTTACATATATTGATTATACTCTTAACGGAGTTTTCTCTTTTTAAAACTTGCATCCATTCTTTTGGGATGCAGGATTTTAACATCTTAAACTCTGCAATCCAGTTTGTTTTATTAATTAACTTTTTTAAAATAAAACTTTCTGATAAATTTCCTTCACGATCCAATATGTCGTTAATATACACCAATCCACTTTTAACCCAATTCGGGAAAAACAAGCATTTGTTGCGATATTTAATATATCTATTTCCCCAAATAATCTGTTTTCTAATATTAGAAAAGTGATAAGAAAATGTTGACAAACCTCCTCCTGTTTTAACCCAACTTAAAATTACTTGTAAATAAAAATCGGGTATTTTTCCAAGTCCATCTATTGATTTGATATTATCTAGATTCATGTTAAAGACTAAAAAGTTTTTACCAAGATTGTTAAAATATTTAATAGGAATAATCTTCCAATTCGGCAGATTGATTGTTGTTAATTTGGAGACCCATGAGACTTTCAGTGCTGTAAAATAACTGTCAAAATCAATCATTTCAACCCCACTTTTTGGTATTCGCCAATAATTGTGTTTCTTTTTACTTTGTCATTTTTTCCTTCCCAAATATATTTGAAACAGCAGCTTTCAATTTCTTTCAAGTAAATATCTGTAACTTTGCACGAAGTAGCCAAAAATGTTAATTTTGGTAATATTAAAGATTTTATGATCAATATTTCCCAACCATTGTTAATTTTCTTTTTTCCCATGTTATCAATTTTAGGTTCCCAATTTAACTTTTCACATTGAAGTCTATCGTGACAAAAATAAATGCCTAAAGCTTTGACGGGTTTGTCTGTCCAGCGTATGCCCTTAATCTTATCTACGCTGTTTTAAGTGCCCCAATCCAGATTCCTTCTGTTTTATTACGGTTTAGCTTCAACCTTGAGAAAGAACCAAATGTCTCAATTATATTCATAGCTTTAGATGTATCTGAACTACAAAACAGTCTTGTAACATCAGCTAATTGTGATATTTTGATGCTATGTGTTTTATCATCTATAGTAATACGAAAACCTTTAATGTCTGAGGTTTGTCTCAATCGCTCGGCCATAATTTCGACCGGTAAAACAAAAAGTAAAGCCGATAAAGGACACCCTTGACGGATTCCTTTAGAGTTTTCAAAAATTTCGAATACCCATCCATTATTTATTACACACGCCTGTATTCCCTTATATAATGTTTCCAACCATGATATGAATGATTCATTCAAACAAAAATGTTTTACTTAAAAACACTTAACATAAATTCCATTCCAAAGAATCAAAAACCTCCCTATCACAAATTGTAAAGTCATCTACATTTATCTTCCTGGCCATAACAGTATCACCTACATATTTATGCAGTAGATCTTTATCTGGAGCCGTGGTTGTATATAATATTTTATAATAGTTTGTGTCTAATTGTAATTCCAATTGTTTTATATTATATGTTAGTGTTTCATCTTCGTTTAATTGTTCGTCTCTAATTGTTGTTAAGTGTTCTAATTCGCTTTCTAATTTTCTTGTTGTCTCCCGTCATAATTTTGATGATTTTCTATCACAGTATAGAATAGATTCGTCTCTAATTTCAATTTTTAGATTGTCCCATAATAGACGGATATCGCTACTGTCACTATTGAGTATACAATTTTCGAACTGATTTATAACTCTGTTGATTGTTTTTTTTATATTCAATATCCTTTAAAATAGAATTATTTAGTTTCCAGTATCAATTCCCTCTTTCTGAAGCCCCTGTCTTAAAGTTTAAAACTAACCCTTGATGGTCAGTCACTTTAATTTGTGCCAGTTTAATTTTACAATATTCAACGAGAGACTGAAATTGTTTTGCAATTAAAACTATATCTTTCCTACTTGCTTGTGTCTTATCCTTTCTTCTCCATGTAAACTATTGTGTGTTTTTAGGTGTTGTTTATCTGTGTATAGTCATTTTGCTTAGTTTCTTCTGTTGCCTATTCTTACATCAGATTAGGACTTCTTTGAAGCTGAGTTTTTCTATGCGTATAATGTGTGTTTTTTATTCGAAATAAGCGAGAGGTAAAGAGGGAGGTTGAGATCACCAAACATGTTTGTCCCTGCTACATTTATGGGACTATCCCAAATCAAGACATCTTGCCTGCGTAAGTCGTAAGTTTTTTCATATTTTTGTTATTGATCAGTTTCAATGTCTATTTTCACTGAACTAGTACATACTTTTGTTTAGAGGATAGCTCCCGCTTTAGGGTGGTGATTTGTTTGCTGTGTTGCAGACCAATGGTTTGCCTTGGACTGATATCTGATCTTTTCTTTTCAATTGACGTCCGCTGTCCTTCGACATTTATTTTAACAAACATTTTTTCTTCCGAATCTACTTTGCTTCATTTTACCAAACTTCGCCACAATCATTTTTGGATTATCTAGTATAACCCATAAATAAAGTGACACAACCTGCCATCCAACATTGTCGACATGGTTAAACATAGAACACCAGGCCACCTATTTGATTGAAAACCTCTATGAAAAGATAAAATCGGACAGGCAAACATGTTAGGAATGTTTAGGTCTACCTGCTGACTTTTATACTGCCAAACGACTTCTTATAGGAGTTATTGTTCTTAAATGTAATAATGTACAATTTTTTTTCCCCCCTATTATTCTAAAAACCTATATTAGACATAGATAAGTTTTTAGAAAATAGCTAAGACAAGATCTACAAATAAGTCAACATGGCCAAAATGTCAGACATCTCCTTGGTGGAGTTATTGCCCTTTTATGATTTAACCTGTTTTAGATTTCTAACAATATTTTCCTCTCGAATTAATTGGTCAAATTTGTTAGACCTTGCAACAATTACTATTGCTGCATTGCTTAGCAATTCTGGGACTCCTTCTGCCAACCAACAGTGCGGACATGGCTAAAAATAGAAGATGAAGGTAAACTGAAAGGTTGCATATTATCTTGAAAACTGCCAGGAAAAGGCACACTAGCATTGTTCAGAGGGTTAATATAAACCTGCTGTCTTTCTTTGTCAAAACTATCAGACGACTCCTCACTGGAATGATTGTCCTCAAGTGTATTTTTTTTTTAAATATGTCTTTTATTTCGAAAAAAATGAAAGATACAGAGAAACGTTTATAAGAAAATAGAAAAAGTGAGGTAACAAATAGGAACTTGCTGATGGCGTCATTTGATTAATTGCTATTTAATGACAATTTTTATTTAATTTCAGTGTTACATGTGCTCACCTTTAGAAAAACTTTTTTACATGGATTGACAAGTTTAACCGGATCATTTCTCTGTTCGGTTAACTCACTGTAACATTAAGAATATTCTGTTCCTTTTGCAACAACAGCTAAAATTCTGAACCAAATAATTGTATCTACAAAATGTTATTAAAGTTTCATGTAACTTTATATCCTTTATTTTACTTTCCGTTATAAAGATGATGTTTCTCACTAACAAATCCAAAATTTGTTGACTATGTTGAACGAAACTATCCCATCAAACTACAGATAAAGAATACCACAGATACAGTAAAGTCTGTCGCATATCTAGAATTACATCTAGAAATTGACAACGAGGGTCGATTGAAAACAAAACTTTACAAAAAAAAAAGAATATTTTGTGAATCATGCCTTTAGAAATTTTATGGACGCCATCACGAGCTAGTTGATCGTTATGGAATAACCGTTTCACAGGTGATATTAAACATGCTTCTTATTTCGTAACTACAATCCCTTTCTCGTTTGACGAATGTGACCTACCGAATTAAACTATTTATCGTATTTGAAATAACATAAGCAATACGACGGCTGCCACATCTGGAGCAGGATCTGCCTTCCCTTCCGGAGCACCTGAAATTGCTCCCCAAGGTTTTGATGGTGTTCATGTTGCGTAGTCTTTAATTTTCTATGTTGTGTCTTGTGAACTATTGTTTGTCTGTTTGTCTCTATACTAGTCTACATAATATATTATAGTTTTAAATTCAGGTTCATTCTACTTCTGTATAAAACACCTCTTAACCTGAAATCCCAAACAATTGTCACTCTACTTTTGTTTAAAATTGTTTTTTTATGTATACATTATGTTTCTATATATAGAAACAACAGGTATCGAGGAAGTCCAGCAGCCAACTACAAATACAGACAAGAAAAAGTTATTACAATATTACCCAACTTTCCCCAAAAAAACAGATGATGATACTTGGACTGAGCCGGCAGAACCGATAAAAGTTTTAGATGAGTAAGTAATAGAGCTAATCCAAAGTTTACCTTATATGAGTGCAAATGAAAACGCAACACTTGGTTTTTCAAAATTAAAATTTATATTAGAAAGGATAATCTTTCAAAATAAATTGTTCTTGAAAACTAACAATTTTAACAATAGATCGACATCAAACAAAAATGTTGCATTGTCATTTTTCGTGCGCATTAGGTAAACGAAACATCCAATGTCGATTCATCAACTCACAGTCCTAACAACAAATGTTACAACCCCATGGTGCAGCGCAATCTCGACAGTGTCGTGGAATTGATCATCCCGGACATTTAATGTGATCCCGAGGAATGTTATTCCAACTGTCCAGCAAAGCAAATTCAAGCTGACTTTATGATATTGGGGTGGTTTTCGTCGTCTAAACCATGTCAAATCTGATGCTAAATGTGCTCATTTGGACCAAAATCCGGCGAAAAGCATGACTTTTGGCCAAGGCGGGTGCCAATTGTCTATGTAACCACCACTACCGGTTTTTGGTACATAATGAATGATTTGTGGTCTACAGAATTCGATGTTTACGCCAGGCGGCCATTTAGTTGTCACTAATGAAAGACTGTGGTGCTCTTTAACAATTTAGCGCAAATGGTGCTTTACTGAAATTGCTCCAAAGGTTCTACCGTGACCACCATTGAACTCTCTTGACCTTTGAACAACCATCATAGTCGATATCGGATATGTTAAAGACCAAATGTATCGGACTTGCTGAGCGTATCCCGGGATGTGGCTTATCATTAAATGATTCATTTTGGTTGAATTTGTGGATGATTTGGGTTATTGTAGAGGCTACAACTTCAGTCTTCTCGTAATTGTATGCTGTGAAAGGCTACATTGGATCATGCCCAAAACTGCATGTCGCTGGTTGTCAAAAAATCCTGGCATTTACTCAGATGTTTATTGCAGTTTCTTAACAATAAGGACGGGAAAATTCATGACATTAGCCAAGCATTAAATGATAAAATCGTGAAAATGGTGCGTATGTTGAAAAGCGGTGAACTCGGTTTATGTCCGTTCAAAATAACCCTTACTTCGCATTTGTTCCAAAAATCACTCAACCTTAAAGTTGTCAACAATTGTCTTAAAAGTCATTTTCAACCAACTATACAAAGTTCTAATATAAATAAAATAAAACTTATAAGATTATTTTGAAAAACAAAAGTGTTGCGTTTTCATTGGCACTCAGTATATATCAATCAAACGTTGTGGTTTAACTTGTCAATTTTCAATAGGTCTTTCATTTGATCAATCCTGTTATCATATACACATAGTATAACATAACATAGTACCAAACGTTTGAACAGAACTATATTATATTGTATATTAATCTAAAGATCCGTTTTGTGTGTGTTCGTCATGGGTTGCTGTTTTAAAGGCGTTTGAAATCATCTCGCTATATTAAAACACACTTACAAACTTATTCCGATATACCCTTATGCCGTTATTAGTTTTAATCTGAAAAAGGAGAGAAAAAAACACATGTTATTTATACTTAAAGGTATACGTATCCATATCTTTCAAATATTATAAACAAAAAAACATAAAACATTATAGGAGAATGCAATTGTGTGCAAAATGAACTCCTCTTTAAATTCAAAAGAGAATTTTAAGTATGTTTTCACTATAACATGTATATAATAAGTAAACCAATTGACACTTTAACCTTTTGACAAGAATCACAACGATTTTGCATCAACGGCTAATTTGTAAAGGAACATTTATCTCGTAAATTGTGCATGTGTTGTCGGTTAAAGTAAAAGATCTGGATGACAATTTCTTAACATTTTTTATTTCTAATAATACTACTTTTGAATGTTTAATGTGAGCCACCGTATTTACTAAATTATCCCTACTATTTCGCAATTGTTAGTTAATTCCTAATCATATTTTTGTAAATCGTTTGACCATCTGCAGATATCATTGAAAACATGTTTTTTTTTTTTCCGGTTTTGACTGTTTTTAAATTCAAATAATAAATAAAAATGATTGTTTATTTAGAGGAGAGACACAGCCGATGGAACTCAGCCCTAGTTTAAATGATCATAATGATCAGGACAAGACAGATTCGACCAGTGAAGATAAAAGTCCTGAAACAGAAAACTGATCATCGTTATTAAATAATCTCTAGGAGAAAAATGAAAGGCACAATAATATGTTTTATTGCATAGCAATATAATATTTCCTACAGAAAGTAACCAAAAGTTAGCGTGCAATTAATTGTAATATTGCACTAGTGCAATAAATCTTCAAAATTTATGACGTCATCAACGACAAAAACTTTGTTTAAACCAATTTTTACTTTCAAATATTATATTGCCATACAATAAAAGGGTTATTGCATGAATATTGGGGAATATTGTCCCTCGTAGAACATATATTACACTCACAAGCTCGTGCAATATCAAATTCTACTCGGAACAATATTCCCAAATATTCATGCAATAACCCTATATTCTTATTGAAGGAAGGCAAATGTGTATACATTATATATTTTTGCAGCTATAATGTTAGCAATAAAAACACTGTGAAGTGGTATAGCTTGTAATAGAATATTCATAAATGTAAATGCATGCATCGTATTTTTCAAGATGACATTTTAACCGAAAGTAATAAATACATTTATTAATTGTTTTATCATAATCAGAGATACTGAAATGTTTTGTTTAATTCAAGTAGCTCGGCTACCTAACTATGTCACTACTTCATTGTTCTCATCTCTGTTTGTATATATAATGCTGTTTCACAACGTAACCATAGTTTTGTTTGGAGATATTTGCGGGGAACATGATTATTGATATATATTGATGATGGTAGAAATCTAAATCTATGTACTGTGTTATAAATTTTTGATAAATGATATTCTAATTGCATTTATATTTGAAACATATTATTGTATCATATCTAACATGTATAATATATTATATACTTGTGTACTTAAAAAATTTTGATAACACTTTATTTTTGTTAAAATATACTTATATACACGTATGTGTTCATTTCAATATTGTAAGAAAAGTAATAATGTCATAGTATCGTGCTCTTCTCGTATGTTAACATTAAATTATTGACTGTCTCTTCGATCTCAGACAGTGTCAAACGTTAGACTTGGCAGTTGTACGGGGTATATATCTCCCAATTGATACGATATTCCCGTGCTTGCATTTCCTATCATGATTTTCTTGATAGAGGGTTGCTGCTCACAAGGAAGCTATTAAACCAAGAGTTCCAAATGTTGAGGTTGAAAACACCCCTTCGTAAAATTTACGGACGCCATCACGAGTTGGTTGACCGTTATGGAATAGCCGTTTCACAAATGATATCAGATATGTTCCTTACGTCGTAACTACAATCATCTTCCCTTTCATGAATGTGACATACCGAATTAGACTATTTACCGGATGTATTATCACATAACTAACACGACGGGTGCCACATGTGGAGCAGGATCTGCGTTCCCTTCCGGAGTACTTAAGATCACCTCTTGTTTTGATGGGGTTCGTGTTGCTTTTACTGCAGTGATCTATGTTGTGTCATGTGTACTATTGTTTGTCTGTTTGTCTTTCTTTCATTTTTAGCCATGGCGTTGTCAGTTTATTTTCGATTTATGAGTTTGACTATCCCTTTGGTATCTTTTGTCCCTCTTTGTCAATTGCTCTACAAAGAACGTAGAATTTTAGAGTAATTGCAACGACGGGTTGTTCTGCAGACTGTTAACTAGAAATAAGAGAATGTTGTATGAATGACACAATGAGATGTATCACATTAAAAGAAATCATGTTAAAAATCGTTTTGTACGACGGGATTTAAATGGTAAATATCGATAAAGTACGCAGTAATGAAGTTTAAAATCTGAATAAATGAGTGTAGTGAAACTATTAGTGCATCAACTTAAAATTATCATAGACACATTTTAAAAGTGAAAGGATTGAGTTTATTCAGGGAAGTTTTTCATGAGTGGACACAAATTGATTTAACTTTTAAAATAAAGTAAGAAAAACATATTTCTGTACTGATACCTGACTGACAGTCTTTTTTATTTAATATTATTATATCTGTGCATATTAAAATGCTGAAAATGTGTTTCAAGAAAGTTGGTCAGGGATCATTTTTAAGACAAAAAAAGACAATTTCATGAAAAAGTTGATTTGCAATAACAGAAATTAACGACATTATGCATTTGTCTATTAAAAAAAGGATACGCAGAACAATATAAACATGATCTTTCTTTATGTGCTGAAATAACAAGTTTGTATGAAAGCAAATAAACCGATTTTTATAAACGAGTGTTTAAGAAAGCACAGAAGAGACTATCTTATAAAGATTGTACAACATATTGCAAAATGTGCCGACATGTGATACTAATGTCTTGGATTCGGGGAAAAACAACCGTATGTACAGACCTGTATGACAAGGAAGTAATTTGTAATTGGCAATGTAATATGTAACTCTCCAAGCTTATCAGCAAAGTATTGATCACTCACAAGCATGCATTCGCAGGCCTCCAATAGTTACAAGATTACGAAAATATGATATGACTTAAACATTTTCTCCAAATATTGAAATTTGATTTTAAAATTTTAGGAAAATAAAGATTATACTGTTCAGATGTGTCGAATGTATAGTAATGCACGAGATCCCCCTGATATGGGTTATCAGCCCGGGTGGGAAATTATGATTTGTGTACTTCCGCTCATTACAATGCTAAGTATATGATAAATACATATACCTCACGTAAATAATTTTTATGTGACATGACGTTATACGGTTATAAGGTTTGCAATGACGTCATACAGATTAAGTGTTTGATAAAGTCTTTGCAACCGTGATTGCAATCGATGACGTGACGTCAAACAGATTATAGGTCTGATAAAGCCTTTGCAACCTTGCTGATACATATACAGCATGGTTTCCGATGATTGTATCACAAATACAATTTATCTGAATTTAATACTAAGTATAAAATAACTATTTTTTTGCGTAATGTACTTCAGTTAAACTTTTATAAATGCGGAATGTAATCTTATTTGTTTTTTTTGTTTTTTTGCTTTTTTTTAATTTTAAGGCTCTACATACATGAAATTGAAAGTTTTGAAGAGTATAGGGACTTGTGCATTATGTATCTGAGGGTGGGGCCGGTGAAAACATGAACGGGGCACATTCTTTTTTCATGCAATTAATGAGCGGGGCCCAAAGTGTTTTGAAACAAACATTTAGCGGGGCGCACACTTTTTAAAAACCCTTCGTGTGTGCATAAAAAAATTAAATCAGATTATTACAGATAAAAACTATTGGTGATTTCTGTGGAAAAAAGTAACTTGATAGAAAAAAAGCACAATTGAATCTAAAACAAAATAACCTTATACAGTGCTTCAATATATTTTGGTCCGTTTCTGTGTGTGTTACGTTTCGGTGTTATGTCGTTGTTCTCCTCTTATATTTAATGCGTTTCCCTCGGTTTTAGTTTGTTACCCTGATTTTGTTTTTTGTCCCTGGATTTATGAGTTTTGAACAGCGGTATACTACTGTTGCCTTTATTTAATAATCATTTATAAAAAAAAAAAATTCTGATCACCAGAATGTATAAAATATACATGTACATTGTACGTACTAAGAATTTTGAAACTAAAATAAGAAAAATAAATGTTTGGCACTTATGAAAATATAAAATTGCTTATAGTACATTATTATTAAGCATTGTCTATATAAATAAAATATCTGGAAAACTATAAACAATGTTTTGTAAATTAAACATATGACATACATGTAACATATGGTAAATAAATGCTTAAGGTAGATAGGGTGTCTTCCTTCATCTTGGATTTTGAAATACAAGAAAACAAGGTCTAGATCTTTGATAAAATGTGCAAATTTTGAGAGCAGTTGGTAATTCATGTGTAAGAATTTTCATTATAATATAGAAAATGCCATGTTTCGTCATCTTTATGGTTGTATTTTACAAAAAAAGAATACTTTTATTTAATTCAACTTTTTGCAACTATGCAAAATAAGAGGATGCAACTCCAATACAAGGGCAGATAATTCAGATAGTGTTACTTTTACACTAGAATGTGTTAGGAATTTACCCATTTTATTATGTAGCAAGAAAACGAGTGCGGTGACCCCATTTTTTTTATTAAATTATCTGAAAGCTTAATATTAGAGCTGTCTTCTCATATTTTATCTCAAAATTCTATGGTGTAGTTTTTGTTTTATGGCGGAAAATTGGGTTTTCCATGCATAATCTATACAAAATCTGTCAATTTTGCACAACCTGTAGTGTGAAAATAAGTCCCCTGACCCATTCTTTTAATGTTTTTAAACAAGAAGGATACACTTATATTTTGGCAAATTATAAAAAAAATCTATGGATTATAATTTAAACACCCCATCTACCTTAAACATAAAATAACTTCAATTGTATTTTAAATAAATCTTTAATATGACAAAATTAAATTCTTAAACATTAAAAGAACTACAGCTTAATCTATGAAAAAGCTAAATTATGTCCCTTGTGAGTATTAATTTCCATCAAAAGTCCTTGCAAACAGTAGAAAATGAAAAATTATATATGCCTGATAGAATTTAAAATAGTTATTACAATATCAAGCACTATTGAAATATTTTCTGCATGAATTGCCAATAATGTGAACAAATTCTTTACACAGGATCTAAATTTGGCCTCAAGTGGGCCTCTTTTTTTCTTAGATTGACAATTTTAACACTGAAAATGCTTTTAGTACGACTAAATATTGCCTTAATCCATAAAAAGTACAAACTTAACGAGAACATTTCCAATTTTAATAGCTAGAGAAATACCCAAGTGATACACTTAGGGATTTACACAGCAAAGAAGGCAAATATCTCAGTTAAAAACATTTGTCGAGACTTGAATTCTGGTGTTTCCAATTGAACTATTTATTGGAAAAGGTGAAAAGAAATATAAAATAATTATAGTATGGTGCATTTTATACAATATAGTTTATAGTGAACTCCTAGATAAAAGTTTTATATCAGTACCCATCAATTTGACTTATTATGATGAATCAGCATTTTTCTCAACACAGTATTGTTCTCAGTGAATAATTTTTATTCTTTGTGATAAAAATCAAATGTTCATATCAAAAGCTTCAAAATAGTAAAACATAACTGACGTCTGATGCCCACTGTCATTTTACACCAAATTTATAAAATTTTGGAAGTCTTTTCAAATAATTCTCTAGAAAATATTTCAATAGGTTATAAAATTTATATTGTAAATATACACACTGCAATTATTCATAGATAATTACAAAAAAATATATTGTACCATAACATTCAATCACAGCTCTCCTAAGTTGACTTCCTTCAAAAATAAAATCTTTATAATATTGAATTATATGCATTTGAGTTGAAATATCAACTTCGATATACATGTATTATTGAATGTTGTGCATTTTAGTTTAAAAAAAATATCATGTTTCCATATATGTGTTTCATTTTTTTCCAGCGGGGCAAGGACTCTTTTTTATTAATTGAAACGGGGCAAGAATTTTTTTATAATAAATATTGGCGGGGCATACAGTTTTTTTTTTTAATATTTGCTGTACACCGGCCCCACCCTCGGATACATATTACACAGTCCCTTAGGTAGATAAACAAACAACACAACGATACAAAACTTTTTTTTTTAAAGTTTGTTATTATTTTGTTCTGTTACAGCACTGCTACATGTTTACTGTAACATATTATTGATCATTGAAACATATGTTCAACAAAGTCACACTTTTTAGCGCCTGAACCAAGTCAGACGCCTCTATATTAGTGTTTTTTGTTGATTGTTATTTGTCATAATTGTTTTTGAGTCTGTTGAGTAGGCTTATTTATAGCCGCTGATTTATTGTTTGAATTCTTTTATATAATTTACATGTCAAAGTAGTTTATAGTTTACTATAAAGTAACGGTTTTACTAATTGTTGAATGCATTGTGGTATGGCTGCCTACATGTATATCATCGTCTCAGATCGATGATTATTTCAATGATATGGTAATCAAAGTACCTCTTTTTTTATAACTAAACCGGATAAACTATTATTAGAGTAATGCATCAGGTATAGATAAATTATATAAATGTTTTTATCAGTTGCTTGATATGTTTATAGAGCTATTCTAACTTCGGTCTTTTTTTGGATGTTAACCTTTTCGAATCGAGCGAAACCGGTGAGCCGTTTGTAGACGAAACGCCAGTCTGGCGAACACAATTAATTGGCTGTTATCTTTGATGTGCTTTTTGTATAGATTAAATTAAAAAGAATATCAACAGTGCATCATTTTTTGTTCTCTTCATATAAATGGTAAAAGTTGTACTCAAAATATCAAACGAAAGGTAAAGTATTTAAAACGATGAACATGCTGACGATGAATAAGGGCTTCATCTACTCCTTTCATTCATTAAATCTATAAGTTTTATGTCTTATTTGATATTCACAGAAACTTTCAAATTGAAATCAAATAATAAACATGACAATGTTTAAATTACAAAGACTAATCTAAGGAAAACAGTAAAATAAAAATAAAAAGACCGAAAACAACGGAAAATTCAAATTGGAAACTGCCTTATCATTTGGAAAAATCAAACGCTCATACACATCAAACGATCACAAAAACTGTCATGTTCCTGACTTGGTACATGCCTAGAATTAAAACACAAACTTCTAGGTGTTTATAATCGTCATTCGGCTTGACCCTAATCGCTTAAGTCAGACTTTAGTGAGCACGAAACGCTGTTTTTTGTCAATTGATTAGCTGACGACTGATTCGAGCTGATCAATAAGGATATCTTCTGGAAATAAAATATCGGGAATATCGGTGTCACAGATGTGACTCTCATGGTGTTACATAGAAATAAGAAGATGTGATACTAATGCCAATAAGACAACATCCAAGTGACAATGAGTAAAAACACTTATAGGTCAGAGTATGACTTTCAACTGATGGTTTTGACTAACACCGAACAGCAAGCCATAATGGGCCCAAAAATGACTAGTGTAAAACAATAAATGTCCACCTTGTATAAAAATGCTATATATTTGAGATCTAAGTGAAACGGTACATCTCCCTATACAACTATAATGCGAGATTTCTTCGACGTTTTTTTCAACTGTCTCGTTTGGTTATAATTGCTTATTCGTGAAATTGGTTCATACACAAATATTTGATAATGGTTTATTTTTACTATTTCTCATATATTTTTTCTGTTTAAATAATACTTGAAATTATCTTGGTAGTACTATGAATAAATGGTTTGAACAATTCGAATCAAATCCGACAGAAAACAATCGTTGCTTTATGTTTGGTGTTCATTAAACAATTATCGAACAAAGAATTACTCTTCGTATTCGTAAATGTGATTTACATATAAGCTTTTATTTACATCAATCAGTGAAATAATTATGATATTGCGCTTTTAAAATGTATTACCAAATGGGAAATATATTATAGGATTCAAACGACGATTTTTTTCTTATATGAAATTTTGTTTTTAAATCCCCTAGATGTTATGTCGGGTAACGTGATCATGATTTATATAAATATGATATCAAGATTACAAAACACTGTCTGGATATATTTATTAACAAGTAATCATTTTCTACTTCAATTTAAATCAAATATGTGACACTACCTTATCGAAGGTACCAATTAGTTGTAGTATAAAGTGAGTATCGTAACAATCAATCTCAGATAGATGTACGTAAATAGAACAAAACAAACGTGGGAGACAATGCAGTCAGATTACTATTTATATTGTACAGAATAAGATTAGGGTATTCATAAAGTGAATGCACATTTTTTTTTGATTATTTATTTTATACATTAGACTTTGTACAAACGACACAAAGAACATCTGCTTCATTGGTATAGGGAGGACATCTTAAACTGCCACATTTCGTTCGAAGAGTATAAAACAAAGCTCCATTTTCATCCCCATTTTTATTGTCCAACGGTTCTGCATTCTTGTCTACACATACGTAGTCTTTATTGGAATATACATTATGATCACTCATCAAATAACCATTGTATTCTGAGTTCCATCCTTTATAACAAGTCTTTCGACCTAAAACGTTATTACATTTTATGATTATGATTAATAACTACTTTCTTTAATCAATCTATTTTGAGAAATATTGAGTAAAGGTTACAAATTTGACGTTTAAAGACAACATAGAAACTTATATAATAGGGCAAAGATACAAAATGCATTTAAAGTAATCTACTACAGTTGTTCTCTAACTTACTGATCGATGGCATTTTCTATACATGCTATGACACAAATAAGAGTGTAATTCATCAACATGCAATTATCTATTCTGTTTACTTATTTCAAAGTCTATTATCTGAAATACTGGCATTGCTTTAAAAGAGGGACGAACGATATCAAAGGGACAGTCAAACTCATAAATCTAAAATAAACTGACAACGCCATGGCTAAAAATGAAAAAGACAAACAAACAAACAATAGTACATATGATACAATATAGAAAACTAAAGAATAAAAAACACGAACCCCACCAAACACTAGGTGTGATCTCATGTGCTTCGGAAGGGTAGGCAGATTCTGCTCCACATGTGGCACCCGTCGTGTTGCTTATCTGATAACAAATCCGGTAAATAGTTTAATTCGGTAGGTCACATTCATGAAAGGGAAGGGGTTTGTAGTTACGACGTAAGGAACATATCCGATATCATTTGTGAAACGGTTATTCCATAACGGTCAACCATCTCGTGGTGGCGTCCGTAAAATGTACAAAGGGATGATTTCAACTTCACCATTTGGAACTCTTGGTTTAATAGCTTCCTTGTGAGCAGCAACCCTCTATCAAGAAAACCATGATAGGAAATGCAAGCACGGGAATATCGTATCAATTGGGAGATATATACCCGTATGCAGGTGCTGCTGGAATGTTGCTACTTAGAAATGGAAAGTTCACAATTGGAAAGCTGAAATCATCTCTTTTCTCGTAAAGTTTTATCCTTTATCTCTAGTTCGATGGGATAGATGCGTTTCACATAGTCACCAAATTTTGAATTATTTAGTGAAAGAACATCATCTATATAGCGGAAAGTAGAGTTAAAGTATATTGCTAACTTCTAATCTTTCTTCCTAAGAAGTTCCTGCATGATTGATTGATTGATTGTTGGTTGTTTCACGTCCAGTGGCAAATATTTCATGCATATTCAGGACGAGAACAAGTTCACAATAAAAAAATAGGTAGGTGATACAATATAGGCCATCTGGGATGATGGTCGGGGAAATTTGGATTGCCACTGGAAAATGAGGGTATATTGGATAGGGACAGAAATTTTGCCTTGCAACAGGCCACCTCCGGACCCCTCAAAGAGTTGTAGCAAGAGTTCTTAACGTGCAAAGAGCGTGGCACTCTCTTTACACGAGGCATCGAATTTAACGTCCCCCTTCTGGTCGGACGTGACACCCCACTTCGGCAAGCGTTTTACTGCCGGTCGGGAAAGACCAAGTGACCATATTTCTATACCCCAGTCACCCTTGGGGTGAGTTCCGGCATGAAGTCAGCCTCATAATAATAAAGAAACAAGTCGGCAAGTAGAGGGGCACAGTTTGTCCCCATTGGAATGCCGACAGTCTGTTAAAATTTGCTTTGATTTTCTTTTCTTTCTTTTTTTTTGAAGACCGGAGATTAACTGCCACGATCTTCCACATTATTTATGTAAACTAAATATGTTTTCAGGTAACTTTTGCAAATCGTAATACGCACAATGCTCACCTGGTGTAGGTCTCAATGCAAGTGTTCTGATATTAATAAAGTAATAAAAGAAACAGTGTATGTGATTTGTTGTTTGATTCATGTACCAAAGTACTTGAAATTTATGGAACGCCACAGTTGTCTTATGTGTAACTCTGATATTACTTTATGTTGTCTTATTAATACTTATGATATTTTGTCTTTACTTAATATGGTTTTGACGTTACGTAATGATGTTTTAATATAACTCAATATGGAATAGTCATTACTTAATGATATTTCGATATTACACGATATGGTTTCGTATTGACTTAATATATTTTTGTCATTACTCAATATGGTTTTGTCATTACTCGATGTGGTTTTACTATTATTCAATATGGTTGTGTCATTATTCAATGTGGTTTTAACATTACTTGATGTGTATGCGACTTAACGTAATGTAGTTGGTTCATAACATTATGTTGTTTTGTTAATTCGTAATCATGATTTGCATATTCTTTATATGGTTTATGTTTAAAAATTTGACGATTTAACACTACTTGATGTGTTTGTTTCATTATTTGATATGGTCTTGTCCTTCTGTGATGTGGTCCTGTCATTCTTTTGTGTGGTTATCCCATTACTTGCAGAGGTAAAACCACGTGACCAAATCGGAAAAACCTGTTCTATTTTGAATAGATTTCCATGTTGTATGTGCTTTGAATGAGTGTGGACATCCATTGAATTAGTGTTCAAATTAACGTTCGGGTTACTGTTTGAGTTAAACTTTGAGTTAGGTTTCGGATTCAAGTCATGCTTAGATTTAAAGTTATAGTTAGCATCGATTTTTGAGTTGGACTTCGAGTTTGAGTCACATTTAAAGGCAGGATTATAGTTACAACTTTTAATTCGAGTCACTTCTTGGGGTAGAGTTTGAGTAAGATTAGAATTAAGTCTCCTTTAGATTAATAAAGATTTCGAGTTGAAATTCGAGCTATTTTATATGTCTTTTTGAGTTCGTAATTAAATTTTCTACCGCAGAACATGGGCTTTTGTTCGGGCTTCCGAAAAGAGGGCTCCGGGTATGCATTCTAAATAAACAATGTAACAGTTACAGTATACAAAACGCAACATAGGAGTTGAAATAAAGATAGATTTGGTGTGATTGCCAATAAGACAACTATCCACCAGAGTTTAAATGCAGTGGATGTACATGTAAGAAATCATATATAGGCAACATTACAGCCTTCAACACTCCGTATAGTCAGCTACAAAAGGCAACCATGCACTATGTGAAAAAAAAATCAAACGAAAAAACTAACGGTCTAATTTACACATATGTATACAAAGACAACAGTAAAACTTCATGCTCCTTACTAGGGGCAGGTACATAAAGAAAGTGAACGTGGCGGAGTTTAACATGTATGTGAGCGATACATCCTAACCTAACATCGGACTGTAACAGTAGTGTAGGGGGAGGGTTGGGATCCCGCTAACATGTTTAACCCCGCCACATTATTTATGTATGTGTCTGTCCCAAGTCAGGAGCCTGTAATTCAGTGGTTGTCGTTTGTTTATGTGTTACATATTTGTTTTTCTTTCATTTTTTTTATATAAATAATGCCGTTATTTTTCTCGTTTGAATTGTTTTGCATTGTCTTATCGGGACCTTTTATAGCTGACTATGCGGTATGGGCTTTGCTCATTGTTGAAGGCCGTACGGTGACCTATAGTTGTTAATGTCTGTGTCATTTTGGACTTTTGTGGACAGTTGTCTCATTGGCAATCATGCTACATCTTATATTTTATAGTAACAGCACAACACGAGAAAAAATTGAAACTAAACAAAGTGATGCTCCCGCACTCCACCCATTTAACCGCCTATACCCCAAAAAGGACAAAGTTTCTCCCAAAAAGATAAATAATTTTAAAAAAAACCTGACCACATGCACACCTTCCATACATGTACAAATAAACAGCAGAGTGATAAATTCCTCGCATTCAAAGTGTAGGAGAAGTTATCTGGAAACGCCCTACTTATGCAAGTAAATTTCCCAAAAGAGTAAATATTAATAATTAAACCCTGACCACATGCAGCACACCTTCAATATATGTACAAACAGACAGATAAGAGAAAACTTCACAGGAATCAAACTGTTGGATGAGTTATGCGGAATAACTATATACAATGTACCCATAATTGGACGGACAGACGGACGGACAGACAGATGTTAAACACTATGCCCCCAACTTTCAGTTGCGGGAAAGTTGCAGTGGCTTAAAAACAGTTTCAATTGGCTGTCTTAATAGATCGTTATGAATGGGTAATTGAAATCATTCGGGGGATCTCGGGTTCCCAAGAAAGGTAAGAAGAATGAAACAGATATTTCAAAAGTTCATTTTTCAATTAGTGTGAGATAGATCAGGGAATTCAACTGATTAACAATAATAGATTGATATTCGTATATATGTTCAAATGATCATTCACGCTAAAAAAAATCAGAGAATTCTTATTTTATAGTATTGATGCTTTGTCGATTAGTCCGAGCCCCCCTCCCCCGATTTTCCTGTACCTTAAGTGTGAGTTGATTCGAAGTTGATTTGAAGTGTCTCATTTAATAACAATAAGGTTTTAGTCTTTTAATTTGTGTCGAGCCTGCTACATCAATGTAGAGGCAGTGAGACACAACAACGTCGTCGATAGAGGCGTCATTTCGGGACTTTTTATAGCTTACTATGGGGTATAGGAATTGCTCGTTGTTGGAAACAATACAGTGTTGTTTTAGTTAAATAAAACCGAATTAAACTGTTTTGAAATGATAAATGTATTACCTCCATGAAGTTTTGTAAAACTTGTATAGGAGTTGTTCCTCTATATAAAAAAAACACTTTCTTATGACCGATGAATGTACAACCGATCAACATTACGCTTTTACACTGAAAGCAGCAATATGAGGCGAGACACAGCATTCCGTGGAATATTTTACAAATTTATTATAATGCTGCTTCTAAATGAGAGCTACGGATAAAATATCAGGACCAAGCGGTTTGGGGATATTCCAATTATGTCCGAAATCCGAAATACTGTAAAATTTTTAGTATTTTTTTTATTATTATTGTCTGCCGTTCCCCTTTTTCATACCAAATAACTTTGAATAACCACTCAAACTTCAATTTGAACTTTAACTTTGGCGATACCCATCCAAAGCACATTAAACAAACGACACATGGAAATCTGTTAAAAAATAAAATAGAACAATTTTATTCCCGAATTGGTCACGTGGTTTCACCTCATAAAATAATGGGACAACCACATCAAAGAATGACAGGACCACACCAAAGAATGACAAGACCACATCAAATAATGAAACAAACACATCAAGTAGTGTAAAATCGTCAAATTTTGAAACATCATAAGGTAATGTGTAAACCATATAAAGAATATGCAAATTATCATTACGAAATAACAAAACCACATCATATAATGAAACAACTACATTTCGTTAAGTCGCATACACATCAAGTAATGATTAAACCACATTGAATAATGACACAACCATATTAAATAATAGTGAAACCACATCGAGTAATGACAAAACCATATTGAGTAATGACAAAACTTTATCAAATCAAGACGAAACCATATCGTGTAATATCAAAATATCATTAAGTAATGACTATTCCATATTGATTTATATTAAAACATCATTACGTAACGTCAAAAACATATTAAGTAAAGACAAAATATCATTAAGTAATAATAAACCAACATAAAGTAATATCAGAGTTACACCTAAGACAGAAATAGAAATTGAGTTATATTCAATTAAAGAAATGGAAATTTAAATACTATTTAAAGATTGTAACTTTTTCATTCAACTGCATAAACTGAATTTGTTAATTACGAAATCTAATCAGCGGGACGTGCACTTCAAAAGACTTAACTCGGGAAAGAAGTATCTGCCAAAATATAAAGGATTACAATACCTGGTATCATAAGTACAGCTGATCTATGTTTGCGGTAACACACAGAGCAAGGAACTTCCTTGCTGCTCATACTTCCTGACCACCCCGATGGTTTGGATGTTGAACTAACTTCATATTCACCTCCATATACTTGAGCATTGTCATACGATTGATGCTGCCCATTCTCTGGGTCATTTGGGAGACATAAATAATTCACGCCACCTCCTTTATGTGTTTGATAATTCCCACCGGCTTGTCCTAAAAGGCAAAAAAATATCAATCATTCAATTAAAACAAAATAGATTTTTAATATCTTCCGCCTTTCTTAAGTATGAAAATAAGGTGATACATCATTGCAAATGAGACAACCATATGTATCAATCAAGGGAAAATGGAAAGTGAATTATATGAATTACATAACAAATTTGAATCAATTAATCAGATAATATCTTGAGACCATTAAAAAAAAACAAATTTAACAGAAAAGCATTACTTTTTAATAACAAAATCAACTCATTCAAATTGAACGGATACTTTATACAAATATCATAGGTATGTGATTTAAATAACATGTTTTTTGTCTGCCAGTAGGGATACATTAGTAATTCATGGCTTCGAAATCTGATGTCATCTGGTAATGTTCCATATATTCATTCAAGATAATTATCAAAAAAGTGTCTTTTTGCAGAAGAAATGATAATTTTGGAACTTTAAGGACCTGAATACTTGGTATATAGATATCGGAAGATGTGGTATGAGTGACAATGAGACATCTCTCCATTCAAGTCAGAATTTGTATAATTTAGCCATTACAAGTCAAAGTACGGTCTTATATCGAGCATTGGCTCACACTGACCAGCAAGCTATAAAGAGTGCTAAGCATGTCTAATTTTAAACCATTCAAACAGGAAAACTAACGGTATAGAATGTTTATATAAGAATTACTTTCGTTTACCTGTATACACTGTGTCAGTTCCTTTTGGACAATTTTTCTTTCCCCAACGTACATATGTTACTCCTAAAGAAATGAACAAAATAAAACTGTTAGTAACCAAAAAAACTGTGTATCAAATGTTTGTCTACGAAATCATTTTCTTTAAAGAGCAGTACAACTATCTTATTATAAATTCAAACTGCTGCTCTTTATTATATGATCTACACTTTTGTTTAAAAATAGCAAATGTTGATTTGTATAATTTTAAAACATACTTTCAATTAATCAAAAAAGAAAAAAGAAATTTTAACCAAGCTATTTTCGTATACTACATTGATCTTTAATGGTTCACTTTTTTAAACAAAAAGATTTGGAAAAAAAACTTCTTAAACAAAACCTGTATTGGATGTTTTGCTTTGTGTTGGACATTCCTCTCGTCTTGACGTATGCAGGTAATGTTTCATCATATCTATCAGAGACTGATCTGATGCTGACAGATTATAGTCTTTACATTCATGATTGTGAACACCCAGCAATACAATTGCTAATACAAATGTCACAAACAACAAATACATCTTGATTCTGCAATTAATAATATTAATTTATATTTATCGTAGCTGCAATTCGTATGCATCCTGAATCTGTAGACAATCTATGACAATGAAGAGGCAACATGGAGTAGATTATTTATATTTATCATAGTTGTACATAAATCGATGCAAGTTTGTTGTGTTTGGTATAAAGGTACACGTGTAAATGCTATTTATAGATAGGTCTGTTTGGTTGGATATATAAGAAATTTAAGTAGAATTTCATGCACGGGTGGTTTGATAGTAGTTCAAGTCATTCGAGTCATTGCAGTCAAGTGTTTTAGAGGTCTTTTCCAAATAAATAATTATAAAAATTCTTTATTCACAGTTTGATAGCCCAGAATGGGTCGCAAATATTGATGTACTAGTCAGAGACAAACAATTCTCACAATTCTCATTGATATAAAATGAATAACGTGTATTTATTATCTGAATAAAAATGCACTTGACTTTTGCATGTGGCTTCTCCCAAGTAAGAGTTGTGTTTGATGTTGATAAATGCTTTATGTTCGGTTGAGGTCATTCGAGTCATTGCAGTCAAGTGTTTTAGAGGTCTTTTCCAAATAAATAATTATAAAAAAAATTTATTCACAGTTTGATAGCCCAGAATGGGTCGCAAATATTGATGTACTTGTCAGAGACAAACAATTCTCACAATTCTCATTGATATAAAATGAATAACGTGTATTTATTATCTGAATAGAAATGCACTTGACTTTTGCAAGTGGCTTCTCCCAAGTAAGAGTTGTGTTTGATGTTGATAAATGCTTTATGTTCGGTTGAGGTTACGAATTAGAACATAACGCTTTCTAATCTCATAAATCCATCAACCTTTTCCTTTTTCTGTACCTGTGAAGCTTATGATTTGTCTTTGACGTATAGAAGTTATTAAAAAAGGACAGAAATGATTAGTCTGAGCACAGCTGGAATTGGGCTCCAATAGGCATCAAAACTGTAATAATTTTCATGCCTATTTGCCTCGTATAGAAAAGAATATTCTCTGTAAAAACCATGTTTTTTTTTTATTTTTTCTATATATATATATCTTCAATTAAAAAATGTTTGAGAAAATCTTATTAGTTTCAATAGTTGTGCAGAGTGTTTTTTAGGAATATACCCAGTACCAGCCTATAATAACAATTGTTCAGCGCAGTTAAATGACATAGCTTCGTAAGTTCTTGGTAATGGTATATTTGAAACCACTTTTATTCAGATGAAGGAACATGTATACGTCAAGGAAAAAATGGCAGACTAACAGATGATTTTCCCAAGCATGAACTCGACAATACGGCGACTATATAAATATGTAGTCAAATGCGTTTTGTGATAATATACTTTATGACTTTTTGGGTCTTTGGAAAATGTTGTTTGTGCTGTATTTAGATCCCTCTATCGAGACATTTGTTTTGCATGCACCAGTATACCAGTTGCGGTTTTAATCCAAAGCAATCATAGGTTTGAAAGTTGTTTTCAATTTAGATTTTCTTTTTGCTGGAATCATATTTTCCTTTGGGTTTATATGATCCGTTCATCCTATTCTGACTCTTTAAAGTACAAGATTCTATCCTAAATTGATGTAAGCGTCATGGCCTTCAAAATACTGTTTCGATCCCTAACATCACTGAAGAGCTATTCATTGTCGAATTCCGGATATGGTGTACTAATGTGTGCACCTATTATTTGCGGTATTCCATCTTTTCCGCAGGTTATTCGTTTTCTATTAGGTATTAATGTCATATTAAGAATGATTTTGTAATATCTTGTTATCCGTTTATTTGGCAATTGCCTATGACAGGGTTTAAAAACCTCAGTTGTTTGACCTTTTAGTCAAGTGCATTTTGTCTTTTGGAAAATATTGCTTGTGCCTTAATTAGACCCCTCTACCAAGAGATTGGTTTTGCAGGCACACGTAAATAAATTGCGGTTTTTATCAAATGCAAACCTTTAAGAATGAAATATTAGAAATAAAAACAATTGAAAGCTTTGAACACCAGAACCGTTTTATTTATGGAAAGTATTACTGAATTAAAAAAGGAGAGTTTAAATAATCAAGAATAAATTTTACTGAATTATTAAAAAAATACTCGACAATTATTTATCATTTCTCAAAATGTGTGGATGACAGAACTGTTACATAATATTTGTCCTGAACATTTGTAGATACATAATTGTTTGGCGTAAAATCTGGTTTTAGCACTACAACTATATTTTGAGAAACCAGAATCATCGCACATTAGCTCTTTCATTACCTTTACTGACAAAACACATAACGTTTGACAGCATTGGGTTTCGTGATAAGCAATTGTCAATTGACCCCTTATGAAGTAATTGCCCTTTATTGTCAATTTAAAACATTTTTTTTTCAAACAATTGTGATCTTTTGCACAAATAAATTTAAACCTAGCCACAATTTGCAATAGGCTATCTTTATTGAAAAATGTATCCGATGACGTTACCAATCATATCTTTGCATCACATCAAAACACAGCCTTGTATGGCAAAACCCATATTGTAGACGGGAATTTGTTTCGATGTGGGTGTGTAAAATTATAATTATCATTATTTCTGAATTGGATAATTTAATATTGTCATATGTTAGAAAAATGCAAATCTTTCTTCACGTAAAGAACTCTACATTTTTTTCATTTATATTTATGGCTGTTCTGCAGGTTGAATTTCTGTCCCTATCCAAAATACCTTCATTTTTACTTGCAAGCAGCAGTTGAAACTTTTATCCTTAATCCGGGTCAATCCCCTACAGAAATAACCCATATGAATTAATATTATAACCAAATGTCTTACGTCTAAAAAAAAATGGACGGCAGATTTGTGACTGAAAGCAAACAACAATCAGTTAATTAGAAAGAAATCTTTTTTTCCGTTTCATATGTTTCGTTTTAATTTCCTGTTTTGAATCCAGAATTTCTAAAAATTCTATTCTACATTATTTTCTACTGACAGAACACCTTGTCTTTCTGCCATTTTGACAAAATAGTCACAAATTTTCATCTGGTATCTGAAAAACAGAGTGAGTATGCACTTTATGTAGTTTCTCAAAAAGTATGCATCATATGACATGCAAACCTTCCCAGCTGGATGTTTTAGAAAATAAATTAATTCTATCGAACCATTAGATATGTTCTTTTTAAGATATTGTGTTTTTGTCCGTTTGTCAATGATAACCTTCTTCTACAAATTGCCTAAAATTAAACAAGTAATTTGTTGAATTTTGCTTCAAAATTTCAGTCGTTTTGCAAAATGACTAGGTTAGTTAAGTCATTTTGTATAATGCCTGTCATTTTACGAAATGCCTAATTTTTGAAAATGTCTGTAACATATATATATATAATCTGCTCACATATATAGTTTATAAAACAAAAATGTTTGATGATGTTCCTATTTTAAGTCTCGCACGTCATGAGTAAAAGACTTTACTACTTCAATTTCAATAATTTTTATTTTGCCATTTGGTAAGGGACTTTCTGTTTTGAATTGTCCTAGGAGGTCGGTATTTTTGTCATTTTACTTTTCACAAGAATCCCGGTGGGGTAGGGGTGAATAAATGCATCAGTAGCATACTGCTGTTCTAAAATCATATTTCGATTGAGAGAAAAAAAATCTGGGTTACTAAATAAAACCGAGGGAAATACATCATATATAATGCGGGGTTCACACATTGCCGATTATTGCTCCCGTTTGAGATCAGACAGCGAAACGAAACAAAAAGTGAAAAAAGTCGGATTACTATCCTCAATTATCTGGAATGTCCTATCATTGTCTGAACGCAGTCGTTTAAGTTCGTAACAGATTCCTACGGGTCGGGAATGGTCTGAATAGTTCGGTAAAGCACTCCGACAGTTAGGTGCGTCCCGTAACATTCGGGGAAACTCAGCCGATTTTGTCTAGTCGGATTACAATCGTGCCTATGTCGTGTGTCGTGACAGATTCTGATTTATCGGATCGAATTCCTAACAATGTTTTGTGTATTCTGGACGGTGTCTTGTGGAACGGGAATGATCTGGAGAAATTTTCATTGCTGTTTTTTTGCCGATGGAGTCCAGATTGCATCCAGATCTTGTCGATTGCGAAACGTTTTAGCCGAAACCGTTCCGAAACAGTCCCGTTATTAATTCGAAATTCGTCAATGATACCCGTGTCAGAGTCCCAACAATTACAGAATACAATACGACTGATACTAGATAAAGCCGTGATAGCATTACGTTCCGACAGTACCTGATCATTCCAAGTATGCCGACAGTTTTCGAACGGATAACTTCCGTCAGCGTCGGTTCACTGTCTGGTCACTGTCTGGTTTCTGTCGGATTACGTTCGGTAGAATCAGGACGCCGTCGTGACAGACTCGGTCGTATTTTACCAGGCTAAAGATACAAATCGGATTAGAAGCGGATTTAGAACGGGGTTATCGGGATAAATTCGCTTGGAAACGGTTGAATATCGACGCTTCTTGAACAATATCAGATTGTTGTCGTGATTAAATTATTTTTTTTTACAAATTTTAATTAAAGTTTAAAATTCCATCCTCGATTCACAGGATCTTAATCAGACTTTTGACATATTTTATTCGGGAATGGTCCTGTCAAGGACGGCAGTAATAACCGTGAATGTGTGACCCCAGCTTAAAAGGAAAACAACAAAACAACAGAAAAATGAAATACAACAAAAATAAACAACAATGCAGCATAAATTGAAACGAACTATTAGATGACAACTGCCAGATTCCTGACTTGGTAAAGGACATTTTTAGAAAAACATTGTGGGTTCAACATAGTTTTATGGATAGCCGTATCAACCCACAACAGGAGATTTGCTGATCAGACGACTACAACAGTATATGCATATTTGAATATCGATCAACCTATTCTTGTGCGAGATCGTAAATTGTAAGTAGTCTTGATTCGAATCAGGCAAACTTGAAAGTCTGTGAACGAATCGAAAAATAGTCTATTTATATTCACTATTTACTTTTTTTGAAGTGTCATATCTTTTTTGGTTCTATTGTGTATCAAATGTATTTACAGAATAATGAAACCGGACAAATCTTATGTTAAAAGATGTTGTCTTTCATGTATAATGTTTAATAAAACATTGAGTTGATGAATATAGCAGCTGAATACTTACATTCAAAACTATTTAATAGACCTACTGTAATAAGGAAAACACTGTTGTTTTAACAGGTCGGGAACACGACTGTATATGGATATGCATGAATTAGAATACTTATTTTTACCTGTTTTTTTACCAATCCATTTAATTAGCAACAATGCATGATGGACTACTACGTGTTTACAATCAGCCGATAACACATGTTATTTACTGAAATACATTACATTTTTTCATGCATTGCCGGATTAACAATTTCGCATAGTTTTTCATTTGTTTTTATCTACATTTATAGTTCGAGATATAAAGTATTCTTTCCATGCTCAGATTAACGAAGAGTTGTTTTTATGCGTGTTTAAACTACTCTATACAAAGCCATTATTGTGATTAATGATGACACGGAGATTTCAATTATTCGTCCACAAGAGAGCAACAAAGAATCATTAAAAAACACAATTACGGTGTGTAACACACAAGACAAACTTACTAGTGTAAAGCTATCCGTCGATTATATTTGTTGGAGTAACTAACATTTCACAGCATTTCACAAAATTAATTTTATGATATATTGTATCTGCTTTTATGATTAAAAAGAGATTACAATCGAGGAAAAGATTTGTGGATTGTCCTTAAGGCACACCAACCCTTACGTATAATCATCATTCGTGGCCATTTATAGACGATTATACGGGATTGGTTTTTTTTTATTATTGTTGAAGGCAATTACGGTTGCCTCTCATCACTTAAATCCACTCCATTTGATACAGAACTTGCATGAAACCGAGATCATCCCTCATATTTCATCAAAACTGAAATAAGCTTTTAGTTCTTGTCTGAAAGAGGAACGAAAGATACCGAAGGACAGTCAAACTCATAAAATGTTAACAAAATCTATAAACTATTGATTTTTGACATATTTCAGTATTTTGAACTTCTTTCTATTTCAAGCAGTTCCCTTTGTTCTGAAGGTTATGATGCAAGCAGCTGTAGTTTTAATTTGTTTTCGTCTTTGCAAAGCTCGTTTATTTTCTCAAATGGAGATATTGGATTTTTTTTAATTTTTAATGGACTCGGACATTCAACCTTAATCAAATCATGCATGATGTTATCCATGTTTATGTGCGACAAGGACGTGAACTTTGATATATTTTGTGACAAATGCAGCGTTGGATCTAAACATATTACAGTTCTTTTATTTAATTGATATGTTTTCTTTTCCTTTTGTAGATTCAGATTCAGATTCAATATTTTATTATAGTCTCACCACATACAAACATAAAATGAGATTCACATACATAGATTTAAAACATTAAAACATTTGCATTGCATGTACCAATCTTAAAAAGATTTATGAGAGACTTTTAAGATATACATTGTATTATATACATATAAACATATTTTTACAATTTATAATTAAAATTCACAATATACATTCTTACTAAATGATAGTAAAACATTTGTTTCATTAAGAACTAGTGAAATAAAATACTATTTCTTCTTAATAAAATATTGTTGCAGGTTTTGGCAACTATAGCAGCAACATTGCCATTACTAAATAAAAGTATAAATTTTTCATTATCTGATAAAAGGTTAAAATGTTCATTAAAATGTATCGTTTGATGTATCATGATTTTTCTTAGATCCACATACAATGGGCATTTTAAAATGACATGTAGTTCATCTTCAACAATAGAGCTACAGTTAAAACATGTCCTCTCGTGGACTTCTTTTCTTTCATATCTTCCAGTTTCTATTTTTAGTGGAGCTACCCCACATCTAAATTTAGCAAATGAACTTCTGTTTTTTAATGACAAAATAGTTTGCAAATAATTTTCAGTACTATAGTTATTTTTAAACAATTTGTAAGTCCTCAATTTACTTTTCTCTGCATATGCAGCAACTCTTGTACACCAATTTGATTTAAAATTATCAAATACATCTTCTTCAATTTGTTTAATACAATTTTTGTTCAATACATTTAATTCAAAATTACAATATTGCTCATAATTATACAATTTTAACATTTCTATAACTCTAAAACTCCAGTTTTTAATTCTAGTATTACACTTTCGTATAGACCACTTAAAAATTTTAAAATTTATCCTGTGTGGGTCCATTATGGAACACCTAGCCCAATGTCTCAAGACACTTGACCATTGTGTAACGCATGGAGGTTTCCATCCCATATCACCTGCTATGGCATCATTTGGAGTGTATTTGCCAACCCCCATGAAAAATCTCATGGCCCTGTTTTGGACTGCATTTATGCAGGAAAAGTCTCTGGTTCCCCAAATACCTGCACCATAACTAATAACTGACCATACCATTGTATCATACAGCTTTGAAAAAAATTTGTGCTGGAAACCACCATGCGTTTTACTCTTTACAATTAATAATCCTAATGCTCTACTGGCTGACTTCGCTACTGCCTTAGCCATTAACTGATAATCTAAAAATTCAGTCAGTAATAAGCCTAAATATTGGTAACTTTTTACACATTCCAAAGCATTACCACCAATAGAAAAAGTACATTTAGTTTGTAAAACAGCTGGATTTCTAAAATGCATGATCTTAGATTTATTTATATTAACTGTCAGCTCATTGTTGAGACACCATGTATTAAGCACATTCAACATTTTTTGCAAATCTTCTTCATTCTCTGCCATTAAAATAACATCATCAGCATATAACAATATAGCTAATTTTTCTTCATCTATGTTAATACCAATATTCAAAGCATTAATATCCTCAACCAAATTATTTATATATATATTAAACATTATAGATGATAAAACACAACCTTATTTCAATCCAGAATCAACATTAAACCAATCAGTCATATTACCATTAATACGTACACTACATTCTACATTAGAGTATAAAGCTTTTAAAGAATACATAAATTTTGAACTAATACCTAAATTTTCCAGTTTGTTAAACAAAAAAACTCTATTAATTGAGTCATATGCTTTCTTAAAGTCTATAAAAGCTACATATGTTGACAATTTACACTTTTTCCTGGTTTCTATTATTGATGTTATAGTGCTTATATGATCAATTGTACTTTTGCCTTTCATAAAACCGTTTTGCTCGTCGTTAATTATTTCCCTTTCATCTAACCATTTGACTAATCTTTCATTTAAAATACTACAATACATCTTGTATGTGAATGGGGCTAGAGTCATGCCCCTATAAGATAAGGGGTCTCTAGGATCTGATGTAGAACATTTTGGTATTGGGGTTATAATTCCCTTATTCCATATATTTGGTACATTACCAGAACTGAAACATAAGTTAAATAATTTATGTAAAATAGAAATAATAGAGATATTTTTACAAAATTCAGCTTGGATAAGGTCAATTCCTGCACTTTTACAATTTTTTGCATTCATTACAACTTTATGAACCTCATCAATAATAATTTCCTTATCTAAATCAATACAAATAATATTTTCTTTTAAAATACAATTTTCAACCTTATTATAATCTGTTGCATCTACATTTGGGTTTAATAAGCTATGAAAACTACTTTTCCATTTATTTAAAACAGTTTCTAAATTGTTAGATATAGTTCCATCATCCAAAGTAACTTCATTCGTAATACGCATCTGTCTCTCGTTACCAATACCAATTTGACCAATTCTACGCCAAAACTGATTCGTATCATTGTCACTAAAATTAACCAGCTCTTCCTGGCAGCGGTACCAGTACTGACGTTTATATTTTTGTGTAAGCTTGTCAAAGTCTTTGCGTTTATCAACAAAGTCTTTGCGTAATTGTTGTTTTAAGCTACCCTGTTTACAAGTTACATAGTCTCTTTCTGCCGTGCAAACAATGTTCCATTTATTTGTTAGTTTGTCATTCCACCATGGTTTCTTTATTCGTCTTTTTCGATTGTTTGTACAGTTCAGAACTTTGACCTTAATTTCTAATTTATCATTCATTTCAGAGTGAAGAATTTCCACAAAGTTATTATATAATTTATCAACCTCAAATTGTCTCCCTTTAGAACATTGTATATTATCTATACACATATTAATTTTATCCAATATATCATTATTTGTCATCCAATCATTTGGGATGTTTTTCACATCATATGAAACATATGTATTATTTTGTTGCTTCACGCTATTGTGAGCACTATGTGATCAATCAATAGAACAAATTTCATTTATGTTATCAAAATTGGTTTCAAATTCCCAACATAATACAGAATGATCAGGTATATGATTTGCTCTAAATGAACCTGGTTGAGCACTTTTATTACATAAAACACTTGCTCTTATAACTTTAAAATTTTTATAATGACACAAACTTTCATATGGAACAACACAGTAGTCGACAACCGATAAACCTTTAGTAGAGACATATGTGAAATCATCATGGATAGGATATCGCCCATTTAAAACACAACAATTCACTGTTGACAAGAATTCACTAAATATTTCACCATAACTATTGGTTGTAAAATCGGTGATATTACGTTCAGATAATTGGTCTATTCCCTGAATGAAATCGGTGTAATTACCTAAACGACTGTTGAAGTCTCCACATAAATAGAAAGAATTTCCTTTAGGTATTGAATAAATTTGCTCCATTAGAACATCAAAAAAGTTGTGCGCATTTACAGACCTTGCTGAGAATTCTGGGGGTAGATAGACAACACATACATAAAACATATTTGAAGAATTTTCCATATCTGTAAATTTGACCCATAAAATTCCATCTTCCGAGTCATTTTCTATTGTTACTTTTAGCATTTTTAGTATTTCCTTTTTGATTAGTATGCCTACTCCTCCCGAGCCGGTTTTTGCACGTACATGTATCTGTTTGCGGTTGTTTCCAAGCCATACATAATTGTTCATATATATATCATTATCATTTATCAAGTGTGTTTCAGCTATGCCGATTATATGTAAATCAAGTTCATTGATACATTCTTCAATTAAAATATTCTTTTCATTGTTAAAATTGCGAGTCCATCCATTGATGTTCCAAAACCCACATCTGTACTAATACGGTCGTTTATTGCTATGGAAACCACCTCGTCCCCGTATATGACCTCTTCCATGTCCATTATTCATACCTCTTTTGTTGGTATTTCCATTTAAAGGTCCACCATTACCTTTATAATTGTCATTTTGCTGTGTTCCTATTGTTTCGTCCCTATATTTTGATGGAGTTTGGTTTTGTAGACGAGTAATTTTTCCACCGACTGTTTTATATTCTTTGTCCTTACCCATTGCACGAAGAATGGTTCGGTTATTAAAATCTAACATTCTTTTTTCACGGGGTATATTGTTTTCTACATACACATCTCTGTATTTATTATAGCTTCTTAATGTAGCTTTTGCTTTAAGTATCGCCCGTTTATTGTCCAGATTGTCAACTTCTACAAAAATTGTATCTGGTTTTCTATCATTTTTCACTTCCCTATGTTGGCTGATCTTTCGAACTGCCTTATTAACATTTACATTTGTCAGTTTTAGCCCATCCTTGATTAATGTTTCTACTTTCGCTTTTAACACTGCCCCGGTGTTGCATGAATTTTCTCTGGGATCAACCACTAGATTTTTAATAACTATATTATGAGTCTGTGAGCTCTGCTCTCTGTTTTTAGTATTACCATTATTTGCTACCATTTCTGCATAAGATTTATCAAGTTTATTAAAGTTGTCCTTTAATGAATCTATTTCTGAACGTACCTCGTCCCTGACTTTGCTTACCTCCACTTTCACTCTGTCTGTTATCACCGTGTTGAATTTTGCTGTTAATTTTCTTTCAACGTTACTTTCAATGTCAGTTATTCTTTTCTCTAATCTGAAAGCAACGCTTTCTAAACTGTCTGATAGTTTGCTTATCATATTGATCAGAATATTGTCTCTGTGTGTTTCAAGAGGGGGGTCATTTTCACCTCGGCTTTTTTTACGTAGTGTGTCACTCTCATCATCATGTTTAGATAATTGTCTTTTACGGGGAGTTTTTTCAATGATTTTATTGTGCACTATTGCTTTTGTAGCAGTGACGGGTAAAAAATGTTCCTCGCGTTCAATTTTATCATATACGGGTATAAGGGGGGTGTTTGCCGCCATTACCTCTTTTACGTATTCTGTTGCGAAGTTTGTACCGAGTGGGTCAGCCACCTCTATTAAATCAGGATTTGTGAACCCGAGTCTACTCCAATGCATTCTAATTATATTAAATTCGTATTGTAGTCAATGTATAGTCAATGTATCTATTGTAAACTCAATAAACTTTTGTAAACAACAGGAGCTCAAAATTTTCCAGCTGCCATAACTAAGGGCAGACAACTCCTGTATATAAATAAGGCCGTTGTTTGTTTATTTTTGTTTTTTTAATTGCTTTACACTAGTAAATTTTCGTCCCTTGATAGCTTACTTTTCAGCGTTGAACCTACGATTGCTTTCTTTACCAGAGTGTGTCTTGGATGGAAATATGTCTTATTTGACACTCATATCTCATCTTCTTTTTTCCATTTATAAAACACGTTTTAGAACACCTTAAAATAGGCTATAATACACACCCTATGATCCAGAGGATTTACATGAATGTAGATATTGCATATAAGTCAATAGAACAGCAGCCGAACGATAACAATACCTATGAGGTATATATGGGGGGTGGATTAGTAACACACGGACTTTATCGATGGACACAACTATACAAAATATGTTAAGCTATTTACAGTTCCACTTTAATAATACATATTTTAGCATACTGAATATTATGGTATTCTTACTTTTAGTTCAGGTCCTGATAAAAAGCTTACACATCCAGTACAAATAGTAGTGTTTCGGTCCCTGTTCTTCGTGTTTTTCGAACCAGAGATGTTTTTGGAATGGCATTATTCAGGTTTTAAAAAGCTAAACAAAATTATATTGGACAGTGCATTGCACTTCATTGGACATTTTACTGTTTCACGCAATGACATTAATACACAGGTACGATCCATAAGAATGGAAAAAAAACTATTCAACTACTTTTACAAGGCGAAAATAAAGTCGAATCGTGAAGCCAGTAAACATGGCTTTTTTTTTTAATCTGAGCATGCAAATTGAAGATTATGTTATACATTTTATATTTTACATTAAACATATTTGCAGAATATGAGAGTCCCAGACACTATATAATTTAACAGATTTCCCACTAATTCCAATTATTTTCAAGAGGTAGTAAACTCGTAGTAGCCAACAATGCATTGTAGTTCATTCATTTAATTGGTCAGTTTTTTAATGCCATATTGATCTGTGGTTGGGGAATTAATACGCAAGTATGTTCTGACGTCAGGAAATATAGAGTCCTTGGCCTGTTTAGACCATTCAGTTTCGAGCGCCACTGATTAGGTTAAGAAATACAAAAACACTTCTGGCATACTGAATTATACGCTTTGCTTTGTTATCAGTTCTTTTTATTAAATGTAAACTTGAATACGAAAAGTTCTACATACCTTTCCGTCTTTGTCGTGTGAAAATTGAAATGAGATGTTTCTAAAATTCTATAACAGCTGGTACTTTAAAAACTTATTTCAATTTATTTACAGAAAAAAGGTTAATGAGGTAGTTGCGTGACTAGATATTGACTTTTAGATTCATACATGAATATCAATAGCTCATATTACAGTTGCGATCAGTTCCTAGTTTTCCTTTTTTTATGTGTCAATATCAGTCAGGAGAACTGTACTAGATCAGTTTGTATGATAGTTCTCCTTTAAGCCCCAGTCCCACTAGACCACGATCGCACCATGCTCACCGCGATCTAAAATAAATTCAGATCGTGCTATACTCGCAGTAGAAGCGTGGTAAGATCACTACGACTATACTACGATCATCCCACGTTCATACCGCAATCTTACTACGCTCCCAGCAATAACGTCAACATCGTGTTCCATATAAATACTGTATCGTTCCTGTTATTTCTCATTGAGTTTCTCGGAAGCACCACAGTTATGCAACTAAAATCTACGCACTTTTAAGGGTAGAGGTAGAGGCAGAGGTAGATCTGATAGTAACGAATCATGATCCAGTAGATATATGTCGGACCGACCAGTTTAACCTGATACACAACCTATTGCCTGTCCATCAAGATCAAAAGACGATGCTTTAGTGAACGATATTGATAATAGTATGAACGTAGACAGGTCGTAAGAACAACATGATGAAGACGACATGAGCGTGCTAAAATCGTACTATGGTCTTGGACAGTGTTGTATAAGCGTAGTAAAGTCGTGGTATAGTCGTAGTAGAAACATGTTTGGGTCGCAGTAAGAACGTGGTGGTCGTAGTAATGTCGTAGTAAATTCGCTGAGATATCGTAGCGCAGTCTCCCCGACTAGAATCCCGCTATCGCTATACTGTCGCTACGAAGAATTAGAGACCTTTGCGATCTTACCTCGACCTTACTGCACTCTCAATCAATACGCTTCGACCTGATTTCACCACGAGCGCATCACGATTGTTTTGAACATATTCAAGTTGGCCACGCTCATCACGATCATAGAGAACACGACCGTACTACGATCTGCAAGATCGCACTTCGATCGACTTTTTTTCACAGATCGTAGTGCGATCGTGGCCTAGTGTGGTGTTAGAACAGATGTTGACAGTATCGGTTCTACCCTAAAGCAGTTTTAAACCAAAACATTTTTTGACAGTTGTTTCTCGAGATAAGTTCTGTGACTACTCCTTTAATTAGAAATAGTTATTTAAGCTTAATTTACATTCTAAATCTATTACCTTTTTTTTTTGTTGATTTATTTACTAACGTCTTTTCTTTTCCAAATGAAAAAACCTTACTGCATTTCTACTGATTACCAATATTTTTTTCCCGTCAAAAAATTACGAAGTTGGCAGTCTCAACCGGAAGGTTCACAAAAACTTATCCATAGCTCCCTTTGTAAGTCGTAAAATTGTCGATCCAGAGTTATCCTCCTTAAGTCTAAAAACCATTTCACGGGATGAACAACATAATCGTAAGATATATATATAAAAAACAACATCTTAGTGGAATTTGTTCTGGACAAGACCCTGATTCTTCTGTACATGTGGACCGAAAGATGCAACAAATCATTGGTTGCGTTATGAGTCATTGATAAAAAACCGATGTTGGTCGGGCGTTTAAACTACGAAACTGTAAATCGTTGCCACCTAGGGACTTACATATGATCAGCAATTCGTGTGTTCTTCAAAATGCCTCAATTTCAAATGATAACCTTGATTTTAGACATTACACCTTGTTATAGGATAATCTCAGACACCATTATACTTACAGATGTCTTTAATAGTGGAAATGTTTAGGTAATTAAGTATTTTGTGCCGTTATGTAATTTATGTGTAACAAAATAAACATGTCGCCATAGCAATACCATCCTCCTTTTTCGCTATAATGACAACATTCGATGCGACGAATCACCGAATTTCATTCAATGAACAAGTACCGGTACATCTTAAAACCAGTCTGGTGCATTTGAGTTTATGATATCCCTCGGTCTTTGATTGATTTCCTGTGAGTTTTAAACTCTTCTGGTTTTTGTATTATAGTCTGCTCCTTTTTGTTAAATTTAAAACAAACAACAAAAGTCATAACAATCGACGAATGTTAAAATCGTCTCTAAATAATGTTTTCTATTTTCGAACTGGTACTTACAAATATTTGTCTTTGCCAAATAAAACAAATATTTAGATACGACATAAGATAACCACTGTGAATATAATAATCACGTAATGTATCACGTTCGGGAACAGAAAACAATGTGTACAATTACAGTTAAAAACATGTCGCTTGTTAGTTGAGACACCGTCACATTGTATTGGTCATCCGATGTTTGTAAGTGAATATAAAACATGATATACACAAAGAAAAAAGAATGGTATTATCATGCATAAAGGTTGATAGGGAGGAGACAGATATCACAGATATTTTCAAAACATCATTTAAAAAAAATGGAAAACAAATGATAAGATGAACAACAATTTACAAAACACAAAAAGAGCTCAATAACTAAGCCAAAGATAAAGACAAAAGGTAATATCCTGTGTTCTAGAATGATAAGCAGGTTCTCCTTCTGATGGGACATCCGTTGCGTCATTGTAATTCACGGTATTTAGCAGTTCGGTGGGAAGTCACATTCTGTCATGTCATAATCATATACAAATGAACGCGTACGGGATTGTGTCTACGAAAACTTAGTTATTACAAATCGGTCTATCTTAAACAAATCGTTATCCTTCTTATTGTATAAAAAAAGTTGAAAAAGAGGAGTAAAATATCATAAGAATTTTCAAAACACCTTTGCAAAGTTAATGGAGGCAAAAATAAAATAAACAGATCTCACAAACATGTTTAACCCCGCCGCATGTTTGCGCCTGTCCCAAGTCAGGAGCCTCTGGCCTTAGTTAGTCTTGTATTATTTTAACTTTTAGTTTCTTGTGTACAATTTGGAGTTTAGTATGGCGTTCATTATCACTGAACTAGTATATATTTGTTTAGGGGCCAGCTGAAGGACGCCTCCGGGTGCGGGAATTTTTCGTTGTATTGAAGACCTGTTGGTGACCTTCTGCTGTTGTCTGCTCTATGGTCGGTATGTTGTCTCTTTGGCACATTCCCCATTTCCATTCTCAATTTTAACATTCTATAAACCACAACAACAAAAAAACAGAAGATGGTCGAACAAGAACACTACAGAAAGCCTATGGTTTCTTAAATAGTTAGCACTGTATATATATTAACTGCAGATGTCAATCTTAGTTATAATTCTTGGACAAAATTTAGTACAAACAAAGCAAGCAAGGCAAACAAACCCTTAAACTATCAGCATTCGGGAAAAAGCTCTTTTTTCCAACCGACCCTCATTTACTTGAATTGGCGTACTAAATAATAATCATGGTACCTTTGACAACAATTTACGATCTATGTATGGTGTATCCTTTGTTTCAAATGTAATGGGCTAGATCGATGCAGTGAAAAAAGTTTCATAATATTGGCCTATTCAAAAAGAAAAAAAGAAAAATACCGAGATACAAGGAACATCTAAACAGAAAGTCCCTTATCAAATGGAAAAATTAAAGGTCTAACACACCAAACTATTAAAAAACAACTGTCACAATCCTGACTGGCAACAGGCATTTGATTATGTAGAAAATGGTGGATAAATAATTATCCATATGTTCCACGAGTAATCAAGTGATTATAGTATTTATATAGAAAAAGCAACTATTTATGTTTTTTTTTCTTTTAATGTCAAACGTTTTACTTTGTACAAACGACACAAAAAACATCTACTGAATCGGTATAGGGAGGACATCTTAAACTGCCACAATTGGTTCGAAGAGGATAAAACAAAGCTCCACTTGCACCTCCATTTAAATTGTCCAACGGTTCTGCATTGATGTCAACACAGGCATAGTCTCTTCTGTGATGAGTTTTATGGTCACTCATCAGATAGCCATGATATTCTGAGTTCCATCCCTTATAACATGTCTTTCGACCTAATAAAAAATTAAGGCAAGTATATTAATGAATAGTGATAGCTATTTGCAATTGCAAGTAAAAATTGTAAATAAACTTTTTCTTATTAGCTTTATGTTACCATTATGTTTTATTGGTATAAATATATATTTTGGGAACAGTAAATTTAAACCATACATCAATATTATTAGTATACCTTTTTACGAAACTACAATTTGTCGAAATTTTGATTTTGGCAATGCATGTCGATCGTATTTGTGTTTAGTAAATTGTTTTATTATGAATTCTGTCGTTAGTTTTCTCAATTGAATTGTTTGATATTTTTTTATTTCTGGCCTTTGAAAGACGGCTAACCAAACGGTTAGTATGGGTTTTCTCATTGTTAAAGGCGGCACAGTTGACTTTTATTGCGTACTTTATAAGAACTTTGGTAGAAAATTGGCAACCATACCACGTCTAATTTTTTTATATGCTACGGACTATAACTTTGTGATTGGTTTGCATTTAATATTCAAATGTTGTCTTCCTTTTATTACTTCTTTACATAACAAATACATTTAACAACAAAGAGTCACTATAAAGATATGTTTCGATTGATAAAATTCTTTTTAGAACGTTTACTAAATTTTCATCAAGGAAACCTGTTTTCCGTATCACAATACCACACAGGTTTTATATATTGTTTATGCCCTAAAGGAATATTAAGAACATGTGAAATCATCAGCCACTATAAACACTAAGAGTAAGATAAACTTCCCAGAGTCATGAACCACAAATTAAGTAGTTGTTAATTGCACATAATTTCATGTGTAATAATGTTAACTAACTCATATACCTGGTATCATCAGGACAGCTGACCTTCGTTGTTGGTAACAAACAGAACATGGTATTTCCTTTTGGTTCAAACTTTCTGACCATCCCGATGGCTTGACTGATGAAGTTAGTCTATATTCGCCACCATATACCTGGTCATTAGTATAAGATTGGTGCTGTCCATTTTCAGGATTATTTGGGAGACATAAATTGTTCACACCACCTCCTGTATTTCTATAGTCATTCCCACTGACTTGTCCTGAAATGCAAAAATTGTGTTAAAATCTTACTTTTAAAAACTGAAAAGTTGTTGCAATGAGACAACTATCTATCAAATAAATAAGCTCGATAATTCAATCACAACAATTTTTTTCTTCAAATAAACATTATGGGGTAATGACTCTAAATACAGACACAGTGTGATCTATAAAAATGGGTATTGCTAAATGATTGGTTCTGTCCATTATCTCGATCATAAGGGAGACGTGATTTTTTTCACACCAACTTCAATTTCATTCCGCCATCTTGGCAATGCTGTTATAACATATATTGTGCACACTTTAACTTTATAAAAACAATGTCCTTTTACGGCATCCAAATGATAATAAACAAAACTCCAAACTTAGTTTGTTGGTTTTACAAAGAAAGAACAATGTCGAAATTAAAGATATGTCAAGACTTAAAACTCTATTTTGTTTTATATACTTATGTAACACAGACAAAAAGGCTACAAATTTAAAGCATGCATAATCGTTTAATTTGTTAGGTACATGTACTGATTGTCCATAACGAAGTTTTGTACGATTGTCCTGCGATCATGAAGACTGGATATACCCAAAAATCAACCACATTTATTTTATATTGTAAAGAAAACAAAATTGTTACAGAACATATAGAACGGTCTTTATTGCAGTATTGATCACATTCAAATGCGTTGTAAAATAAAATTGTAGCTAATCGTACTTTTCTTCTAACAACTATTTACCTGTATAAACAATGTCTGCACCTGCAGGACAGTCTTTACGTCCCCATCGGATATATGTCACGCCTTTCTCTGTATAATAAAGTTTGAATTACTGTAAATCCATGAGGTAATTAAGAGTTACGCGATACGTAATATTATATATGTATATATATAGTGGAAATAACAACTTAACAATATATGAATCTGAGGAAATGTTTAAGATGTAACAGAGGAAGATTTTGTTTGATGTCATACTTGATGGACGTAACCGTTTCCTTTGACATTACAAATAGCTATCAAAATAAAACATAAGTGTAGTTTATTAAATCCAATTAAAGTCAATTAAAGTTAAAAAGAATGTCTTAATATAGTCACAAAGAATTGTCGACAAATGTTTTCGATGTCAAATTAAAAATGTAAAATGTATTTACCACGAAAGCAGCATATGTCCATAGTTTGACTCTGTTGTTTTACATTCGTGTAATGCGTTTGAGGTTTTGATTTTGCCATTTGATTAAGGACTTTCTATTTGAACCTTTCTTTATGTTCAGTATTTTTGTTATCTTACTTCAAATATGTTGTTTCATACATACCGTTATTGTGCTTTTATATAAACTTATTACAACCAGACTATCGTTTAGTCTGGCGTATATATAAAATTTAATCCTGGTATCTGTGATTAGTTTATTTAGGAAATTGATGTGGTATTCTTTTTATAGATAAAAAAGGCAACAGATATATTCCGCTGTTCAAAAGTCATAAATCGATTGAGAAAAAAACCCAAATCAAACTTAAACTGAGGGAAACACATCACTTGTAAGAGGAATACAACGAAACAACAGAACACTGAAGTACAACAACAAAAACGACAATACATCATACATAGAAACGAACTATTAAAAAACAACTGTCAAATTCCTGACTTGGTAGAGGACAGTTTAATGAAACATGGTGGGTTGAACCTGGTTTTATGGCTAGCCAAACATAGCGTTTTATGGCAATGTTAAATATACCGCTGATATGACAACCGTACTTGATGGGCATACAGTACAAATAACTGCAAAATCACACAAGACAGAGAAATACATAAATTAATAATATAATAGTACATTTCGACATGTTTTATGCATTTTTATTGACTACAAATTGTACATTATAAAATGAATTCTGTCTTTACAAGACAGAGATCTACACCCAATAAACAAGCACTAGCTCTTTTGATATAATAGATATCTGGCCAGCTTTCTCTGCTATTTGTAACCAAGTGTTTACTCTAAGTACAAAATGAAAAAGAAAAAAAAGAAATTATCAGGTCTATACTTAGTGATACTTCTCGACTGAAGGAATCAATAAAAACAAAAGTTATAAATGTTCTAAATAAAAGCAACAGTAGTAAGCCGCTGTTCGAAATTCATAAAACGATAAAGAAAAAACAAATCCGAGTTACATTCTAAAACTGAGGGAATCGCATCAAATATAAGTGAACTACGACACAACAGAAACACAACATTAAAATGTAACATACGCAGAAACGAAATATAATATTACAATCACCATTTCCTTGACTTGGTACAGGGCATATTTAACTAAAAATGGTGGATTGAACCTAGTTTTGTGGCATGCCAAACCTCCCGCTTTAATGGCAAGGTTCATTATAATATTAGAATGACAATATTCCATGACAGGAGTACAATACAAATAAATGGGAGAAAATCTTGAAAGAGAAACAAACGATTAATAGCCAACAAAAGATACTTTGTTAAGAAATTTATTACGCCAGACGTGCCCCACGTCCACACAAGATTAACCAGCGACGCCCCAGATGAAAAAAGTTTGAAAGCCAAAACAAGTTCTAAGCTGAAAAGCACTGAAGACCAAAAGTTTCAAAAAGTCGTGACCAATACGACCAGGGTTAACCATAACCAGTGTTACGCTCAAAGTTACGTCACATTTGAATTTCTTGTGTTCCAAAACTTCCTGTTTGCTGCCGAGATCGCAGGATATGCGATCCTATTTTTGTTGTTGTTTTTTTTTCTGATAAGGTACACTTTTTACATGTAAAAACAAAAGAAATAACTCTCTAGGTACATGTACAATATAGTATATTGTAAAATATTGAAGTACATTATTATGAGATCTAAATTATTGCTTACATTATACATAGAGATTAAAAAAATGCTGTCGATATTTTTGTGTGAACGCTAAAGCATACTTTTTGAAGGTAAAGCAATAAAGGTGTAATTACAAATGTACACTGGACAATCTCAAAATGAAACGCAAGAAATTTACAAACATTTACATTTATCTGAATGGTAAAAAGGACCAAATGGTTTTTTTTTTCTAAACTACATATCTTATTCTATGAATACAAATGTATTTTTTACTAAAAACAAACGACGCCTCTGGTCAGCTTCCAAAACTTTTAATTTAATATAAATACATGTACAGATTTAAACATGATAAAAGGTTTCTAAAGAAATAATAGAATGATGAAAATTATGAGGAGTTTACATCAAACAATATAAGCTTTCTTCAACAGAAAAAATTGAAATGGTGTATTGGTTCATGGCACAAGTTTTTCACGCACTAGACTGCACCAAAACCTAAAGACGTAAGTGACAATTTGCATATCTAACTTTGATAAATATTAAAAAATACCTGGTAGATTTTCTTGAATGGCTTCTATAATAGTAGCATTAATTTCTTCAAGTCCTTTGTTCACAATTTGCTTCATAACATCGTTCATCGCATTTTCAAAACCTTTCTTAATCTCCGACGAAATGTATGTCTTCAGATGATCATTCATATTCCTTACATCAAGATCCGCTTTTAACGTGGCTTTCATACCATCTAATAACGGCATGGTAACAATACCATCACACTTACTATCCCCACTACATGTATTTCCCTGTACTGTGATCAAAAGCAGAGACAATGCATATTTAAAAATGGTATTGACCATTAAAAAACGCATGACGCCCTTTTATTTCCAAAAGTATTTTACAATTTCAAGTTGTGCTCAAGTTTAGTATTAAAAGAAACGGAAACTGTATTTTCGTCATGAGTTTTCCATCCGCCGGAAACTGGGTGCTTGTAACAACGTTTTGAACGACTTTGAATATGATTGTTTACCTAATTATTTTTTGTATTTAAACAGCAGATTTTTTTTAATTACAAATTTTGAAATGTTACTGAGAACACGAATACCCCCGCTCAACGCCTTAAAATTTTTTCAAAGAAAAAAGTGGACATAACTCTAGCATTGTAATTGATTCAATATCATATTATTCACAATCTGTCTTTGAGTTTTGGTTCCCAGCATTGCATTTGAGTTTTATAAAATTTTGTATTAAAGAAATTAAGTAAAAGTTCGTAAACGAAAATAAATTTATTAAGGTATGATTGGGTGTAAATACACAGGGACAGTCTCTACTTAAGGCACAGGTTACTTATAGCAATGTTTATACAAATTAGCAGACAGAAGTGTGTCGTCGCTGATGTCACGTGAATTAAAAGCAAATCATTTCACATTTACGAATAGTTCTTCATAACTATATGTTAAAGTTTAATAGAGTAACATTTTTATGAACGTTTAAACATTTTAATGCCGTTTTTGAAAAGATAGTTCATGACCTTCGCAATTTGAGGTATTTTGTTAGTAAAGTTTCGAGTGGCTGCCATCTTGGTCAATATGAAACCTATTTACACGACTGGAGTGTTCTTCAAAACGATATGCACCAGTTTATTAATAATTTAACGTTCCTTTGAAATATTATATAATTGTCTTTGTGAAAGGGTATTAATCAGATTTTATGTTAAAAAATATCAAATAACAATGCAATATGTACTTTGAAATACGCAAATAATTACTAGCTTCGTATATCAGATACAAATCTAAGTATATTGTTGGGTGGTAGTGTTACAGTGCTGTATGATTAAGTATAAAACTGGCCGCACTTCTCTGGATACTTTTAATTTTATGTCTTTGTTAATTTTGTTGTTGTTGTTGTTGGGGGGGGGGGGTCCAAGACAACACTACAATATTTTATTTTTTGTTTAAGAAATGCTTTGTAAAAACATTTTATAAAAATGTAATGCCCACGCTTTACGAGAAACCAGATGACTCAGAAATTAACAAATATGAGTCACCGTACGGCCATTAACAATGAGAAAAGCCCATACCGCAGTCAGTTATTTATAAAACGGCCTTGACATGACAAATGAAATACAATTCAAACGATAAAAACTAACTGCCTAATTACTGTACCAAAAATGAACGAAAAATAAATATGTTTTATACACAAGACAAGCTAGGAATATAATTTTATTGCTAAACTACAAAACATATTAACTAATATAATATACAATTATATACAATACTTTTTTGGCGTACGGCTGTCTCAGCAATTTAGCGTGCATGGTCACTTTATCCGAATTTTTTGAAAAACAAATAGAAATAGTGTAGTTGTAGGCAAACTGCGGTTTGCTTGCAAACATAACTTTAAAGTAGTCAGATCGGCTGGTTAGTGCCCAGTGTCTAATCTAGTTTAAAGCTACTACAGAAACACTATATTATGCACAATCCGCTCTCCTGGTTCCAAAGTATGTGATTGATAAGCATCTGAACTGTGATTCAGATAAGTAGCCAAAGATACAGTAGAAAGCCAGAGAGAGCCGATCTTCGAAACAATTAGCATAAGCCTTTGTCTGAGCTTTCTAGCCAGAAAGTATTGGCAAGACTTATGCTAAAGTTAGGATGTAAGTGACCACTGAATACCCCGCAAATTTGTGATTTGAGTGAAAACTCGAAATGACCCCAAAACAGATGTTGAGTTAGGCCTTTTTCAACAGATGCTTTTACCACTTAAACCTGCGCCGTAAGACCTTACATAGTTGAATCCTCAATTACACAGATTGTTATTTATCAAACTTTGTTCTTATGAGCATCTATCTTTCCGCTAGATAAATCACAACCAGCATTCAACATGTTTGAATAGTGTAATTAGTGAATACAATTTGTTAGTTTCAAAGCATTTTCGCACACGGTACAGCATTAAACCAGATAAAAAAGTACATATCTATGTTAATATAATTTAAATATTTACAGAGAGATATGTTTTGAATTGGGCTATAAGTTAGTCTGCTTACAAATACAAAGTACAAAGTTTGTCAATCCCTCATTAGAAAGTGTTTTATCAAATTGGATTCCAAGTAGTTTGTTACTATAAACGACTTCTATTGCATTTAAATCTTTTTAATATGCAATACTGTCCGTATTCCCACCTCTATTTTAATATTCTATCATTATTATTCATAAACACAAATCACATACTAATGAAATGTTGAATAATGAGCTTAAAATTCAAAAAAACATTTTTTAAAAACAAAAAATAAATCATTGATGGATATTGTGAAACGTAAAGAGTTTATTAAATAACACTTTGGAACTCCTTATTGAACCTCTCTGAGATTTGACACCTTAAGATATCCTTTTGATAAATAAGGTTTTAAACCATCAAAATCATGATCATCACAATTGATCGATTAATTGAGTGTTTATTGTTTAACGTAACTTTCAACACTTTTGTGCTATTCGTTAGGTTAGTTTTAATCGAGGAAAACAACATACAATGTACCTTCAGAAGTAAAACTGACAATCCTCAGTGTTGACAGGCAAGTGATTCGGTTAGTAGTTCAACATGTTTTTCCCTCTTGTCACTCAGACACCGAGAACCCTCAGTGATCATCACAATCATGATACATTTTCTAATTTCCTTAGTAAAATAAAGCGATTAGCAATTAATATCAAATGCTTTTCTTCAATCAAGAAAACGACCTCGAGTTAAATTCACATCGCGCATCAATTTATTGAAGGAGGACACTGTGTAACCTTGAATGTCCAGATCTGAACCCCGATTGTTACCTTTTTCAATACTATTCCGAAGTTAAAATATTGATTGATTGTTGTTTGCGAAACATTCATTGGCAAATATTGCAGGCATGTTCAGGACCAACATTATTAACAATATATGCAATGACCTATACTAACAACAGCAGAACGTCACCAACAGGTCTTCAATGTAGAGAGAAATTCCCGCACCCAGAGGCGTCCTTCAGCTGACCCCTAAACAAATATATGCTAGTTCAGTGATAATGAATGTATTGGTATATCGGAGAGGCATGGGAATTAACGTCATCATTCTGAATTGTGTGACTGAGTACTTGTACATCTCGCACAGCAAGATACACCGCTTTGGCAAGGGTTTTCTGCTTGTCGGAAGAGGACAATGTGACCATATGTCTATGTAGTTCAGAATGAGGACGTTGGTTCTGATACCTCGTGTACATAAAGTGGCACGCTCCGTACATGTTAAGAATCATTCCTATAAGTCTTTGCATTACAAATTTTCCAGATATTCATTACGAACGACCCCAATTATTACAGGAATTACTTATTTTATTTTGTCTTTCGTTAATTTGTTCTCGTCCTGAACCTGCATGGTATTTATGTCACTGTACGTTAATCAACTAACAATTAATTATTCGTTGAGAAAAGAAGTGAAAAGGCCAATTAACGTACGAAGTTTTAGAGCATTATGAACCAAATTATAAACCACAAATATACATCTTTGACACTCGCACATTTGACACACATCAATTATTTTAATTAAATTTTGTTTACAGGTAGCATGGGAAAACGTCATTTAGGCACGAGGCTTTACAGTTTCTGTGAATGAAAGATTGGAGATAGATAAAATAAGGTAAAGTCAGTACTTCTGAAAATCATGACAACAGTTTCAAAGCTAACAAAAACAAACAAATATAACAGTGAGCATGTTGCAAATTATTTAAATTTGGTGATAGACACTGATACCTTATTAGAAATTCCACACAATCCAAGAATAAGGAATCATCATATCATTGAAACATATGATACAGAAAAGATTTCAAATGTTAAATCAAAGAAAATAAAAACAAATGAATTGAAATACAGAATAAAAGCAGCACATAGAGAGAGGCAAATATGAAACTTAATTTCAAACTTCAAAACTGAGAAAAACATTTAAGTCGGACAAGAATAAAATTGAAAATATTACAAACTCAAAACAAAATAAACAGGAAAAAATATACCAAACCATTCAAACTTTATTGAATAAGGTGTCATTTTATTTTATTTCATTTTGTTTCGTGTTTCGTTTTATACGGACATTATATATTATATAAGATAATGGAAAAATACCAAAAAGATAATTTAAGAGATTTATGGTCAAACTTATTTGAAACATGTTTGCCTGAACAAAGTAATTCATTTCGAATTGGATATTTAAAAGATCGTATTGCATGAGGTCATTAAGAATTGAATAGAGTATCAAATAACTGTTGCAATTAGATGTCACTAATCATTTATTTATGTAGGTTGTCACTTTGGATTTCACCTAACTGTAAAACATGTTTATAAAGTCGCATTTTTCTAACAATAACGGTAACAGTATACTTAACATTGTGAAGCTGCAAAATATGAACATACATATACTGAAGGTGATTGAATAGATTTGTAAGATCTTGCAGTTGATGTATTCCAAATCATCATAGTATAATGCCAACAAATATATACCGTCCAAATAATAGAAAGTAAAATAATAATATTATCGAACTCAAAGAAAAAGATAAAAAAACTGAAAACACATTAAAGGAATTGGAAACAACTGTCATATACCTGCTTTTGTATAAGTATTTCCATTTGCAGATACCTACCAACCATCGTCCAACTAACAACACAACCATCGCCCGACTATCAAAACAAATTTATTGCAAAACGCACTATTATGAAAGAAAAATAATGCCATGGTGAAAATTAATGTTTTCCTCCTAACAAATGAATCGGTAAAAGTTCTAACGACTGAATGGTATAAGGAATTGCTTCATAGTGGGTTGAATACTACGTGCTAAAATCCACGTTTAAGCCTCGGTCAAACATTGACGATTTATACTGTCGTCCTTGATACGACCATTCCTGATTTAAATCACAGAAAAGTCGGAACAAAATCCTATTAATCAAGGCTTGAAATTGACAGATCTGTGAAAACATTTATTTTATGACGACAACAATCACATATTGTTTAGGAAGGGCCCAGTTTCAGCAGTGTCCAGTCAAAATCGTTCAGATATTCCAGTTCTTAATCCGATTCAATACCGATTTGTTTCTTTCTCAGATTTAATACGACCGATTCTGTCCCGATATCGTTTCGGTTCCCCGAATGCGATTCGACAGAGATCGGAAGCTAATGGAAGACACACTATAGAAAACCATTTCGCATGATCATCCCGTTCTTATCATGTTATCAGTTCGATAATACACCCGATGGTGGTATGAAGTGTATATGGAAGAAGAAGAAGAAGAAGAAGAAACGACTGGTAAAATTTCCGCCCGATCATTCCCGTTCTACAGGACACTGTTCAGACACCTTCTAGAACCAAAGGCCATTGCTACAATGTTGATTTGACTCTGCAGACAAATCTGTTACGACATAGTCATGATTGTGGTCTGACTAGACCGAATCAGCCGAGCTTCCCCAATGGTACGGGACGCATCTAACTATCGGGTGTTTTCGGCCGAATATCCAGACCAATCCCAATCCGAAGGACTCTGTACCGAACTTATACGAATGCGTCCTGGCAATGGAAGGACTTTGACGATCGTTACAATTGTATGTTATCCGCGTTTGTTTTTTAACTTTTCGAGTCGTGTCGCTGTCGGATCAAAAACCATAAAACGGGAGCCTACTCGGATCGGCACTGTGTGAACACCGCATTTGCAATAATTCAGTTATATAGTGGCGGTCAGGTTTATTGATGGGAGAAACCCAAGTTACCGCAAAACTACGAGTCCGTTGCAAGTGACATAAAGTCGTATTGAGAACACCTGGTCATGAGCTGTGATAGAATTAACAATTTTAGTGGTGATCTCATAAGTAGTTGTCAGCTGAACTACCATACTTTCACGGCGATAACGGCTGTTCGTACTTTTGAATATATAAAAACACAGACTATTTGCAGATTCAATAGATAGTCTTCATGTGAAAAATATTTTAAAAAGAGCATACATATATACAAATCTTATCTTAAGAAAGTAAAAATAGGTAACTTATATGTCAGAGCCATTTGAATGCTCATATTGAAGCAGAACCATTACACTCTCGATGTATATTACATTTCGTACCAATATAAAAATGCATTGCTTCGGTTGCCAAATGATTAAGTAATTATTACTGTAATCACTAGCCAGTCAAAACTGAAGCTGTGAGTTCGATACCCGTTCGTGTGGTCGCACTGAATTCCAATCTTATGGACAAGAAATGTGACTTTCCTACATTAAATTTTATCACAAGTCGGTGGTTTTCTCAGGGCATTTCGGCTTTCTCAACTAAACAAAAAAATGACTAAAAAAAGCCAAAAATTGGTGTTAAAACAAAACAGATCGCATCAAAAATCAAATCCAATACTGAAATACATTGTGATTTATGGAGAAATATCGGAAGACTTTTGTGACGATGACTTACGCAGTCCAAACAGCAAAACATAAATATTCCACAATGTTGTTCGTAGAAGGTAAGATTGGTGATGTTTTTCCCAATCATGTTTAAAATCATACTATAGGGTTATTGCATGAATATTGGGAAATATTGTCGAATTTTATATTGCACGAGCATGCGAGTGCAATATAAGTTCTACGAGGGACAATATTCCCCAATATTCATGCAATAACCCTTTTATTGTATAGCAATATAATATTAATAAGTAAAAATTGGTTTAAACTAAGATTTTGTCGTTGATGACGTCATGAATTTTGAAGATTTATTGCACTAGTGCAATATTAGAATTTATTGCACGCTAACTTTTGGTTACGTTCTGTGGGAAATATTATATTGCTATACAATAAAATGTTTTCTTGAACTCTAAAAGCATTGATAATGCCATTATAATTATTGTTGAGTATTTCAATTTACCAGAAACCAACGATTCACTGCGAAATATGCTACGCTCCATCACACATGGGTCAATATATTTGAAACACTTCGAACGCATGAATAATCAATGAGCCTTCTTCGTAGATTTTCTATCAAATCATGGGGTATATGTCGCGGCTTTCATTGTTTATTTAATAAGTATTGTTGTGTTGTTATGAACATTACTAAATGGCTGATATGTTACTGAACAACACAAAAACGGAAGTTTATATATTATCATGCATTATCGCATTCATTTAATTTAAGTGACAATACAGTATAATTTATTTTAAAAATTAAAAAGAGAAAATAAAAATGTTTTTTTTTTTTTAATTTGCTATTTTCATTTTTTAAGGTAACGTATGTGACAATTTTTTGGATGGCAATGGCATAATAAAAGTTTATAGTAATTATCCGGTCTAAAGCAATCCGTTCCAGACCGACATCAATTATGGAATGTTTATGTTATACACAACATTATAAAAATGATCGTCTATACAAATTAACAATAGGGACACGAACTTGTCGAGTTTGGTGGTCGCCTTTTCTCTTTGCATGAAAATTATCAATAATAGTTAACCCTTACTCGCTGATGTGTTTCTGTAATAGTATGTGGCGGAGTACTTTCAATAGCTTTTAAAAATTAAAGTTAAATATACCATTGACCGAAACATTTTGATTTCACTTGCCGGTATCTTGATGATTTTCTGTCTTCCACTAACCAGCATTTTAGTCAACATCTTCTCTAAATATATAAAATTGAAGTTGAAAAAAATCACTTCGAAATTAAATTCTTATTAGACATTGACCTTGATATTGACAGTAAAAGCAGTTAAATTCCATAACTTTCCATATTTTCTATAGCTGCAATATTCTTGATATTTGGATTCAAGCTACATCCTTATGTTCGATTGCATGCACCGATTTTATTGCCTTGCTCATCAACTTTTTATTTACCAAAAATGCATATTTCTCACTAAATGATGGTATACAATATATTTTGTCGCACTTTACTCTACAACAACTTTGGGCATACTTTTGATACTTGACTCAAATCTTTATCACGTTGTTCTTTTCCCTGTGTGTCAATTATATTGCCATTGTTCATCAACATCGTGTAATTGTGCATATAGTTGGAAACCATTGATGGTTTCTTATTTGGTTTCTTATTTTGATCACTGGTATACACCTATGGGTGTGGGAGTTCTCGCCTGTTATAGAACCATTCGTGGCCTAGCGTTGTTTTATACATTTTGGTCGGGTTGTTGTATCTTTGGCATATTTCTCGTTTCCATTCTTTATTCAATTAACAAATGCTAAAATACATGAAATGTTTATGCCAAAAAACAAAACTATCAATATTTCCTATTTTTTCTATCAATTTTCATTTCTGATAAGTCAAACAAAACACAATCATCTTGACCTTCATCTTTGCTTGAATTTGGGCCTTGCAAAGCTATTCAAGCTATTTTATTTGAGTGTTTTGTGGTATATTTGATATAACCGAATACAAAATAATATAACATGTGAGATCTTTATAAATTACGCAGACGACATATGTCTCAATAGGAGACTTGCATATAAGTGAATATATAAAAATGACACAATTCTTGAGTAGAAAATTATTTAATCTGGGTTATGAGAAAACCTGCACTGATGTGATCATTTCAACAATTATATGTTCGTCAACCCGAACGATGGGTCCATAAAAAATATGTATCATAGTTTTTTGCTGAAACATTTCAAGTTTTATTTTTGGCTTCTATTACCTTTTTACTGACTCTCAGATGTAAAAACGTCACGACAGATGCAATTAATGAGGAGAAAGATGCTGCCTTTTTCGATGCCCTGATCTCACTCCCGATCTTGTTTTGGAGTTTGTGTTCTCCTACTTTTTGTTGTTGTGTACATTTTTCTGTACTATTTGCACGTATCAACTAATAGTTATCATTACCAACGTCAGACCGGTACCTTAACCAGCATGAAAATATGAAGTTGTTTTATGAATCTTGGTCAACTTTTTTCCTGTCTAAAAAGGTTTGAACCTAAGGACACCGGGATATATAACATAACAGCACTATTTAAAGAAATAGAGGTCAATACATTTGAGCAAACTGAAGATCATTGCGTATGTTTCAAAAATATTTACAGTGGTTTATTCTATATTCTCTAAGGGCTCTCTTCAAGCTTTATTATGCTTTAAAGACGGCTTCTGACTAAAGCGCCTTAAAACAGTTGAAATCATATTCAGACTGCCGATACGCCACAAATGGTTTCTATTTATAGGATTTGGAAACCCTAGAGACTCACTGATCATGTTTAATAAACGCAATATTAGAAAACCGCTGTTCAATAGTCATAATTTGATTACAGAAAAACAAATTCGGGTAAAAACACTAAAACCGAGGAAAATACCTCATCTACACGAGAAAAACAACGGAACAAGAGAAACAATGAACTACATCAAAAGCAAACCCAATCATGCATAGAAACAGACTGTCGGATAACAACTGCCATATTTCTGATTCGTTACAGTTGGTGGTTGAACCGGTGGCATGCCAAACATCCCGCTTGTATGACAATTGTTAAAAAATATCACTACAAATACAACACTGTGTGACCAGAAAATAGGGAACAATTCAACACTAACAATGGAAAAAAATAGAAACAAAACAACTTATAAACGTCAGTCATGACTACAATAACTTCATAACGAAGTTTAAAGCGCTGAACGACATTAAATCAAATTTGTGGGACTTGTAAGATGTTTTTGATTGACATTTAAAGTTTGTCTATCTAATAGCTACCATAAAATTGTTTTCAGTTAAATTTTTGAACGTCATTTCAAAAAGATAATGCGAAAAAAATACCATTAACGGTACTCATGAAACAAAAAGTGATATTAAGTGAACAATGTAGTCAACAATCCGTTGCAATACTAAATATAATTATTTATCAGCTCCGGTAACTCTGGGATGTAGTTTCCAAGGAAATAGGCGAAATTGACACATTTTACAAATGTTATTGCAATGTACTGCTAAAATGATATTTCCATCAAGTAAGAAAGTATCTGTAACGTGTTGGCAACTTCGGGTTTTGTCTGTATATATACAAATTGACTATAAACCTGATGATGGGTGTTTTTTTTTCATAAGATGTCATTCCCATATTGCCTTCTGCTTCAAAGGAAAACATTAGATTTTCCCTATTAGAATTGTTCATAGAAGTTATTAACTTGTACGACATTTTCACATGGGTTATATTATTTTCATAATATTGTATTCTTAGATATCATCTGTTATAACCTTTTAACGATCTTTGGTAACTTACTTTTAATTTTCCAACTAATGTTTGGCTTCAATGACTTCTTTGTTACATACTGTATGTATGTACCTTATGATTGATTAATACGTGATTGTCAGGAGCTATATATGTGCCGTCATGTACATATAACTACATATCCAATTCGTATATATATATATATATATATTTTACAAACAAGTCTAAACAAGTGACAAACCACACAATATACATGTCCACTGGATCTAAGAGTGATATAGATACAGGGTTAATGCAAATATTTATATAAGTCTGAAAATTACACCAAACAGTGTTAGAGTTAGATTTTATACTGACAAATTTTTGTCCGTCCCTCAGCGGGATTCGAACTCACACCTTTGATACACTACAGCACCAATCGCTTAGCCTCATGTCCAGCGCTCTAGACCACTCGACCACATCCGCTATATAAAAATATAACTTCAATAGTCGTAGTGTTACCTTGTCACGGAAGGTGAATCTAGAGATAGACATGAGACACGTGTTTTTTAAGCGTGTGAAGATGTTATATAAATCTCCTCCTCATGTTTGATGTGCTTCCCTCAGTTTTAGTTTGTAACCCAGATTTGTTTTTCTCATTTAATTTATTAATTTGAAAGGTGGTATACTACTGTTTCATTTATTTACCTTATTAACCCGGACAGGTTTACCATATAATTTTATCATGTTCATAATTTTTATAGCGTAATCTGCATCTTCTTCTCCCATGAATTCCACAAAAAGATCATATATATATGTAAGTGTTCTTTATAGTATTTAAAGGGAGAAAGGAATAAACACAGTTCATTTCTTTTCTTTTATTGCTGTTTAAAAAAATGTTCATATAATGATATAGGACAAGAAACAAAACACTGTAAGAAAATAAAATATCTATAGAAATATAAGATAATATCTTAACAGTTGTACATATAGAATAAATATCTGCCATCATCATTTGTCAATTCATAAATATCAGTCACGACAGCACACAAATTTAACGTCATTGAGAGCTGTGTCGTCGGTGCCGCTGCCTTGAGGTGGTTCAGTCCTGGTTTGTATTCCACATATAGCACTTCCTGTGTCACAAGACCTGCTCCAACTACCATATGTACCCCAATCGCCGTATCCGTTTTGCCTTGGTTGTTCTTTAATTTCCTGATAACCTCCATTTAAACCTCGACATTCGAATTTAACATAGTTAGCAGCTGTGTCATCTCTGACTCGGCCTGCACCCTTAAAAATATAAACTGATTTATGCGGGATTTTCCCGCTGTGTTGAAGACCCTTTGATGAACGTCGGCTGTTTCTGCTTTTTGGTGGGTGGTGTCTCTTTGACATATTTTCAGTTTCCATTATCAATTTTATACAAAGATATTGGTATATTAACAACAGTTATTATTTAAAATAAGTATGATATATGTTGATCTATGCTGCAAGTGTTTTCAAGGGAATACGATTTTCAATCTTTTTACAAAATGTGTATATGCTAGATCTGCCGAAACCACCAGGTAGTGTAATAAAATTAAACGTTTGTATTAGTATTTTGGTTTTTAAATATTTTGGTCAAAAGCATCACAGATACATTGATTGTCAAAATGCGCACCTGCATTTAATTAGTACCATTTATGTTATTATTCCTAAAATTCAGCTTTTAATTGTGGTCGTACTTTTTTCCTCTTCCTGTTTGTTATTTTGTTTTACAACTAGTCATTATTCTCATCAGAATACAATCACACATTCAGCAGTTATTTCCACTGTCAGCTTGATAATATACTTAATGGAGACTGGAATAACATGTCAGAATAAAGATTAACTTACCTGGTGTCCTTCAACTTTTAAACTAAAAGATACAAAGAACTCTCCCGGTCGGCACTGTGTAAAAGTAGGGTACCAATCCCCCCAGGGACAAGTTCCTGATGTGATCTTTGGACCAGATGTGTGTTGAACTGTCTTTGTTCCACAAAGTAGTTGTATTGCATTCAATGAAGTGTCATCATGTCTTCGTCCACCGCCTTGGGACACTTCAATCTGCGAATAGTTTTCAAATGAAGAAAATCGATTACTTTTAATGCAGTCTTTTTATACAATACTAGAACACACCCATGATATCACGGGTCCGTGACTGAATTAAAGTATATAACACTATGCGCAAGCCCTATTTTAGTATTAGTATTGTCATCTGATAAAGTCATGCCGATTATAAGATACACAGTTTTTCTCTGCTTTCAAGTCTTTCTGTTTGAACCCGTCGAACTGAAACAATAATATTAATTATTTGGAAAACAAAAGGTCCTGGAATGGAGTATTTTTTAATCAACAGCATTGTCCTATATAAGTTATAAATAAAGTTGAATTCTTTGCTTCGCTGTTTTACGTCATGCCCACTAACAAATTGAAAACTGTACCTATACGCCTTATTTTTAATCCAGATATTTAGTATTCGTATTGTTATCTTAGAAAGTCTTACTGATTAAAATACTACAATAAGTAACAATTTGAAAATTTAGTAGTGTCAACCCTGTGGTTATGACCCGTGTGTATAGCATATTAATCCTGAATACAACGTTTGGTGGTGCGCCTGTCAGATGCGGAACGTACAGATAAGGTAATAGGTAACAGGTGAATATACTTTTGGTATCGGTAGCGGACTCGACCCGGAACTTCTTAATTATTGGCAATATTAATTACGTGGAAAACAAAAGGGCCTGGAGTGGTGTAATTTTTAATCTACACCTTTGTACTATATTAGTTATATATAAAGTTGAATTCTGTGATTCGTCGTTTTTACGTGATGACGGCTGACAAATTGGACCTCGTAATTCTAGTATTATAGATAAATAGATTTAAGTGCAGTAGAAATGTTTTTCTTTATTAATTTAAGTAACTGAGATAATATCAAAACTTGATGACAACATCCTTAAAATATGCAGTACAGTTGGTAGTCAATGAATATATGTTTCAATCTGTATTATAAATATTCTTATTGTATAATATGGAGCTGTCTGGTTTAGTTTTTTTGTTTTATATTATTCTTGTTTTGTGATTTACATTTCATTGTATTATATTTTCCGGTCATCTGTCCTTGAATAATACAGAATTTCGTCGTTTGTGTTCGGTTTTTGTCACTTGTTTATGTTGTTACGTTATCGTCATTTATAATATTGATTCGTTTTTTTCGAGTAATCATTTTGATTTGACTGCTCTACTGGATTACCAAACTTAAAGATATCGTATATATTACCCTCATTTTATAGCCATACGCATATTGTCCCGGTTGTGGACATAACTGTAAATTGCGCCAGTCTCCCCAACCTTGTCCATTTGTGACGCTAAGTTCTTTGACGACATTCCTGGAAACGGAATTGCTCCGTGCAACACATATAACTAAAACTAACGCTCTTGTAATAAACATTCTGCAATAAATATGTAATGTATTTTAAAAAAATCCATACCATATGGTTAATGTGGCTTATATACACTACAAAAGTCAAAAAGTCTGAAAAGACCAGTTTTTGTCTGAATTTGCATGAATTTTTACTCGACATTCTTAATTTGTCTGAATAATTTTTAAAAATTCTTGACATAGTATTAATTTGTCTAATAAGGTTCTTGATTTTGCTTGACAAGTGTCTTGACAGTATGAACATTGTCTTAAAATATCTCGACACATCCTGTATTATCTGATAAGAGTCTGGATTAGTCTCGACCAATTCTTGACTGTCTTAAATTTGTCTCGATCTGTCTTGACATATTCTTGACATTCTTAATAATGTCTCGATCTGTCTTGACATATTCTTGACATTCTTAATAATGTCTGAATGTGTCTTGACATATTCCTGACATTCTAAATAATGTCTGAATATGTCTCGACACATTCTTGACAGTCTTAAATATGTCTTGACACTATCTCAACAGTATAAATTTCGCCTTAGAATGTGAACAGACTTATTCTGCACTGATTATGACATTCTATTGCTGTTATATACTTATTATGGCTAAACTAAACTTTGAAGAATCAAGGATTAATTTGGTATAGTAAGATACCCTTTTGGTGCAACTAAATTGGAATACCCTGAATAATCCCCCATGTAGTTTAATTTTGATTTGTTTTTATTAAACGTTGAATTAATTGTTTTTACTTGGAATATAAGTTGAAGTTACTGACAAACAACACTTAGATTTTTGCCATTCGCAAAACTGCCAGTCAAATTTGCTTTCTTTACTAAAACATGTAACATAGGTGTCGTGTAGGCAGTTTTAAAATGCGACCATGCGTCTCTTTTGGACCCTTCTGTGTGTGTGTGGCTAAAAAAAGAGGGGGGGGGGGGCTTTTTGTGAAGGTCAAAGAATTTGTTCCCATCTTGATTCAAATACCTTATTCATTTTTTAGGACAACAAAACCACATTCTTTATTCCAATTTGAGTGTTGAATTTTATAATTTTTTAACAAACATAAATATTTGTGACAACTCCTTCCGTAAAAGAAAATATGTTTAGATCTATATTATGCATGTCTTTTTGAGATCCATTTCAAAAGACCAATGATTTCTATAGAAAATGGACCAATTATAAATACATTTTGTTTTATTATGCCTGGAGAAGATAATACTTTTCTTTTAATATTTGAGAAATATTCATTGTTTTTTTTTATGTTAAAATAATTAACTTCATAATTTTGATGAAGAAAATCAATTTTAATTCAATTTTTTTTCATCAAAATGATGATTTTCATGTTCATATATGAACAAACTTTTACAATTGTAGTGGCATGGTCGGTCAACTGATAAGTTGTATGGCTAATTACAGGTAAAGCAGTAATTTCTATTTGACAGTTTCTTGTATTCTGGGGTGTGGAATACCTTATTTTTATGGGGAACATCCTGTCCATGTGTAATACTTAATATATATTCCAACAGATGACATTACACAAATTTTTCTTCTGTTAAATGAATGATTTGTATATCATGATAATTTGCTATTTATATAAGCCACATTTTGGTACAATAATTATTTACCATATAAACATTGAATATTATGAATGTAGATCGGACTTCTCTTGAATTGAATTTTAAATGTGCGTATTGTTATGCATTTACTTTTCTACATTGGCTAGAGGTATAGGGGAAGGGTTGAGATCTCATAAACATGTTTAACCCCGCCGCATTTGTGCGCCTGTCCCAAGTCAGGAGCCTCTGGCCTTTGTTAGTCTTGTATTTTTTTAATTTTAGTTTCTTGTGTACAATTCGGAAATTAGTATGGCGTTCATTATCACTGAACTAGTATATATTTCTTTAGGGGCCAGCTGAAGGACGCCTCCGGGTGCGGGAATGTCTCGCTACATTGAAGACCTGTTGGTGACCTTCTGCTGTTGTTTTTTCTATGGTCGGGTTGTTGTCTCTTTGACACATTCCCCATTTCCATTCTCAATTTTATGAAATATGTCTACAGTATGATTGGTTTTAATCATTTAATTTATAAGATTTAGGAATCAAAATTTGTTATTATTTAAAAACCCAATTTTAAATTGTTTTATATCAACACACCCATATTTAAATTATATTATACATTAGATTTCATAGCCATATATGCATTTGTAAAGATATTTATATACCCAAATTTTCAATTATTTTACATGCCCAACTTTTATTTTTGAAGTGTAACTTGAAACAACAGTATATTATATAAAGAGAAATAAAGATTTAAGTTATATCATGAATATTGGTCATGATTTGTAAAACTCAGAACTGTCAAGTAAATTTAAGACACAATTCAAAATGTTCAGAATATGTCAAGCCATACTGAGAAAAAATAAGAATGTCGAGAACATGTCTATAAATTTCAAGACAGTATTCAAATGTCAAGAATATGTCAAGAAATTTTAAGACCATATTCAGAATGTCGAGAATATGTCAAGTAAATTTCATACAAATTTGATATAAATGAGAATTTGTCAAGAAAAATTAAGACACAAGTCATACTTTTGGAGAATGTCAAGTAAAAGTTCATGCAAATTAAGACAAAAACTGGTCTTTTCAGACTTTTAGACTTTTGTAGTGATAATTCGACATTGAAAGGTATTTGTATGAATGCTATCTAGATAGTGATATAGAATTAACATTGTTGTGCTGATATTAAAACGAGTTATATATATAGTATTTCGACTCTTCAACATTCAAGGGTCTATCCTAAATTGAGGAAAATTATATGGCCTTCCAAATACTGTTTCGATACCTAAAATCACTGAAGAGACATTTATTGTCGAAATCCGGATATGGTGTATTAATTTTTACGCCTTTTGTTTGCGATATACCATCTTTTCCGCATGTTGTTTTTTTGCATTGTTTTCTGTTTAGCATTGGATTAATAATTAAGATCCATTTTGTTACATCTGGTGATTCGTTTATTTGGCAATCGCCATTGGCAGTCAACAGGGTTTAAGAGCATCCGTTGTTCGACCTGCTAGTCAAGTGCGTTTTATTAAAATATACTTTTTCACTTTCTCTAATCATAGGTTTGAATGTTGTTTTCAATTTAGACTTGTTTGTATATATTAAACATTGGTGTGCTGATATTTAGAGGAATTATGTATATATATATATATATATATATATATATATAAACAACTCATCTAAACATCAGCCAAACAATGTTAGATCTGCTTTTTTTTGTTCTTCCCTAGCGGGTTTCGAACTCATGCACCTAAAATATCGTGACACTAAATCGCCTGCACTATATACGACGAGCTAGACTACTCGACCACCTTGGCTTCACTATAATAAATGTTTCAGTGGTCGCGTGTTACCTTTCCTCGTCAGTTTTAATCTAGCGACGTAATACAGTACGTGATATATAAGGCATGAAGATGGTATAACTGTTAAAGATCAGCTGAATATCTATTTTAAAGGATCCTACAAGTTAATGCAAGATACAGTCGAAGAAATAATTATATCTATAAGTACGTTTGAACCAGTGATAACTCTACAACAGATTTATCCATCGGATCACCAGCATTAATGGTGATACATGTCTGTGAAAATTCTGTATATACAACTCGTTTAAAAATATATATAAAAATAGTATTCGTACAGTTATATTTAATACGATAACATCGTTCAGTAATATTAAGTTACGACCATAGCAATGGTCAATAGCCAGACATAAATATGGTTTGAATATTATCAACAAGCTATAAACTTTGGTCACACCTTACCGGATAGCACGAAAGGAGGCCTAACGGATGAAAAGAAAAGTTGTCCGTTGACAAAATTGTTATCAGTTGGGAATCCGTTGATGCACTGACCAAATAAAACGGACGCGTAACGAATGCAACGTACGTCCAACGGACGAGTACCGTATAAAACGGACAACTAACGGAAGCGTACCAGATAAAACATATGAACAAGATATACGAAAAAATTAAAGGCGACAATAATAATACATGTAAAATCTCATAAATATTCAAAATGTTTCTATGTAACTGGTTTTGGTTTGTTCTTCAAAATGCCACTTAAGGGCAAAGTCTGACCTGAATAAGACCTGCTTGATATTGGAGACGTGCCCTTATGTTGAAATCGATTATGAATAATAAGAATTCATGAACCTCAAGAAATTTGACATACCAATAATTGGCATTCCTAACACGAAAATTTCAATTGCCATTTATCTGTTTCAGATCCGTTCATCAACAGTTTTATCCGTTCAACTTCCGGTAGAAGTCCGTTGGTGAATTTGTCAACCAGACCTCCAACGGATGTTTAACGGACAAGTAACGGATACAAAACGGACAAGTAACGGATACAAAACGGAAACGAAACGGAAGAGTACCGTACAAAATAGACGACTACCGGACGTTCAACGGACAATTCATCCGTTGGACGTCCGTTCAAAAATTTGAACATGCTAAAAATTTTCCACCTGACAGAACGGACGTTGTCGGATAAAACGTACGCTAAACGGACACAAAACGGATATGGACTGACGTCTAACAGATAAGAACGGACATCTGACGGACATTAACGGACAGAAAAACGTTATTCGTTAGACATTCGTTCGAGCTATCCGTTAAGATGTTACCGAGGCTTATTGGATAAAAAAAAACCCACCACAGTTCTTATGAAAAGCAAATAAAAACAATTGGTTTGTTTCTTCCTTTCAATTCAATTTAACAAATGCGATGTTCATTTATACCGATTTCCCTCTACATATAACGGAATAAGATTAATTAACAGTATATTACTCTTATGCCAATTCTATTTAACGTGTTTTTCGTACTTGTTTTACATAGCAGTTAGCAAATTATATCAATGATTCAGAACCAAAAGAAAGGAAAAAAACATGTATGGATTTTCTCCTTAACACCATTATTTATAATAAGTTAAAAAAAACATAGTAGGTATCTATAATTAACCTTTGTAGGAGGACGATACTAAGTTCGTTATTTGGAGAAAAACACGAAGAAGTGTCGAAATCCAATGGTATTAAGAGTGTATTTATTGTAAATAAAACACATTAAGTAGTAATAAGGTGAAATTTTATTAAATTCCATGTGAACAGACGTCTAAATCTCTAAAAAAAACTTATTACTTTTGTCAATTATATATACAGCTTTGTGAGAGATTATATTAACAATGGTGTTGTTATGTTTTTTGGCGTGTATACTGATTGTTCGCTTTGAGTACTGTTTCAGATATGAATACGTTTCGTTCGTCTAGCAAAACCTTATAGATATATTTAGCCCAGACAGTAGAAATCCTATTAAAACTCTTGCGAAGCCACTGCAAAAACACCAAATTGAATGCATAAAGGTTTTCTCGTTTTACACCTTACTTCGTTTAAACAAAGAAGATAGTTTTGATGATTTTTTTTTAAACGAATATTAGGTAATTGCGCAAAATTAAATCTCGATAAATATAAACATTTATACATAAATATGAGAGGCAAATTATTGTTTCTTGTTTAGTAAATTAGGGAAACCAGTCCCGAGAATTGCATGCTGCTATTATTTGTGGAATTGAATTTTAAGTCTTTTTTTTATTAATAAGTTTGGACAGAAAAAATATATTTACCTGTTTATTACACAGTAACTATCTAATCCCGTCTAGATTAATGTTAAAATTTTCACGATTACCCCTTTTATTTATAATATAAAAATTTTGCAATATAATTGGTCTACAAAACACGCCTTCTTGTAAAGTATTTCCGTCGGTTTTTTTTATCTAATTTGTTTGCCATTACTAAGTAAAATTTTATATTGTTAATTCTTTATTGATAGGAGCAATGACCAGTATTTACTAGTAAAATGTATGATGTAATAGCATAACGAGACTAGGTCTCATACGAACCAACAAATGCAAATTCTTGAAAATCCAAAGTTGTGAAAACAGCATACTCTATTTCGGAATTTCAGAAACAAAACGGAATATAAATGTATGGCTTTCCCATAATTAGAAGCACTGTTTCCGAAATGATAAAGTACCATAAAATTATCTAAGCATTAGTAAGAAAATTAAACTGGGTATACACTTGAAAGAAACACTATCTGTTGGCTAGATATAACTTGTATTTTTGAATGTTTGTTACGTTTTGTAATGTTTTTAGTATTTTTCACTCTATCTTTCATGACAATTGGGTCGTAAGTAAAATTACTGAAAATATTCATATAGGGTGTAAAAAGCATGCATGTACATATAATTTTAATGTCATATTTTACTAAAACATCCATACATTTTCAAACTGAAATGTATTGCTTTATCTTGTTGTTACTACAGGACGCAAAAAAATCATTTAGGAATATGAGATTTAAAATTCCTTCACAATCATATGATTCACTTATTTTATGCAATTTAGTGGGGCGGCTTAGTACCGAAATTTGACACAATCATGCAAATGATGATACAAGCATAGGATTTGGCACAGACGTTCTTTAGGGTTTACTTTATCATATTAGAGGGGTAGCCAACATGTTTTTGATTTTTTTTCACGGCGGCCTATTGAATTGAAAATTTACATAATTTTGGTCAATAGTGGAGATTGAAAAATAAAGGCAACAGTAGTATACCAATGTTCAAACTCATAAATCAATGGACAAAAAACTAAATCGGGGTAACAAACTAAAACTGAGGGAAACGCATTAAATATAAGAGGAGAACAACGACACAACACTACAATGTAACACACATAGAAACGGACCAAGCAACAGACAAAATCCCACGAGAATAACAAATATAACATCAAAACCAAATACATGAATTTGGGATAGACAAGTACCGTGACACGTCTTATCGCAATGTGAATTTACACTCAAAAATAAGAGAAAACAAACGACACAACGTTAAAATGTAACACATACAGAAACGAACTATAATATGGGGACGAAGTCCCCAATAACAGTAGAAAATTCAATAAAAAGAAAAATTCGGGAAAAATTCGTTTTTCCATTTCAGAAATAAAATACCTATTAAAGAAATAAACAAAAGTAATCAACAATGAAATAATGGAACAATTACGCAAATACTATCTGGGTAATAGATAAATGCAACAGTAGTATTCAGCGGGTTACTAACTTAAACCGAGTGAAACACATCAACTATAAGAGAAGTGCACAAAGTGTGTGTCTGTAACATGAATGGATTAACGCAACAAAAAGTAACATCACAGGTAAATTTCTAGAAATTCAAGACTAGTTTTCTAATTATGTTATTTGATGTATTTAACAACAATATTATTATAAAATTGCGTTAGTAGTGGGGATAGAATTCCTTCCAATCTATATCCGTTCAGAATTACAAATAAAACTTCGCAACTAAATACATGAACGTTGGATAGACAAATACAGAGACACGTCTCAAAACAATTCACACTAAGTAAAACAGTTAAATCGGACAACTCTGTGACCTCTAGCGGCCTATAGGCTATCGAACTTAATGTAGCAATCGACGATATGTCGGCTCTCGACGGAATATAGCGACCGACATTATTAGGGTTTTAAAACAGTCATATTCATGATATTCATAAAACCCAGGAGTGAGTAATCATCCGATATTTGAACGATAGTGATGTTTTATCTTTATTAACAATGACTACTCCATCTTGTAACATTTTGGATACAAAACAAGCAAAAGGGATCATACATTTGATGTTTTTTCCCTGAAAAGACGTCATTTTGAAAATCCAAGATGGCCGCCATGATCGGATGGATTTTTTTTTGTGGCTACCCCTCTATTATGATTACATACACCTAAAGGCATGGTCTCACAAAGTTTCATGCTTGTATCACAATTTGCATGATTTGTGTGGTAAGCTGCTTCACTAATTTAAGGACTGATTAAACTGTATTGTATGCTAAGCTCCAACGACAACAATTGGTGATTATGAAATTGAGTCGTTAAACGGGGATTTTTTACCATCAAATCCCCAGATGATGTCATCGGAACTTAAAGTACACTATTGTTATACCCATTCTAATGAAACTAACAGAAACTAACGTTAAATCATACATTTAAAATCTGTCAACCATCGTCTGTTCCTGCACTCACGTTTTTATGGCATCAATTATGCCATGAAAATTTGTGACGTTATCTAATCAAAATCGTTACAAACGATGTTGCATTAGCATAAACTTTCTTTCTGAGCAAAACGATTGTTACTGTGTCTTACATGTGTTAAATAACGAAATAATGTTCTTTTTTAAATGCATTCAGTGATTGGTAACTAGCATAGTTAATTGGTGCGAATTAGGAGTTCTTCTCAGCTATATTTTTGTGGAACTAATGACGAACTGAAGTGCCTCATTATCCTCATCTTATACATAGGCAAATTTTTCTGGTTTCTGGTTAACACTTGAAACTCAATAATTAAACTTATTTTACTTGATGGGGTTAAACAAAATTTGACAAAACTATTTTACTTTGATCTCGCATTTAGGTGATTGTTACATTCCTGTGTTCGTGACTTATTAAGCTCAACATATTGTTTTTCTGAAATATTACTAACCATAAAATATGTATTGATTGTTTTAAAATGGTGATTGATTCAATCTAGAAAATTCTGAAAACTTCTGGTAAAATGAGTTTAAATTGACTTGTTCAAAGTACATTTTTAATTTTTAAAGCTTTATTTGGATTCGGGCTACTAATGTAGCTTTCTTTGTTTGGTTTTGCTGATATATTTGCCATTATCTCTTTTTTACCCCGGTTTTGTCTGTTCGATTGTTTGTTCTAATATCTGATTTGTGGTTATGTTTTGGATTGTTTTTCTTCTCTTTTTATGTTCGGTAGTTCAGGGAAAATATAATTTGAACAGTCGTACAGAACAAATACAATTGCTAATAGCGTTTAATATATCACTGCGTTCACAATAAAAATTGTATGTATAAAAGATAAACGTTTTACAACGCAGTTCCTAATGTCATACAACCACAAGTTCAAATAGTCATATATTGTCAACCGGACATGTTCCTGATCTTGTATTATATGTTTTTTCCATTATATCTTAATAATAATACTATGATGTAAATATAATCGTAAAGGATACATTAGGAGCAATTGAGAAACAAAGTTAACGAACGGCTAATGCATTGTTTAATTCAATTAGAATAACTAATGGGAAGACATAACATTTCTGAACGAATAAACTGATATTGGCTTTTTGGTCGAAAGTTTTTCTGACAAATTATGATAAGATATTAACGAAATACATTATGTACAGAATGACAACATATAAGATTTGTTAGGGATATGACAATTGGGGTTTTCCGCGTTTATTATAGTAAACAGGATATGTTTTTTAAAGGTCACACTGAAACGCATATAGCTTGAAACATCACAAAATGTATCGTTTAATTTTAGACCTTAACAGCATAATTTTTTTTGTTTCGTTGATTAGGTAATAAAATACCATGTATATCCTTAACCATCCGAATAACAAATACCACGTACATTAATATGTTGCATTTACTGTAGGATTAAACGCCGATGGACTTTTATGATATGTTTGTGAGTGACGTGGTCCAGTTTATACACCATTGAATTCCTTTAAAAAGGCGTTGAATCCTTATAATTCTTTAAAGTTGGAGATAGGGAATATACTAAGCGTAAATTGTATTTTTATGTCATTGAATAGGCCTGGAGCATGAATAGACTTGTTGGTTAACGCAAAAATATGTACTCAATGAAATTTGCTATCTGATAAAAAATAAACTGCAAACACTCTTATTATCATTCAAACGAATGTTTTTGTGTTCATTGTTTTATCTAACGATTAACGTGCAGTGAAAATAAATTTTGTTAACGTTGTTGTTATTATCGCCGCCATCTTGTTTGCATTGGTTACGAAAAGAAGTAACCAACGTCAAGATCAACTGCCGGAAGTTCTATCGACAATCATATCAACGTATTCCCTAATATGCAAATCATATAAGAATAATGCTATATTTTGATTGGATGAGAAACATGGTATTTTTCACCAATTTCTAAATATTGAGATTTTCTTTTCTCTGCCGGGGTATTTATTTGCCATTAGGGAATTCCATGTGCCGGGGTATACCCCTTGTAAGCATGATATATTTGTATAGAATCCATTTAATTCTCTCCATCAACTGAAATCAATAAATCAATATTTCAGTGCAAAAATTCTGATGCGCTTTCATAATAAATTTTGCAATAAAAAACCCTGTAAAGGTTTTGAAACAATTATAGATAAAGACGAAGTGGTAATAAGTTCCTGTGTATTGCATATGTACGGACCTCTATTATAGTTAGTCCAGAAAGTTTCAAGACGCGTTCACACCTCCCATCATGTACTTCAACGCTTGTTTTGCTACTAAAATGGCAGAAGCATATAGTTATCGCTATATCTGTTCTTCTTTCTGTCTGTTATTCCGTTTGGTATTCGAAACATATTGTTTTCGGTTGATAACCAGAGTATCCTTTGCATGATTGAAATGCAACTTTTACAGATAGAAGATAAGGAAAGGGGTAGAAGTCTATTGATTTTGAAGTCAACTGGTCAATGTCAATGTATTTTGTCTCAAAATAGAAACATTACTTTAGATGGTTTCACTAGTAAACCGAAATTGAATTACTCGGCCAAAAAGGTATTATCCCTCTTTAAAATAATTACAAAAATTGAAAAATATTGACGAAAATAAACAATCAGCTTTCAATTCAAGTTAATCTATTTCTAATTCATTTGATCTAATTCAAATAGATTTTCTTGCGGTCATTCAAGGTAAAATAAGATGGAGTTAATCTACGTGAAACATAATAGCCCGCCTTGAATATAATAGATCCACCCCTCTAAATAAAATCCAACTATAATTAATCGGTTTCGAACATTGTAGTGACCCGTTAACTGTCCGAATCATTTTACAAGTTAATCTATCAAGCATAAAAACAATTTATGTGATATAGATACAATGGATAAGCGTTGATTCTTGAACAAGAAACCATGAGCCCGGAGGGCGAATGGTTTGTTTTTCATGAATCAACGCTTATCCATTGTATCTATAACTTAAACTATTGTGTTAATATCTTTTAAAAATTAACGCCTATTCTTAATTAGAAGGTGTTGTAAGTGAGTTTAAGTAACCATGTTATCGTGTCAAACAATTCATTACAATAAATTGAATATCACAATTAAATGGCTAAAACAGAAATAAAAATATATTATAACACAACACGTCTGTCCTTAAAGATCTTCATACTATCAGGAATCTGAATATTGTCAGTTCTTTACAAAATAAGATATATTCGAACTTATTTCTATTAAAATTGAAAATGGAAATGAAGAATGTGTCAAAGGGAATACAACCCGACAAAGAACATTCTAATTCTAGGAACATCACGATTTTCTAGCATAAACATTTACGAATTAACAGTTGTAAAATTATGTAGTAAAACAGATGAAATCATATTATTTTAATTTTAAAAAAAAACAAACGTGGACAAATCATGAGAATGTAATCAGTTTTGTTTGCCAACAATAATCCAAAAAAACGACCAAACTCGCTTTTATTACACAAATTATCCACAATAACATAATAACATACAATACAAGAACAAAAACTTCAAAAGTAGAGAATAGGAACAACAAAGATAATTCAGGGATTCGAACCTAAAAATACAAGTCCGTACCTTAAACTCATTTATCTTACCATGAAACCTCGTGGATACCTATTCATACTATTCGTTTTTTTTTGTGTGTCTGTTGTACCGATGTTTATCATACATTCATTTATATATATAAAATAGACATTAAATCGTAACCGATTGTCAGCCCAGAGGTTTTGTCGATATGTTGATGTCAGTAACACGTATCAGAATTCATGGACGGGTTCGAATCCCAGTGAAAGCATATAGAAATCACAAAAATGAACAGGAAGTTTTAAAAACAATTCCATTAGTGAAAAGAAATCAGTTAATTAGTCAATTCAAACTTAATGAAATTAGGCACACAAAGGAAACAAAAGAATCTAATATGGTGAGCCCATTTCAGCGACTTTAGGAAGCGTTGATTCTAGAAAAAGAATCCACGGTAAATGAATAGACTGACGTCACCACAATGGTTTAAACCTGTATAATGTCAAATTGTATCGATTGAATTTAAGTAAAACACATATTAAAACTGAAAATTACAATCTAAATAAAATATATTGTCAAAATAAAAACACAAATATAGCGTTCATGCCGAATACAGAACACAAAATGTGTTCCAAGACTTTAAATCAAAATTAGCACTTTTACAAATACATCTCAAAGTATGGTAGTTCGACTTACAACTACTAATGATATCAGTGCCTGTCACCACTCAAATTGTGCATTTGATAAGAAGTCATGGCCAGGTGTACTCGATATAACATTATGTGATAGAGTTTGTAATTGACTTGCAACAGACTGATAGTTTTTTCTGGTACTCCGGTTTCTGCAACTAATTAACCATTACTAGACCTAATATTATGAAATAACTCTTTATACCATTTAGCTTTCAGAATATTTACTCATTCATTTAGTATAGGAAAATTATTTCGATTACCCTGGCATTCCTTTTCTAACATAATAGTGCGTTTAGCATTACATTTGTATTGTAAGTTTTTAAATTTCCTGTTTACAAAACTTTGAATTTTTCGAAAAACTAAGGATTTTCTTATCTCAGGCATAGATTACCTAAACCGTATTTGGCACACCTTTTTTGGAATTTTGAATCCTCAATGCTCTTCAACTTTGTATTTGTTTGGCTTTATAACTATTTTGATATGAGCGTCACTGATGAGTCTTATGTAGATGAAAACGCGCGTCTGGCTTACTAAATTATAATCCTGGTACCTTTGATAACTATTAGGCGATGGTTGTGTTGTTTACCTGTGTTGTTAGTTGGACGATGTTTGGTAGGTATCTGCAAAAGGAAGTGATTGTACGAAGTCAGGATTATGACAGTTGTTCCCCAATCGTTTGATGTGTTTGCGATTTTGTTTTATTCCTTGGAGTTCGGTATTTTTTATATTTTTACTTATATTGTGTTATCATTTGGACGGTATACAAATCTTGGCATAATATTTTTATGATTTGTAATGCAATTACTACAAGATCTTAAAAATAGATGCAATCACCTTCAGTTTATGTATATCATAATTTGTTGCTTCACAATGACAAGTATGCTTTAACAATCATAGTAAGGAAAATGAAATGATTTGTGACACCTAATTGAAATAGTTCTTTTATACTCTATTCAATTCTTAATGACCTCATGCAATACGTTTTTTTTTTAATATCCAGTTCGAAATGAATTACTTTTTTCAGGCAACAAATGTTTCAGAAAAGTTTGACCATTAATCTTTTAAATTCTTCTTTTTGGTATTCTTCCATTATCTTATATAATATATAATTTCCGTATAAACGAAACACAAAACAAAATGAAATAAAATAAAATGACACCTTATTCAATAGTTCGCATTGTTTTTTTTCTGTATGTAAATTATGTACCATTGGTTTACAAAGATGTATTAGTATTTCTACCCTGCAGATTAAAGATAAACATGTTCGATGATTAAAAGATGTAATGTATAATCCTCCGTTGTCATCGACAATCAATTTCCTATATCATATGCCTTATTTTTCTTTACAAGTTAATGCTTTATTGTTTAATTACAATTTGGATTAATTGATTAGCTGAAATATCATTTGAAGCTTGTGTCAGATAGTATTCAAGATTATACTGGACAAGAAAAGCTAGTAATGAAAAAAACATCGGCAACAATAGCATATTATACTGATTTCGAAAGACTATTGATCGCATACACTATCTAAATACTTTCAAATTTACTAAACTGTATTTACATTATTGTCTTTGTTTTTTAAAGGGATCACAACTGTCCCAATAGCCGTTCTGATCAGAGTCATTTAATCCATCGTTAGCAACACTTACGCAGTTATCACACATATATCCTGCATTGTCACCATTAGCATTAAACTGGGGGGGGGGGGGGGGTGGAAATAAGTAGACCATTGTCTAAAACATCTACAATAACTAGAATAAGGATGGATGGTGGACGGAACAATGGTAACAAATGTCCAGTCCTGCAGTTACGAAGTGTATCTGATATAAAACCACCCATATATTGTATATAATAATATTTTTAAAATGTTTTGTCCTATTTGAGGTATATTTTAGTAATAAGGGTATGATAAGATTTTACTTTTTTAATTTGATATCAGATCAAAGGTTTAATATACACATAATTCGAGTTAACTCTTATTTATAAGACTTTTGAAAAAAAATATATTAATAAACTGTAAATTTAAAAGTTAATGCAATATTTAAATAAATACGTCTATGCGATATTTACATTAATGAGAACAGTGATTTCAGATTACGCCCTTTACGGTTGTCAACTAGAATGTTTCATATCGCATTTGATTTTGTTTTTAATAACTGTTTTATGCTTTACGGAAATAAGTGCACAAATTGATGATTTCCCGATTTCTCTAATGAGATACCAATCAAAGAAAGACAACTCTACTATAAAAAAAGCCATCTCTTGACTATTGAATGATTTTATTTGATCAAATTGACAATAACCAACTGTCTGTGTTCTATATTATACATGTTATATAAAAGTTGTTAAGTTTGCTAGATTTAAAAAAAATATTTTGTCTTTTAAAAGAAAAGAATGAAAACTTACTTTGTCAGCATGTTACTGGTCTGGCCTACTGACAGGAAGACAGTTGTCACGAACGTCATTGTTTGTATAAGTTCTATCGCAGCTATGTACATACATGTACGGAAAGGTATATTGATATGATTTTAATGAGAGTATTTTTGTTTATTTCATTCTTACCGTCACCACTTTTATGTTTAACTACACCGCAGTGAAAATAAAACAAGCAAAAATACGAAATTCTAATGCAAATGCAATAGATCTTATCGAAATCAAATCCGCATCCTTGTCCACAGATTTGGTTTAAACTACAGTTATCCTGAATTATTCACATTAATTGTGTACCATTTAAGTGAGTTTTTGGTAGGAATTTGGTTATATAAAATTGAGCATGGAAATGGGGAATGTGTCAAAGAGACAACAACCCGACCATAGAATAGACAACAGCCGAAGGCCAACAATGCTTATTTCGTTGGGCCAGAAACTTCAACTGAAATACCCCTTTTTCGTAATTTTCTGGAAATATAATACAATGGTTACGTACTGGTCGAGTAAAGGTCAATTAAGAGTTCTGATTGTTCAGTATGGTTCAGACTATAGTCGAGTAATTTCTAGTAAAATTCAGACCAGTTCAGACTGGTCGAATAAACATCAGTACAAATATAGGCCATTTCAATCTTTTACTGGTTTGTGGTAATATTTGAGACGAAAAGATAGCATTATCTTAAGCTTGAACTCGACTGTACTGACTTTTACTCGAACATTCCGAAATTTAAAAAAGCCAGACCTTTATTAGCTTGTAGTGTTGTCCATTGACTTTTGTACTTTCTTTGCTGTTAATATTATTATTAGTGGGAACAAAAATGGGAAAGGATGCACTTTCACAATTACCATTTTATGTCCCCTTTGCCTGGCGACTGATGCATAAAAATATGTATATACATACTTTTTTTATATAGGTTCATCAGTGAAAATATACTTGTGATTATATATTTGATTATTAGTATTTTTGTTACATATTATATATTTTCCTATAAAGGATACTTGGTCAAGGTCTAGAAATGGTGGACAAACTTAGATGTTTAGACAGTAGTTTCTTTTAATCTAAATCATGCAGAAAACTAAACATTGAAAATTACTTTACTATTCAAAGTCACTTACTGGACCATGGTATTGGGCTAAGGTATAAATAAAGACAACAGTAGTATGGCCCTTGTTGTTGGTTTTTTTTTAATTTTTAGTTCATTTATATCTTTTGGAGTTCAGTGTGACGTCCAGTTTTATTGCACTGGGACAAAATTTTATTAGGGGCCAGCTGAGGTCCACCTCCGGAAGCATGACGTTAAATCTCTCTCGCTCTCTCGTATCCTTATTATCTCGATAGAGGTGCTCAGAAGATTTTTCTAAAGATTAAATAAAATCCATGTGAAAGAATTTTTGAAAAAACATCTAGAACATGTACATTGTGTAGCTTCATTTTACTAAGTGCTGTGTAGAAAAACATAATGAGTTCTTATAGGTAAACACAAAAAAGGGAAAAACATTACGACATGACGAATATTGCCAGTCTGCAAGGAATGTTGATCACCGGGCTTGCAATACCGTCGGGAACGAAAAGTTTACCAGGATGAAAATCGACAAAGCACAACGAAACAACAGTAACTGTTGATGTGCTATTTTCCCAGTACATACACATACATACATTGAAGTATGTCTTCTGTAACTATTCAGATGGTTAAATAAAGATCTATAAAGACAAACACAGGTCAATCATTGTTATGTGCCTAAGTTTCTTTTTGACGCTTCTTTGATTTTATCTTCATTTTAGTATATTTCATGGTGCTTTTGTTAATAATAACATTTATTAAAATCGAGGTGTCTCTTTAATTTTGTTAATTTCATTTGTTTTACATATCAATCATGATCATCATTAAGAGTCCAAAAATTTAGATGAAGCAATAAATTTATCGAATAATTTTTCGAATGCTTTTAGTACCCGTTGCATTCTGGGTATTTGAGAGAAAGGTACAACCCATTGAAACCCGGGTATTTGTGTGAAAGGTATATGACTAAGAATGAAATACATGATAATATAAATAAGGGAGTAAAGAATCACTAATAATAGGTCAAAACATACAAAATATAGATACATCTATCCTGTTTTGAATTTTTAATAATTATATCAAATTCATTCCCATATTACATATGTAAAATTTTCGGTTTTCAAAATTTAATGCACAAAACAAGTACCAGGTGTCGGTAAGTAGAACATATTCGTGTTTATTTTCAAATAACATCATAGATCATATTTCATGTATTTATCAATAACATTCCAAGAATTATATGTGTATCATTTTTTTCCTGTAAATCACTAAACGATCAATACAATAATACATGTATATGTTTTATCGTTTGATTCTGCCTTTAAAACAACTTTTTTTGTCATCTAATGCATTTGATAAAGAAGGAATATTTCGAAATAGTTCAAGTTAATCCTTAGACATAAAAACAAACCATTCACACAATATATATTGTATAAGTTTGAAAGATGTCACCCTCCCCCTTTCCATCGAAGAATTGTTTAAACCAATTCAGAGTTTTTAAAAACTATTAAATGTATAAGATATGACCTACAGATTGTGGTTGTTAGACTTAGACTAATGATTGTTGAAGGTAATCGTTTGATTTCTGTGAATTAGAATGTTTTATGGTTTGGAGATAGATCTTACTTTTCTGTTTGGCAATGGATGCCTATACGGTGGATACACGCTTAAATGATTATGCAAAATTTAAAAAGTGATAATAAATATAGAACAAGAAGATTTTGTGAGATTGTCAATACGACCACTGTCTATCCAACTTCAAATGCAGTGGGTGTAAACAATTGTATGCAGCAGTTCAGCCTTTTATAGCTTTCAATATTCCTTGAGTTTATCATTGTTGAAAGCTATACGGTAGTTAATCTGTAATTGTTTACATCTATGTCCTTTTTGTCTCTTTAAAGTTGTCTCATTGAAAATTATAGCTCATCTTTTTTTATATGTACAATAAAGTGAAAGTAAACAGTTCCTTACAATGTAACCTGCTTTCATCGACTACGATAATTTTTGATACGATTTTGCTTAGTCATGTTATTCGCATTCCTTACTTCTTGTTTATTTTTTATGTATGTGTATTCTACATTGGCTAGAGGTATAGAGGCAGGGTTGAAATCTCAGAAAACATGGTTAACCCCGCCGCATTTTTGCACCTGTTAATTTATATGTTTTGGAGTTTAGTCTGACGTCCATTCACTGAACAAGTACACCTTTTATTTAGGAGCCAGTTGAAGCCCGTCTTCGTGTGTGGGATTTTCTCGCTGTGTTAGTGTACCATAGGTGACCGTCTGACTTTGGGCGGGTTGTTGTCTCTTTTACATATTCCCATTTCCATTCTCAATTGTATTCTGATTGTATGTGTTAATCTAAAGTAATGTTGTCATCATCTTTGAGTAGATAACTTCATTTGTACTGATTTTGATGAATGTTAATAATTCTAAGCAATTGTTTAATATATGTGTAAACGAGGCATATAATAATTCCAGTAATCAAGATTGAATAAGCATTGACAATGTAAAATGAAATTTGTCCTTACCCAACTCATGTGCATGTGCTTGTCTGAGGTAAGGCAATTCGAAGACAGATGTCAAAAGTTAGTGTTTTCTGTCATTTGAGTGATTTAATGTTGATATATAGCAGTATCTATTAAAAAAATCGTTGACACAAAATATATTTTTTCCTTTTAAAAGAATAAAAACAAAAAATTAGTCAGGTAAGTTCATTTCTTTACGAAATTATTGGTAACCTTTAAAAGAACAATACTTAGATATTCATGTTTTCTTTCTCCCAATTTGTAAGAACGTCATTAAACCTATAATAAAATTGCCAGTTGTAAGAATAATATATTTGAGTTGATAGTTGCACCAAACTTTTAGTTACGAAACGGAATTCTGCTAGGATCTTGCACCAGCAACCAGTTCACAGCTGCTTATTCCCATGTTTTTGGTACCTTCAGATGTTTGTATTAAAAATATAAGTTCTCTTTCAGAGCCATTCTCTGTAAGGACCAAAATTAGTGTTCACACCTATGTCACAGATTTTTACCATTCTTTGTACACATACTACATAACTAATATACTTAACAAATAACACTTTAAAAATTGATTTTGGGCTTTGTTACTATGGAAATGGCGGCCATTTTGATTTTGGGCTTTTTTTTCAATGAAAATTCTAAAAAATTTCCTAAATATCAATGCTTATTTTCCCTTAATCCTGACAGTAAATGATGCAGACAATTATCACATATAAAAGCTGTTACCTTTGCCTTTCTAAAGATATATCACATATTTGGCTGACAATTGTGTACATATGCTTATTTTCTATTGGAGAAGGGGGTGATTCTGACATCTAAATAAAAACCAAATTTCACCAAAATTCATTGAAGCTTTGAAAAAATTTCCGAGATAGTTTTTTGAAAATATTGTCAAAATCATAAAGATAAACCCCCCATTTAAAAATTAAAAAAATTCAGGGATGTGTTTTTTGATTTAAGAAAACAAATGTGGATTGAAAACTTGAAAAAATCAACTATGTGTCTATGAATTATCTCCCCTTTATGGTTCTTCTTCATTGAAAACATAAAGAAACAACAGGAAGTACAAGGGTTAATGCCCAAAATAAAGTGCAGACGAAATGCAGACACTGATAAAACCATTATAATGTTGGTAAAAATAAGATATATCAAGGTAGATAGTACTATGGAGTGCAATTTCTCTCCAAAGTTTGTGGATTGTGATGAACTCATTTGATGAACCTCTTGCAAAACACTGAAACAGTGAAACACAGGCAGTACATACATGTACCAAATGTTTGCTATTTTTTCTGAGAATGGTCTTAAACCATCAGTAGCTCTAGATCATCACATCAATATTATATTTCAATTAAATGAAGAAGAAAAAACAATTCAAATTGTGCACGTCGCGTGTTATGCCAACAAAAAGTTTTCATCCAGATATTGACCACATCAAGGATTCTGGACTCAAGTCGTTACCTTACAGAACTAGCCTTAAACTAGCAAGTAGTGGACCGAAGGAAAAGGATTTTATTCATCTTATTAACTAGACAAGAAGGTGAGTAATGAAAATAAAATGAAATTGACATGACCCCCCCTTTTTCCCCTTTTATAGTTAGGATTAGTTTATGTAATATTTAGATTTTCATAATTATCATTCATCCTTGATTATTTGTTAAACATTCTCAATTACTTTTAATGAAAAGCAGGAGCACTTTCTATGTATTTATTTAGTTTCAAAACAGATATATAATTTACAATGTACCTCCTTTCATGAGTGTAAGAATTGGGGTCCTCTAATTTTTATGTATTATTTACTTTTTACACATTTTCTAAAACAAATACTTATTCTGTACAATTCTAAGGAAAATGATTTTATAATTAAAATGTAGATTTCTGTAGTAATTTGATTTCTTTTTAATGTTTGTCCTTCATTCCGAGATTTATAAACTATATTGTCAGTGGCGGATCCAGAAATTTTCATAAGTGGGGCCCACTGACTGACCTAAGAGGGGGGCCCGCTTCAGTCATGCTTCAGTGATTCCCTAGATAAGCAACCAAATTTTTTCCTAAAAAGGGGGGGGGCGGCCCCCTGACCCCCCCCCTAAATCCGCCTCTGATTGTATTACCTTATTTTGTTTTCCACAGTTATTCTTCTTCCTTTGGCATCCTATTATTCTCTTTTTTAATTATGATCAATTAATATGTGTGCTTATTTATCTCCAATTATAATGTTCATAATTATTTTTTAATTCAATAATTTGCTTATAATAATTATTCTTTGTTTGGTAAACCCTATTCAGCTTCTTAAATGATGTGTTCATGGTTTAATCTATTATTTTTTACAATTTATGAATTATTTGATATTGATTCCAAACAGTACTTTAGCTGTAAAATTGTCAAAACTTTAAAACTCCTATTTACATAACACCATTGTTGTGAATATAAATATTTGATTTGCATTCAATATCTAGCTCCCCACCCCCTGACCCAAGATTAGATGTGAATTCTATATCCCTCCTCCCCATCTCTGAGATTTGATCAGGTTTTTAAAACATCCTAAATAAGGAATATCTTTTAACAATGGTTTGAAGCTGTAAATAACCAGCTTCCCCAAAAAAAATATATTGAAAAAAAAATTGTATGATGATAGAAAATAGATGAGTACTCTGTTGCAAATAAAATCTGTGTATGGTTTATTACCTTTCACTTTAACATATGAATAATTGGTATGCAATCTTACAGCTAATTTCTTAATGCATGTAGAATAAAATTTTGGTTAGCCTGCTTGCTTTGTTTTGTATATTGTACACTCATAAGGATAACACCCAATTAAATTCAAATATGATATACAGGTTAAACTATGCCAATATAAATTGTTTAAAGATGTCATTCTTATTTATAAAGCTTGTATAAACAATTATACAAACAAAGCAAGCAAGAAAACCAAAGTTTTACTTTGTAAGCATTAGGAAATTAGCTGTAATAAATCTTGAACAGCAATACATGTATAGGTTAACACAGAACTTGTTTCAATGTTTAACTGTAGTTTTATAAATAATTGCTATCATTTTTTCCAGCATGTTGTACTTTGTTTCTGAAGAAAATAAGAATAGATGTCAATGATTCAGTACTTGAAGAGGGAAATGAGGTAATAATAATATATTGTTTAAAAGTAATCCTTGTATCTTCACCAAAGGTTCAGCATGTGTTTAGCAATAATACTATGATATACAGGTACATATTTGTCATACAAAGTCTTCACAAACAAGGATAGAGACTTATTGCTACATTCCCTGAGTCAGGTAGGCTAGAAAAATATATATTAGAGAGTCTTGTCCTTTTCACAAATTGCACCTATTTAAATTTATTTAAAAAGTTATACTTAACTGTATCATAATAAATTTTTTTGTCTATGAAAAAATAATCATTTTAACAAAAATTACAAACCTTATTTGCTGTTTATATTGCTGATTCTTATTTTTATTCTCCATTTAAATAAGCTGAATCAATTTAATTGTTGTGTAAATAATTATTATTCTTACATAATCAAAATTAAATTTACTTCCACTAAATAGAAAATATTTTGTTAAACTGATAATGCCTTATATATTTAGTAAGATACAATGAAGGGAATTAATTGCTGTTTAAAATTATATTTTGCAAATTAATTTTTATTACGGGCAAATAGTTCAGCTTATTATAGATGCTGTTAGTATTATAGATCCTGTTAGTATTAATTAAAATTTATTTTACAGGTTAAATAAACAAGTAGAAAAGGGGATTTGCCAACATATCCAGAAAAGATGGAAACAACAGAAGATGTATGTTATCAGACCACATCAACCCACTTTAGTAATTTTTTTATTCTCCCAAAAATGTTTGCCAAATAATTTATCCCTGTATTTCCCCAAAACAATCCATTTAAGAAGATTCTATTTATACTAAGAACTATAATCAACTTTGTATTTATGCAATTGCTGAGCAATGCTATCTAACATCAAGACAGATTCAGATTCAATATTTTATTATAGTCTCACTACTTGAAATTCATATACAGTACATACAGAGTATATAAACAATATAAGACAGCCAATATACAAATATAAAACACAAGTAACAAGACATCTAACATAAGCGATATTTTCCATATTAACAAAGTTCCATAACTCATCAGTTAAAAGGTAAAAATTTGTCACAATCCAAAGTGCTGACATCCATTATTCCTGAGGTTGTGTAATCATTGTAATAAATCTTCCTTTCTCAATTTTATTCTTTAAAGAAATTTTATCAATGCAGACTGTTAATGAAAAGGTGTACAGAAAGCAAATGTTATATCAAAAATAATCATAAAGTGATTGCATATAATTGAACTCCTAGAAACTATTACTGGCAAAAATAAAAAGATATTTTTGCTGAATTGTTGCCAATGAAAATTATCTCTACTAGAGATCAAAGAACATAGAAGTAAACAGTATAGGTCAGCCATGATCACTCAAACATGTCAGAGTCAATATTTTATGTGCCCATAACTGAGTTATATTGTAGTAAGTTACAAATGTTCCTCAGTTTTTTCTTTTTTCTTTTCAAAGCCAGATTTATTTGACATATTCCTTAGAATTAACCAGGGGAAATAGCAATTCAACATGACGTCATCAGAAACCTTATATTTTTCAGAGTGATGTAACACAGGCAAGAATTTAAGTGAATGAAACAGCATCACTTCTAAAAGTAGCATGGAATTTTTATCACAGGTATTATTTAGACAGACAGATTAAAAAGTGTTTTGCCTTGTAAATCAACAACAACAGTTTCTCAATCATTATTTTAAAATTGTGTTTAAACATTTTACTGAACCCCTTCAAACTAGCTATATATAGAATCGCCATTTTTTTTTGGCAAAGGGGGGGGGGAGGGTATTTTTTATCTGATAAACAATCTGTTGTCCAGTTCCAGTCAAAAAGATTTGGGAATCTTAACTTAATACCAAAATTTTAATGCTTACAAGTGATTATAACATCAATTGGCCAAAATTAGAGCCAAATTTTTCTTTTAATTAGAAATATCTATGCAATAGGGAGAAACATGACTCAGAAACATTACTTTTCTATAACTTTTTATAAATTGCTTATTTCTTGACCCATTTCAATGTGATTTTATTCTTGAATTTCGGGGCTTCTTTCATGTGCTGAATCTAAACATGTATTAAGTTAAGGGATTTTGGGTCTCTTTTTTTAAATGGGTCCATTGAGGGTCCAAAATTTAACTTTGTTTGATTTTATCAAAAATTGAATTATTGGGGTTCTTTGATATGTCAAATCTAACTGTCTATTTAGATTTTTAGTTGTGGGTCCCGTTTTCAAATTGATCTACACTAATAAGGTACCAAGGGTCTAAAATTAAACTTAATAAAATTGAGAAAGGAAATGGTGAATATGTCAGTTTGATTTTACCAAAAATTGAATTCTTGAGGTTAATTGATAAGCCCAATTTAACTGTATATTTCAATTTTTAATTTTTGGTCCCGTTTTCAAATAGGTCTACATTAAGGTCCAAAGGGTCCAAAATTAAACTTAGTTTGATTTTTACAAAAAAAAATTTAAGGGGTTCTTTTACATGCTGAATTTAATCATGTATTGTGATTTTTGGGCCCTGTTATCAAATTTGTCCATATTGAGGTTTAAAGGTTCCAAAACTGTTTAATTTCATCAAACCATTGAATTCCTGGGGTTCTTTGATATGCTCAATCAAACTGTGTATTTAGATTTTTGATTTTGGGTCCCATTTTCAAATGGGTCTACATTAAGTTCCAAAGGGTCCAAAATTAAACTTAGTTTGATTTTAACAAATATTGAATTCTTGGGGTTCTTATATATGCTGAATCTAAACATGTGTTTAGATTTTTGATTATGGGCCCAGTTTTCAAGTTGGTCCACATCAAGTTCCAAAATTTAACTTTGTTTGATTTCAACAAAAATTGAAATCTTGGGGTTCTTTGACATATTGAATCTATTTAGAGTTTGGATATTGAACCATTTTAGCTTAATTGTCAAATGTTTAATCACAATCCAAATTCAGAGCTGTATCAAGCCTGGTTCTGGCTATGCAAATTGGTTAAGAAGAAATTATATGCCCAAGACCTATTATGGTATACAAATGTCCTCCGTCTGTCTGTCCAGTGTAAACATGTCGCACCATAACATTAGAAGGACTTTTCCAAATTTCATGAAACATAATATAGTTGTTACTTATAATGGTCAAAATGATCTGTATACGTTTTGATACAAATAAGATTAAACCTTTTCGAGCTACAGGACTTTGTAACTAAAACAGGGGGGTGGTTTTTTTTCACATGTCGCGCCGTATCTCAAAAATGATTTATGATGATTGCTTAAAACTGTACACACTTCTTAGTTATGTTAATCTAAAGATCTGTTTACTTTTTGGTGATGATTCAAAATGTTTATATTTTAGAGTTATTGAGTTTTCTGGTATAACAGTTTTTTTTTGCACCTGTCGCGCTGTATCTCAGAAAATGTTGATGATTATTGCATAAAACTTATACACTTAAGACAAAGGGCGTATCATACACTCATGGCGCAGCAGTTTATTGAGTTCATGTCTGACATGTTGATGACCGATAGACAAACGGACAACAGTATGCCACAGTAGCATGTAAATGATGTATAAAAAGTGCATAAATAATGCACTCAAAAGTTAACCATGAAAGAAACAAAACTATCTTTTGAATTTTGTGTAAGCATCAATCATTAGGAAAAAATTATTTAAACTAGTAAAAATTGCTTATATCTAATATTTGATTAAGTTTGTAAAATAAAATACTTTCTTTTATTTAGAAATAATCCAGCAGTTTCCAGATTATGAATTTCACCATGTTAATGAGTTTTACCAGCAGTTAGGATGAGGTGTTTTTCAGAAGAAGAAATGAGTTTCCTAGAATATGTATTCTAAAAGTTCCAAATCTGTTTATTGTAATAGATTACTTGAAATAATGAAGAAAATTATTACAACTGTTTTTCCACAAAATATAGAAGATGTCCTTCATTCACTGACAATGTAATTAAGTTCTAATAACCAGGAACAGAAACCTCAAGTATTACCAAAAGGTTCATTTGGTTCTTTTGTTGATTCATTGGAAAAGGCTGAATCTTAGCGCCACAAAAAAAATACTGTCATTCTAGACACAGACCATGTTTTATAATCAAGTTTATCAGATGCTTCCAGACATATCTGAGAATAAATATTATGTGACATCTAGCTGCAAAATAAAACTGATTTCAAGTTTTCTGTCAATCACTTTTGTTAATGCCAATTATTTTGTCATAGTCGCATCTCAAGTTGCATGTTTTACCTGTAACCTCTAGAAATGTATCCAACTGTTATACAAGTGAGTGGTTTAACTAGCTATAAAACCAGGTATAATCCACCATTTTCTACATTAAAAAAAGGTCTGTACCAACTCAGTAATATGAGAGCTGTATTGCTGGCTCATCTTCATGTTCTACTAAAGAATTGTCCATTAGATTGACTAAAATTCTGTCCGCAGTGAAAGAGGGTCTTCAGAAATACTGTGAAACTGTTTACTCGCGTAGTGGTATTAACCATATGTGGATTCTTAAAAATTCTAAAGAACTTCTAGACAATTTTAAATCTCAGTCTTTTTCTGAAATTAGTTCCATCAAAACTTTTGATTTTTCAACCCTGTATACCACCATTCCCCATGTGAAATTGAAAAATCGCCTTAAAGAAATAATTCACAATGCCTTTCAACATAAAAATGGTAGCATACGCTATAAATTTATTACTTTGGGATTTCATAAGGCATATTTCGTAAATAGTGACAAACAAAAGGGTAAGATATGCTACTCAGAAGAACAAGTGGTCAGTATGCTGGAGTTTCTTATCGACAACATATTTGTTGAGTTTGGAGGTAGACTTTTCCAACAAATTGTCGGCATTCCTATGGGAACAAACTGTGCGCCTCTTCTTGCCGACCTCTTCTTATTTTCATATGAATCGGAGTTCCTCCAGACACTTGTAAAAAACAAGAGAATCAAAGAAGCCAGATTATTTAATTTCACTTTCAGATATATTGATGATGTTCTTTCCATAAACAATCCGAACTTTTCTGATTGGGTTCCATTAATATATCCCCCAGAACTAGAGATTAAAGAAACAACAGACACGGCTTCCTCCGCCTCATTTTTAGACTTATATCTCGAATTTGACTTACACAGTCATCTCAGTACCAGAATCTATGACAAACGAGACGATTTTAATTTTGAAATCATAAATTTCCCCCACCTTAGTAGCAATATACCAACTTCACCTGCATATGGGATATATATTTCCCAACTTATTCGATATTCAAGAGCTTGCAGCTCCTACTCAGACTTTGTAATACGTCATCAGTGTCTGAGTAGAAAGTTGATGAAACAGGGGTATGTCAAAGAACGTCTCGTTCTTTTCCTAAAAAAGTTCATCGGAAGGTACCAAGACCTTGTTGATAAATATTCCGTATCAACTTCTCAAATAATACACGATGGTCTTGATGTATAGATTCTTCGTACTGATGTTGTTTATCATCTTAACAACGTGTTTTATAGTTCTTTCATTTGTCTTTGTTCTATTATTAATATTACTTTTACTGTTAAATGGTTTCATGTGATATCCGTTTCACGTGGCTCGGTACTTATACATCTCGTCAATGTGTTTGTATTGGCTTTCATTTTTTTGTGGTTTGTTTTGTATTTGCGACTTTTTGTATTTCTTTTGTTCTTATAACGTGACTCTGTACTTTAAAAGATCCCGTCAATATGATATTGTTCTATTATATGTCATTATGATATATTTCTATTATGAATTACAATAAACGTTGAACCACAAACGTCAAAATCATTCAATCGCGTAGTGGTATTAACTATTTTTGGATTCTTATAAATTCTATATATAACTTTTGGACTAGTTTAAATCTCGGTCTATTTCTTAAATTTATTCTTACATACTTTTGATTTTTTAACCCTGTATGCTAACATTCCCATGAAAATTTTAAAATTGTTTGTACGCACATTGAACGACAAATTTATGTGACGTATAAAATTTTCTGACGTCAGACACTCAATAAATGTGTTCGTAGATAGTAGATGTTTTTGTGTTCTGTTAAATTGTTCCTTTTAAAATTGTTAAACGATGATGACTGATGTACCAATATTTTGACTATTATATTTATTGTGTCTGTTTATTTAACGCATCAATGTTAAAATATCGGAAATTGATGAGACTGTCATTACAAAAGTGAGAGGGTTAGCGCTATAGAACCAGGTTTAATCCACCATTTTCTACATTTGAAAATGCCTGTACCAAGTCAGGAATATGACAGTTCTTGTCCATTCGTTTTTGATGCGTTTTGTTATTTGATTTTGCAATGTGATTATGGACTTTCCCAATTGATCTTCCTCTAAGTTCAGTATTTTTGTGATTTTACTTTTTATTCATTCTTTTGACATGTTTTAGCTTTTGATTTTGCCATTTGATAAGGGATTTTCCATTGTGAATTTTACCTTACTTTCATTTTGACCAAATCACTACTTTCACTTTAAACAATTTGTTTTTTCAAATGTTTTACTTTTTTCAATATATATATGCAACTGATAGGACCAATTAAATAGTAAACATTTCAAAGAAAACAGTAGCCAGAATACTTAGGAAGAAATACCCCATATAATAATTGGGAACTATATTCAAAGGCCATGGAAAAAGGGAATTAATTGTGGTCTGAAGCCAACTGCAATGTTCTTTGTAATGTGTTTCCATAGCAACTGTTATTGATATTTATTTTGAATAATATTAGTTGTGTATCAAAACAATTCCTAATCAGTATGGTTTTACAAAGTTAAATAAGAAAAACTTTGAAATTGACAAATATAACCACTTATTTTCTTTTAATCTGCACAATGCAATTTCAAGTTTTGCCAAATTTCAGAACATTTTGAACATTTTTTTTTTTTCAAACAACAAAAAACACACAGCCAATTTTTTTCTTGGTGAAAGAGTAATATATGAAGATCATTTTGGAGGCATAACAAATAAATCTGACGTTGGGATAAAAAATAAAATCATTTTGAAATTTACTAAAAAATGCCTTTTTCAGCAGTTTGAAAAAATGCAAAATCAGCACTTTTCAGATACAAGTTTTAATGTTTTGAATGGGTTCAAGACAATGTCTGTTTACTTTAATGTGTTATTTCAGACCTTCACTTGTTCAGTATACCTATGATTTAGGCTAAAAATGTATATTTGTTAAAAATAATGAAGTTGAAAAATGATGCATTTTGAGATTTTGCTACTCTGTTACTGGGCTTATATATATGGGACCTGTAACCATGGCAACCGAAACCCCAAAAACAAAAATGAAAGTTATTTTTGTTATCAGGGCATCATATGGGCTTAATATTGAAAAGATATTGAAAATCTGTGACATTGGTGTGAACAGTCCCTTGAATTTCTTTGGTTTTTACAGAGAATGACTCTTAAATCTTATTCGGTATGCGAGGGACAAGATTTTTTAGAATGTGGATAGTGTGGTATCAAGTAGATGTGCCTGTAGAAATGTAAGGCAAATTTGAAATCGTTGCTGCCATACACATATATTTAATGATTGTTATAATATATTGTGCTTAACATTTTCATATATTGTGTATTATTTTAATATAATGTGCCTAACATTATAATATAATGGGCCGAACATTATAATGTAACGATCCTTACATAATATTATGTATGAAGGTTATCATTTTAATATACAGTATATAAACATTAAACATTTTATTAAAGATAAAAAGATTATACAAATTCACTGTAACTTATATATTAAATAGACTTTAAAATAATAATCCATTGGTAGCTGAGAGATTTCGTCGATATGTTGACGTCAGTAACACATAGCTGATTTCAAAAACGGGTTCGATTCCCAGTGAAGGCATATAAAAATTTAAAAAAAAGTTTTTAAATTAATTCCATTAGTGAACAAAAATCAGTAAATAAGCCAATTCAAACTTAGTGAAATTAGGCACACAAAGGAAACAATTAAATAGAAGTTGATGAGTCCATTTCAGCGAAGGCTTTAGGAAGCGTTGATTCTAGAAAAAGTATCCACGTTAAATGAATAGGCTGACGTCATGGCAATGGTTTAAATATTGATTACACTATACTTTTTTTTATGTTTTATGAACATTTCAAGCCCGATGCGACGCCAAATGTTTTAAATATTCATAAAATATGAGCAATTATTGTATGGCAAATTTAAAACATACTAACCTATCCAAGTATTACAATAATTTTGATTTTATAATAAATCGAATATAAAAACTTGTATATTTCTTTTTTGAGGCTAGCCATTTTTTTCAAAAATGCATTAATATAGCAAATGTTTAAAATAAAAACAAACACTGTTTGACTATTTTAGAACATTAATTTTGCAATTTTATAACTGAACTTTATTCAGATATTCCCTTAAAAAAGAGAACATTATCTCTTCAAAATATGCACAGAAGACTGAAAAATAGTTTCGTACACTGATTAGCAGGGGATTGAAGATGCAGTAATTTAAATAATTTAAAATAATCGTAGTAATTAAGGTATTATTTAAATTATTGAAAACAATCAGAGTAGTCAAGCTATCATTTAAATGATTAAAAACAATCATAGTTATTAGTCTATCATTTATTTGCAATCATCCAAATAATTTAACAAAATCGTGGTAATTAAGCTATGGTCAAGCATTGATAAAGCAATAATTAGCCAACAAAACAGTTCTTTTCAAATAAAGAGAACAAAAATGGAGGTTAGTTGTAATCACCAAATTAAAGTTTTTGTGTTTTTAAAAACAGTTTAATATGAGAGTTGTAAAAATGTGAAAGTGGCTAAGTTAGAAAGTATGGAACTGCCTGATTCTGCAATAATTTCCAAGCACGATATTGAATGAATATTACAAAATAATATTTGCAAAATAATAAACATGTTATACGTCATTAGCGAATTAAATAATTTAAATTATAATTTGTTAAAACTGTATCTTTTCTGATATCCGATTGTTCATTTTTATGCATGAATTAAAACTTATTTCCTTTGAAGTGAACATTCTTGATTATATAAGAAATATATTACTCAACTCATTTATGGATTTAACTCATTTTGTTCTCTCAAAATGTGTCTTCAAAGTCAAGGTGTTGACAAATAAAATTGGGCACAGAAAATTAAAATCGTAATTTTCTTTCTTAACTTCTCGGGAAGCTATGCTGAATTTAAATTATGTTATGTAACATAACTTGGACTATGATATATCAAATTTGTGCCAGTTGATATGCTAAGATACGCAAATGTGCCACTTAGATGTGTCGATATTTCTGACGAAGCGGGACCGACGGTAATTCACGAGTTACGTCCCTTTATTTGACACTATCATGAACAAACTATTGTTATATCAAGCACCATATGCTGTTATTTACATGTGGATATTATTAAAATAATCTTATTAACTATATTTTGATACTGTAAACATGTGCAAAAAAAATTGAGAAACACATTTTATCACTTTTCAGAACTCAGTCCCAGTAAAATATAGGCCCTATGTGTCCCTATGTGCCATAATAATTAAATATTAATTTAATATTCCAAGAGTTAATTTAATATTTATGTTTTGGTAAGTATTTTTATTGCTGTAACCAAATTATTTTTACACAGAAATACATTTCTACTCGATTAATACAAGGGGTAGTCAAAATATTCATGAATAATGGATCTGACAAGACAGGATTAAAATGATAAAAAACAGGAGTTCCTTTTCATTACTGATACCTGTTCTTACTTTTTTTTATTTGAACTTAAAATAGATCATAATGAAAGTATTCTGAGTGTAAAATCTTCATTATTTTAAATAAAAGGAAATTAGTTTGCAATCCTTGTATGAACAAACTAAATATAACAATAAATGTTGTCTAATTGATTTCATGCATGTTAGTTCTAATGAATGGACTCAAATAATTAAAAAAAAACACTAAACCAATAAATACATGGTGCTAATCATGAACTTGAAAATAAATAAGAACAAAAAAGACTCAATAATATTTTTCTTCTTCTATTTGAAAAAAATAATAATAACATTAAAAAAACTATGCATTTTTATATTTATGTAAAAGTATTTCAGAGCAGTTTCTGTGGGCTAAGTCAACAATTATGTTTTAGATCACAAGTCAAAATTAAGTCACACTTCATGTCAGTATGATCATGCTTTGAATAAGATTTATTAAAATGCTACTCTAAAAGAGATAGTTTGGAGGAAGCAACTATTTGTTTTCAGGGAGGGGGGAACTATGGATTTTTTTCCAGACAAGTTGAAAACAATTCTTCTCTTTCAATTTTAGCATTTCATTTAATGGCAGCTGAGGGTAAAACAAACATTTTTTTTCTCAGGGTCACAAACAAATAATTTTTTATCAAAAAATTGGAAACAAACTTTTTTTCTTCAAAACAATCAATAGCCACCACCTCCTACCCCCACCAGATAATCAAATGGTTGTTGGCTGCCTAAGTTTAAATTAAGGACAATACCTTTCCATTTACTTTTGCAGGATTCCTTTACCACAAAAAAAATATATTATTATAAACAACGAATGAGTTTTATGTCAGTCATCTAAAGCAGTTAAGGTTGTGCAAAGACGTATAACATTTCCTTACCTTGTTTTAGTTAAGTCATACATTTCACTGACTTAAAGAAAATAATTAATTCAGTCAAATATTCACAGCTGATCTCACCATTATTTTTTCGAACAAACATACTAAATGTGTGCACTTTGACTGTGTTCAGATGCAAGGTGACATCGATGTGTAAGACCGAAAAACTACAATGTCAAAAAATGTCTTTCTTTTTGGAATTTAGTTCAAACGGGGTTTCCTAAGGGGTAATAGAACGTTATAATTGATGCTTTTTTTTCAAATTTTGAGATACGTATTATTAATTGTTTGTATAATACATATAGTCTTTGTTAATCTGTGAAAAATAAAAGAAAACAATTTTTTAAACGACGATCAACGGCATTACGGGATCGTTAAAAGACGGCCAATTTGAAATGTTTGAGAATTTTTTCCCTTTTGATAATAAAATCGATGCTTAACAAATCGAAATAAATCTATTTCCGATCCTAATGACAAGTAGGAAACTGAAAAAAAGATAAACTTCCAAATTATTTTTACACAGAAATACATTTCTACTCGATTAATACAAGGGGTAGTCAAAATATTCATGAATAATGGATCTGACAAGACAGGATTAAAATGATAAAAAACAGGAGTTCCTTTTCATTACTGATACCTGTTCTTACTTTTTTTTATTTGAACTTAAAATAGATCATAATGAAAGTATTCTGAATGTAAAATCTTCATTATTTTAAATAAAAGGAAATTAGTTTGCAATCCTTGTATGAACAAACTAAATATAACAATAAATGTTGTCTAATTGATTTCATGCATGTTAGTTCTAATGAATGGACTCAAATAATTAAAAAAAAACACTAAACCAATAAATACATGGTGCTAATCATGAACTTGAAAATAAATAAGAACAAAAAAGACTCAATAATATTTTTCTTCTTCTATTTGAAAAAAATAATAATAACATTAAAAAAACTATGCATTTTTATATTTATGTAAAAGTATTTCAGAGCAGTTTCTGTGGGCTAAGTCAACAATTATGTTTTAGATCACAAGTCAAAATTAAGTCACACTTCATGTCAGTATGATCATGCTTTGAATAAGATTTATTAAAATGCTACTCTAAAAGAGATAGTTTGGAGGAAGCAACTATTTGTTTTCAGGGAGGGGGGAACTATGGATTTTTTTCCAGACAAGTTGAAAACAATTCTTCTCTTTCAATTTTAGCATTTCATTTAATGGCAGCTGAGGGTAAAACAAACCTTGTTTTAGTTAAGTCATACATTTCACTGACTTAAAGAAAATAATTAATCCAGTCAAATATTCACAGCTGATCTCACCATTATTTTTTCGAACAAACATACTAAATGTGTGCACTTTGACTGTGTTCAGATGCAAGGTGACATCGATGTGTAAGACCGAAAAACTACAATGTCAAAAAATGTCTTTCTTTTTGGAATTTAGTTCAAACGGGGTTTCCTAAGGGGTAATAGAACGTTATAATTGATGCTTTTTTTTCAAATTTTGAGATACGTATTATTAATTGTTTGTATAATACATATAGTCTTTGTTAATCTGTGAAAAATAAAAGAAAACAATTTTTTAAACGACGATCAACGGCATTACGGGATCGTTAAAAGACGGCCAATTTGAAATGTTTGAGAATTTTTTCCCTTTTGATAATAAAATCGATGCTTAACAAATCGAAATAAATCTATTTCCGATCCTAATGACAAGTAGGAAACTGAAAAAAAGATAAACTTCCAAATTGGCGTCAAAAAAAATTCCGCGAAATTAACGCAATTTCAGAATGGCGGGTTTTAATATCAATCCCATTGTTGTCTTTAGAAAGTAGCAACAACGGTCGTTTCTAAGGGCTTGCTTTCCGACTGTATATATAGATATGTTTTCTTTAGTTAACTTTGGTCAAGTTTAATTAAAAAAGATTGATGTATCCAAGTTGATTATTTCCCTTTTCATATGATAACGCTGTTTGTCGTCCGTCGGTAATAATCGTTTTAGTATGTGATTTCTCAGTCCAATTATCAACAATTAAAATGATACCTGATTAATTTGTAACACACTTTAAAGTTTGTTTTACGCTTAAATGGAGGAAATTTCAAATGTTTAAGGTAAAAAGTACTTTTGATCACTTTTGCAATTAAAAAGTACTTAAAATATTCAATGGTATTTTGTGGCATTTCAAATTTAGTTTTCTTTATTTTACTATTTTTTTTCTTTTAATTTAGGCAGGAATTCATCAGAAGAGGGCAGATCCTGTATTTATTAATGAAGAAAGAATCATATGGGAGAAATGAATATTTAGTTTGAAGACATCTGAGGGCCTACGTTGTGCAGTGTTCTATTACAATTAGCCGTTTCAGAATCTAATGCATTCTGGGTAATATTTTCAAAAGCGTACACCAAAACGTTGTGATTGGTTTAAAACGTTCTAAACAATGGAAATTCAACAAATGACGTTATTTTCATTTTGGTGTGCGGACAATGAGATTACCCATAGTCCTTTAGATTCTGATAAGGCGAATGTAAACTCGTTAAGTTTCCGCGGAATGGATAAACATCGAGATTAAGATGCTTCGCAATACAAAATTCTTATTGATTATATGCAGAACAAACACTGATTGGAGTTTTTCGGAAGAGTATCCAAAAAATGTTCAAGGGGAATCAATCACCGGAAAATGGAACCTTAACGAATTACCCATTGGGAAGATACTTCGAACCCAAGAGACATTGTAAAATTCTTCAGCACGTATTTTAACTATATTCCAAGTGAAGGCACCTTTTTCAGAAGGCCAATCGGGAAAATTGGATTGAAAAATGAGGGAACTTAATTTTTCGCACAAGTCATTAATGTGAATAAATTGTCTTCATACATTAAGTTATTGTTTGAAAAAGCAGGAATATATTGCTCAAACCGTTGCATATCTAACCATTCAGAAAACAACATTATACAATAGTGGTTTTGATGATTCGGCAGTAAAATCATGCAGTGATCATCTTAGTAACGCGGTTGAGACATACAAAAGACAAAGCATAGAAATGAGCAGAACTATTATTGATGCCTTCACAAACTCCTCTCCAAGCCGTTTCTGGTGACAAGGAAAATATATCTACAAATATCAGTGAATCATGTTCGCGTCCGACGGACCAAAAAACAAAGTCCAACAACGACGAAAACGAATTGATCATTCATGTACACAAGAACGTAAAGTGTTTGAAAGTTGTCTCCTTCGATGGCAAAGTAATGTCATTTGACATGTAAAATACATTTAACATTATTCAAATTGTGCACCTTTAATTTATATAATAATTATGTGTTCGTGAAACTCATGTTTTCTTTATTGAAAATTCTCTTATCAATAAATAGATGATTAAAGTAGTTTCAATTATTATCATTATTATCTTTACGATTGATAGATCGACTCATTAAAGGTTCATTGCAATCTATACTATTAAACGAGAAGACCTCATTTTGTGTGTCGCTTCTCTTCCTTCCACAATAAATTAATCATCATGCCTCTGTGTTCTTTAGGTAACATGCATAGTCGCATTTGTCATCCATTCTTATGATTATTCAGATTGAGTTATTTTGGGAGAAAACGACAAAATAGGTGTCCGGATATTGTTTCCGTCATCAGACTGACTTTTTAAGACTTCCGGTTTTTAACATCCACACAAGAACAACCAATCGTATGATAGATTACAAAAATGAAAAATAAATAAGCCAATCAGAGCGTTCTCCGCGTCATGGTTTTTAGATCGCAAGAACCCTTATTATTATACCTGCTTAGAGACTTATTTTCGCGTGTTTATCCACATGTAAACCCGGGGAAAAGAAAAAGCGCCCGGAGAAGGAAAATAAGCGCCCGGAGAAAAAAATTAGCGCCAAGGGGGAAAAAAATAATAATATTTTATAACAATATTATAAAAAAATAACTAATAATTGCTTGTTTGATATGATTAGACATCTCCTTTTATCTTCTCTGTTAGGGAGTCAAATTTAAATAGATTGTTTTCACCAAAAAAAAATGGAATAAATGATTTCAGATTGTAAATGTAAAAAATAATTGTATTCAAATAAATAAAAAAAACTGCAATATTTAGAAGTAATAAATGTAGTTTTTTTTGTTTGTTTGAATGGCTTTAGGGTGTAATAATTGCATGGATATACTTTTTTACAGTAGAACGCGAATTTGACTTCCTTGCTTGTAATGAACAATTGATCCTTGCAAAGTATTCACATTTAACAGATAGTTATATATGCAATACCAGGTTAATTATGCGTGATGAAATATAGTACATGGTTTGATTATGTACTATGAAAAATAGTGTCTCAATTCGACACTTTTGATTGGACCATGAGATGTGAGAATGTTGTAAGGCATGTTACAACCAAGGAAAACAATTGCGATTGTGATAAAGTTAATAGCAGTGTAATGGCTCTCTATAATTCACACTTGAGATGAAAGAATTTTTGTTTTAACATTCAGATCCATTTCTGCAATGACTGCAGCAACCCTCTTTTTCATTAATTCTCAATTTCTAATGTATGTCTTAGAGATGAATATTTTATTTAGATGCAATTGATAGTTTACATACAGTGTTTGGACCTACCGACAAAAAACTAAAAACGTTTGATGGATCGCTAAAATACAGATATTGTTGTTAAGTCAATTTTTCTATCAGAAGAAAACTTGTTTCAAGATTAAAACAAAAATAGCGAACATATTCAATGTTTGCTGAAATAAATTATAAAGTCAGAAATATCATATTTAAGAAGAATAAATTAATAATAAAATGCTTGCTCTCTTCTCGCCTTTTTCAACCCAGTGATAACAGAAAATGTCAATCTAAATGGTCTATGCTTTTATAAATATCCTTATCAGATGTGAATAGATACAACATGTATGTTGATTAATGACCTTTGGATAGTGATTGTCCTAGAAGCTCGGTATTTTTTTATTTTTTTTCATAAAACTGCATTTCCGTATTTTCCACGATTGTAACATATTAATTTACACATTAGAAAGAAAACACTTACTCTACCGGAGCACACTGAGGGTACTTCTCCGGTTTAAGTGTGATTTGTGTTGGCGCTATTAGTTTTCTGTGTTGTGTTTTTATCGATGTATAGCCTGAAAAACTCTATAGTATCGTATTGATAGTATTAATCAACAAACAAAAACTATATCAAATTAGCAAGTATTCAAGTTGCATTTGATTCCGCAGTTTAAATGCAACTCTTTTCCAACTCGTTAGTGAAAATCCGAACAACCTAACACTATAGCATTCAGTAGCACTGACTGGTCGTATTTTACAGATATCCTTAGCCGTATTTGACACAACTTTTTTGAATTTAAACTATTTACAGTAATCAAAAATTTAATTTGATACTTGTCCACAAATTGAAAAAAGGTACTTATTTTTACCAGCATAACATGCATTGTAAGATTAAACTCGTCATTCAAAGCATCCTAAAAAAACACAACAAGGATACTTTTATTATACAGTTCTAAAAGAAGGCTCCATTTAGTTCTTTTTTGTCTTCCAATGGTTCTGCATTCGTGTCTTCACATGCGTAGTCTCTTTTATGAGATCCTCTATGATCATTCATCAGATAGCCTTTATATATTGGGTTCCATTCTTCATGTGATTACTTATTTTTCTTAATCCGGTCAAAGAAATATGGGAGATTAACGTTTTGAGATCGGGAAATGTGTTCATCTAGTAAAACCATGCATTTGAAGTATTCTAATAAAGCTAACTTACTTATCAATGTCATTTTGTATGCTTGTACTATGAGAAGAGTGTAATTTTCTAACGTTCAATTATCTATTCTGTTGATTTATTCAAGAGACTAAAATCCATTTCTTCATTTTCAAAAAACAATCTGTTAGTATACTAGTTTTTTTGGGTTTTTTTAAGTTTATCGTTTGAAAGACAGTAGATTAATTTCAACAATTATGCTTTTCTGGTAATTTTTCCATAGCGTAAAACGCACAATGCTTATCCGCTTTAGGTTTCGAGCGTTCAAATTCTGAAAAATACGACATTAAACCAGCGCAACGAGAGGTGGAAAGGACTAAGCGCAAAATTTAATATCTACGAAAACAAAAATTGGTTAACAGTACCTTGTATCGTAATGACAGCTGAAATTACCTAACTCATAGGGAAGTTTTAAAAGGGGGAAGTCCATAAATAAAGACAAAAGTAGTAGACCGCTGTTCGAAAGTCATAAATCGATTGAGACAAAACCAAATCCGGGTTACAAACTAAAACCGAGGGAAACACATCAAATTTAAGAGGAAAACAACAAAATAGAAACACTGAAGTGATCAAAAATCAAACGACAATGCAACACACACAGAAACGAACAATAAGATAACAACTGCCATTTCCTGACTTGGTACAGGATATTACAAGAAAAAATGTCGGGTTGTAGCTGTTTTTGTTGCTAGCCAAACCTCACACTTTTATAGGAATGTTAAATATAACACTACAATGACATCATTACAGGACAGGAATACAGTACAAATAAATGCAAGAACATTCAGGACAGAGAAATACACAAATAAACAACAAATTTATATTATCTAAATCTGACAATGACATCAACAAACATTTTTTTGTAGTTGATTGTACATAAAAAAAATAATGGCGTACTAGTATACACATTCCCGATAAAATGCAAATTAGAAAATAAAATATAAGGTGGAACAAACTCAGTGTCTTCCGTAAAACTTTCTTAGAAACAATTTAAAGCTTAGCAATGAGATCAATTGTACACATATCCTTTTTGACATATCATTAATTAGTCAACCGACTCAAATGTAGGCTTTATGTCAAATATGAAGCATACATAACTATATGTGTGTTATCCTTGTTTTTAAGTGTAATGGGCTATGACCTATAATGGTTTACTTTTATAAATTGTGACTTGGATGGAGAGTTAAAAAGTGAAAGCGTGACAGACAGAAATTATTTGTAATAATGTATATTGGAATAAAAGTTAATTTAAAAAAAAAGAAAGTTGTCTCATTGGCACTCTTACCACATCTTCCTATATCTATATACTCAGTAAACAAAGTTTCATACTATTATGCTACTCAATAAAAAAAAAATCCGCACCGTGAGTGATAATGGTAATAATATAGCAAAAACAAATCTTTATATATTTTTATTTAATGTCAAACATTTTACTTTGTACAAACGACACAAAGAACATCTGCTTCATTTGTATATGGAGGACATCTTAAACTGCCACATTTGGTTCGGAGAGCATAAAACAATGCGCCCTCTTCACTTCCATTTTTATTGTCCAGGGGTTCTGCATTGATGTCCACACAGGCGAAGTCCTGTCTATAATGAATTTTATGATCACTCATCAGATAACCATAATATTCTGAGTTCCATCCCTTATAACAAGTCTTTCGACCTAATAAAAAAATGTATAGGCAAGTATTATATTTAAAAGTGGTAGCTATTTCTAAGTCAAAATGGTAAGGTACGGAGTTTAAGTATTAGTTTGCGGTTTGTGCGTTTTTTGTAAATACTTATTTGGTAGCAATTATATAACCATACATAAAATTAGAATTGAAAAAGTAAACAATTGCAGTCACAATGATTCATTCACAAAAATAATGTTTTACAAACTCAAAATATTAGTTTTCTTTATTTTTTAATCAGAATTTTCATATAAAGTCATCTTTAACATGTGATCAGAGACCAAGTGGTCTGATACCTTACATAATTAGTCATTTAAAAACACCTAGAATGATATGTAGAATGCAGGATAATGCATGAAGGCAAAAAAGAAAATTAAGAAGGAGGGGGCTCCCATTCTCATTCCACATTATTAGAAATAAATGTGAGTCTGTGTTCTATAAGCATAAAGGTAAACATGAATTCACAATCATATTATATAAATATAAATTGAAAAAATCAATTGTATATTCCAAATAAAATTATGAACTCAAGTCTAAATAGTTTATAGTTTATCTAATTAACCAATACATGTGCAAACTGACATTTCATATCATATTTTTCAGGAATGATACATGTAGGAATTTGTGTCGCACATTTCAACAATTTCCTTAATGGATTGAATGTACTTTCTATGAATTCATCAGCCATACTTAAAGAAAAAGGAGAATTAAACTGGAAAGAAAATATTTGCAGTTGCAAAAGAATCCTGTAAATAAAGTCAAAAGAAGAAACAGTTTTCAACATGGTTAATTTAATGAATAATTAGAAGGTAATTAAACCTTTAGTCATATAATTTCAAAGTATTTTTTGATAATTTTCCTAAGTAGATATATAAAGTATAACGAGGACCATAATTATATTCATATTTGCACTTAAGCAGTCATAAAAATGAATTAACAGATCTTGGTAATAATTTCAAGTTTAGGGTCAATATTTCAAATCAATTTTGTGGTAAAGCATTGTTATATATGTTACAGTGAATTTGTATAATCAGTGATTATGTAGAATCCCTGAAATTTTCAGGGATAATGTAGAATCACTGGCTAGTTTAGGGATTATATATAATCACTAAAATTTTCAGGGATTGTGTATAATCACTAGAAAAAACGTCAGGGATTCTACATAATAAGTGAAATGAAGAAATAGTTTTATTTATAAAGAAAATGAATAAAATTGAAATTATTTATTCTATAAAATCAAATGTTAAGCACAATATATCAAAATGATAACCCAATTTTTTTTAAATGTTAGGCACACTACATGAAAATGTGAAAAACAATATATCAAAATAATATGCTTCACATCTGTTATTACCACAATATCCACATTTTAGAAAACCTTTTCCTGCACATATCGAATCAGATTTTAACGACATGCCTAAGTGAAATAAAGTGTTCAGTAAAACATCTGAAGGTTCCCCCCAAAAAAGATAGGAATTGGCAACCTTGAACCGGTTCGAGCAAGAAAGATACCATGTTTTGTAGTCAGGTGATACCCTTTTTCAGACTTTTTTTTAAACAATTGTCATTATGTTTTTCGGGTTCCCTTTTCCTTTTTTACCATGTGGAATTGCTATGAGAATATTACACCAAATGCAAGCTGCCTCTAAAATTTGTTTCTATGTGTCAATCCTAAGTTCTGCCTGTTTTTCCTACATTTAGATGCCTAAGTTCTCACAGTTTGAATGTCTTTTTCATTTAAACAACAACAAAAACACACACAAAACAGATGTTCCATAATCTTTTTCACCATTTGCTTTACATGTATCACAAATAACATGCTTTGTGGTTTAAAAATAGTGCAGAAATAAGGCCGTTAGTTTTCTCGTTTGAATTGTTTTACATTGTCATTTCTGAGCCTTTTATAGCTGACTATGCGGTATATGGACTTTGCTCATTGTTGAATCCGTACGGTGACCTATAGATGTTAATTTCTGTGTCATGTTGGTCTCTTGTTGACAGTTGTCTCATTGGCAATAGCACCACATCTTCTTTTTTTACCTGAATATTCATTTGACGCTGGCTTTTAATAAACAAACAATACATGTAAAGCTATTGCTATAAAGGGAATGTTGATATTATTAATTTTGAAGTCTTCAACTTTATCTCGAAACCCTGTGTTGGTAATATCTTTTAGATCATCCTCTGTGTTTAAAAGCAAAATTATTTCATCTGGCAAGGTCTATATTATTTTTTATATCAAGCAAAGGATCATTAAATTATTCATAATCCCTGAAATCATATTAGGGAATTTGTAGAATAATTATTAAAAAGTTCAGTGATTATGTAAAATCGCTGGTCATTTTCAGGGATTATATATAATTACTAATGGTTTTAGTAATTCTACATATTCCCTGAAAAATCAGGGATTCTACATAATCCCTGATTATACAAATTCACTGTAACATATATACTTGAAGACTTTCATGTATAAAACATGACAGAATTTGTTTCAACAAAAATATTGAACTAGAATTAGTTACATTTGTATTTATTAAATTAAATCTATATTAATGTATAATTTCAACAAATTTAATGAAACCTATTTGGTTTTGAAAGCCTTTATACATATTATTATTACACATTTCATTGTTAACAGCCTGAGTTTCCAGTTAATTTTAAATGTAATATGTTTTAGCTATAATATTTGAACACTGCATGCACTTTCATTTATATATTTGTTATCACTTTTTTTCATTAGGTTGAAGCTAGTTTTGTTGCAGAATTGCAAATGTTTGGTACTGGTTGAAACTATGAAAGTAATACAGGTAAATTTAAAGAATTTAAACTTTAACTTTATTAATAGAAAAGATCTTCCCAAATGTCAAGGTGAAAGTGGACATTGTAGATTCTAAACACCCATGTGAAAGCAACAGTCTTCTATGGTGAGAGGATGCCATACTTAGCATTAATGCTCTTGTTATTATATGGAATATGGCTTTTTTTATCATTATTTTTACTATTTTGATATTCAACAACCAACATTGATAACAAGTAATATAAAACTCTCACTTTTTATGAATCCTATATCATATTAATTTACTTATTTAATTAGGTCTTTCCACTTTTCTGTGGAAAGACCTATTGTTTTTCTTCTGATTATTTTTTTTTTTTTTTTTTTCTTCCGCCTAATTTTGTTCTTGCGATAAACATTTGTTTCGCAATATGTCGCTTAGATATTTTGTATATGATATCGAACAGTTTATGCGCTTTTGAAATTTACCCTGCGTAAACGAATACTTTTCTTTGTAGGAGTTATCTCCCCAAACACTGTTTTCCTTGTTAGCGCATCTCCTTCGCAACCGTAAAAAATTACGACAAATTTATTTTACAAAATTGCTCGTTATATCCTTGGCATGATTTGTCCTATTTTGACGGAAGCGATATGACCGCTCCATATGAGAGTTATTTCCCCTTATGCATCTGATATAAGTGATATGAATTTCTATCTTATAAATCATAAGTGATAGAGACCTAGGATCTTTTGATTTGACGTCCTTGGTCCCAAAAAATGAAAATTAGGTCAAGGTCAAAGGTCAAGGTCATATTCTTATATTTGAATTTGGCTTATTTTCACTTATATCCAAAGACTGTATAAGATATCAACAAATTATTTTTACTAAATTGTTAGTTGCGACATGTCGTAAGATGTAAATTTTGATTGCAAGCGTACGTTGAATGTAAAAGGGAGTTTTCTCCCCTCTTGTATTTAAAAATACGCGTTTGGTGATATAACTCATTAACTAAATATAATTAAGACCTATGGTCTTTTGATTTGAGGTCCTTGGTTTATGACCTTGAAATTGATTTCAAGGTCATAGCTTTATTTGACGTTCTACATTTTGACCTTTGCTTTTATTCTATATGTTTACATGATAAAGATATACAACTTTTAGAAAAAGGTATCAAACCATTTAACCTTGAAAAAAACAACCGGAAGTGACCTTTTGTAAACCGGAAGTAGCTATTTTTTTGTACTTTATTAATATAAAAGTATATAGAACCAGATATTTTTGGAATTAGTGTCAAGTAAATATTCAAATATAATCGGAAGTAACATTTTTCAAACCGGAAGTAACAAATTATCTCCCTTATTTAAAAAAAAATGTATGGAAACAATATATTTTTGGAATCAGCTTACTAGGAGCTATCATTTGACGATTGAAATGACATTTTAAACTTAGTTTCACAATTTTTCATATCAAAATACATTGTTTTGATGGAAAGACCTTCAATTGTTCTCTGAACAATTGGTTTTTAATTTTTGTTATATTTGTTTTCAATTGTAGGTCTCATGGTTATCATTTAACAGCAGGTTATTAGCAGCAGTTTTGTAGAAAAATGAAGGATGACTGTCAATGGTAAATACATACATTTTAGGATAATTACATGTAGTTACCTTTGAAAAAAACTTAGGTTTCATTTGAGACTTTTTAATTTGATAAAGGTGTTTTGCAGGCATTTATAACATTTCTTTTTGGACAATATATTTAGTAGACTCAACTACAAAATGTAGGATCATGTAAACTTGTACACAGATGTCACTGACCTACATTTTCCACTTCACTGACTTTGGTTACATTAAACATCCAATTTCATATACAACAAATGTATATCTCAGCAACTAAAAGGTGTCAGACCATGCAAACTTATATATACACTCTCAGAGTCTCAGTAACTCAGCTTCCAGGCAAAAGAAGATCACAGTGATCGAAATTTTACACTATTGATTTGTACTTTATTTTATAATTTAAATACAAAGTATATTATCAAGACTGCCACTGGTTCTTATGTGCCACAATTCTGACAATGAAGATAACTATGTGATGTAGATAACTTCTGTTTATTTCAAACTTGGTCACATGCTGTATATGTATTTTTTTACCAAAAAAGAACAGTTCAACTGTATTGATTTAAGGTTTATGGTAAAGGTCACACCAATTAAATATACATGTGTACCTTGAATTTGCATTAGACCCTATAATACTCCCTATATCATTTATATTGTCAATTATTGCATTCCAAATTGCCATTGTACACAAAACAAAAACCACTAAAAAGGATGGCCATCATATGCAAATGCAATATAAAATGCATACCCATCAGCTGACCTAATTATTGCAATCACTTCAAAAACCTGGCCATATATCATATTATAAAACTCTTAATGAGTACCTTTGTTAGTCAGGTATAATATAATCTTTTTAAATTTATGTTGTAATGCATGATTGGATTAATTTTGCACTCACTGAAATATTATATAGATTTAGTAGTTTATTAGTATATATTACACCTTTTCATTACAAATAAATAAATTGAACTTTCAGGTAAATGCAGCAATAGAATGTTCCCTTGGAAAATTTATGCAGAAAATTTGGGAAAGTATGAATAAGAAATTAGAGAGGCAAACAGACAACCTGAAAACAGATTTTAAAAGAAGAGAATTGCCACTAATAGTAATATGATATATCTGACTGGGAGCAACATGTACTATTCAATATGGAAGGATTGACAATTTTGACTGAGAACAAAGTGAACTCTAATAATGCTATGACTATCAATAAGTACTTGACTGCATCAGAGGAGTAAACTATTTACATATTTGTAAATATAACAGTTATATGTTTGCTTGATTATTGAGGCATTCAAAATAAAGAAAGTTGAAAAACCTTTGAAAAAGTTATTATTTCATCATTTTTTGGTTATGTTACTATGACAACTGAAATATATAATGTATTATCATTATGCTTCATCAAACTTAAATCATTAACTGAGGAAAAGGTGACAAAGTCTTTTTTAATCCATTTACTTGCATGACTGTTACCTAACTTCTGAGTAATTTATTTTGCTCATTTAAGACCACAGTAATGCTAATATAAGCTGCATTACAATGTATCATAATATTTGTTTACATTTACATAGAAGCCATGTGTTGTTGCTCTGAAATCATGGTACTTGATCTGCCATTGTATGTTAAGTTGTTAATCTTGCACATCAGAACAATGCAAAAACTTGAATTTTCCAACTTCATGTCCTGTTGCCATGGTAACCGTTGTTCATAGAAACCAAAAAATTGTTCTCATATGATTGCCTTGTGAAACTGTATTATTCTGTGTTAGTTTAACAAAGGATATGACAACATATGTCACACTTTGATTACCAATGATGAAAGATATACAAAAAACTGCTGTTGATCACTGTTTCTTTAGGGGTCACAAAAACGTTTTTCGGGGAAAAAATAGTCTGGTGACCCATATTTTTTTTTATTTCTTTTTAAAGCTCATTGTTATGACCATCTTATGTCAAATTAAAAAAAATATTCAATGGACCATTTTTTTTTAAATTTAAGAAAAATAAAAAATTTTAACAAAATCTGTGTTTTTTTTTGTGGAGCAGTGTTGATGAAATTAGAGCCGAAATCAATGAAAATGAATAAAACTGCCATTATTTGTGTTTTATTTACATTTTAAATAATATTTTTGTAATAAATGAAGAACAAACCTTTCAAAATACTTTCAAATGCTTAAAAAAAATCTAGAGTTTCTACATCAGGTATGTATTTATGCATACACGTGATGTACCAACTTTGGTGACCGTTACCATGGAAACGAGTCTGGTGACATACTATTTTTAACTCAAATTTTCATAGAGGCCATTGCATAGTATATGTATGCAAATTTTAAGAAAAATTCAATGGTGAAAAAAAATTTGCTATATCTGTAGGGATCCACCTTAAGTCATCTGTGTGGTTAAACATAAAATCTTTTTAAGATTTATACTAGTTATTGTCATCCGTTTTTCAATAATATTGTTCACAAAACCCCAAAATTTTCTAAGATGGTATGTCGTTTTATTCTTAAACGTATGTTAGGAAATTTAAAGTCATCAACCACTTTGAAAACAAAACTCTTCGATAATTTCCAAAAGTCATAGATTGTGTAAATTCTTGTAAATAAAAGATTGATTGTTCATAATTTCAGGCAAATTACAACTAGTTAATGTACCTGGTATCATCAGGACAGCTGATCGTCGTTGTTGATAGCATACAGCACATGGCACTTCCTGTTTGTACATACTTTCTGACCATCCTGACGGTTTGGATGACGAACTAAGTTTATATTCACTACCATATACCTGATCATTGCTATATGCTTGGTGCGGTCCATTCTCTGGATCATTAGGGAGACATAAATAGTTCACGCCGCCTCCTTTATTTGTATATAAATTTCCACCGACTTGACCTTAAATCAATATGTGTTCAAGCTTAACAACGATAATGATGTACAACTGGTTTACTTAATACCTTTTCAATATGTTAAGCATGATTAAGGTATTTCAGATGTGTTTCTATGGTGCCATTATTTTTTTTTTGTTATTCAGAATAGTATTCACATATAACAACAGAATATGTTCAATAACACTTAAGATACCTTCTGGTTTATGACTATCAAAGAATAATAATTTTGATAAACGCTATTCAATAAATATAATTCATGATATTGTAAAGTAACGCTGATAGAAATTGTTTTATTCACCTGTATACACCATTTCAGATCCTTTTGGACAACTTTTCTTTCCCCAACGCACATAAGTCACACCTGCAAATAAGAAACAGACTGCCGAATAACAAACAAATTAAACAACTATACCTGCTGCTATAACGGTTTAACATTTCAAAGATCTACTCACAAATATTCATAAATGAAAAATTATTGTTTCAATTCATCATATCAAAATTTTTATCAATGCAGGGTGCAACTTTTTAACTAAGTGTCATTATTTTTATTATTTTGGTGACGTACGTATTTTGATTGCCTACCATCACAAATTAAGAAAACTATCGTCAATTTTAACTTTGGTTTAGTATAAGGCTTTAATCCTATCAAATAAAAAATTAGTAAACCTGTATTTGATGTTTTTCCTGGCTTGGGATATTTCTCTTGTCTTGATGTATGCAAGTAATGTTTTATCATGTCTATCAGAGACTGGTCTGAAGCCGACAGGTCATAGTCTTTACAATCATGATTTTGGACAACTACGACAACAGTTGCTAGCGCAAGTATCACTAATGGAAAATACATATCAATTCTGCAAATGAAAATCAAAACTTGGTTTTCAATTATTTCAACTCTGAAATTTCTGCCTGGTTTTTTTTATCATTATTTAAAGTCTATACATATTTGTGTGTTAAAACTGTTTCTTATCACTGGGATAAATATACCTGGTGTATCTTATGAAATATCGTCCTTTGTTGTATTACTTGAAACAATTTGCTTAATTATGAACTACATTACATGGTTTGTATGTAAATATGTATGCGCATGCGTAGTTTTATTGGGTGGTTTCAAATAAATATTTATGGAAAAAACTTATTCACATACCTTTACGTCTTTTCGGTGTTAGTTTTAGATAAATATTGTAAATTGTTGCCTTGTGTTTATATACCGTCAACGAAAGGATAATGAGTGATTTGCGTGACTTGTAGTAGATATTGACATATCCGTATATATTCATGGATATGTATTTATTTCAAATATAGAAGACTAACATTAATGCATACTGAAAGACTTTTCAATTAGGAACTGCTTTTTTCTCACAGCGTACACGTCAGATGAAATTTAAGATCGAAGTTTTACATTTATTTTCTGAATTAAAGCAGTGTGTAATAGGGTTCTTGAACAGAATAAATGGATTAGTCAAGTTTGACATGTTTTATTCATACGACATAAATAAATTAACCCTGAAAGTACACAAATAACAAAACGTAAATACATAGACAGTACAGTGTACAAAGGGATATAACTCTAAATCATAAAACGGAAAGTACATGACTGTATAAAATACGATAAACTAGCTCTTTTCTGTAAGAATACAACCAATACGATTTAAGTGAATATATTATAAATATATGAATTCAATCAAACTCAATTATCAACCAAGTCAGGATTAAGTGCTACATTATGTCCAATTATGTTACGCTACTCATTCATAGATTTATGAATGAACTATTTCTTACTATAATGTTTACATGTTATAATTGACATACAGGTAACTACTATCCAGAAGACACAAAAAAATACATATACTGAACTAAAATTAAATAGACAAACACAGACAATACAGTAAACTAAAAATACATGTAACACTGATCTTACCATGTATATGGTACAAAGGTCTATCTCCGTATTTGGAAACATCACCAGATCAATAGAATATGAAGATATTCTGGTCCTGATTAAGGTTCATCATAACCTTTTGGCTAAAATGGCCGTATTTACACCCCAAATTTTACTCTGAGTACAGACTAACCTATACACCTGCAACAGTTTTAAGGGATGGCAGGAACTAGATATATAAATTTTAAATGCATTTTGTGTTTCAGAAAATTATAAACTTTTCTAGATTTTGCTATCCATTTTTGTTCGTTCCTGCAGAAGGTGCAAAGTGAAAACGATTGAGAAGCTCCCCTCATATAATCAATGTTGTGAGTAGTACTGATTTAAATGGACAATAGATGGACAATAGAGACACCTGTAAACAATAGGTGATTTAACAGGTTTAAACTGTGTAACTGAGTGGACCGTATCAAATGGAACTCGGGTGTTTGTTTATTTTGCTATCTTCTGCAGACTGGAAAAAAATGAACATCAAAATCCAGGTAAGTTTTTTAATTTTCTGAAACGTAGACTTCATATAACTTTTATATATCTAGTTCCTGCCATGCCTTAAAACTTTCCTGGATGTACCAGCTTTTCTGTACTCATAGTAATTTTGCAGGTGTAAACACGGCCATATTTTTCAATTCCTTATGATGAACCTTAATATGGAATAAGTGTCCAGAATATTAAACTATATAACTATTTAAATATGACTGCTACATGTAAAGCTTTCTCTCAAGGTATATCAAAAAGAGTGGCAAAAAACTATGAACTTAATGACTGTGACCAATAGTAGACAAGATAAAATGATACATGGCTGACTGAATAATGAACCAGAAAAATAGAGTAGAACTGTACTAAGATATAAGAGAATAGAAGAATTGATGAACTCTTAATAAACGTATAATAAAACTACTTATTAATATTAATTATTCTAAAAGAAAATAAATATTAATGCTAAACGCTCTACCACAAGTGCATTATAATTCTTTTAAATTTCTGGTTATAATGTACATATAATTGCTGTGTTGGTCATACAGAGTGAGGAAGATTCTTCGTTAAACTTATGTCGAGCTGTAGGTTTTTCACTGAATAAATTCCCTGGTTATCCAGTGACTAATACACAGGGATATTCGGCCAACTGCTGTAGGTCGAGTAATTTGTCACAACAGCAAAGAAAAGTGCAATAAAGATCTTATTTAAAAAAAAAAGAAGGTTTTTCTTTTCCTTTCCTTTCTTAGTATTTGTGAGTTTGTCTGTTTGCTTTCCCATTGACTATTATCTCAAATCTTGTCTACAATCATACCTTTACATCACAAGTCGCTGAATGTTTATTTTACCGACAATAATGTACAAGACCGGAAACAGTTGAAGTGGTACATGACCAAAAACATAATAATAATTCGCTTTTAGTGGCCAATATGGTTCCATTTTGTCAAAATGAGCTAAGAAACATTGATGATTAATTAGTTACTTGCAAGTGAATAATCGAACCTCATTGAATCCGTATTCATGTGAACTTCATTTAACCCCCTAGCTAGAGATTTATAACGTATGCATTGTGCGTGTTGAGTTATTTAAAGGAAAAGAATGTCAACATTGAAAGTGAAACAAAGGTAAATCATTTGATTAACTGAATCGATCCACAAAACATCATTCTTATACAGGTAAAAACGATGATTAACATTTATTTTTAATCTATAATATGAAACTAAACATACATAGAAAAATCCAATTGCATGAGTCCAGTTACTATTTATATCTATATTTATGTCTATATCGCTTATATGGTCATCAGAGGTTTAGATGGTGTCTAGACTAACATACACACGACACGAAGTTACATATTCTCGAGACCGTGCCTTGTAAATTGTTTATTTAAAACTTTTTCTGCTGTGGATAAATGTTTTGTATTGTTATAAATCACATGAAAATTTGAGTCAAATCGATTAACCTGAATTTTACAGCTCGTGACCCTTTAAAGAACTTCTGTTAATATTTGACCTATCATCATGACCACGCAATATGTGACCCATTCATGTACCAGTGTAGCCAAATCTCGACAGTAATTATTTTGCTATTTATACGACTTTTAAAAACACTTTAAGGACGTTAAATTCCTTTTTTTGTGTCCACAACATAAAAACAGTTTGGTGGATAAATGAAGGAAATAATCGGAATAGAAATTAGTTCGTGTACGTTTTTGAGGCTGACGAGTAAAATATTAATGCAAATTTACTATTCACCTTAAAACCATTTTCGTAATAATCTAAAGTTTTTTTAAACATTTGCGGTTAGTATTTCTACGTTCTTACTGAAAGTCTTCCCCCACATGTTATTACGCATTTGTTAGTTTGGCCCCAACTGTCGTTGCTTCAATATGATTCTTCACCTTTCTTAAAAAGCCAAGTGAGTTTCTTAATCACTTTAACACCCTTTGCTCTGCTTCGTCCGTTTTCTTCAACACAAATCGTCTCCTCTACAACTACCAGGCAAAATTTAACTGAACTTTGCCAAAACCGTCATTGGGGTATCCAAAAATCCCACTGATCATCCACCATGGTTAAATAGTATGAGCGTATGGGTTTCAGGCCAATTATACATCAATGATTATAAAAAAGAAGAGTGGTATGATTATCAATGAGACAACTCTCCACAAGAGACCAAATGACACATAAATTAACAACTAAAGGTCACCGTACGACCTTCAACAATGAGCAAAGACCATGCTGCATAGTCAGCTATAAAAGACCCCAAAATGACAAAATTAATGTTAAACAATTCAAACAGAAATTAATTTGTCAGAGCAAAAATGCTTACAATCAAAACTTTCTAATGATTGTTATGTGATGATTCCCAATAAAAATCGAGTTTAATCTTTTTTTATAATTTTTCCTATTATCTAGAAATCTATAAATGTTTGAGAGAAACATTATATACAAACATTATCAGCAAAACAAGATCTACAAATAAGTCAAATGACCGAAATAGGACGAAAACTTCTTATTTGTATGTTTGCCCTTGGATAATGACTTTTTTACTTTTAAATGTTTTACGTTTTTGCTTTTTTTTTGCGTTTTGCCTAATTTCTTAAAAACTGTAATATAAAGGTGTAACACCACTAATTCAGGCCCAGCCAGAAAGCACATACCGGGCCTGAAAGCACATACAAGAAAGTAGTACATATTTAACACAAAATAGTTCCTACGCATGAGTGTAACTTTCAAAATATGTAGAATATTTAGGTATTTTTGGTATCAAATGAAAGCTGAAGGACTGGTGATCATTGTAGAACACTTTTGGACTTTTAATTTTGAATAGTAAAAAAACTGCACCAAATTTTAAAAAGAGGGTACATTTTGTCTGTTTGTCAGATCTGAAGTACCTGTTTTGGTACATCTGAAGTTCCGGGAACCAGTTCTTTCTTATATGCAATGTAAGGTATGTTGATTTTTTCAGTACAAGACACCATAAAGTGTTGCTTTGAAATGCAATGATTGCCACTTTATTTGAATTTAAAATAAAAGAGGTGTGCCTGCTTGAAACGGAGGAATTTAACATAGAAAGCATTAATGGGACCATGAATTAGTGGTGTACTTCCTAAAGATAGATAGATAGAAACTTAAATAAGCGGAGAGCAAGACAAGATCTGCAGATAAGTTAGATGACTAAAATTAGCATAGGACTTCTTATTAAAGTAATTGCCCTTTAAAGGCGACATATTATCCATTTTTGTTTTACGTTTTTGTAAATAGATATCTTATAAACTATAATAATGATGTGTAGATATATTCTTAAATAAGTAAAAATTTACACCAAGACAAGGTCTGGTATTTGGTTTAATGGCCGAAATAGCCAGTCGACTCTTTATTGGAGGAATTGAATGCTCTTTGATGACAATTGCAAACACTCTTTTAGTGATTTGCCTTATATCTTGAACAATATAATAGACAAAACCAACCGATATTAAGATCTATGAATAAGTTAACATTGCGAAATCGACAGTAGTCTCTTTTTTTGGAGTTTTTACTCGTTTATTACTTAACTTTAATACTTTTTTCCACATTTTGTTTTTTTCGTGTTTGCCAATAATCTTAATTTTTTTGAAAGAAATATAAGACTTTAATCGACAAAAATTATCCGTAACACAAGTTCAACAAATAAGCCAAACTATGCGGATATCTTAAGTAGACTCCTTATACGAATGATTGCTCTTAAGGAAAAATTGTGTATCCATTTTGATGCAAAATTAAAGACGATAGAGAGAAACTGTTGATAGACAAACATTATCTAATGTTATTTGAAAAATGAATTTCTAAATGTATATGAGTAGCACCTTCTTCAAGATCATAGTCATTCTCTTTAAGATCGCATGACTATGTTTTATTTATTTTTGTGAAATAATCATGGTTTCCATTAGGTCAAACCAAATCAATTCCCTGTATTTTGTTAAAGAGGGGCGAAAGATACCAGGGGGACATTCAAACTCATAAGTCGAAAATAAACTGACAACACCATGGCTAAGAAGAAAAAAGACCAACAGACAAACAATAGTACACAAAACACAACATTGAAAAGACTGAGTAGCATGAACCCCATCGAAAACTAGGGGTGATATCAGTTGCTCTGACGACGAGGATATGCATTTGTATGAAGATATATATACACAGACATATCGGTGGAATGATATCTATTGTGGATGTCAAAATTATGATTTATTGCTAATTCATCAAGTTAATATATAAAAGGGTCATAGATTCAACTTGTTTTTGAGATATAAGCCACTGAAAATTTGGAAAAAAATGATTCTCTCTAGATTTTCATATAATTAAAATTGGCACCTTTTTTCTTTCAAAAACTATATGACTTTTTAAACTATATGTATTAAGATTATGAAAAGAAAAGAAGGTGCACGCAGGCAAATTTTTTTAATGACACCACACGAATAAAATCAGAGGATTTCAAACATCTAACAAAATGTCCAAAACAAGACAAGTAAACATTCTTAAAGGGACGGTGCGTTAGAATGAAATTGATGTATCCTGTGTGTTTTCATCACTTGTACCATACATAGCATAAAGTTTTCCCGTCATGATTATTTCCAGTCTTTCATTTAAAATGTCAATCACAACGACAGTGTCAATCTAAACCGTGAAAATTTATCTGGACAGGTCAATTTCAACTATGGTCATAGGTTATTCAGCTTTAATCATGTAGGGATCGAAAGTGCGATGGGGTTAAAGTGCGATGGTTTGCCGTTTTGTCTAACGACATAGACGCAAAATTTCGTGTTTGAGATGGCGATCCGAGATGGGACCATGGTAAAGCGACTATAAAAGGACAAACCACGGGTCCCGACAATAAATATTATATTTCCTCCAGTTGCATTCCGTATTCTCATTAACAGCAGGCGAATATATTTGTTGCTATCTTGTGTTGTTGTGACCATGCAAGTAGTACTTTAAATTCAAATAGCTTCCTCGTTATATTAGTATTTAAAACGAGTACTGGTTTGAATGGACAATAACCTAAAAAAAAGTTGCATATATAGCATCTAAAGTGGTCAATTTCTAGACGCTTGTATATACATTGGATTTTTTTCTCCAAGCTTATTTACAAAGTAAACAACAACGTTTCAGTTATGTAACGTCATAAAGTAACTTTTAATGTGATTTTCTAAAAAAAAAAAAAAACACGAAAAGCTGCTCCTAACAAACAACTTGATTTCTACATAGACACGAAAACATAAAAAAAAAAAATAGGCAATGTAAGCCATCGCATTTCTGTGTAGCTATTAACAAGATACCGTCACAATGCCACCATCGCACTCCAGCGTCCAACCATCGCACTTAATAGTCCTACACATGTGTAGAGTGTTACTTGATATATATATATGTAGATATATGTTGGATGAATTACTTTACATTAAATATAGCATCTGCATTGCAGTGCGACCATTCATTTAACAGAGTCATTTGTATTTAATAGCCTGTTTCAATGACGCGTTCACATAGTGTCAAATATATGCTTTGATATATGCTTTAATAGATGCTTTAATATAAAAGTCCCAATTGGGTGGTGTTACATCTTACAAAGTCTATCCAAATTATTTTTGCAAAAAAATCCGCTTAAGCCGGTGTTAGAGGCCGTTTTAAACTTGCAGTGAGGTGAAAGTTGTTTGCTCTGTGTTGAGATCTCAATTGACTTTGAGATACTGACCAGCAATAAAAGCGATTTTTGTACGTTTTTATTTTTGGTTGCACATTTACTGATTTTGTGTCATGGATGGATATCCCATATTCTTTGTTTTTCTATTTTTTTGACGATTAGTTTATACCAGTTGAACCCAAAAGAAACATTCCCCTTGTTCAATTCTTCACTTTACGAACGTAATATAAAGGGATATACTTTTGACATTAAAACTGATCCTACAGTGCTTACGAAATAGGAAGAATGACTGATGTCAATGGTACATACGTTTTACTATCACCATCACGAATTAACCCACTGGAAGACTGGAACGATGAATTTATGTCTTAACAAACAAGCGATCTGATATCACTGTATTAGATTTTTATATTTCAAAAAAGTGAGGTCAGTGCAAACAAAATCTATTTTTAACGATTGTCGCCTTACCCTATTGTGACATTTTAACTGGATTCGAATGCGAAAGATGCGTGCATACCAGGAGGCGTTCATCCGGTTGACGGTAGCCTGCCTCCCTCCTTTTTGGAGTTCATTCGATGCCCTTTGTATTTATTTATTGATTTGTATCTTCTTACTCGATTTACGAGATTTGAACATCTGTAAAATACTGTTAAATCATTTCAACCTTGTATTATATATAATAAAAAAGATATATATATAAAAGGGAACATACGAAAGATCATGCGTCTGTAACAAAATAGTTGCCAGATGGTTGATTTAATTGATAATAGATATCAGTAAACAAGAACAGTAGACATTTCTATTACAAACAGACTTCAATTCATAACTTTTTTCTCCGATTTATATGAAAACGCCGTTTTTCAATAAAACACCCATCACATAGGTCTAGAGTGACAGTGCGTGTTAGGTATCCTAAGCAGAACACATTTTATCATTGCAATCAAAATATCAAAATTATGTATCTATTTTTTTTTAATAATTTTGCAAAGTTATTGCCTTCCTGTATGACACGCCGTTTTTATATTTATTCAAATTTGAAGATATCTTATTTATTTAACAAGATATCTTATTAAGTATTAAGATATCTTTAATTTTTATAAGATATCTTATTTAATTTGAAAGTAAATAAGATATCTCTATTAGTTTATAAGATATCTCTATAAGTTAATAAGATATCTCTATAAATTAATAAGATATCTTATAAAGTATATAAGATATCTTACTTCTTTATAAAGATATCTTTTAAATACATACTTTATAAGATATCTTATTAATTAATAGAGATATCTTATAAACTAATATGGATATCTTATTAACTTATGGAGATATCTTATATATTAAATAAGATATCTTTATAACCAATTAAATAAGATATCTCTATAGGTTAATAAGATATCTCTAAAAGTTTATAAGATATCTCTATTAGTTTATAAGATATCTCTATAAGTTAATAAGATATCTCGATAAGTTAATAAGATATCTCTAAAAGTTAATAAGATATCTCTAAAAGTTTATAAGATATCTGTATTAGTTTATAAGATATCTCTATAAGTTAATAAGATATCTCTATAAGTTAATAAGATATCTCTATAAATTAAGATATCTTATAAAGTATATAAGATATCTTACTTCTTTATAAAGATATCTTTTAAATACATACTTTATAAGATATCTTATTAATTAATAGAGATATCTTATAAACTAATACAGATATCTTATTAATTAATACAGATATCTTATAAACTAATAGAGATATCTTATTAACTTATGGAGATATTTTATTAAGTAAATAAGATATCTCTATTATTATCTATATAAAAGATATCTTATATAGTTAATAAGATATCTTATAAATTAATAGAGATATCTTATATTTTAAATAAGATATCTTATTTAATATATAAGATATCTCATTTTGTTATTAAGATAATCTCAATTAGTTTATAAGATATCTTATTTAACTAAATAAGATATCTCGAAATTGAATAAATATAATAACGGCGTGCCATATTCCTGTTATGAAAAAAACTCATAAAGACCGATTGAATTATCTTGGTGTATTTATATAAGGCAAAATCAAGTTTATTTTGAACATCCCACAATGCCTATCTCTACTATTGATTTAGTCACTGTATAAAATCTTTTATAACATACAGGGACGAGAACGAGACTTTTGGACGGCATGATTTTATATCAATGACATTATTTCTTCTTTTTATAAACCATGACTGTATATAGTAATAGTGTTTAAAAGATCCTACTTCCAATATCTGTTTCAATGAGGTACAGAGAAAACCTGGTAAAAGGTTTTCCTTGTAGCTGTAGTTGACTGGGTTGCTTTTGTAGCATGTTTCACAGCATGATGATGTGTTTTGATAAAAGTCAATACATATTTCCCTTTTAGTTCTCATATTACTTGATGTGCATGGATGATTGTGTCTTTTCTGTTGACAATAGTTTGTTTTCTCGTGTTCCACTATTCTAAAGTTAAATATTTTTGATATACGTTATTTTGAAACAAAGGTTTGGATGAATATTCAGCTATTTTACGTTTAAATCATTCACAACTGTTTCAGAAACAGAGCAAAATATACAAATGGTACAAATTGAATCAAAAATCATGTTTCAAAGATAAACTAATGAAAAATGACAACGCCAAGGCTAAATATAATAAAAACGAAATAAAGGACTACCAACAATAACAAAACATTGAATAGCAAGATAAAGACCGAGCATCACGAATTGCAGTTCCTGTTGTACATGTAGCACCCGTCATGTTGCTCCAAGTATAAAGTAATAAGTCTCTTGTGAAAATGTATCAGTATAAGAAATTAAAGATGGGAATGGAAATAAACATTGAACCCAACATCCACATATTCCAACATCTTTATGTAATTCATTTCAACCGTTACTCCAGCAGATTAAGAAAATTTATGCAGTCAGTTTCAGTGATTTTCCAAAATATATTAAAACACCCTCATGAATGAAATATTTTTATTCCTTAATCTGTTGGAGTAACGGTTAAAAAGAATTACTTAAGGATCTTGGAATATGTGGATGTTGGGTTCCATTTTTATTTCCGTTTTTAATTGGAATATTTAAATCGTCTCTTTTGTTGGAAGTTAAGTTCTAAACCGACCTTCATGGTAAACTTTTAAATGTAAGTAAATATATGAGACAGACTTATCTGCATCTGTGTTATACTTCTTTCAAGTTCATATGGGTAGACGCAGTCACTATAGTCGCCAACCTTTTTCCCCATTTTTTTTTTAGAGTTTCTGTATTAACTCTACCTTATGAGAATACAGGAAATGGTAAAAAAAAAAACAGGGGCTGAATTTGTCCCCATTTAAATTTCGATTTTTTGTTTAAAACAAAGACCTCTAAAACATTATTTTGGCAATCAATAAGTTCAGCCTTTTGATGAATTCCGTTTCAGTAAAATATTTTTTTAAATGTTTTTTAATTTAGAAATTCAGATTATTTCTGCGTTAACAATTCTGAATCATGACACTAAGTTGGACAAAGTCTTTTAAACTGTTTGCTTTCGTGAGTAGAGTAACGCCTTCCCTTATCTGTCATAGTTGTCACATAACGTTGCATGATGCACCATAATCATCGACATCTTAGATAAGGACTGTCACAATGGTTGAGATAAGTATTGAAAGAAAGATAAGCCAATGTTATTGTATATGCATGTTTTTTTTACACATTTCACTTTGTACAAACGACACAGAATACATCTGCCTGATTAGTATACGGGGGACATCTTAAACTTCCACAGCTAGTTCGAAGGACATAAAACAAGGCGCCATCTTCATTTCCATTATTATTGTCTAGCGGTTCTGCAATTTTGTCAAGACAGACAAAGTCCCGTCCTTGTTGAGATATATGATCACTCATCAGATAACCACTGTATTCCGAGGTCCATCCATCATAGCAAGTCTGTCGCCCTAAAATATCATTTCATAATATGACATTGTTAGACCTAAAGTGTCCTCTACTGAAGTTATGAGTTATTGCAATTGCTATATGTGTAATTTAAGAAGTAATGCTTTCATGCCATGGTTCAATCTCATTTTAACATGGGTAGGTATAATATTTGTAACATCTTTATACCGAACGTAAGCGAGGTGAAAAATGTTGACATATATAACGCTGACCCATGTTAAAATTAGCAAAAAACATGGCATGATAGAATTATTCGATTCGATATGATGAAGCCTCAACGTTACAGAAAATCATCCGTGTCGTGATAAAAACAGATACATGTAAACTAGATTTTAGAATTATTTTATTTAATTGACTTAATTTTTTTGAAAAAAGAATGAGGAATGTCAAGATAGACTCTTTATTTTGACACATGGAATTTTTATATACAAATGTATTCAAGGTCAAAGCATATCAAATTGTTTACCTCTTAGAGAGTAGATATCAGAAACCCCAAGCAATGCAAGAATACAGAACGACTACAAATACGCGATTCTATTATTCGTATCCCGAAATGTAAAACAATCGTTTACAAGGTAAAATTTCATGAATTTCGTTGAGGTTTTTATTAAACAAGCTTAACACCAACTGATATATGATTGCTTCTGTCCAATCATACGAGTGAATAAAACAATGTATGTACGTAATTAATCCCTTTTTTAGCTTTTAAAATGCAAAAAGGATAAAAAAAAAAAATGACTTTCTCTAATCGAACCACACCTTGCATCTGCTAATTAAAGAACTGCCAGAAACCTAGTTACATGTATATGGACTGAAATACAGCTTCTAAACTTTTCATAGATCTGTAATTAACCATTTTAAACAAACCAACTGTTTTATATAAATCTTAACCCTTCACCTTTTCATTTCGACCAGTGGACTATAAAAAAAAATGGAATATGCGAGAAGACACAGTTTCAATAAGTACATCATTAGTACTCTACTAAAAACGAAAATTCTATTCTTGGTAATTTCAAAAATGCAAAATGGTGAGCATGCCTCATCGACTAGATACTTAAAATTCATATTTTTTTAGATTATTTCAATGTTGAACTACCATGATTTTTTTTATTCTTTGTAAAATTTGATTTAAGGAATGACTGTAATATTTTTTCTGTCTATGAAGAAATAACATAAAAAATATCGTGCACACTGGATAACCCGCGTAGCGGGTTATTTTAAAGTGCGCACCACATTTTTTATGTTATTTCGAATAGACAGAAAAAATATTACAGTCATTCCTAATAGTTTAATTCTAAATTCCATTTTAAGCCGGAGTAAATCATAAAAAAAGTTGATGACGTCAAGGTCACATGACAAAATTATGTCCATGAGCTGATAGACATAACACTGTCAGCCAATCAGAAGACGCGTTACATTCAAAATTAAATTATATCAAAACAACTAAATCACATCGGATATCCCTAATCAAAATAGATATTAACAGAAGTTTGTAACGATGGGTAAGAAAATTTTGAATCCGATTCCGATGAAAAAAATTATGCTCTGTGGGAATCGGATAAAGATTTTACCTACTCAATGTTACAAACTTTTCATAAATAGCTCCTAGGGATCTGGATCCCTGCGTGCATTTCGGATCGGGATATCCGGTGTGGAATTGGCTTTTTCACTTTTGTTATTCGAGCGTTATACTGATAACTCTGTCGTACGCGAAACGCGTGTCTAACGTACAACTTTTAATCCTGGTATATATCAAATTGTTTTATTAATGTACCTGGTATAACCAAAATATTTGATCTTTGTTTTTTCAAACAGACAGCACATGGTACTTCCTTGTTGTTCATACTTTCTGACCAGCCTGAAGGCTTGTATGATGTACCAAGTTCATATTCACTACCATATACTTGAGCATTGCTATATGGTTGATGTTGTCCATTCTCTGGGTCATTAGGGAGACATAGGTAGTTAACTCCGCCTCCTCTATTTGCATGGGAATTTCCACCGACTTGACCTTCAATCAAACATGTGTTCAAGCTTTACAATCATTGGGTTAAAGCTGATGACCGTAACTGCATTCACGGTCATACCAAGATGTCGGATGAAAAATTAGGTCAGTATCTGTATTGTCTGTTAAAGTGTTTCTATATCATTTTCTTTACAAAGAGTACATTGGTACGATGTAAATTCATAAAAAATTCACACGGAAATCACAAATTACTACCGAGAAATGTGCATGAAACAGGAAATTGGATTTGAAAAAATCGCTAAGATGACCGTAAATCATCATTAAAATATTTTCAAGATGAACGTAACATATAACAAGGATGATCGTGATTGGTAAAAAGATGACCGTAATTTGTAAAGGATGACCGTAATTTATAAAGAATGACCGTAACTTTTAAAGGATGACCATCAATTCTAAGAAATATCCGTATTTGTACCAAATAATTAATCGCGTTGGTATAAAACGTATTTATAAGACAGCATTATCCTATAGGTATAAGAAAATAAGATGTGCTTCAAATACGTAGTTCACCATATGTAGCCTCCAACTACAAGCCAACATATTTTTTTTATTTCTGGGATTCCTATTTATGTCATATATCATAAAATACACCTTTTTAAAAATGCCAATGCATGTACACCCATTGATATTATATTTTTTCAACTACCATTTCAAATGTTCTTTATTTCAGATAAGTACATGTCTTATCATTATGCATGTACCACCTGCAAATTCACCTCATCGAATGTAGACAGCATTTTGATACACATTATAGACAATCATGCTGGTCCACAAACATTTAGTTTTAGAAAGAAAGTTTTGGATGAAAACACTGTTCATTCTGCATATCGGTCCGTACATTTCGGAGTTGAAGTAACAAAACTTAAAATGATGTGAGGAAAAGGTTATAAGCCAAATATAAATTTAGAAGAATAAACTATATCATTCAAAAGATGTTCCTCAAATTTGAAAGTCAGTGGCGGTTATGTCGAAGAAGGGTGTCAAACGGAATTAAAAAATGAACTTTATTATGCCGTTAGTTTTCTCGTTTGAATAGTTTTACATTGTTATTTAGGGGCCTTTTATAGCTGACTATGCGGTATGGGCTTTGCTCATTGTTGAAGGCCGTACGGTGACCTATAGTTGTTAATTTCTGTGTCATTTTGGTCTCTTGTCGAGAGTTGTCTCTTGGCAATCATACCACATCTTCTTTTTTTAAATTTATGAACTATTAGAAAATATTGAAGCAAAACTAAAAGAGATAGGGAGATACGAAGACTTCATTTCCGTATTGAAATCCATATCTAATGGAATATTAACTGAAAATATTGCTTTTCATTTGTTACTGGATGTCGGAAGGTTTTATTCCCAGTCAACAATATACTCTACAAGCACCGGTGCTACAAGATATGTTCCAGAAACGCTGGCATTTTGGATTTCTATTAAGATACTATTCAAGGGTAAAGGAATTAACTTTTTTTAGAGGTTATAAAGCACAAGGAATATCCGCTGAAAACACACCAGTCAAACCAACTGAATGCAGAAAAAAATTTGCAGTTCCATCGGATCCGGTGTTGTCAAGGGAATGTGTTAGTTTTCTGGCAGATGTTAAGATTTTAATCTGCTTCCTCTGGAACCATACACATGAGCTCGACTACCGGAAATTCATGATTAATTAAGGGTTTTTTTTCTTCAACTTTTCGTCGTATCGCTGTCAATTTGTATTAAATTCTAATATGACGTGCTTCTTTCGCTTTGTGAATAAATCCATGCTCTAAATGCAATAAAATTTGTTTGCACATGCGTATATTGACTACTGCAGAATAATGAATTTTATCAAATTGGCATGCATTTAATATATTTCATTAACTTAAAACACTTCCAAACTATTAAATGATGCACATGTTGTCACTAATTCATTTATGACATTTGTATGACTGTAATGTGTTGCAATTCGAAATTGACATATTTGACCTAGATACAACAACTGTTCATGCTGGCTGTTCAAAACTCCTCCCTCTAAAAAATCACATTGCAAGTCGTTTGCTTATCAAAAAAGGGAGGTTCATGGAAAAGCCTACACAAACGCTCTACACTTATAGATATCGGACATAGATATTACCTTAATTGTCCGAATCAGAATTGAAATAATTGATGCAAGATATACTTTATTGTAGTTTAACATGGGTAGTCATTATATTCGTGTTATTTTAGCCCTCACTATCGCTCGGGCAAAAATAATCACGAATATAATGCCTACCCATGTTACAGGGTAGGAATGCCCTTTACCCTGCTACCGTTAGCGTCAAATTGGTTAAAATTTTACCGTGATTCGTCAAAATATCATTTTCGTGATTCGTCAGAGGTCTCAAATAATTATCGTTACCGTTATTTTTGGGGAAAAAATAACGTGATTCGTCAAAATCAGTCGGTTTTTTTTAACGTCTAAAAAAAGTGTACATTTTATCGTCATGCATCAAAAATTACCGTTAACGTCATTTGGTAAGAATTTTTACCGTTATTCGTTATGAAGGTACCCCCATTACGACCCTCATGTTAAAACTACAATAAAAGTATAGCTTGCATCAATTATTTCTTAAATCTTAACGTTGTCATCAATAAATATTTAATTATTTACGAGAAATATGCAATTTACTTTCATTGTCATAAACTCAAAATACGGCAAATAGTTAAAAAGAAATTGATTAAACATATTAATATCCGCTAACCGAGCCCCTATTGAGACAAACCCAACAAAAAGCTATGAATACAAATATGGATATTTCTCAGAATTGACGGTCATCCTTTAAAAGTTACGGTCATCTTTTATAAATTACGATCATCCTTTACAAATTACGGTCATCTTTTAACCAATTACGGTCACCCTTGTTATGAATCGCTGATCCTGTTACGGTCATCTCGATTGTGATTTACGGTCATCTTAACGATTTTTTCAAATCCAATTTTCTGTTTCATATACATTTCTCGGTAGTAATTTGTGATTTCCGTGTGAATCTTTTATAAATTTACATCGTACTAATGTACGCTTTGTAAAGAAAATGATATAGAAACACTTTAATAGACAATACAGATACTGACCTAATTTTTCATCCGACATCTTGGGATGACCGTGAATGCAGTTACGGTCATCAGCTTTACTCCAGTGAAAATGATAATGATGTACAACTGGTGAACTTAATCATATTTGAACTTGTCAATAGGTTAGGCACGATTTAGGTATTTCTATTGTGTTTCTCGGGTGCTATTCTTTGTAATTCAAAATAGTATTTATACACAATCTCTACTTTGTGCAAACGAATTTCCACCAACTTACCCTTAATAAAGAATACATTAGGTACACTTGTTTTAACTTAATAAAACAAAAACACTACATGCCATCTAGTGAATCATTCAAACTTAATTCGTTGGTTTTTATAAGTCGGTCTTCAAAATTAAAAACAAAAACAGTAAAAACTAAGAACTAAATTTTATTTTTTTCTTTAACATCTGTAACAACGAAATTTTTCAAACATAACAATGCCACAATTTTAAACAAATCATAACTTAAGAAATCGATTAGTTGTAGTGTTTGAACGGATGTGTTCCGATCAGGAAGACTGGATATCACCGCAAATCAACCACATTTATTCTATATTATAACGAAAACAAACGTGCCTTTCCCAAGTTAGGAGCCTGTAACTTAGTGGTTGTCGTTTGTTGCTGTGTTACATATTTGTTTTTCGTTCATTTTTTATGTACATTATTAGGCCGTTAGTTTTACATTTGTCATTTCGGGGCCTTTTATAGCTGTCTATGTGGTATGGGCTTTGCTCATTGTTGAAGGCCGTACGGTGACCTATAGTTGTACCTTTCTGTGACATTTGGTCTCTTGTGAAGAGTTGTCTCATTGGCAATCACACCACATCTTTTTTTTTTTTTTATCTTATAATACATATTAAACGTCCATTATAGGAACAACATGAAGCGTTGATCAAATTCAAATGCCTTGCCAACTAAATTCACGCTGGGTATGGTTGTCCTGTGAGAGAACGTACTGTGCTGGTGATTTGGTCCTGTCAGGTGCTAGTGGGTCCTGATTCTGTGCTGGTGGGTCCTGATTCTGTGCTGGTGGGTTTGTTTACATTGCATCAGAACGGCAATAAAACGACTGTTTTGTTGCTTAATTTTTCTCTGATGCGTCATAAGTACTATGCAAAGTATATTACAACAATATTATATTGCAAAAGTCGTACAAGTTCGTTAAACGGAATTGTCCTGACGCTGTGCTGGTGATAAGAAAAACGGTCCTGGTACTGTGCTCCAATGTCCTGGTTCTGTGCCTTTATATTTTAGTTAAAAGAAGCATATATTCAAGATCATTGATGCTGCATTGTTATTGACTAATTAACTGTTGTCTGCTTTCTTGAAATTGACATTGTTGTGAATCTGTTTACTGTTATTATGAGAGAAAAAATACACCTATTTTTTTTTTATTTTTTTTTTTGAATTAACTGTAATTTTATTTATTGGCCTGTTGATGGAACCCTTCTTGTCCCTTTTAAGATAAGAAAATATGTTAACGATTTTCGGGATTACGATCATTTTGCAAGATTACCAAAATACGTTGTAATTTATACAAATTGAATACTTATATAATGCAGATGATGTGGTATGTTTGTTGTCAATGGAAAAATTTCCGTAAGATACCAAAGAAAGTATGTGTTAACAACCATACGTCATCGTACGACCTTCAACAATAACCGATAAAATAAAAATGTAAAAGGTTTTGCATAAAAATGGAGAGCAAAAATATAGAACAAAGGACTTACTGAGCGTTTGAATCATATGTCTTTAGCAGCTTTAAACACATTTGTTTGTGAACAATTGAGTGCTGACTATAAGAAAGACAATAGTATTGCGGGTTTGCTTGTTTTGGGGTTTTTTTCGGGGGGTGGGGGGTTGGGGGGGGGGATAAGTTAAAGCGAGATTACAGTGAAAGTTTTAAGCTTGGAATAGTTTCCCGTAAGATTTAAAAGTTGTATTTTAAAAGAAAAATTCGTAAGGGTTCCGCGGAACCCAGTGTCTCGCCTACTTTTGCTGTTAATCGCAGACTCAACAAAATGAGGAAAAACATCAATAAAAATTTCCCTCTCGATACTGTCTTTTGATTGAAAGAAGCTTCCAAGTTTGGTAAAAAATCCAGGATAGTTTATGAATGTAATAAATGTTTTATAAACTTTAACTGCAGACTGTATTTAATGTTAACTGGAAGAAAAACTAAGTCCATTGGTAAGTAAAATACGGAAAAAGTGAATTTTTTTTTTTACAAAATTTACTTCTGAATAATATCTTATGATCAGAAACAAGCTTCTGTCTAAGTTTGGTAGAAATCCAGGATAGTTTAAGAACATTATAAAAATTTTAAAAACTTTAACTCACACGGCGACATATAAAAAATCGAGGAGCAAGTGATGAGAACTTATTTTAATAAGATTGAGTTTAAGAAAGTTATTAAAATTTCAAAAACTTTAACCACAGAGTGAATGTAATGTTTCCTCGCAGAAAAAGTCCATTTATAAGTAAAATACGGAAAAGTGGAAATTTATTTTTACAAAATATTCTTCTTGATACTATCTTATGATCATAAACAAGCTTCTGTCCAAGTTTGGTACAAATCAAGGATAGTTTATGAAAGTTATTAAAATTTTTAAAACTTTAATCACAGAGTGAATGTTATGTTTCCTCGCAGAAAAACTAAGTCCATTTATAAGTAAAATACGGAAAAAATGGAATTTTTATTTTTACAAAATTTACTTCTGGATACTTTCTTATGATCATAAACAAGCTTCTGTCCAAGTTTGGTAGAAATTCAGTATAGTTTAAGAAAGTTATTAAAATTTCAAAAACTTTAACCACAGAGTGAATATTTGTGGACGCCGCCGCCGACGACGACGACGACGACGACGACGACGCCAACGACGACGGAATGTAGGATCGCTTAGTCTCGCTTTTTCGACTAAAGTCGAAGGCTCGACAAAAATGTATCTTATAGCTATTAAGAATCACTTGCTGTATCTGTAAGATATTTTCAACATTTTTTTTTGTCTGAAGGGTTATCAGGTATTTTTTTTTCGAAAACCTAGTACACACTAACAAAACTAAGATTTCTTAGCTTTTTCATTTCAAAATTCCAAAATAGCTTGTTAGCTAAACCGTGAGGTCATTTTTAGGTAAGGTAAAGTACCCTCCTTTCGAAGTAGCCTGGTCCTACAGACAGAAAGATGTGTCATTTGTCGGACTAGTCTACTCTTAAAGTAGGGTAGTTTACATAACTTACAATGACTTTTCTGTTCAGCAAGCAACATAACCAAAGTAATCCCTTTGTCTACACACTCATTGAAATTGGCTGTAATATTGCAAAAGTTCAAGCGATAGGGGCAAACTTACCGAGTAAAAAAAATCAAAATGTCTATCTACCTTGCACATTTTAGAAAATTCAGATCAGATAACGAAACTGGGTCCAGCAACATTTATAAGCAATTTAAGATTTTGACCCTCACAGTTTCCATTCACCACAAATATTCTCGTTACAACGAATCATTTAAATACAAAAATACGAGTTGCAGCCTTTGGTTATCTATTTTAAAATAATTGTATACGGATAAAGATATGAAAGGCAGCAGGGTCACCTGGGTGAGGAGTCCATGTCATCTGAAATAAATGCTAAGCACAGTGGCGGATCCAGAACTTTTCCTAAGGGGGGGCCCGCTGACTGACCTAAGGGGGGGGGGGGGGGCGCTCCAGTCATGCTTCAATGATTCCCTATATAATCAACCAAATTTTTCCCACGAAAGGGGGGGGGGCGGGCCCGCCAGGCCCCCCCCCCCCCCCCCCTGGATCCGCCTATGAAGCATATATCTAGATAGCGACAGATAACCATGACATTAAAAAACTCTCTTCTTTTCGATTTTTTTCGAACAAATTGACACATAAAATGAATTATATAGTATTGTGGAATTTTTAACTTGTGTTCAATTCATTGGTTACACCTTTTACTAGAATAACAATCCTGTCAAGTATGAGCTGGGTAAAATATTTCAGAAAAGAAGAAGGAAATGTGAAAGTTTCGGTGCGTCAGGTGCAACAGCATACGAACAGCTAACATGCCTCGTCAGGGTGGAAGCTAAAAAGTCCACGAAAATTTGATTTAAAACCTTTATTCGTTCCAACAAAGTTAATGATATTTTGTTGAGGATTTAACCATCTACGACAACAAGATTTTTTTTTTAGAATTTACAGCTCTTCTATAAATACATGCAAAGCAAACCTTGTTTAAATTGCTTGCTATGATTGTTTGGATGGTTGTAAACGACAGGTAAGTAGTATGTTTACTATATACTAGAATTTGTTTGGACAATAAACATTAACTTCAATTCCTGTCAGTTTGTATTTGTCCAATCAAATCCCAGTATGTATTGAAACTCCGCCTACCTATTGTTTGAAAATATCCTTGGAGCAAACATAGCAAGCAAGTCAATCACAGTTATTTTTTGCATGCTTTTAAAGAAGAGTTTTACTATATAATGCAAAGAAGCGTTTAAGTCTTTCTTTTTGTCCTATGTAAACTTCCGTACCAGTTCCTTCCATTCATGAACATTAAATTGAACTGTAAAATATTTCTTGGTACTTTCTTAATTCCTTTATAAGTCTTATGTAAACATAATTATGACAATAACTTTTGTGAGCACAAGATTCACTGCACACTTTTAATTAAAGTTCTGCTTAATCAAACATTAAAATGTGAACTTAAGTTTTGAGACTTTTTTAATCGACACGATTGGGATTTTTGCATATGAGAACATGTTTTATCTATTAGTTGAAAATGCGGCTTTGAACTAACTTTCAGTACCTGTGAGCATTTGTTGTTCAATAATGTGTGTCTTTGTGTTATTATTTTTGTGATAAATTGTTGTGTTGCTACACCACTGTAACAATGAAGGAGGAAAATGGGGGGGGGGGGGGGGTTTGAGTAAGTGGGGAGGGGTATGCGGAGCGCTAACAAACATGTCTATGCAGCATGGGCTTTGATCATTGTTGAAGCATCAATGTAAGGGGCATTTAATATCTTAATAAAACTATTTTTATTTCAGATAGTATATATTGTTATCTAATATTGGACGAAAGAGGTTGCCCTGTTATGTAATTGTGTAATATAAGTAACGATCATTTGAAAACACATATTAAACAGCCAAATGGATGCACAAGAGCTAAAATAGGAGTCATAGATCCTATTGACAGTAATTATCTGCCCAATTTTATTGATTTTGTAACATTTGTTTCAAATATGAGCAACTTCTTATCCAAAATCACCAGCACCGTATCAGGACCCACCAGCACAATGACAGGACCCACCAGCACAGTATCAGGACATGAATAAATTGAAAAAATGCTAAATTTTAATAAATTGCAATGTTTTTTCACAAAATAGTTTTGTCGTGTGGATTGCGGTATAGAAAGCGGACTCTATGAGCATTTTTGTTTTATTTTTTCAGTTCGAGATTTTCTGAAAATGAGCATTTTTGTGTTACGCATACTGAAACAGTTTAGAGGGTCAACTTTTAAATGCTTTACATATGAACCCATAAGAAACAAAATTGAAAAATCTCAACTGTTTTTTTTTCAATTTTTTATGAGTGAAAACGTCAAAAATCATCATTTTCGTCTTTGTTTACATTTTTTCATTGATCACCAGCACCCGTCAGGACCGAATCACCAGCACAGAACATTCTCTCGCAGGACAACCATACCCACCGTGAAATTTGTATTTATGTTTAATATGCCATGGCTGCTCATAACCATTTACCTGTATAAATAATGTCTGCACCTGCAGGACAGCCTTTACGTCCCCATCGGATATACGTCACACCTTTCTCTGTAAAACAAAATTTGAATGTCTGTAAATCCATAAATTAATATATACCGCCACATTCTGTATGTGCCTGTTCCAAGTCAGGAGCCTGTAATTCAGTGGTTGTGTTTTTTTTTTTTTGTTGTGTAACATATTTGTTTTTCGTTCATTATTTTGTACATGAATCATGCCGTTCATTTTCTCGTTTGAATTGTTTTACAATGTGCATCGGGGGCTTTTTATTGCTGACTATACGGTGTGGGCTTTGCTCATTGTTAAAGGCCGCACGTTAACCCATAGTTGATAATTTCTGTGTCATTCGGTCTCTTGTTGAGAATTGCCTAATTGGCAATCATACCACATCTTATCTTTATATTTTAAGACTCCGAGTAGGTTATTTCAGATAAGAACAAAACAATATATGTATTTTAACACATAAGAAATATTTAAAAGGGCAAATCATTTTGTCTTAACTGCATAACAATTTCTAGTCTGGTAAACATGGGTCTAAAACAAGTAAACTATGAACACAGAGGTATGTGTTGCGACGAAAAACAACGCCTTTGACTCACATCCACAACTTTCATCGCAGGAGACACACAGTTTTAAACACGATAGAAATTATCTACAGAATAAATAGAATAGAGAAACTTTTACAAGAAGTTGTACATCAAGTACAATACGCTTTCTGCAATAGAAAAGACATAGAATGGTGTTACTGTATTGATTCATGGTACACATTTTCTACACACCCTTGGCTGCACCAAAACCAAATGGAGTAAGTGACAATTTCCATATTTCCATACTACATTCGATGAATATTAAAAAAAATACCTGCAAGACTTTCCTGAATGGCTGCTATAATAGTAGCATTGATTTCTTCAAGTCCTGTGTTCACTATTTGCTTCATAACATCGTTCATCGCATTTGCAAAACCTTTCTTAATCTCCGACGCTATGTATGTCTTCAGATGATCATTCATATTCTTTACATCCAAGTCTGCCTTTAATGTCGCTCTCAGACCATCTAATAGCGGCATGGTGACGATATCTTCACAGTTACTATCACCACTACATGTATTTCCATGTACTAGGAATAACAGGAGAGACAATGTATAACCAGTAGCGATAATTGATAAAAACATCACGCCGTTTTGTTTTAAAACTTGTTTTCCAATTTTCGATGGTGCTCGAGTTTATTTATATGAAACGCATATATATTTGCGTCTGGTTTTTTTCCGTCCACCGGATAGCCGGATGGTTGTTACAACATATGAAACAACCTTAAATTTGATTATTTACGTATTTTCTATTTAAATTTTTAAACAGCAGATTTTTAAAACAGAAATTTGATGCAAGTAGAAAAAATCTGAGAACACTAATGCCTACGAAGAAGCTTTGCAATATTCCCATTTACATTATAAAAACCTGTTGCTCAAATTTGAACTACAATGTATATATGCGAGTTTTGTTTTTCGGCATTGTGTATGAGTTTCCTTGAATTTGCATGATGCAAACTTGGATTACAGTGAAGTTACGAATAATAAATGCAAACTTTACAGTTATAAAAAGGGAAAAACGCTAGAGCTTTGTCCGCGAGTTTTTGGCTATCAGCGTGGTGCATTATTTTTTGAAAATCTGCATGAGAAAAACTAAAAAGTTGTAAAGGGGTACGTGTATAAATCTACAACCGTCAGTGACTCACTGTCCAAACTCAAACTCTGTCAGTGTATACAATTTTAATGAGAAATTTTTAAAAATAGTTTTAAATTGTGGGGAAAAAAATGGGATGGACGAGCGGACAGATAATCACGAATAAAACGTATTGTTCCGTTCGACTAGCGGCAGTGACATACACAATCTATACATACATACTTCATTATAATACTTCATGCAGTGAATTATACCGTGATTTATTTCTATATGGGATAAATCTCTTTGAAAATTCAGTTCTAATTGCATTTACAATGTACATGAAAGGATAAAAAATCAACTATAAACCTACCATGGTAAGTGATTGGAACACTGCATCGAGTGTGATACGTTATTTGTCCATTTGAGACATTGAAATTTTAAAATTTAAAACGCGAGGCTCGCCGAGCGTTTTATACACTTCAAATGAAACTGTCGAGAGTGGATCACTATTGTATTGCTCGAGATTTGGGGTGGAAACTGTTTCTTTATATGTTTTTATACGATATGCAAAAACTCTTAAGCCGTCTTTTCGAACGACATGCAAAATATATATGGTTTTTTTTTACCAATGAACTTAGATCCAACGGACCACACTTTGATTACATAAAAATAATCAACTGGTTGGGAAAGGGATAAATCAGGTAGGAATTAATGAAATATGAGAAACATTTGTCTTTTAAAATTAAACTGGCATATAAGGATCAGCTTTCCACGAAATGAGTCGTTTATGAGTATGAAACAGTCCGACATAAGCATTCGTGATATTGTAGATTATCACCGACGTGCTCTACTATTCAGAGACATAATGAGTTATATATCTCAAAGAAATCAACTAAGAAGGTATTTCTAATGATTCAAGTAGATTTTCTCAGTATGCATAGCTTTGAAATCGTTTTCCGGAAGGAATAGTAAATGGGCGACACCCGCGATGGCCTTAACTGTCGCACTACGCATCTCGGCCTTTTTTGTTCTTCGTTTGTTATCTAATCACCATCAATGGTCTTTACCATGCTGAATATGCGGTATGAGCTTTGCTCATTGTTGGAGGCCATATGGTGACCAAAAGCTGTTAATTTCTGTATCATTTGCTCTCTTGTGGAGAGTTGTCTCAGTGTCAATCATACCACATCTTCTTTTTAATATTTGGAAGTGCATTCGAGTGCTACTGGTGTCCTTTGAACAAAAATGGATGTTAATGCAGAACATAAATAAGTTTAAATGTGTGTTTGTGCTGCCAAATCTCTCGAGTTTCAAAAATGGACAAATATTTGAACAATAAAATTTATACGTTCTTCGATGCTTTTATTTCCGATTTGTGGTTTGAATCATGTGACTGGTAGCACACTGGTACTTTTTGTGAAAAGTTATCAAAGGTACCAGGCTTATAATTTAATTCGCCAGACGCGCGTTTCGTGAACATAAGACTTATTAATGACGCTCAGATCAAAATAGTTGGAACGCCAAAAGAGTTCAAAGTTGAAGAGCATTTATGACCCAAAATTCCAAAAAGTTGTGCCAAATACGGCTAAGGTGATCTATGCCTGGGAAAAGATATAATATAATTTATATTCATGTCAACACCGAAGTGCTGACTACTGTAAAATGATTGATTACTTCATTTAATTATATTCTGTGCTCCGGAAATTTATCTAATAATAATATCTTCACTATTTCAAAGATCAACGGACGAGAATGTTTAAGTGCCATGCTGAAGTCAGCTTCCATACGTTTAAGTTCAGATCTTCTGTAATAGTATTTTGCCACGCAATATTTCAGTTCACATGTATGTAAGAAGGTAAGGATTGACGATGTAGAAATATCTGAAGCTATTAACACAGCCAATGGAATTGAAAGTATTACAAAAACCGTTAATGTGGAATACCTGACTTCTCAACAACTGATATTGTTACATCAATATACAAAATACAGTTATCTTTCTTTAGCTTATTATACGCAAGAAGCTTGATCTGTGACTCTTCAAATTGATAATTAATTTGATGATATAAAAAAGTATCCCTCTGTGATGTTATTAGCTATGTCTTAAGCAGCCAGCATGTCTCGATTATCAATGTCTCCAGCAGCCAAAATGTCCCGATTATCAATGTCTCTAGCAGCAAAAATTTCCCGATTAACAATGTCTACAGCAGCCAGAATGTCCTGATTATCAATGTCTCCAGCAGCCAGAAAATCCTGATTATCTATGTCTTCAGCAGCCAGAATATCCCGATTATCAATGTCTCCATCAGCCAAATAATTCGATTATCAATTTCTCCATCAGCCAGAATGTCCCGATTATCAATGTCTCCAGCAACCAGAATGTCCCGATTATCAATGTCTCCAGCAGCTAGAATGTCCCGATTATCAATGTCTCCAGTAGCCAGAATGTCCTAATTATTAATGTCTTCAGCAGCCAGAATATCCTGATTATCTATGTCTACAGTAGCCAGAATTTCCCGACTATCAATGTCTCCAGTAGCCAGAATGTCCCGATTATCAATGCCTCCAGCAGCCGGAATGTACCGAAAATCAATGTCTCCAGCAGCCAGAATGTCCTAATTTTCATTGTCTCCAGCAGCCAAAACGTCTCGGTTAGCAATGTCTTCAGCAGCCAGAATATCCTGATTATGTATGTCTTCAGCAGCCAGAATATCCCGATTATCAATGTCTCCAGCAGCCAAATGTTTCGATTATCAATGTCTCCATCAGCTAGAATGTCCCGATTATCAATGTCTACATCAGCCAGAATGTCCCGATTATCAATGTCTACAGCAGCCGGAATGTCCAGATTATCAATGTCTCCAGTAGCCAGAATTTTTTGATTATCAATGTCTCCAGCAGCCAAAATGTCCCGAATAACAATCTCTACAGCAGCCAGAATGTCCTGATTATCAATATCTGCAGCAGCCAGAATGTCCTGATTATCAATGTCTCTAGCAGCCAAAACTTCCCGATTAGCAATGTCTTCAGCAGCCAGAATGTCCCGATTATCAATGTCACTAGCGGCCAGAATGTCCCGATTATCAATGTCTCTAGCAGCCAGAATATCCTGATTATCTATGTTTACAACAGCCAAAATATCCCGATTATCTATGTCTCCAGCAGCCAAATGTTTGGATTATCAATGTCTCCATCAGCCAGAATGTCCCGATTACAATGTATCAATGTCTCCAGCAGCCAGAATGTCCGGATTATCAATGTCTCCAGCAGCCAGAATATCCTGATTATCTATGTCTACAGCAGCCAGAATATCCTGATTATCAATGTCTCCAGTAGCCAAATGTTCCTACTATCAATGTCTCCATCAGCCAGAATGTCACGATTATCAATGTCAACATCAGCAAGAATGTCCCGATTATCAATGTCTCCATCAGCAAGAATGTCCCGATTATCAATATCTCCAACAGCCAGAGTATCCTGATTATCTATGTCTACAGCATCCAAAATGTCCTGATTATCAATGTCTCCAGCAGCCAGAAAGTCCTGATTATCTTTGTCTTCAGCAGCCAGAATATCCTGATTATCCATGTCTCCATCAGCCAAATAATTCGATTATCAATGTCTCCATCAGCCAGAATGTCCCGATTATCAATGTCTCCAGCAACCAGAATGTCCCGATTATCAATGTCTCCAGCAGCCAGAATGTCCCGATTATCAATGTCTCCAGCAGCCAGAATGTCCTAATTATCAATGTCTTCAGCAGCCAGAATATCCTGATTATCTATGTCTACAGTAGCCAGAATATCCCGATTATCAATGTTGTCAGCCGCCAGAATGTCCCGATTATCAATGTCTACAGCAGCCAGAATATCCCGATTATCAATGTCTTCAGAAATCAGAATGTCCCGATTCTCCATGTCTTTAGCAACCAGAATGTCCTGATTATCAATATCTTCAGCAGCCAAAATGTCCTGATTATCAATGTCTCCACCAGCCAGAATATGCTGATTATCTATGTCTACAACAGCCAGAATATCCCGATTATCTATATCTCATGCAGCCAAATGTTTCGATTATCAATGTCTCCATCAGCCAGAATGTCCCAATTAGCAATGTCTCCAGCAGCTAAAATGTCCTGATTATCAATATCTACAGCAGCCAGCATGTTTCGATTATCAATGTCTCCAGCAGCCAGAACGTCCCGATTATCAATGTTTCTAGCAGCCAAAATTTCCCGATTAACAATGTCTCCAGCAGCCAGAATGTCCTGATTATCAATATCTACAGCAGCCAAAATGTCCTGATTATCAATGTCTTTAGCAGCCAAAACGTCCCGATTAGCAATGTCTTCAGCAGCCAGAATATCCCTATTATCAATATCTCCAGCAGCAAGAATATCCCGATTATCAATGTCTTTAGCAGCCAGAATATCCTGATTATCTATGTCTACAGCTACCAGAATGTCCCGATTATCAATGTCTCCAGCAGCCAGAATGTCCCGAGTATCAATGTCTACAGCAGCCAGAATATCCCGATTATCAATGTCTTCAGAAACCAGAATGTCCCGATTCTCCATGTCTTTAGCAACCAGAATGTCCCGATAATCAATGTCTTCAGAAGCTAGAATGTCACATTATCAATGTCTTCAGCAGCCAGAATGTCCCGATTATTTATGTCTTCTGCAACCAGAATGCTCCGATTATCAATGTCTTCAGAAGCCAGAATGTCCCGATTCTCAAGTCTTTAGCAACCACAATGTCCCGATAATTAATGTCTTCAGAAGCCAGAATGTCCCATTATCAATCTCTTCAGAAGACAGAATGTACATGTCATAAAGCCCATAAACAAACCTTTTTATTTACTCTTTCATCATACATTGTTGTCAATCGTGACTTCTCTTTACCCAAAATAAAATATATAATATTACATTACATCAAGTGTATATGGACATTTTTAAAGAGGTTAAACCACAATATATAATAATGGCCCCTTGCTTTCAATCAAACTAATAAATTTAGAGAATTATAACTCTCTTATCTTAAATTTAAAAGATGATCTAAAGCTGTGGCAAAATCTCATTGTGACTTAAGCTGAAAAAGATCAAAGTTCCTGAAATGGCGTATACTAGCATGCTGTGTCCCGAAAACAGGAACTCCGACTTTGAGAAACAGGTTAAATATACATTTTTTTCTAAAAAAATACATTCAGATATTTCATTGAATTCTCCCAATCGATGTATGACATTTGAACAGAGGTATACTAATGTTGCCTTTATTCATTACAACAAATTGAATGGGCTAAAATGTTCTATTATCAATTAAACTATCATCAATTTAATCGCAGGGAGAAATTAAAAGAACTGCACAAATTAACAGTGTCCACAGTTAATATAGGAGTGATCTTCAAGACACAGCAACCACAAGGGGAAATGTTCGCTTGAAATAGAAAATGAACAACCAACAAGGAAATAAAAGTAAGTTTTCCTGTAATATTCAGAGACTTTGGGTGTATCTATGATTTGAGTACATAGTTTGTAAGAATAGATTTTAAAATGTCATGACTTGTTTTTTATCAGATTCATTTAGACCTATCAAAAGATACCTTTTTCTTTTTCTTTGACTGTCTCAGAAAAGAAGATATACCTCTCTGTCCTCATATAATTGAATACAACGGTACTGATCTTGCCTTTTTGAAATATGACACTGGGTCACGAATTTTTGCTATTTTGTCTAACAAGTGTTTGTTTATACAACTCGAATTTGTTTTGCCGTAAATCTTTATTTCGAGTTACAATGTAACAATTGCCACATTTTGCAGGATATAAGGAAATTACTTATTGTATGGTGAACGACTTGGAATACCTTTGACCTTCTAAGAATGAGTCGTTAACAAATTTAGGCGAGCCATAATCATTTATAGAAAAATCATTAAAACCTTATTGGAAAGTAAATCTATTATAATAACACAAGGAGCATTCACATAACAAGGTGTAATAGTTTAAATACTATTGTATTAAAGAATTAAGGTTTACAAATGGAATATTGTGCTTCTTAATTGAACAATTTAGATTGGATAAATTAATTTACTTGAACAATATATATCAAAGAGTATGCGATGTTTGCTTCTAAACTTCAAAATAGGAGATATGGTATGGGTGCCAATGAGATGTGTATATTACTTCTTGTACAGATATTAATGTTTACTCAAACAGACTGCATGCTTGATCCTTTGATGTTAATTTAGCTTATATAGTTGTTCTATTCTTCAGACATCATGCACAAACTGATGGTGTTAGTGTCAAGACATGTCAGTCTGAACAACGTTCTTTTAATAATCTTACACGTGTATATATAAGAGCATATAATCAAGCGACTTTTGATATTTTGATACAACTTTGTTTCCAACATTATATACAAGATAACATGACCTACATATCTTCCAAAATTCCATGGTCGATAATAATTTATACTTAATCACTTTTTTAAACTGTATAATAAGTTGGCTCATTCTGATGTTTTATAATCTGCTTACTAATCGCATCCCATGATACCTTTATACTTTATACCGATCACAGAAATGAATATGTAACGATTTCTAACACGTAACCGAGGTATGACAGCTAACAGGTACAGACGGTTGATCCTGGTATGCTGTTTATAATGATGAATTTCATATAGAATTCGTAGGGTAAAACCCACCTACAGGGTTTCATTTTATATGAAATAAATGAATAATTGATCTTGACTAATCAACTCTGTTGTAAAAAAAATGTCACATTTATATCATGTTTATGAAATTGTAAATGGAAAGTCTATACTATATTTGTACTATATGCATTATATGTTTTACATGGAAGAGAGATATATTCAATTAAGATTTGTCAATTCTGTCAGGAATATCAATAGGTCCCCCACGTTTGTGTATATATATTCACGCACTTTTAATTATATTGGACATATAAAACGTTTCAAGGATTATAAAAGAAACCGCTCTACATAGGAGAAGTTTACATTATGTAATGATTGATTTATAATTGATGTTAAATGCCACTCACAACACTATTAGATATATCATGGCGGCAAACTTATTTTGTTGGAGAAAACCGATGAGAAGCGCTTGCCGTTTGTACTAATTGAAATTCCCAGCCAATCAGGTTGGAGTCGATCGAAAGCACCTTCCAGTTGATGGGTTCACGGGCTAGTGATACAATAGTGATACTAAAACCAATCAGCCACCGAGGCCTTATTTTATGTAATGTAAGATTAAAAAAGGTTTTTAAAGAATGGTTAAACGCAAAGGTTTAATTAATTGCAAATTATAACGTGACTTACGTTTATCAAGACCTCGTTGAACACTATTCTTCGTATCATTAAAGCAAAATCAAGAATATATGTGTATGGGACGCCATGCTCCTCCTGTGTTATCACATTTGCATGTCCAATGACCCTAGGCATATAGTAAAAGTTAATTTCTGAACAATTGTTTGAAAACTCCTAACCATTATCAACTTATCAACTAAAGAGATGTGAAACAAAATATGTAAGCTTGCTAATAATAGAAATATTCACTATTAAACAAATGACATAGTAGTAAACACTCAATTTGGCACCGTAAGGCCTTCCTAAATGAGCAAAATCTATAACGCATAGCAAGCTATAAATAGCCACCAAAATGACAAATCTGAATCATCGAAAACAGCAAAATTGAACGATGTATGTACAGAACAATAAACGAATGTTAAGTTAGATTCGTGTTGATTTGAAAACAACATCAATTAGAAATTTTAAATAATAGCAGCCAAAACGTTAACCTTACATAATCAAGGTTAATGTAACATGATACGGTACCGACGCATATTGCGGAAACCATATACACTTCCACTACATGTATCAGTGGTGTGATATAATAATATTTATTGTTAAAGGGGCACTAGCTACGAGATATATAAAAAATCTAAAGTATGATTTGTTTTTGTTCAATCAATAATGAAAGTGAAATAGTGAAATACTAATTCGCTTTTGTCAGCAAAAATGTTTCAATTTTGTCAAATTATGATAAATAACATTTACCTATTGTGTCTGTTTGTTTTGTTCAAGCATCGGTGACAATATAATGGAATTTGATGCGACTGTCATACAAGTTTGAGGTTTAGCTAGCTATAAAACCAGGTTTAATCCACCATTTTCTACATAAGAAAATGCCTGTACCAAGTCAGGAATATGACAGTTGTTATCCATTCGTTTGATGTGTTTGAACTTTTTATTTTGCCATTTGATTGGGGACTTTCCTTTTTGAATTTCCCTTGGAGTTCAGTATTTTTGTGATTTTACTTTTTGATAATGAATTATTTACTTGCAAATGAATAATTTGACCTCATCAAATCCGTATTTATGTTAACTTCAATATACCCCTGAACTAGAGATAGACAACGCATGCATTGAACGTGTACTAGTTATTTAAAGGAAAAGAATTGTCAACATTGACAGTAAAACAATTTTAATCTATAAAATAAAATTTAACAGACCTATAAAACTCCAATTGCAAGACATGGCTTAATCTATTTACATCTATATTTATGTTGACATCGCTTACTTGGTCATTTGAGGTCAACTCGATAGTTATTTAGATGGAGTCTAAACTAAAATACACACAAAATGAAACTACATATTATTGACTTTATGCTCTGTAAATTGTTTACTTAAGAGTTTTGATAAATGTTTTACATTGCTATGAATAAAATATGAGAATATGAGTCAAATCGGTGACCATGAATTTGACAGCTAGTGCCCCTGTACAGCTAATGTTAATGGCGATCATATCATCAAACCAAACCTAATATTATGAAATTGAATTTTATTGAATTTTTAAGTCCTGTTTTATATAAATATGTTGAAGGGGTAGAGACAAAAGGGCTGTCAAGGTAATCAAGCAGTTACTTCACAACATGAAAATAACCGAAAAGACATCATAAGGTATATATTTCTATATTTGTCAATTCTTTACAAATAAGGAATTCTACTGTGTTTATACTAGTATGTTGTATTTATAGCCACAACAAGTACAACTAGTTCTACAATAGTTCTTGCTCCGTGTAAAGTTTGGGTTTAGGTGAAACAGAAACGTTTTCGCGGTTTGTATAGTGATTTTACGATACCTTATAAAGTTCGGAATTTAAATTTATCAGTTTCCAACGTGCTTGTAGTATAACAATTGGAAGTTACAGGTATTGTCAGATTTGTATTCTTATGCAACTGAACCTATTATATGTATCCATATGATTTCTGGAATAGTAAGGATCTGTACAGATAGTTTTGAAATGAAAGATTTATCGCAAAAAAATAAAACGTTACTGCGCCAATTCTATTATTGTGTTATCTTGTTAATAGTCAAATGAAATTTATATTTAGACATACTTTGGACATGCATGACAAATGAGAACTTGATCAATATTAATATGACATTTCATCTATTTTCATAAGACAGATAGATAAATGAATTATAATAGATGAGTCTTACATATATACACTCGGCTTAAACGTATACTATCGTTTCAGGTCACAAAACCATAAATAACAATCGGTGTATGTAATATGGTAGAAAGTACAAATGTATGTGTGTAGACCATACAGGTATACAAATAAACTTAAGACACGCAGCACGATATAAGTATAACAATTGACCGGTTGACATCAGTAACTTTAACTTCACGTTAAAATGCAAACATGTTTGGTTGCATAATTCAGAAATAAGAAATTATTCACTTACTTTGGATTGATTTGAAGGCGTATTTTTTTATTATTTATTTTTCAATAGGATGAAGCTTGGAATAAAAGAATATTTATATATATGATTTTTTTCAAAATCCAGCATGATGGGTTTTCCTTGATGTTTTTTTTTTCAAGGTTTGAGGTTTTGAAATGCTGATTCGTGCCATCACAAAAGACGGCAGGGAAATGGACCGATAAACTTAAATAGTTACACGATCATTGATCACTAAAATATTCTTTGCAAAATTAATTGCATATATAATAAAAGAGTGTCATATTATAGTTTGTTAATAAATATATATTGATAATCGATCCTTTTAACGAGTTGTGATTATGAAAAATTTAAAACTTATAATTGAAAAACCCGTCACATTATAATGACTGAAAAGGGCGTTTTAAAATTATTTCCTGAAGCTGAATCTAAAAAGACACTTGAGTAATTTTCAATCATATATTGATACTAATGTTGACTGACGGTACTCCTGAAAGACAATCTTTAATTTAGTTAAAATCTGAAGAATCTTTCATTTAATTTTGTAAAACTGGCAACTGTTAGCATAAACACTTTGAATACAAAACATCTCCAATTTAGACAAGAGGTGTTTTCCTTATAGAGGTTCATTGTAACATCGTGTTTGATTGTTCTATCGTGAGTTTGAAGTTTTATATAATTGTATAAACTACTTGTCGTATTGTTAGACATGTCTAGCTAGAAAACATCAGAAAAATGCCGGTTAATGTGATGACATGATATTTAAGTACATCAAAAATTGGATGAAAAAAACATCATGAATATAAAACAATAAAATGAAATATGATCGAATTGCTCAGTTGCACTATGGCTTAGGCTAATATTATAAATTAAAAGAAAGATTGCACCTTTGTACATATGGACAAAACAATTTCCCATAGGAACTCCTTTTATGGATAAAAATGGGCAAGGTTTACTGCAAAGTTTCGAAAAAAAGCCTATCCTGAAATGGAAAGTTAATATTCCTAACTTTCTGAGTTGGAAAGGTCATTACTTAGGATTGTGCAGCATATTTTTAACATGTATGTGCCTTGAACGTCCATGAGTTTAAACTTATACCACAATTCTGTACTGCTCCTCCATTTATTTTGAGTAATCCTAAAAATTCAATTTGTCCGCTTTCCAACAGTTTTTATATGGTACAATTCCAAAGTTGTGTCTATGAGAAAAACAAGGAGATCTTTTCTGTAAAACGATTAAAACAAAACAATATAAATCTCATGCTTCCGAAGCGCTTTTCTTGATTTTGATTTACTTTCATCAGGAACGCTGTACGCCGAATGTGGAAACTCGGTAAGCAAAACAAAATTTCCATGAATATTGAATATTTCAAAAGAGGGTGGTTTGAAAAGAACCGTTTGTATTACCAAAATGGAAAAGGACATCTTGTGATTTTTTGTGGATTTACTATACCTATTCTAATTTCATGCTGAACAATGGGCTTACCTTTACCACTATTTAGCACGTTGAAACATCACTATCAAATCAGTTTGTACGTAATTGCATTTGATGTATAATTGTAAGGAGAGATATATACAAAGGGCAGTTAGAAGTTGTTTGGCATCGAAAAGAAAAAATACTATTTATCATTTCTGACACTTATAGTGTTAATGCATCGATATTATAACACTCAATCAACAATACAACTGAACTGTATAACTTTATTGTTTCAGTTATAATTGTGCGGATATCAAGCAATAGTAAACAATGAAGCAATTAACATTTTCCAGCAAAGATGGGTGATGTTTGTTTGACATCCAACCGTATACTCAGCTGAAGTCTTAACTACAGATGATTGGATTTCTAAAAGTAACTTAATAAAAACTGTGTGAGCATAATGGTTTATTAATTAAAATCGATGGTTTGGTTGATATCCACCTGTATATTGGAGCTTTTTGTATACTCTTTCCAATGAACTGTGTTTAATTCCAACACAAGTAATCAAAATATTTGAATTATCAAACAAAAGATCACGAACATCAGTCAATGATTTAAAATTTTTATTAACAGCTCGTTTCCAGTAAAACTTATACTGTTTCAGTAGAGAGATGTGAAATAGTTTAAAGACTTAATTGCGTGAAGTACAGTTTGAACGTGTCAAACATAAGTGTTCGTTACTATATGAGGACTTTAGATATGCTTTAGTAATTAAAAACCGAATCAGTGTTTTGTGGAATTGTTTCAAATTAGGGTAAGTTGATAAAGCAATACATTTAAGAAAAATTGGAAAAAATAAATTTGCAATTTGAGTGACATAAGATTGGCTTACAAATGATAAATAACTGTATTCTTGAAATTTATTTTGATTTGTACACTTGATTCGTGTTCTTTAAATGATTTATATAAGGCACAAACACTATAAACTAATACATAAAATATAGATCGTATCTTTTCAAACGCCATCTAAAATCTGCAACTGTGAAAATGTACTGATAATAGTTTTCAAAGGTACCATGCTTATAATTTAATACGCCAGACGCGCGTTTCTTCTACATAAGACTCATCAGTGACGTTCAGATCAAAATAGTTATAAAGCAAAACAAGTTGGAAGAGCAGTGAGGACCCAAAATACCAAAGAATGGTGCCAAATACGTCAAAGATAATCTATGCATGGGATATGAAATTTCTTAGTAATTCGAAAAATTCATACTTTTGTAAACAGGGAATTTATCAAATTTACCATACAATTGATATTTATGTCAACACCGAAGTGCTGAACACTAGGCTGGTGATACCCTCGGGGACAAAACGTCCACCAGCAGTGGCATCGCCCCCAGTGGTGAAAATAGTTATCAAAGGTACCATGCTTATGATTTAATACGCCAGACGCGTATTAAACTATCCTTGTAAGAAAATTGTAATTAAAATAATGATAGAATGCACTTTTATCAACCTATAATAAATCTACCAAGAGTCGGTGTCATAAAAAAAAACATACGACTAAGATTAATCGTAAGTCATTAACAATTCAGTATACTTACGATCAATCTTAGTCGTATTTTTAGTGAAACCGACTCCTGTTCGTGTAAAGCATTTCTCTCCTTTGGTTTTTTAATGGAAACAGTTAAGATATATTTGCATATACGTATATTTTGATATTGGAGTTTAGTATGACGTTCATTTTCAGCGGTATTTTCTCGCTGTGTTGAAAGTTCATTGGTGGCCTCCGGCTGTTCTCTTCTCTTGGTCGGGTTTTTGTCTCTCCGTTTCGTTCCTAATTTCAATCCTCAATTGTATCTTATTTGATTTTTAATTTACTGTTTTAAAATAATTGCCGATTGAAACATTTCTGTCTATGAAGAAATAACATGTAACGCGTTACATCAAAAATTAAATTATTGTATAATCAGTTATACTTTATCAATACTAAAATAGAACATTATGATTTGACCAAAAAGAAGCAATTATTGTGTTATCAGTAACACTTGTTTTCGATATTGAAATAGAATGCTATTGTTTGACGAAAAAGCAGCGCTTACTGTGTAATCAGATAAAGTTTTCAATATTTAAATATAATGTTATGGTTTGACCGTAAAGGAGCGGTTATTGTGTAATCTTTTGAATTTGTTTTCAATATTGAAATAGAGCGTTATGGTTTGACAAAAAAGGAGCGGTTATTGTGTAATCTGTTGAATTAGTTTTCAATATTGAAATAGAACGTTAGTGTTTGATACAAAAGGAGCGTTTGTTGTATAATCTGTTGAATTTGTTTTCAATATTGAAATAGAACGTTAGTGTTTGACAAAAAAGGAGCGGTTATTGCGTAATCCGTTTAAATTGTTTTCAATATCGATATAGAACGTTAGTGTTTGATAAAAAGTAGCGGTTATTGTATAATCTGTTGAATTTGTTTTCAATATTGAAATAGAACGTTATCATGGTTTGGCCAAAACTGAACGGTTATTGTGTAATTTATCAATATTGAAATAGACCGTTATGGTTTGACAAAAAAGGCGCAGTTATTGTGTAATATGTTAAATTTGTTTTCAATGTTGAAATAGAACGTTACGGTTTCCCTTACACGGAGTGGTTATTGTGGTATCAGTAAAATGTTTATCAATATTCAAATGGAATGTAAGAGAACTATTAAATTTACATCGGAAATCCTGTCTATAGAATAAAGTTCTTATTGTGTTCCCATATAAGAGAATTTATATAAATGCCAGTTATGACCGCCGTAAGACTAGAATGTTGTTATTCAAAAACTATATTAAACTTGCAAAGTTGTAGGCAGTTTTTCTTCACAATTTATAAGGTGAAAAAATAGGATGTTCCATATCAAAATATGCCGTTCCTGTTACTAATAATTGTATACATGTATATCAAACCAAACGATTGGAAAATATTCAAATGTCATCCAAAGACCTACAAAAATATATGAAAGATTTTGCAATGCAATCCATACAATGCTGTATAATAATTTTACACATCATTGTAAATATAACGGAATTTGATGAGACTGTCACCAAAGTGAGAGGGTTAGCGCTTTTAAAAAAGTCAAAAACTATTACTTGAGTATTTGAAAACGTAAACTATATATTTGGTAAATGTTTCGATCGTATATAGTATCTAAAAAAAAAAGCTTTCATTATAAAATAATAAATAGATGTGGCATGATTGACAATGCGACAACTCTCTACCAGAGAAGAAATGATGTCGAAGGTAGGAACAATGAGTCATCATGCAGTCTGTAACAATGAGCAAAACTAATACCGCATAGTAAGCTATAGCAGGCACTTAAGTTCTAAAAGTAAAAAAATTGCAACGAAAAAACTCATGGCCTGATTAATGGACTGAATAATCTACGATAAACAATAAAGAACTGTATAGCAACAACTAACAACCACTGGATTAATTGTTTTTTGTAAATTTCAAGGCTCGCTGCAACTAAGAACTTTTCTTTTTTGTCGAGAAACCTGCCTCTTATTGTAAAATCTATGTTGCCCTAGAAGGATTTTTTGTTGTGTTTGGTTGCTGTCTCATCGACGTATTTCACATTTCATCTCCTTTTATTTACACTTGTGTAGGCGATGTTTCTTTCATTTTAGTTTAAGTGGGGAAAACCAGCTATGTTCGAACTTCATCGATCAAAAAAGGGTGTTATCACGACCACTCCTGTAATATCAATATTCAACCCACCAGTTTTTTTTATGAAAATTTCCTTTACCTACATGTAGTCAGGAATAATTATGTCAGTTGTTATCTAATAGTTCGTTTCTATGTATGTTGCATTGTCGTTTGTTTTTGTTTTGTTGCATTTCAGTATTTTTGGTTGTTTCTTTATTTATAATCTCTTGTAGTTGATGTGTTTCCCTCGGCTTTAGTTTGTAACCCGAATTTGTTTTCTCTCCATCGATTTATAACGTTTGAACAGCGGTATACTACTGTTGCCTTTATTTATATGTAAAAGAGAGACGAAAGATACCAGAGGGACAGTCAAATCATCAATCGCAAATAAACTGACAATGCCATGGCTAAAATGAAAAGGACAAACAGATAAACAATAGTACAAATGATACTACATAGAAAATTAAAGAATGAACAACACGAACCCCACCAAAAACTAGGGGTAATCTAAGGTGCTCCGGAATGTTAAGCAGATCCTGCTCCACATGTGGCACCCGTCGTGTTGGGTTTCAAACACTTGGCAGCAATAAGTTCAGCTGCTATCAAGAAATTCTATCTACATTAAGATATGTTTAATGTGGTTTCTCGGTCATAAAATTATATCCAGTACTCCGAGAACAACATTTTTGTTCGAAACACCTAATCCAGTAGTTTAATTGGTTTCATAAATCGTCTAAGTACGATAATCTTACTTGACATTTTTATGACTGCAAGACTAGACCTGGACCTCTCTGACATGTTGTGGAGATTTCAGTACTTGTTTCTTTTTCTGTTGACCGATTTGCCTTTATTGGTGTATTCTCTTAATCGACTGTTACGGATAAAACACTCAAAGAACAAGAAACCAAACGATTTTATTAATTTCAAAATAGTTTAATAAAAAGAAAAGTCCCACAGAGTAGATCATTTTGGTTTTTCATTTATTTATAAAGTTAATAACGCATAAAATTTATTTAAGCCGAGGGAATCCATAAAGACTAGCCATCTTTTTATTTACTGTAACATTAACTGGAGATTTATTTAATAAACACTTGTCATGTTAACGATATCATCGTGTAAATGGGAGTTTTAATTACTTTTATGGCGTTTAATAAAGGCAACAGTAGTATACCGCTGTTCAAAACTCATAAATCCATGGACAAAAAACAAAATCGGGATAACAAACTAAAACCGAGGGAAACGCATTAAATATAAGAGGAGAACAACGACATAACACTAAAATGTAACACATATAGACAAAATCCCACGAGAAAAACAAATATAACATATATATATAACATCAAAACCAAATACATGAACCTGGGATAGACAAGTACCGTGACACGTCTTATCGCAATGTGAATTAACACTCAAAAATAAGAGAAAACAAACGACACAACGTTATAATGTAATACACACAGAAACGAACTATAATATAACAATGACCATATTCCTGACTTGGTACAGGGCATTTTTAAAGGTTTGATTAAAAGTACTATGTAGTTTTTACAATTATGGTTATTTGTGACATTCAATATTGGTTGGTGATCAAACATGAACATGGTGTGAGATGATTCTATATCTTTTTAGTAATTTTATAGTACATATTTGACGATAACAGGAAAAACATGAAATATTAAGGAAACTGATGTTTTGATTTTTTGCTTCTTTTGATTGTTTTGTGTTTTGTGTTTTGTGTTTTTTTTATAATTTGTTGGGGTGGGGGTTGTTGTTGTTTTGGTTCTTTTAATAATTTGTTGTAGATACTTTAAATAATCTAAGAAAAATAAGATTCATTTTGTAGCTTAAACATGCATACCAGATATTCTGATATTCAAAAAGTAGGGGGGAAATCAGTTTTTGTCCGAATTGTCTTCACCAGCGAAGATAGAGACCAAGTAATGTGTTGATTTTCATGATAATAATTCCTTAATTGACTTTATTTTTTAAACTGTATGTATCTATTTTTGTAAAACATATTCAAATGACAGATTTTTAACAATGTGATCACTTTAACAGTGAAACAATTGCAGGAGAGAGTCATCATTCCCCTATTTTCTGTCTACATTGTGCAAAGTGATTTGATAAAAAAATATACTTGTTTAGAATTACAAACAATATTGTACATTGAATACGGGTAAATAGTATAACTATTGATATATATGTATGTGTACATTGAATTATACAAAAATCAATTATTGTATTCATTGCAAAAGTTTGTTTTGTTTACTGAACATGCTCGATATTATATAAAAGAAGTTTCTTGTTTTTAATGTGTATTGGTAATCTTTCATCATTACAAGCACATGTAATTATTATGTGCGTAATGAAAGTAAATATCTTTCAATTGATTTTTAAATTCATTTCCGTTTATTAATTTATATTTTTGCATTTTTAGCACTTTTAAAAATCAATATACATTTGCAGATGTCTAACATTGTCATATTATATTCTGACCATTTTAAAATTACTGTTAGTTTCTCAAGAAAATCAGTTATTTTTTCCTTGCCTTTTTTTCTTTTCTTTTTCCTTTTATTTTAATTTAAAAAGTTTCATTTAGCATTTTCAACTTGTATGGAAGCCAGTTATTACGTCCATGCAAACATAAATATCTCATAAATAGATATTGCGTCAATTCTAAACATGAAATGTCGTTGCAACGTCAACCCAGCTCATTATTTCGACTATATATATATGATAAAATCATATTTTTTGGGAGAAGATATTATGCATTTATTTTTCTTACGTGCAAATTAAATCCTTTCGTCCGTCCTTCCTTATAACGAATGAAGTATAGGAAATAAAGAAAATAAAAGATGTGGTATGATTGCCAATGAGACAATGCACCACAAGAGACCAACGTGACTAAGAAATAAACAAACATAGGTCACCGCACGGCCTTCAACAATGAACAAAACCCACATTCTATATTTAGCTATAATAGAGCTGTTCATTGTTGTGTATAGTGAGTGTGATTTCGCATAACCTGTCATTAGCTATAGATGGCAACTTAAAAACGATGAGACACGCTAATGTGGAGGTTAATGATATACATTTATTGTTTTTACACTGTTGAAAATAATTCAAAATGGCTGAGGTTATGTTGACTTAGTGTGTATGGCTTGAATACTTTAGGAATAGAATAAGGTTAATGGAATAAGGTTAAGTAAGATTATATGTGTTAATTTATGTGTCTTTTGGTTTCTTGTAGAGAGTTGTCTTATTGGCAATCATACCACATCTTCTTTTAAGCTCACCTGGCCCGAAGGGCCAAGTGAGCTTCTCTCATCACTTGGCGTCCGTCGTCCGTCGTCGGTGTTAATTTTTCACATTTTGAACTTCTTCAAGAGAATCACTAAATGGAATGAAACCAAACATGGCATGAATGTGCCTTATGAGATGTTGACCAAGTGTTGTTACTTTGTAGCTGATCCATCAAACAAGATGGCCACCAGCGGGGGACTTAGTTTAACATAGGACCCTATGGGAAATGCATACAAATAACTTCTTTTAGAGAAGCACTGAAAAGAATGAAACCAAACATAGCATGAATGTTCCTTATGAGGTGTTGACCAAATTTTGTTACTTTATAGCCGATCCATCATACAAGATGGCCGCCAGCGGGGGACTTTGCTTAACATAGGACCCTATGGGAAATGCATACAAATGACTTCTTCTAGAGAACCACTGAATGGAATGAAACCAAACATGGCATGAATGTTTTTTTTTGAGGAGCTGACCAAGTGTTGTTACTGTGTAGCCGATCCATCCTACACGATGGCCGCCAGCGGGGGACTTAGTTTAACATAGGACCAAGTGGGTAATACATACAAATGTCTTCTTTTAGAAACACTGAATGGAATGAAGTCAAACATAGCATGAATGTTCCTAATGAGATGCTGACCAAGTGTTGTTACTTTGTCGCCAATCCAACATGCAAGATGGCCGCCAGCGGGGGGCTTAGTTTCACATAGAGCCCTATGGGAAATACATAAAAAATGTCTTCTTTTAGAGAACCACTGAATGGAATGAAACCGAACATGGCATGAATCCCTTTTGAGGAAAGAGTTGACCAAGTGTTGTTACGTTGTAGCCGATCCATTAAACAAGATGGCCGCCAGCGGGGGGACTTAGTTTAACATAGGACTCTATGGGAAATGCATACACATGACTTCTTTTAGAGAACCACTGAATGGAATGAAACCAAACATAGCATGACAGTTCCTGATGAGATGCTGACCAAGTGTTTCTACTTTGTAGCTGATCCATAATCAAAGATGGCCGCCAGCAGGGGGCTTAGTTTAACATAGGACCAATGGGAAACACATACAAATGTCTTCTTTTAGAGAACCACTAAATTGAATGAATCTAAACATAGCATACGTGATCCTTTTCTAATGAGGTGCCGGCCAAGTGCTGTTACTTTGTAGCCAAATTTTATATTTTTTTATGATTTAAAAACCCCAGGTAGAGTCAGGTGAGCGATACAGGCTCTTAAGAGCCTCTTGTTTATATTTGCATTCCTCTTAACTATCACTTTGACTTTTCCAATCACGCGTCGTAAGTTAGCTGTAAAAAGGTAAGAATATAAAAAATATTCTTAGATAGCAATAAAAAAGTAAAAAGGATTGTCAACACAAAAATCATGAAAAGAGAAACAGCAGTTATCTATTTTTTATGTTTGTCCAGTTTGTAATGAGTTCATACCATTGACTGAGTTTTGTCAAATTATAACATTAAACTACGACGGGTGTTGCTAGTGAAACATGAATTCCTATTCTCATCACTTCAGTTAATTAAAACCTTGATTTTCTGTGTTGTTTGTGTTGCCCATGTAACATAAGTTTTCTGTGTAATATTTTAAACACACCAGTTACATCTAATAGATAACATCATACAATAAACGACAAGTATCAATTTTCTACTTTCTAAATTAAGTCATATACTTATGCGAAAATAGATAGCTTAACTCAAAATCGAAACTTATGGCGCCATTTCATTGTTTGTTACTTTGATAACGTCTGTGTACTTACAGTTTTAGCTGGTATACAAGAGCTCGTGATGTATGTCTACCAGACCGAAACAATATTGTGTGACTTTTAGCGGTAAATGAGTCTCTATTTGAAGTATTAGGTAATCAGCAATTTAATTACATAAATGCTTACAATTGTAAGATGTATTAGATATATATATCTGTAACTGTAGAGGTATTAATAGTTCAAAGGCTTTTAATTTACTTTTGAAAATGTTTTGAGATAATAATCTTTAGTTGCTGTTAATTTTGAAGCCTTTCATCATTGCCTTAATAACATCTATTCGTTTGCTCTTTAAAATCAATATTAGATGACACGTGCACTAAAAAAATGAATATTGAATATTTATTCTACATTTTATGCATTCGCACAAGGAAATTTCGTTTGAATCGGGTCCGTCATTGTGTGATACATAAGAATATTTCAATCAAACACAAAAATAATTGTCACACATGTTCTTGATATGAGCATTTGCAGCTAGGTTTCTTTGTTAGATCGTTTCTTTACGTTTGCATACACATAAATCGGTTTCTCATGTTTAGGATATCACCTGGAAAATATTATCTCAAAATAATCTAATTCTTTCTAGTAAAAATCAGAAGTTTATCATAAATTAAAACAGTAAGCACTTTTTGTTGAATACAGTTTGAATTCACCAGCTTAGACTTTTCTAATTCGAATGTATCTGTAAAGCAGTCTGTTGTTACAAAATAAGGTTTATACGTCGTTTTTTCTTCTTTCTTTATGTATATCCAACTTAGAGGGTAGAGAAACCCTTTATCCTCATTTGTCAAACGGCCATTTTCGACTACCGTTAGTTTCAAATTGGTGAAAATGTTAACGTGATTCGTTAGAAAAATCATGTATCGTGATTCGTTGTACGTCTCAAATCAGTATGTATTAACGTGAACCGTCAAGATCAGTCGTTTTTTTTATTGTGTATAAGAAAATGTTTTGTCGTAATGCACCGTTAACGTCATTTGGCGAGAAGTTTCACCGTTATTTTCATGAAGTTACTCCCATTACGACCCTCAATTTACGTTCTATTACCATACAAGGTCGCTCACAAAAGGTTGATGATTCTATACATGTATGATAAAAAGTATAACAATAAAAATAACGAGGAAATTAAAACGGAAAATTCCTAATCAAATGGCAAAATCAAAATCTCACACACATCAAACGAATAAATCACAACTGTCATATTCCTGACTCAGTATAGGCATTCCCTTGGGTTGCTTTTAAAGCTAGCTAAACCTCTTACTTGTATGACACTTTTATAAAATACGATTATATTGACAATGTGTAAACAAAACAAATAGGCATAAAACCAGGTAAAAATTTAAAAAATAAATCACACCCTTTCACTGACTTTCGGTCTTCAAGATGCAGTTAAATAAACCCATTACGAAATACACAGTTACTGCAATGCCAACTAGAGCAGCAGACAATAATTCTGCATTTCATGATAACAAAAATATTTTGTTTTTCTATTTGCACTGCTTACACATATTGTATTCGACATACGCGCGTTATTCAGTGTGCACCAACTTTTTTATGTTATTTCTTTATAGACAAAAAATATTACAGTCATTCATTCCTTAAGTAGCAATCCTCAAATGTTCGTAGTGATATGAAATATAATAGGGTTATTAATTTTCTCTTAAAAATCTTTTCTCTATAATTGCATGTATGGAATTTTATACTCACGAAAAAGAACATTACCTTTTTAAATGGATTTGAATTATTAAAATCTGACCTATTTAATATGTTCGACGTGTTTCAGATACAACTGATATCTAAGCGATTATTGTGAAGGCTGAAAAAAAATAGTGAAAGTGGGGTCATCAATTAAACATGTAAGCTTCACTTAAAATTGATTAAACTATCATGTGACAAGAAACGATAAAACATCTTATAGTAAATAATTAAACATCATATTAAGAGCGCTACAAAAGAGATATTGTCAGTGTTATAAAAAAGACTAGGCAACCCTCAAACACAAATAGATAATATCAAACTGCACTTAAATTCAATTGATATTTGTGTTATCTCACATCGACATACATGTTTAATTGGCTGCGCATCTTTGTTATTTTCTCTACATGAAAAGTAAAAGATATTGATATTCTATTATGACTTTAAAAAGAACGCATGCCATTTATAAGATCGACACGCACATCATTTTCCTTTTTTTTGTGGGGGGGGGGGGGGGGGGTACTGATAAGATTTGAATGGTGCATTTTCAGTGTACCATTTAAGGTCCCAAACGTTTAAAGAATTCTTAAGAAAAGGGTGTAGTTTCCTTAGGCAAAGTTGTTCACGGAATATTTTGTCTGCTTTGTTGATGTTCTTTTGATTTTAAGCTAGGAACAGTTATATACTTTTTACATTACAACTTTGTTTGTCTTACTGGTGCCTGATTGTAGTTGAAACAGAAACATTTATTGAACGAAAAGAAACCGATGTAATCATATATTGAGGACTTTTTTTTCAATTTTACATAAAGGGATCAAATCGAGCTCTAGATCCTACTTTTATGAAACACTTACGGTACGATACATAAAAAAAGTGTTAAACGCTTTTGCCAGTATCTATCAAAAGAAGCCTCTATTTTGTTCAATGCCTTTAAATCTGTCCTATTCTCTTTTCATTTTATTCTTACATTCCCTGTCACTTGTCTGTAAAGACCTGTAAAGACCTGTTCTAAAAGAATGGTGAATGTATAGAATACTAAGATCCATGTAGACAAATGTTTAAAATCTAGTATTTGTATTAACGTGCTACAATCTAGTAATTGTAAGCTACTGATGTAATTCTAAATGATATTTGATAATTGATCATCAAAATCTGTTCTGTATCTATCTTATTTTTTGTTAATCAAGGTTGCCTTTAAAAAACTGATTCATTTAGAAAATAAATCTAAAATGGTAGGAAGAAGAAACGGTCATTGGTGTCTAAGGCTTCAAATATGAGTTTCAACATTTGTATTAACAGTCAAATTTCGTTTTCATGTTTTTATGATATTATATCAGTATACATAAATAATTATGCTGTTTTCTATAACTATTATTGTAACATATTGACTGAAAGCTCATTTTTCAAACAATCCCATGAGAAATTATCGTGCAATTTGACAGACATGATTTCAATTATAAGTAGTCAGAAAAATATTGTATTTAACACCCACTTTTTGATTAAGACCTTTGTAGTATTCAAAACTATTCATATTAACCTTTACTGAGAGCAAAAAAGAAAATGGTTACTACAATATATTGTAATGTTCGAAAAACGACCTCTACATGGAAAATTTGTACAATTTCTGTACAACCCTTTCAATACATAGGGTTTCGGGTAATAATAATTTTTCACCAGTCTCTCCTGATGATATGTCGATCATCCCAAATTTTGATAATTATATTCATGCTGTGTTTCAAACAGTTACCTTAAACCAACTGACAATTATTTCCGTAATTTGTATTGACTTACGAAAATGGTAGGAACGATTTTCTGCATTGTTGCAAGGTCACCTTCATCAAAAGTTCCGAACGTCATTCGAATATATTCTGAAAATGATTGGTCTGCGTGCCTACCTTTTACCTGTGTCAGTCAGATATATTGGCATATGCAAACATTAAAGTAGAATAGTATTGTATCATAAGGGAATACCGTTTTCGGATGATATCTATGTGCAGTAATGTATAATTTAAAATTGAATTTCATTATCGATACATACATGGATTTTAGAATGATCTCTTGTAGATACATATTGTCATTGGCAAATTATTTTTTAATCAGTGATATCAGTTTCATTAAGCGACAATAATAACAGTAATATTGAATTTAAAATTTAAAGGAAAATCATTTAGATTTTGGGATATTCAAATAATTTGAATATTGCTTTCTGCAGTCAACGTTGATTACTAGCTGATATAAATTAATAGAAATATCTATTTTATTCAGACTATTTGTCCATCATGTGTATCGAATGTTAATAATCCTACCAGCATTTTCCTCATTGAACAAAATAACGTTTATGTTTGAATATAGCTTGAAAAAAGTAAGTATAAAATTATCATATTATAAAAAAAAAAGTAAATACAAGTTTTAAAACAGATGCAAACAGTAGTGTTGATCGGATTCGTGTTGTATAGTCGTTAGTTTTCAGTAGCGTTATTTTGGACTTGTCTTTTCGTCATAACAAAGGGGGAGGGTGATATACTTTCGGTTATCCTTCAAAATATGATTGTTCAGTGTCATTTTGGTAACTACTTACTTTTCTTTCAATGTTCTTTTCTTGTTGATTCATGAGAATATAAATACAGATTGAAAAGAAACTTATGAATTCGTAAGAACTACATTCAGGTGCGTAGAAGTGGAAAGCGTCTCATGCATTGCATGCACACCTCGCCATTCGAAGCCAAATTCTGTCTTATATATCAAAGCTTGAATATGACACACAATGTTAAATGTTCCGTCAGTCGTCTTTTCTGGTTTGTTCAGATCTATGGCCATTACAACAGGTCTCTATTGAGGTAAGACACAGACGCATTGAATCGATCGACAAATTCCATAATGTTGTGTCTATTACAGTTGTTATCCGTATTACATTGAGGAAGGCGGTCTTGTGTCACACACCATTTTGTGTGAATACACCAGTTCATAAATTCTGTATAATGTTGACATTCACGTCTACCACATGTCAATTTATATATGAAGACTACCCCTGTTAGTTGCTTACTCTGACGTTTTAAGATTTCCAGTTAACCATTGGTGCTTCAAAATTTATGTAATATTATAACTTGCTTTTCTTTTTCTATGGTTTTATGATTTGTATTTGTGTTAACAGTTTCTTATTGAATTCTTTGTTCATCAAATTTATTATTTGCAGTTGCACTAACGGTTTCTTATTGAATTCTTTGCTCATCAAATTTTTCAATTGTTTAAAAACGTTAAAATAGTAATATCTTATCATAAAGCATATTGTATATAGAAAGCGAGTTGATTTCAACCATCAAAAATTTTCCCTTGATACTATTTATATGCAACTTCCTAATGAAATCGCTCCATCTTCTTATCACAAAATATTCCTTTTATGTTGTGAATCGTTAAAGAAGGTAAACTTCAAATAGATTCAAAGCCATACACCTTTTCTGTTTTTAACAATACCTGCAAAGTAAAGCATCATGCTCCATCTAAATAATCCAGTTGTGATGAAGAGGTAGTTATTCATCTTAATTGAAATATTATTAGTTCCGACGATAAAAGGAATCATGAAAAGTATTTTTGTAAACTGATTTTCCGTCCTTTAACAGAGCTGTTCATTATGATCCTTCAATTATACAAGATGCTATGTTTCCAGTAACGTCTGAAATTTCAATGACAATAATATTTACGATTCCACCTCTAAATCAATTAGATGCCTGTTGTTTATTATTGTAATGTACGTTTTCGTCAGAAAAACGTCCGTTTGCACATATGTTAATCACATGTTTTTCATGTGTATAAACTGGTAATTAACGTACATGTATGTAATATTTACAATTTTCATGTGCAAATTTCCTTTTTGTCATTTGTCAATTCAAGTTTCAAACATGTATTCTTTTGTTGTAGTAAAAGTGTGTAAAATGTATAAGTATTTGATGAGTAGCAGGTATATTGTTATTTTACTGTCTCGCAAATACTTTGAAATTTGTTTTAAAGCCGGGTTTTTGTTTTGGTATTCACTTTGTTTTGTTATACTCTATGCAAATAACTTTCAAAACAAACAGTTATGTTATTGTGTAAAAACAACGGATGCGACCTCTTCAACCGATATTGGCTGCTCTATGAGTCTTTTTATGATTTGATTTTTTTGTCGAACGTTTTGTGTATTGTCGTAAAATTCAGTGGTTTATCTAGCTATAAAACCAGGTTCTTCTTCTATTTGTAACATAAGAAAATACCTGTACCAATCAGAAATATGACATTTGTTGTCTATTCGTTTGATGTGTTTGAGCATTTGGTTTTGTCATTTTATTAGGGACTTTCCGTTAGAAGATTTCATCGGAGTTCGATATTTTTTATATTTAACTGTTTGTTTTCCAAACTGTTGGTATCTAAGGTAACTGAAACAGAAAATGTGTTGTGCGCCCGGAAATGACATGATATTTTGTTTTCGACGCAGTCGATATAGGTTTCTATTTGGTAAAATTTACCTTAAAGATGCTACACTATAGTGACAGCTTTGGCGTTGTCACCGATCTGCCATGTTATTGGACAAAAAAGATGTACTTGTTTATGTTTTAACATATTTTTACCTAATATTTAGCATGTTATAATTTTGAACATACATTGTATATCTCTGTTAATATTTAGAAAAACATTTACCTTATAACAATGGTATAAATTAAAAATGTGTTCGTGTTACATAAAAATACCAGAATTCAAGCTAATTACCAGTGGGCAAATTAAGAATTCCAATTCAAGTTTAAACTCTTTTACCACTGGTTATAACCGTTCAAGTATATCTCCTATTGATTTATCTTCTGGTACCCACTGCCGATTCTTATGCCAATGTCGTCTCGCTTGCTCTAACACTCATAAGGTTTAACCGGATTATTTCAATATACTTTATAACCTCCTGAAGATTACATTGTTAAATGTAATAATACAATTGGAATTCAATGAATTCTAGCAAATATAACTGTTATTAAAATCTGACGTAAAGCATGCACAGCAGAACGATAAGCAAATATTTCAATAAGCATTTTCTATAACTCCAGATGGTGTTTCCTCTGTTTATTTATATCCTCTGTGAGACAACGGATAAAACCGCAAACTATAACGAGTTGAATAACAAATCTCAATATTTAATCTTTCATATATATCGATCCGGTAGTATTGCTATATAAGTACTGAACCTATACAATTCATAATAATAATTCACACGTGTAATATTGTGCGTGTAAAACTATTTAGAAAGTATGCATGCATGCTCAAATCGAGATGAAATTGTAAAGGAACTCGTTTGGTATTAAGTGCCGATGAATACAGCAAAATCTATATATTCACTTTTGATAAATTTAGTAAAGGAATATCGATCTATGAAGTTCGTAATTTTAATCAAGTATTCGTTTATTTCTTCGTTTTTCAATAGAACTTTTATTTTCAAATCGTGCTTGTTTTGCTTGTTGTTCCTTTTGCTTATGATTAGTTTCAAATACTATAATTTATATACCTTTAACATTACTAGAAATGTTTTCCCTTTGAAAATAAAACAAAACCATTTAAACGAAATGAACATCTGTGGTTAGACATTTTAAGTTGTGAAATGCTATATACGTACGAGTTAACCGAGTTTGCCCCATCAAAACGTCTAAACCCGCACATCTGCATATGAAATACTCTTGCATCATACATGGACTCACTATCGATCATATTTAAATGAGCATGAGATAGTGAATGAGAATGGAATTGTATTTGTTCGAATTTTGAGTGTTCTTCGATTTGGCATCAAAACACATAGTATTGTTCTTATTATAGTACTTTGCGTTCAAACATTTGGCTTTGAGCGTTTCTGATGAAAGTAGATCCAGGAAAGATCTTCGGACGCATGCAATTTATATAACGTATAGCTTTTATTGTGTACCCTATTATTGGCCTGGTATCTTTGACAAATTGTTGAATTAACTTAACCAAAATATTTTCTCTCAGGCAAAAACAAGCAGTTGTAAATTCTAGAAAAAAATGTTCATATTATTATAAATTAAAAATCAATTACCATGAAAGCGTGCGAATCATTTTACTATCAACATACGAAAAGGAACACATTTCGATACCGTAAATTAGACAAATTATCTAGTACTCTGAATTCAACTGTTTACTATGTCACTAGGCAATAAGTTTAAGTGACCTTTGCCTCATTCATCAAGTTTGCTTTAAGAACACATTTGGGCAGATCATTGGCAAATATATCTGACCAACAAGTATGTGTGTTAGTATGACCGAAGAAGTTGGTTCGCATTTCGTACAGACTTACTGAATATAGTTATCAAAGGTACCAGGATAATCATTTAGTACTGAAAATTGTTTTCAATCGCAAAAGAAACATTGTACAAATTAACGGCAAGACAGCTTTGAAGTTTACAGACAATTGTGGATGCAGTCTCAATACAGAGAACGATGCATTAATATAATCACATGACTGCAACTTAAATCGAATAGATAGTATACATGATAAATGCATATAAAAAGTAATATGAATAATACTGTTTTAAAAAAAAGCACTAAGAGACTCATTTTGATTAATCAAAACCTATTTTTGGCCAAATATGTAAAATTTTTAAAACATGATTTAGTAAGAAACCTTAAGACTTTCAAATGAATAAGATATTATATAACAACTAGTAGAAATACAAAAGGGTTATAACGTTATAACCGATAATAGCAAGAACATCTCTACAACTGAACACTCATAAACTGCGTCATGACTATATTAAAAATACAGATTATTACTGGAGAATCAAAAGAGGGATTGTATCATAATTCTAATCAAATTGTCAATAATGCATGAACATTTTTAATTTTCCCATCGTTATTTTAGATAACTAATGTCCATGTTAGAAACAGTAATTAAAATCACTCAACATGAGTACATGTCATTACAATTGAGTATTGTCTAATGTCAGCAAGTGTGTACTTAGTATATGCATTAAATGGTATACTTATTAATCTTCAGGGATTTTCACCTTTTATATTATAATGCAACAAAAGCATCTAGAAATGACACCTTTTGTTGCAATGAAAATTATATAGTTTTTATTCATGATATAACTGCGAGATTTGTCCCTGATCATGGCTGAGTGTAGTGCTTTAGAAAAAGGAACACTGTCACATATGTGTCAATTTGTGAAGCCTCAACGCCTGAAAATGGTCATGATATCATCCACAAAACATTTAGTTAATCCATACAAATTAAATGATATTGTTCTTGGTTCTTCATTCGAAATATGAAAGGATTATTAAGTTCCAATAATTTACTTCTAATTCCTTAAGGACTGATTTTCTACTATAGACAATGAGTAAACAATAAACAAAGGATGATGTAAATCCATGCTTATAAAATTTGTTGTAGTAGGCGACAGCGTTATGATTAAATGACGCCTAAAATATTAGTTTTAATTGATGTTTCTAATTGTAAAGTGTAGATTTTTAGCATAACACCAAGAAACTATTTTAGGATAATTATTTAAACTTCATGTATAATAATGTGATAATAATAATACTAAGGACAGAGGTCGTTTATAATTGTAAGTTTTATCATACAGAATTTTAAACCATAAAAACAATTGACCGAATCAATCAGATTAAAGAATTATTTCATACTGTTACAAATTTGATTTCGTGAATTTTCTGTGTGTATTTTGTCCATTCTTTTATATAATTATAATTTCTTGTAAACAAATATATGTGGTAGTCACCATATAACGATTTAATCTGGAAGGTGGCAGAGTTTACCGAGAGACTTTTGTGACTCGATAGGCGTTGGTGACTAGTACCAATACATTATAAGTTGTTAAATATTTGAGTTAGAAAAGAGAAATCTTTACCGCCTTACTATTGTTCAAACCCTAATATTTATAAATTTAATCAACGGAATAACACATCAAATATTGTATTATTAAAACAATTGCATGTTCACACATGCATGTAATAATTGTACCTTATGTTTATATGTAATTGCAGTTTTATGAGAGGTAAGGTTATATATTTTTCATTTTTCCAAAACAATAAATGTTACAATTAAAATTCGAAGGAAATAATTAAAATAAATATAAGATGTTTGACAAAATATAAGAACCGCATTTATTCTGATCTATTTGTTAATTAAAAGTTAAATCAAAGTCAAATTCACGTTGTAAAGGTAATTTATGTTAATTACCAAAATAACCTTTCAACCAGACATAACCTGACTTTTAACTAGAAAGTGGATGATGATGAGAACACATTTGTTTTTTTCTATTTTCGAAACTTGCCACATAAAAAGTAGTGGCATTATTTGATTTGAATTATGTTTTTTGAAATCATTAATAAATAGTTAAATATGAACTAGGAAATTTGAATATCAGTGTATTTGCACATATTGTCTATCGTCTTTGATCAAAACTATTGGTAATTTTATTAGATGTTTACCAGTTTGAAGAATCCAATTAAATTTTTATTAATATCGAGAATTTGAAAACAATTATAGTTTTTTTAAAACCTGAGGTATAACGAGACATAATTAGAATACTATATTGATTTACGATTCAAATCTCTTGTTAATAAACAAACCGTTTGATTTTTTTTTCTATTCCCATAGAGAAACAACAGACAACTCATACCAAAGTTCGTATCAGTCTGGTTTAGTTATCATATACCATTTCTAAGCATTTAAATAACAATTGCAATTGCAATACGCAGTCGCATAATGATATGTTTCATTTTGTCAGAAGTATATATGGCAGCGGACCAGATAATGTAAATTGGTATGACAGTTAGGCATATGTGTTCCTATAAAATTCATTATATAGAATTGATGCTTAACAATATGACTACTCTGAGCTGAGAAATAAATTAATTTAAGTTCATATAAAACATTGATTATAGGAGAACATTGAGAAGTTAATGAATTGATGTCAAAATTTCACCGTTCTATCAAATCGTTTTACCGACATGGGTTTGGCACCTAGAAAAAAAATTGTCAAAATTGCATTGTACCAACACAAAAGATAATATTCGTATTTCTATTTAGCACACATTTTATAGTTTAAACGGAGTATTAAAGATGCATCTAACGATACACGTTTTTATAAGGTTACATAATAAAATATTTATCAGTTTACGCCCTATATAGTATCTAAAATTAATAAAACCACAATTTTCCAAATTGAAGCAATTAAGTTTAATTCAAAATTGTTTTTTTATTGATTTGCCATCTGTTAGTTTCATGTAATACTGTGCTTTGTCATAAATTTTAAACTATACGAAAGAAGTTTTTCAAGCTTTAGTTTATGCAAAATTTTACAAATTTCGAATATATTACACATGTGAAATCAATTATGTGTAGTAAGGAAAGAGTTTCTTTCGCCATTTTGGATTGGAAATAATAGAGAACCTATGCACAAATTCATAAGATTTTTTTTTTAATATTTTCAACATATTTTATTAATTATAACCTGTGACATCAATCATAAGTTACCCAGGGGGCCAACCAAGGGGCCCAATTTTTTCAAACTTTATTAGATTTAAACTTATAAATGATATAATATTTTAACAAGGTTAGATTATTTTTGATTGATTTTTGATAATTCTAAATTGGCATTTTTAAAGAAATATAGATAAAACAAATGTTAAATGTATCACCCCTAGTTTTTGGTGGGGTTCGTGTTGTTTATTCTTTAGTTTTCTATGTTGCATCATGTGTACTATTGTTTGTCTGTTTGCCCTTTTTATTTTTAGCCATGGCGTTGTCAGTTTATTTTTGATTTATGAGTTTGACTGTCCCTTTGGTATCTTTCGTCCCTCTTGTATTTATGTCGAAAAGAAACGTACCCTATCTTTTCTTTTGATATTCACAAATCATTTTCTATAAGCTATCTTCTCGCATTTTATTTTAATATTCTATCATTTAGCTTAACTTCTTTTTACCTGATGATGTTTCCCACTTAATAATCCGTACAATCTGTAGCTTGAAAAAATTATTAGTGACCTATCCTCAAGCAATATTTCAGTAAATCTATGGAATTTTACTAAAAAATTAAGCTGAAAGTTTTGATATCATGTAGGTATATTTCTCTCTTTAGTAGAACATTGTAGAATTTGATGTATTCATTTTAATATACAAAAAAAAGTAAATTCACTAAAACACTGAACTCCGAGGAAAATTAACACTGAACTATATGCATTTCCAACTGTCAAACAAGTTGGCAATTAAGAAAGCTAAACACAACCGAACCTTTTCCTCGGAAGACGACTGCTTTTAGACAAACATATAACAGTTACCGCTTGTCATTCCGTTTGTCAGGTTTAGTACATTTAAGGGAATGTTCATATTTGATTATACCTTGAAATTTGGCAACATTTCTTGTAATTAATGCTTTTCAACTTCGTTCTTAATTTGACATTTTTTTATTTTTTTTATTCGATCGTCACTGATGAGTCTTTTGTAGACGAAACGCGCGTATGGTTCTTATACAAAATTCCGTCCTGGTATGTATGATAAGTTAATTATTATATTTGTTTTTAACAACAATCAGATACAAATGCTATTTACTATCAGCTATAAGATTTTCAACTAAAACATATATATAAGTTCTACAGTTAAATTCAAAAGAAATTTCTCATCTTGTAGACATTATATACGTGCTGAATATCTTTAGTGTGTGTTATTGGATTTGCTTGTTTTTGGACTTACTTGTATTAAGCAATAGCACTCATTTCTTTCTTAGCTTAATATCTAATATATATTAATTCTGCTGCTTGTTATTTGTAGACTTGTTTTTAATCATTGGATTTTTTTAAAGAGGCACTAGCTGTCAAATACATGGTCACCTATGTGACTAAAATTCTCAAATTTTATTTATTACATACTAAAACGTATATCCAAATTACAATAAGTCTGAAATAAACAGTAAACAAAACATGTACTCGATAATACATATATGTGGAATTCGTGTGTATTTTAGTACAGACGCCATCAAATCAGCTATCCAGATTTCCTCCGAATACTACCGACGGTTAAACAACCCGATATGAACATACACATGAATAGATTGCGTCCTCAGGCGATTTGATTGTTATAGGTCTGTTTTATTTCATGTTATTGTGAATATAAGTTAATCAACGCGAAGACGTTGAGTAATCAACAATAAATCCATAATTAATGGGTTACCTGTATGCAAATGATCTGTTTGTGACTTGAATCAGTCAACGAAGTGGTTCACCTTTGTTTGACTATCAATGTTGACATTATTTTCCTTTGAATCTCTAGCTATTTGGTTTAATCGAGGGTCACATGAACACAAATTTAAAGTGGTCGAATAATTCATTTGCAAGTAATTAATTCATTAGCGATATTTCTTTGCTTGGTTTGACAAAATTGAACCAAATTGGCTGCTAAAAACGAATTATTAATTCATTATTTCACTTTTACTAATGATTGAACCAAACGAAATCATATTCTCTTTTTTTTTTTCTTATCTCGTACGTAGATAGTGACCCTTTAATATCACCAATGATTGATATATGTTTCACATAATAACATGATTGTAGAAAACTGGGCAAGAAATGGCAAAAGGGCGCTGGAAGGTGCACGGGTGTATTTTTTACTAACATTTCGAAAGGAAGATTTGATGTCAAATTTAACAAAATCTTTTTCTCTTGACGGTACACTCTCGCGTATATATGCACTACAACATAAATAGTCTCTTCTATTTAACCGGAGATCTATTTTAGCTGAAACAGGGTGGGATTCTGTTTTGACATATCATTTTATGTGATAAAATCTGAATAAAATTTCATAGTGAAGAAATTGATCTAAAGTTAATTGAATTCCATTTACAGAGTGATCTGGCGTAAGTTAATGTAAATATGATCGTTTATTTTATCCTGACATTTCTGACGAAATAGACACGCATAGTGAATTCTGTTATATCATTGACTTTGTGTCTGATTTGAAATATACTAGCTTATTCTGCAATTTTTTAAATTGGTTTAATTGACAAGGAATACGACCCCATATATGTGATCATAAACTGTTCGAAATCAGGACACTATATAACTGTTATTCGGGCTTCAAATGTGATATAGACTTCATACTCCCTGTCATTATCCCTATACATTATTAATATTTTAGATACACGCCATATGTGTCGTTACAATTACCAATATACAGCTGTATCATGGGCATCAGCTCGGGAATATGTGAAAGAACCAACAGAAGTTTACTTATCATCATTAGTAAAGACGCCATCAAATTAAATTAGCTATCCAGATTTCCTCCGAATACTACGGTTACACAACCCGATATGAACATAAACATGAATAGATTGCGTCCTCATGCAATTGGATTGTTAAAGGTCCGTTTTATTTCATGTTATTGTTAGAAAATAAGTTAATCAACGCGAGGACGTTGCGTTATCAACAATAAATCAATAATTAATGCGTTACCTGTTTGCGAAAGATTTGTTTGTGTGTTGAATCAGGCAACGAAGTGGTTCACCTTTGTTTGACTATCAATGTTGACATTATTTTCCTTTTAATCTCTAGCTATTTGGTTGAATTGATGGTCACATGAACACAAATTAAAAGTGGTCGAATTGGTGAAAAAAATTGATCTAAAGTTAATTGAATTCCATTTACAGAGTGATCTGGCTTAAGTTAATGTAATTATGATCGTCTTTTTGTCTTGAAATTTCTGACGAAATAGACACGCATAGTGAATTCTGATATCTCATTGACTTTGTGTCCGATTTCAAAACAGAAACAAAAATAATTAATTGATAAAATGCAAATAAAACACATTCAAGAATATAGACGATACACTTGAAGTGACAAGCCACACTGGATTGAAAAACAATTAATTGCTGTTTAGAAAACAGATATGAGTTACATAACTAAAATATGTGTTTCATTCTGATAATTGTTCGGCAACAAATCTAGTTAAACAATATACATTACCAGACAGAGCATTGGTTTTTTATTGGGTTTGCCAGTGAGAGAGAAATATAAATTATCAACACGTTTTGGGGTTCATAATCTTGTTGAATTTAAGTGTCAGTAAACTTTCATTGCCAACTTTTGAGGATACGACTAGCATTGGCTCGTTTTAATGAAATATACATTTCGATCACAAACATACAAGAGGCACATATTGTCCTGAATAATTGCCACTGGACGATAAGCAAAATACAATAAATCAATACAAATAAAGAATATCTTCTTTTATCTATTATCTTTTTAATGTTTCGCTGAAACTTTTTTCCCTTAACGTAAATTATTTTCAAGTTACACTTTTCTAGTTCCTCTGGTTGATAATAGTAATAAATTAGATTAGAGTGCTTTGTCGCAATTATGTTATCGTTGACATTACTTGATGTCTTTTAAGCCTCAACATTCACTTGTTATCTCATGAGCAACACGACGGGTGCCACATGTGAAGCAGGATATGCTTACCCTTCCGGAGCACCTGAAATCACCCCTAGTTTTTGGTGGGGTTGGTGTTGTTTATTCTTTAGTTTTCGTTTTTGGTCGTGTGTACTATTGTTTGTCTGTTTGTCCTTTTCATTTTTAGCCATGGCGTTGTCAGTTTATTTTCGATTTATGAGTTTGACTGTCCCTCTGGTATCGTTCGTCCCTCTTTTACTTCAATTGGTGAAAGGGATTGTAAAATTATTGAGTGAACACTACTTGTCTTTTCCAGGGAATGGTGGCATTAACTCTTCTGAGTGTTATAACGTTATATCTCACTTTAACAGACGCATTAGATTGTGAGTATACTTTTAATTGAATATAGAAATTTGATTTGAATTTAATAATCAATACTATTCGAAGTAGTTTTATTGATATTGAGTTTTTTTTAATAATATACTCCGTTACAGTAATCGTTGTAGTTTCTATTTTAACAAATGAACTTAAATGAATGAGTATTTATTTGTCATTATTTTTATTTTCTACATAAATGCTACAAAACTGACATATGTGTAGTTTAGAGGTCGTTCACTTTTAACTTTAGTAAAATCGTTTAATTCTAAAAAAAAAAAAAAAAAAATTCTGAAAAATCATCATAAAATAAAGACAAACCTGACAGTTTCTGATTTTTTCAAAACTTGAAAGTACATGAACATAACATTGATATTATACATATATTTATCATATGTTTAGTAGTAAATACAGTAGTTTTGCATATGTGATAAATAGCCTGCTGTTTAATCCATATCGCGCAACTTTGATGCGCACCCTTTATCGCATACCCTTTATCACACCCCTACCCTTTATCGCATACCCTTTATCACACCCCTACCCTTTATCACACCCCTACTTTTTTTTTTTTTTTTTTTTTTTTTTTACATAAAGTCAGTTTTGTTTTTTTTTTGCTTAAGAAAATTTTTCCTCAAAATAGTAAATTTTTTGAATGACGTCATTGTTTGGTATGTGACGTCACGAACGTCGAGTTTTCATATTGTATGTGACGTCACGAACGTCAAGTTTTTTATATTTTTTGGCACACTAAATGCAACTATGAAAAATACAAAACACACAAATTAATACAATAATAAACAAAATATTTTTAAAACAACAGCACGCAAATTGTAAGGTAACCCAGGTGCTTCGGATAAGTAATTAAGCAGTTCTTTTCAGGCCTTTGAAACAAGACAAAAGTAGAACTGAAGGTAACCCAGTGCTATGGACCAGAAAACAGTTCATTTAATATAAATACTCTTCTGTTGAAATATATGATAAAGTGTATAATACATGTCAAAATCCGTATCACATGCCGTATCACCCTCGACCAATATCATCCCTCGGGCCTAAAGGCCCTTGGGCTGATATTGATGTCTCGGGATGATACGACATATGATACGGATTTTGCCATGTATTATTCTCTATATATATATATATATATATAATATATATATATATATGTAACTGGAATGAAATATACTAGCTTATTCTGCAATTTGTAAAAGTTGTTCAATTAACAAGGAATACGACCCCATATACCATGTGATCATAAACTGTTTGAAATCAGGACACTATATAGTTGTTATTCGGGCTTCATATGTGATATTGACTTCATACTCCCTGTCAATATCCCTATACATTATTAATATTTTAGATACACGCCATCTGTGTCGATACCATTACCATTATACAGCTGTTTCATGGGCATCAGCTCGAGAAATATGTGAAAGGACCAACAGAACTTTACTTATCATCGATAGTTCAATCGAAATCACTAATATATCGGATACTTTTATGCCACATTATGTTGAATTAGTCACACCAGACCATAATCCAATCAGGTATTTAGTTCAGTTATAGAATGTGTTCACATAGGAGACATAACCCATACATAGATTTAGTTTGTATTTTGTTACTTGTGGTGTTCTTTTTGTTATTCCGGTCGAATGTTAAGGAAGTACAATTCATACAATGAAAAATTGTCATGAAATTATATATATTTATGATAATGGGATTGCGCGGAAACTATAGTGATGAACAAAATTCAGCATTTCCGAAAACTGAACATAATTATTTATCATTTCAAAAATGTATATTTACCTAACTACTGAAAAAGGTTTTTGAGAGTGCTGTCATTTTGGATGGAGACAAAATAAGTCATACAATTCAATGTGAATGTTTTCTTAATTCATATCAACTCTCTTCGTCTTTTTATCAGTCAAACATTATGGATTGGACTTCATCAAGAAATTAATCCAGTTCGCTTACTATGGGATACATGTGATGAGTATACTACAAATAATGATCAATGGTCAGCGTCAACTGAAAACTCAGAAGGTTGTGTGACATTTAACTATACAGACCAAATGTTCTCTATACAATCATGTACCACTACACAACCATTCATATGTGAAGATACGTTTGAAGGTGAGGATATATGTAAATTGGTCCAGCTTGCATACACGCCGAAAAGATCTGAACGCGTGTCAATTTACACACATATATATATATCGTCGCAAATGTAAAGATTGTGTATCTTCCTGAAACCACCATTTATTGTGGACTTTACATTTTTAATAGATTTATACGAAATCTCAATTGAATGCAGAGAACTTTATCCATACAGCCATACTATACATACGCAAATAAAAGTAAAGTAGCATTAAAGTACCGATATCCACCTTTTAGTATGAACGAAGAAAGCACAATAAGCAAAACAACAAACACATTAAATGCTGCCAGTATGAGTTGATTGATTGATCGCTTGTTGTTTGCTTTACGCCACATTAACACAAAAAGGCTATATCGCGGCGAGACCTAAAAAGATAATCATAGAAAATATCGCATTAAAAAATGTTTACGACGTTTTTTTGTTTAATTTACACACGATTCGTCAGCGGTAATATTTTCAGTCGATGATATCTCGAAAGAAAAATTTCCAGTTCGGTGCTGATAATTTTGCTATCTATGAAAAAAAACCGTTTCGTCGACAGAAACTATAACAAAATCGCAGATCCAGCAATACAAAATAAGAATATAAGTATGATAGGACTACAAAATTAAAATATTTCATTCTTGTAATGTATCTATAACGTTGTTTTATTCAATATGCATAAACTTTAAACTTTGCTTTGCTTTTTCAGCTGTTGCTGATTGTTTCGACGAGTTTACAGCTAGCGAGCTAGCAGCAGAAATGCCCCTTGACATAATAGGGTCAGATGAATCTACTGATGGAGTGGTATCACCAAAACCGTATGAAGAATGTGCAGATTTGTGTTTAACTTCCGGATGTGTAGCATTTCAACTAGAACCCAACTATAAGACAGATTGTTACAGATATTATTACGATTACTCTAATGGTTTAGAATTAAGTAGAGAGACTAACCTTGTATACTTAAACAGTATGTTTCAAATTTCATAATTTCATTATGAAAAAGATAGAGCTTAGCAATTTTTCTACTATCTTGCTACACACAGATCGAAAAATTTTGTAACGCTGCATTCCAATCGTCTATACTTTTTAAAATTAATAAATCGTGTCCTCAAAACATACAAATCAACAAGTCAAAAAAAAAACACGTCTGCAACAAATGATTATATGTAAATAACAAATATGTTCGCCTGAAACCCAAATATGTTCAAGGAAGCGTGAAAATGGGGAAAATATATTGTTTGGCGTTTAGATTTAAAAGATCATAGGGAACATGTGTACTAAGTTTCAAGTTGATCGAAAACTACCTCGACAACAACCTTTAACCTGAAGTGGAACAGACGGACGAACAGATGAACGAACAGACGAACGCAAGGACGGACGGACTGACAAACGAACGAAAGGATAACAGTTATACTTTATAAATGTCGTTTTAATACGAGTCTATTTTAACGTTGTACAAAATGTATACGAGTTAAACAAAACAATAAAAAACTAAGTTTCCTTGTTTTATCTTGAGGCAAAACAAGCAATGAAATACGAGTGTTTTATATAATAAATAAATCAACAAATCAACATTTATTTAATCATAGTGCACACATATATGTATAGTAATGTCACAGAAGACAGGTGCTCTTTTTATACCATTTAGCTCGTCATAATCAATGTGAAACTGTGTTAGCGTAACATGGTTACTGTTGATATTTTTTAATCGAGAATGTGTTCCCTCAAAGCAACAATTCGTCCAAGAAATATTTTTTTTAGTTGAGCATACGTAAAAAGGTAAAATCATAGTTATATATGATATGGCCTTCTAAATTTTTTAATAATGCACCATGAAGGATTTTTGATAAAAGAAAAACACTTTTACATGGTATACAAGTATGCACTGTTTAAAAGAATTATCAAAAGAAATCGTGGGAACAAATACGACTGGTCAATATCTAACACCCCATTTGACTGTAGAATGGATGTGGCCTGGTGTAGGGTCAAGTTTCTATTCTTAACCAATGTACCCTCATCTTCGGTAGCAGTCCAAATTACCACGATATTAATACTGAACGATCTATATTACAGGAGCTGCATAATGTATTTATTGTTTAATTGTTCTCGATCAAAACATGCATGAAACATTATCCCCTTGACGTTAACCAACCAAAAATCACAAATCTATATATCTATTACCGTTTTATGGTTTATTTCAGAAATATTCACATTAAATGACAACACTTCATCCACCACACCGTTAATATCAAACTATTATTGCCCGATTTCTTCGTCATCTGTTCGTCCAACGTCATCGTCATCATACAGCAGCGATATAACAAAGTCAACATTAAGTGAAACTACACATATTGCAGTCTACAGTTCGGATCCGACAATGATATCAACAGAATTACTCAGCAGTCAATGTATGCATGCCTTAGTATAAGTATAATATATATATTTGAAATAGAAATAACTACACCTTTTCCCCATTTACGACTTGGAAATGAAAATTCGAATAAGGGCTGCAATGCATTTGAAATAAAGTAAACAATGTAGAGATCTGTATGTGTTTTAAACAAAATCTTCATACTAAAATTGTTTGTATGTTTGGTTTTTGGTTTTTGTCTTTGACTAACGAGTAATAAGTGTTGTCTTTTTTTTTGTCATACGAAAGGTAGGCGTGCTAAGTGTAAATTAAAACAATAGCTCGTCAATAACCTCTTGTTGTCTAAAGGAAAGAGGTGTTTCGTTAAAAAAATTATTTAGTTATAGCACTTAAGGGTTAAATTGAAGATATTAACAAATGAAATTCCAAAGAATTTGAATATCAATTCAATCTAATTCATACGAGTATGAAGTACAACGAAATCCATGTTCTATATTTTGATTAGATTGAACATGTTTATTTATGTATATATTTGCCTGGATCTTATCGATGTTTTGGGTTTTGTTTTAACTGTTTACACTTTTTACTTGTTTGGCTTTTTAACAGTTTTGATATGAGCGTCTCTGATGAGTCTTGTGTAGACGAAACGCGCGTCTGGCGTATTATATTTTAATTATGGTACCTATAACTATTTTACACCGTGAAGGTTTGGATTTTAGATTATTTAACCATAACAATGAGTAATATTTTATATTACTCAGTCATCAAGTGGGAAATGTAACAACATCATTAACATTGATGTCATTTTTAAACCCTTCAAAGTAAATAAATCAGCCTTACATTTTCCTGACATTGACTTGACATTGAAAAAATTACACAGATCCTCTTTATACGTTGTTTGGGCAGGTTCCGTTCACTTATGAAAATAATGTTCCAAATCAATGTAGATGCAATCTAACCTTATTTGTTTGCTCCACTAATAAAAGATTTTTTTTTATTAGTGAGCTGACAGGAAATTTCAAAACATATTTATATTTCAGCTACCACATCAAGCAGTGGAGTAAAGACAACATCCAATGTTGTGAGTGGGACATCTTCGTCTACATGCTACTGTCCATGTTCTGCTTCAGTTCCAAGTAGTTCTATAACAACAGAAGAATTACAAGCAAAAATAGATAAAATGCAGACAGAGCTAACAGTTGACAAAAAAGAGACGTCATCGTATAAAAGAAGATTAACGAGCGCCCCAGATAACCGTGTTTCTGCTCAAAGCATTGGATATGTTGGCGTAGTGATATTGACGATTGTGATAGGACTACTTATTGTAATTGACATTCCAACGCTTGTTAAGGACACACGAAACTTTTTTAAAAGGTGTTGTTCTTTGTGCAAAGGCTAGTTGCTCAGTTTCACTGTGGTTAAGACAAATATTATACATTAACTTTAAAGATTATACCTTTCTGAATATAGACAATTTTGCCATGTGATTAGGGACTTTCCGTTATGAATTTCCTCAGAGTTCAGTATTTTTGTGAATTTATTTTTAAAAAATAAAAATGGGCCATGTGTACTACGGAGTTGCGAAAACAATCCTATCCTGGAATGGGAAGTTTATATAGATATAGGAAGATGTGGTGTGAGTGCCAATGAGACAACTCTCCATCCAAAAAACAATTTATAAAAGTAAACCATTATAGGTCAATGTACGGCCTTCAACACGGAGCCAGGCTCACACCGAACAACAAGCTATAAAGGGCCCTAAAATTACTAGTGTAAAACCGTTCAAACGGGAAAACCAACGGTCTAATCTATATAAAAAACGAGAAACGACGAGAAACACGTATAAATTACATAAACGAACGACAACTACTGTACATCAGATTCCTGACTTATGACAGTTGCAAACATTTACAGCTGAATTAAACGTTTTAATGATACCAAACCTTCTTCCATGTTCTGAAACAATAGCACAACATAGAATAACACACGATAAAATATCAATTGGCATATGACTACTTTTTGTTTTCCAAGGGTTGTGCAGCATATTTTTAACATGTGTATGTACCGTGAACGTGCATAGGTTCAAACCTATATCATAATTATGTACTACTCCTCCATTTACTTTGGGTCTTCCTGAGAATTCAATTTTTACCCTTACCACTATTTAGCACATGACACATCACTAGTAAATTAGTTTGTACATAGTTTCATTTGGTGCATAGTTATAAGGAGAGAGAAATATACAAAGTTCAGTTACAAGTATGGCATCGAAAATTAAAAATATTATTTAACATTACTGACACTGTTAATGTATTGATATTAAAACACTCAATCAAAAATAAAACTGAACTGTATAACTTGTGCGGATATCAAGCAGTAGTAAACAATGAAGCAATTAACATTTTCCAGCAAAGATGGGTGACGTTTGTTCGTCATCCAACAGTATACTCAGCGGAAGTCGTTTGATTTTTAAAAGTAACTTAATAAAACCTGTGTGAGCATAATGGTTTATTAATTAAAATCGATAGTTTGGTTGATATACACCTGTATATTGTAGCTTTTTGTATACTCTTTCCAATGGACTGTGTTTAATCCAACACAAGTAATCAAAATATTTGAATTATCAAACAAAAGATCACGAACATCAGTCAATGATTTAAAGATTTTATTAACAGCTCGTTTCCAGTAAAACTAATAGTGTTTCTATAGAGAGATGTAACATAGTTCATAGACTAATTGTGTGAAGTACTTGTCGAACATTTTTGTTACCTACTATATGAGGACTTTAGATATGATTTAGTAATTAAAAGCGAATCCGTTTTTTGTGGAATTGTTTCAAATCAGGGTAAGTTGATAATCATAGTAAAATTCCTAAAACAATGAAAACCATATCCTGTTGAGCATTTTCTTCTTTTTATTTATTTGTTGGTAAAAGTTAAGATATTGGCATTTATATTGATATAAAATTTTAGTATGACTTCCATTTTCAGCGGGATTTTCTCGGTGTGTTGAATAGCTATTAGGGGTCTTCGGTTCTTTTCTGCTTTTTGGTCGGGTTGTTGTCTTTTTTATTCATTCCAAATTTCTGTACTCAATTTTATAAAATTTGATTTTCAAATTACTTTTTTTTAAATAATTGTCGATTTCAACATTTTGATACAGAAATAGTGTGATTAAAAAACAATGCTGCTTATTATCATGGTATAACAAAGAAGGAGCGGATTCAAACTTTTATTCAATATTCAAATAGAAATTAGGCCATCCATGTAATGGTTTGTCTTAAAAGGAGCAGTTATCGTGTACTCGGTTATATTTTTATCAATATTGAACAAAGGCAACATTAGTATACCGGTGGTCAAAAGTCTTATATTATTGAGAAAAAAACAAATACAAACCAAAAACGAGGGACACATCACCTGTAAGGTGAAAACAAAGGAACAATAGGTACATCGAAGTGCAACAAAGAAAAAACACCAACACACAAAGAAACGAACTATTTGATTACAACTGCCATATTCCTGACTTGCTTCGGGACATTTTAAGAAAGACAATATCGTTTGATAAATAAGAGCAATCATTGTATAATCGGTAAACTTTATGTTTCGATAAAAATAGAATATTATGGTTTGACAAAAAAGACGCAGTTATTAAAAAATCAATATTGAAATAGAATGTTATGATTTCACCAAAAAGGAGTGGTTATTGTGTTATCCAGTAAAACATTTATCAATATTGAAATTGAATGAAAGTGAATGTTTAAACTCACATTGGAAACATGTGTGTAGAAGATCAAGTTCTTATTGTGTGCCCATCTTAGAGAATTTCTATGGATGCCATTTATGACTGCACAACGAATAGTATGTTGTTAATTTCAGAAAATATTAAATTAGAAAAAAAAGTTATAGGCACAGTTTTTGCTTCACTAGTTTATATCGTGAAAAATCGGATGTTCGAAATCAATATACGCCGTTCCTGTTACTAATTAATGTATACATGTATGGCAAACTGAGGATTGAAAAATATTCAAATGTCATCCAAAGACCTACAATATTTGCATGAAAGATTTTGCAATGCAATCCATACAATGCTGTATGATAATTTACATAGAAGTGTTATCATTCATCAGTAAATAGTTCACATTTTGACTATAAAACCAGAAATAGAGAAGATACATTGTAGAACATGGATTTATATTGCCAAACAAAAGCATTGATAAGGTTAACATTTTGAAAATAGAGGCAATTGAGATTTTATTCCAAATCCGTAACATCAAAACATATTCTGGAAGTGTTACTGCATCTGGAAACTTAAAGATAATTATACTTTTCCCCTTTTATTTAAAACTAATGGCTCTTTTTAGAACAATCAAAAAAAGATATTTACTTATTTCTTTTAACATGTTTAAGTTAATCAGATTTTATTGCTTCACATCTTCGAAGCTCACGCTCCTTAGAAATGAGCAGCTTACTGTGTTAAAGTTTTCTATGGCGTACTAAATTATAATCCTGTTACCTTTGATAACTATTCTATGTTGTGTCATGTGTACTGTTGTTTGTCTGTTTGTTCTTTTCATTTTTAGCCATGGCGTTGTTAGTTTATTTTTGATCTATGAGTTTAACTGTCCGTCTGGTATAATTCGCCCCTCTTTAACATCTCATACATAAAGTAAAATGATAATACCGACACATCAAGCCCAAAGTTACAACAGAAACGTTTAACTCGGAAGTATTACGGAATTTCAAAAGTCAAAAACTATTACTTCAGAGGGAACGCTACGAACCATCAAGCTTCATCCCTAAAATAATTGAAACTACATTTTTTGAAGAAAAAAAAACAGTGTTTACTCCAGTTGTGGGTCAAGTAAAACAATGCTAATATACCAGATCAATTTATTTTACAATATTGCGCTCCATTCCCATGGTAACCAATAGGGTAAAAAGAGGGGTTTGAAATTTGGTGAAATGTGAAATTTCTCAAATTTAAGATGTTGCATAATGAAAAGTATGAAAAATCAAAAGATATACAACTGTTTACCACAATTTCGTTAATTTTCCCCATATTTATTTTATTGACAATCAGATTCAAACGCTATAATAACGTTTATAATTATCTCAATTTTCCCAAATTTGAATGCTATTTTTCTTAAATCTGCAACAGCATAATTGATCAAATAGAATATATCCAAAAAGTACCACACCTAAACAATATAAATCAAAAGAAATATTGAGAAGCCTTTGGACAGAGGCCACGGTGACAGTGATTCTCTGAATGAACTTTCTCAATTTGTCTATGAAATTGTGCCTTAGATATATCTCCCTTGAATGAGCTCTTTAATAGTAAGTGCACAAAAGATAGTTACATGTCATCTTCCAGTAGCAGAAGACACTTGTCAACAAATCAATGATATGCAGTATCTTCTTTGATGTGGCTTTACTGTTTTCATGATGTTATAGATGGAGTGTTCTTTTTCCCAGTATGCAAGGATTACTTGTAACACCAACTTTAACATTAAACCATCATCTCAGATATGTTTATTCCATTTAGTGGGCGAAACCAGTGATGTTCGAACTTCATCGATCAAAAACGGGTCTTATCACAACCACTTCTGTATGTCTATATTCAACCCACCAGGTTTTTTTTTACATGTCCTGTACCTAGTCAGGAATAATTATGTCAGATGTATTTTAATAGTTCGTTTCTATGTATGTTGCATTGTCGTTTGCTTTTGTTTTGTTGCATTTCAGTATTTCTATTGTTTCTTTGTAATCTCTTGCAGTTCATGTGTTTACCCCGGCTTTAGTTTGTAATCCGGATTTGTTTTCTCTCAGACTTTTGAACAGCAGTATACTACTGTTGCCTTTATTTATATGTGAAATGGAAACAAAGTTCACCTGCTATCCAGAAATATTTACATTTAGAGATGTTAAATATGGTTTCTCGGTCATAAAACTATACTCAGTATCCGAGAACAACATTTGTGTTCGAAAAACAAATTCTAATAGTTTAATTGGTTGAATTAGGAGTACGAAAATCTTACTTGTCATTTTACGACTGCAAGACCACACCTGGACCTCTCTAAAATGTCGTTTCTTTTTCTGTCGACCGATTTAGCTTTTTATATTGATGTATTCTCTTAATCGGCTGTAACGGATAAAACTCTTGAAGAACAGAAAACCAAACGATTTATTAATTTCAAAATATTTATATAAAAAGAGGATTCCAACAGAGTAGATTTTTTTTAAATAATGAATTAGTTAATAACGCATAAAATTTATTTAAACCCAGGGAATCTATAAAGACTAGCCATCTTTTTATTTACTTGTTTCTTTTTCTGTCGACCGATTTGCCTTTTAAATTGGTGTATTCTCTTAATCGACTGTAACGGATAAAACACTTAAACGACAAGAAATCCCACAATTTTATTAATTTCAAAATGTTTTAATAAAAAGAAAATTCCAACAGAGTAGATCATTTTGATTTTTCATTTATGAATAAGTTAATAACGCAAAAAATTTATTTAAGCCGAGGGAATCCATAAAGACTAGCTATCTTTTTATTTACTGTAACATTAACTGGAGATTTATTTAATAAGTGCGTGTCATGTTAACGATATCATCGTGTGAATTGGAGTTTTAATTACTTTTATGGCGTTTAAGGTTTGATTTAAAGTACTATATAGTTTTTACAATTATGGTTATTTGTGACATTCAATATTGGTTAGTGATCACACATGATCATAGTGTGGGACGGTTCTATGTATTTTAGTAATTTTATAGTGCATATTTCACAATAACAGGAAAATAATGAAATATTAAGGAAATTGGTGTTTTGGTTGTTTGGTTGTTTGGTTGTTTTAATTGTTTGGTGTTTTTATTTTTTATTTGAGTTTTTTTCACATTCTTTGTTTTGATCATTTATTATCAACGTCTATTAACATGAGTAAAATACACAATGCCATTGTGGAGCAGGAACTGATGTTTTTGTCCCAGGCGGATAACCCTGGCCTCACAACTTTTTGGAACTTTTGGTCCTCGGCGATCTTCAACTTGGTAGTTGTTATGGCTTTCCAACTTTTTACATCTGAACATGGTTTTGTGTGGACGTAGCGCGCGTCTGGTGTATAAAAATATTCTTTAACCTGTTACCTTTGGATGGCTATTATTCGATTGTTTCTCTGTCCTATATTTTCTCTCATTTATCTGTTTATTTATTCTAACCGTGTCGGGTAATGTTGTCATTTTAATGTTTTAATTAACACTGCCATTAAAGCGGGAGGTTTTGCATGCTACAAAACCAGGTTCAACCCACCATTTTTTCATAAAAAGCCCTCTACCAAGTCAGGAAAATGGCCATTGTTACATTATAGTTCGTTTCTGTGTGTGTTACATTTCGGTGTTGTATCTCTGTTGTGTCGTAGTAGTCTTATATTTGATACGTTTCCCTCAGTTTTAGTTTGTAACCCGGATTTGTTTTTTTCTTAACGATTGATGAATTTTGAACAGCGGTATACTACTGTTGCCTTTATTTATTTTAATTGAAAAAGTTTCATTTAGCATTTTCAACTTTTATGGAAGCCAGTTATTACGTCCATGCAAACATAAATATCTCATAAGTATATATTGCGTCAATTCTTAACATGAAATGTTGTAGCAACGACAAATTTAAAGCAGCTCATTATTTGAACTAAAAATGTCGATATTTCGACTATATATCTGATAAAATTATAATTTTTGGGAGAAGATATTATGTATTTATTTTATTACGTACATATTAAATCATTTCGTCCGTCCTTCCTTATAACTTATAACGTATAGGGGGGAAAATTGAGATGTGGTATTGCCAATGAGACAATGCACCACACGAGATCAACGTGACACATAAATTAACAGCTTTTGTTCGCAAAGCTCATAATGCATATTCATCATGGTAAAGTAACAATCATTGGTCATCACATGGCCTTCAACAATGAACAAAACACAAATTGCATATTAAGGTGTTCATTGTTGTGTTTAGTGTGTGTGATTTCGCCTAACCTGCCATTAGCTATTGAGGACAACTCAAAAACTAAGGGAACACGCTAATGTTGAGGTCTAATAACCTTCTTCACTGTGGTCAATATTTAAAATGGCTTAGGTTATGTTTACTAAAATGTCTATTGTTTGAATACGTTAGGAATATAATAAGGCTATGGAAATCAGGGTAAGTAAGCTTACGGTGACCTCTATGTTTGACTTCTGTGTCATATCTCATAGCCAATCATACCACATCTTTTTTATATTTGCATTTCTCTTTACTATCACCTTGGTCTTTCCAATTACTTGTCGTAAGTTACCCGGAAAAAGGTTAGAATATAAAAGATACACTTAGATAGCAATACAAAAAAGTAAATAGGATTCTAAAAGGATTGTCAACACTATGGCACAAAACAATATGAAAAGACAAACAGCAGTTATCTTTTTTTGTGTTTGTCCAGATTGTAATAAGGCCATACCATTGACCGAGGCTTGTCAAATTTTAACATTAAACTACGACAACTTTGATTTTCTGTGTTGTTTTAGTTGCCCATGAAACATAAGTTTTCTGTGTATTGATTAAAAAATAATAATAACATCTGTATAAATAGATACCACCGTACAACAAACGACAAGTATCAATTTCTTCTTTCTATATTAAAATAAATGCGAAAATAGACAGCTTAACTTAAAATCGAAACTTATGGCGCCATTTTGTTGTATGTTACTTTGATAACGTCTGCGTAATTACAGTTTTATCTGGTATACAAGAGTTCGTGATGTATGTCTACCAGACTGAAACAATATTGTGTGACTTTTAGCGGTAAATGAGTCTCTATTTGAATTATTCAAGTAATCAGCAATTCAATTATATAAATGCTTACAATTGTAAGATGCATTAGATATAACTATATATATATATGTATATATATCCGTAACTACCGAGTGATTAATAATTCAAAGCATCTTAATTTACTTTTAAGAATGTTTGCAGATGTTAATCTTTAGTTGCTGTAAATTTTGAAGCTTTTCGTCATATTGCATTGATAATATCTATTCGTTTGCTCTTTAAAATCAATATAAGATGACACGTGCACTCATAAAAGAATATTGAATATTTACTGTACATTTTATGCATTCGCACTAGGGAATTTTGTTTGAATCAGGTCCGCCATTGTGTGATACGAAAGAATATTTCAATCAAACACACAAAAATTGTTAAACATGTTCTTGATATCAACATTTGCTGCTAGGTTTCTTTGTTAGATCGTATCGTGAAGTTTGCATACACATAAATCGGTTTTTCATGTTTAGGATATCACTTGGAAAATATAATCTCAAAATATTTTAATACTTTCTAGTAAACATCAGAACTTTATCATAAATTAAAACAGTTAACTCCTCAGATTGAATAAAGTTTAGATCAACAAGGCTTAGACTTTTTCTAATTTGAATTGATCTGTAATGCAGTCTGTCGTGACAAAATGAAGTCTATACGTAAAATTGAGAATGGAAATAGGGGATGTGTCAAAGAGACAACAACCCGACCATAGAAACAACATCAGCAGAAGGTCTTTAATGTAGCGAGAAATTCCCACACCCGGAGGCGTCCTTCAGCTGGCCCCTAAACAAATATATACTAGTTCAGTGATAATGAACGCCATACTAATTTCCACATTGTACACAATAAACTAAAATTAAAATAATGCAAGACTAACAAAGGCCATAGAACTTGGGACAGGCGCAAAAATGCGGCGGGATTAAACATGTTTATGAGATCTCAACCCTCCCCCTATACCTCTAGCCAATGAAGAAAAGTAAACGCATAACAATACGAACATTAAATTCAGTTCAAGAGAAGTCCGAGTCTGATGTCAGAAGATGTAACCAAAGAAAATAAACAAAATGACAATAATACATAAATAACAACAGACTACTAGCAGTTAACTGACATGCCAGCTCCAGACTCCAATTAAACTGATTGAAAGATTATGATTTCATCATATGAATATCAGGCACAATCCTTCCCGTTAGGGGTTTGGTATCATATCATCATAACATATATGAGAAACACATAACCCGTGTCATGCCAACAACTGGTTTTTGAATAAATGTGTTTAGTTCCGATGCAAATACCCTATAAGTGAATCAATATTAACGCCAAATATGCAATCTTTAATGGCCTGACAACAGTATCGCAACTTTATCCCTTCTTAATAAGTCTATCTAAAGGTTTTGTTAGTTTCTGAGGTGAATACTGACATTTTTGTGCTTTACAAAGAAGATTTCCATAAAGAATTGGATGTGAAATACCTGAACGTATAAGAAGTCTGCATGTTGAGCTATATTCAAGAATGATATCCTTATACCGATGATAAAATTTAGTAAATGTTTTGACTAGTTTGTGATATCGAAAACCCTGGTGTTATAATTTTCAGTAATACATAAATTTCTCTCGTTAAAATCTAAAACATTGTAACACACACGAGCGAATCGTACAAGTTGAGATATATAAACACCGTAAGATGGTGACAAGGGAACGTCACCATCTAAAAATGGATAATTAACGATAGGAAATGAAAAATCATCTCTTTTATCATAAATTTAAGCTTTCCGTTAGTGATATAGATATCAAGATCGAGGAAAGGGCAGTGGTCATTTGTAGTATTAGCTTTATTTAAAGTAAGTTCAACAGGATAAATTTCTTTAGTATACATACTGAAGTAGTCATTATTGAGAGCCAAAATATCATCCAAATATCTTAAAGTATTATTAAATTTGTTTATCAGATGTTGTTTTGATGAGTCTTTGTTGATTTTTGTCATAAAATGTAACTCATAGCAATACAAACACAGGTCCGCAATAAGTGGTGCACAGTAAGTCCCCATTGGAATTCCAATAACCTGACGATATACGGAATCTCCAAAGCGAACAAAAATGTTATCTAGTAAAAATTCAAGGGCAAATATAGTGGTTTTTTTTTTATTCTTTTATGTATATCTAACCAAGATGGTAGAGAAGCCCTTTACCGTCATGTGTCAAACTGCAATTTTCGACTACCGTTAGCATCAAATTTGTTAAAACGTGATTCGTCAGAAAAAAACCTATATCGTGATTCGTCGGAGGTCTCAAATAATTATTGCTACGGTTAGTTTTGCCAAAAAAATTACTTAAACCGTCAAGATCAGTCGATTTTTTTTTATTGTCTATAAGGAAGTGTTTGTCGTCATGCACCAAAAACTACCGTTAACGGCATTTGGCGAGATGTTTTACCGTTATTCTTCATGAAGGTTCTTCCATTTCGACCCTCAACTAACGTTCTATTAACAAACAAGGTCGATTTTAAAAGGCTGATGTTTCATTACATGTATGATAAAGAGTAAAATAATAAGAAAAAATAACGAATTCAAAGGAAAATTAAAAACGGAAAATTCCTAATCAAATGGCAAAATCAAAAGCTGAAACACTTCAAACGAATAGTTCACAACTGTCATTTGCCTTCCTCAGTATAATTATTTCCTTATGTAGAAAAAGGTGGATTGCTTTTATAGCTAGCTTAACCAATTACTTATATGCCATTCGCAAAACATTCCATTATATTGACAACAATGTCTGTACAAAACAATAAGATAAAAACTAGGTAAAAAAGTCAAAAATATATCACACCCTTTCTCCGGCTATCGGCTTTCAAGATGCAGTTAAGGTAATAAGACCAAATACGTCTGATACTGAAGAGCTATAAGTCCTGCTAAATCCTTCAAATATAAACCAAGTGTAGATGTGTGTGTATGTGTGTGTTCAACTCAGTTATCTTTTGTTGTTGTTACTTTTGATATTATGTCACAAGTATAATTTTACATATATTTATCATATGTTTAGTAGTAAATACAGTAGTTTTGCATATGTGATAAATAGCCTGCTGTTTAATCCATATCGCGCAACTTTGATGCGCACCCTTTATCGCATACCCTTTATCACACCCCTACCCTTTATCGCATACCCTTTATCACACCCCTACCCTTTATCACACCCCTACTTTTTTTTTTTTTTTTTTTTTTTTTTTACATAAAGTCAGTTTTGTTTTTTTTTTGCTTAAGAAAATTTTTCCTCAAAATAGTAAATTTTTTGAATGACGTCATTGTTTGGTATGTGACGTCACGAACGTCGAGTTTTCATATTGTATGTGACGTCACGAACGTCAAGTTTTTTATATTTTTTGGCACACTAAATGCAACTATGAAAAATACAAAACACACAAATTAATACAATAATAAACAAAATATTTTTAAAACAACAGCACGCAAATTGTAAGGTAACCCAGGTGCTTCGGATAAGTTATTAAGCAGTTCTTTTCAGGCCTTTGAAACAAGACAAAAGTAGAACTGAAGGTAACCCAGTGCTATGGACCAGAAAACAGTTCATTTAATATAAATACTCTTCTGTTGAAATATATGATAAAGTGTATAATACATGTCAAAATCCGTATCACATGCCGTATCACCCTCGACCAATATCATCCCTCGGGCCTAAAGGCCCTTGGGCTGATATTGATGTCTCGGGATGATACGACATATGATACGGATTTTGCCATGTATTATTCTCTATTTATATATATATATATATATAATATATATATATATATGTAACTGGAATGAAATATACTAGCTTATTCTGCAATTTGTAAAAGTTGTTCAATTAACAAGGAATACGACCCCATATACCATGTGATCATAAACTGTTTGAAATCAGGACACTATATAGTTGTTATTCGGGCTTCATATGTGATATTGATTTCATACTCCCTGTCAATATCCCTATACATTATTAATATTTTAGATACACGCCATCTGTGTCGATACCATTACCATTATACAGCTGTTTCATGGGCATCAGCTCGAGAAATATGTGAAAGGACCAACAGAACTTTACTTATCATCGATAGTTCAATCGAAATCACTAATATATCGGATACTTTTATGCCACATTATGTTGAATTAGTCACACCAGACCATAATCCAATCAGGTATTTAGTTCAGTTATAGAATGTGTTCACATAGGAGACATAACCCATACATAGATTTAGTTTGTATTTTGTTACTTGTGGTGTTCTTTTTGTTATTCCGGTCGAATGTTAAGGAAGTACAATTCATACAATGAAAAATTGTCATGAAATTATATATATTTATGATAATGGGATTGCGCGGAAACTATAGTGATGAACAAAATTCAGCATTTCCGAAAACTGAACATAATTATTTATCATTTCAAAAATGTATATTTACCTAACTACTGAAAAAGGTTTTTGAGAGTGCTGTCATTTTGGATGGAGACAAAATAAGTCATACAATTCAATGTGAATGTTTTCTTAATTCATATCAACTCTCTTCGTCTTTTTATCAGTCAAACATTATGGATTGGACTTCATCAAGAAATTAATCCAGTTCGCTTACTATGGGATACATGTGATGAGTATACTACAAATAATGATCAATGGTCAGCGTCAACTGAAAACTCAGAAGGTTGTGTGACATTTAACTATACAGACCAAATGTTCTCTATACAATCATGTACCACTACACAACCATTCATATGTGAAGATACGTTTGAAGGTGAGGATATATGTAAATTGGTCCAGCTTGCATACACGCCGAAAAGATCTGAACGCGTGTCAATTTACACACATATATATATATCGTCGCAAATGTAAAGATTGTGTATCTTCCTGAAACCACCATTTATTGTGGACTTTACATTTTTAATAGATTTATACGAAATCTCAATTGAATGCAGAGAACTTTATCCATACAGCCATACTATACATACGCAAATAAAAGTAAAGTAGCATTAAAGTACCGATATCCACCTTTTAGTATGAACGAAGAAAACACAATAAGCAAAACAACAAACACATTAAATGCTGCCAGTATGAGTTGATTGATTGATCGCTTGTTGTTTGCTTTACGCCACATTAACACAAAAAGGCTATATCGCGGCGAGACCTAAAAAGATAATCATAGAAAATATCGCATTAAAAAATGTTTACGACGTTTTTTTGTTTAATTTACACACGATTCGTCAGCGGTAATATTTTCAGTCGATGATATCTCGAAAGAAAAATTTCCAGTTCGGTGCTGATAATTTTGCTATCTATGAAAAAAAACCGTTTCGTCGACAGAAACTATAACAAAATCGCAGATCCAGCAATACAAAATAAGAATATAAGTATGATAGGACTACAAAATTAAAATATTTCATTCTTGTAATGTATCTATAACGTTGTTTTATTCAATATGCATAAACTTTAAACTTTGCTTTGCTTTTTCAGCTGTTGCTGATTGTTTCGACGAGTTTACAGCTAGCGAGCTAGCAGCAGAAATGCCCCTTGACATAATAGGGTCAGATGAATCTACTGATGGAGTGGTATCACCAAAACCGTATGAAGAATGTGCAGATTTGTGTTTAACTTCCGGATGTGTAGCATTTCAACTAGAACCCAACTATAAGACAGATTGTTACAGATATTATTACGATTACTCTAATGGTTTAGAATTAAGTAGAGAGACTAACCTTGTATACTTAAACAGTATGTTTCAAATTTCATAATTTCATTATGAAAAAGATAGAGCTTAGCAATTTTTCTACTATCTTGCTACACACAGATCGAAAAATTTTGTAACGCTGCATTCCAATCGTCTATACTTTTTAAAATTAATAAATCGTGTCCTCAAAACATACAAATCAACAAGTCAAAAAAAAAACACGTCTGCAACAAATGATTATATGTAAATAACAAATATGTTCGCCTGAAACCCAAATATGTTCAAGGAAGCGTGAAAATGGGGAAAATATATTGTTTGGCGTTTAGATTTAAAAGATCATAGGGAACATGTGTACTAAGTTTCAAGTTGATCGAAAACTACCTCGACAACAACCTTTAACCTGAAGTGGAACAGACGGACGAACAGATGAACGAACAGACGAACGCAAGGACGGACGGACTGACAAACGAACGAAAGGATAACAGTTATACTTTATAAATGTCGTTTTAATACGAGTCTATTTTAACGTTGTACAAAATGTATACGAGTTAAACAAAACAATAAAAAACTAAGTTTCCTTGTTTTATCTTGAGGCAAAACAAGCAATGAAATACGAGTGTTTTATATAATAAATAAATCAACAAATCAACATTTATTTAATCATAGTGCACACATATATGTATAGTAATGTCACAGAAGACAGGTGCTCTTTTTATACCATTTAGCTCGTCATAATCAATGTGAAACTGTGTTAGCGTAACATGGTTACTGTTGATATTTTTTAATCGAGAATGTGTTCCCTCAAAGCAACAATTCGTCCAAGAAATATTTTTTTTAGTTGAGCATACGTAAAAAGGTAAAATCATAGTTATATATGATATGGCCTTCTAAATTTTTTAATAATGCACCATGAAGGATTTTTGATAAAAGAAAAACACTTTTACATGGTATACAAGTATGCACTGTTTAAAAGAATTATCAAAAGAAATCGTGGGAACAAATACGACTGGTCAATATCTAACACCCCATTTGACTGTAGAATGGATGTGGCCTGGTGTAGGGTCAAGTTTCTATTCTTAACCAATGTACCCTCATCTTCGGTAGCAGTCCAAATTACCACGATATTAATACTGAACGATCTATATTACAGGAGCTGCATAATGTATTTATTGTTTAATTGTTCTCGATCAAAACATGCATGAAACATTATCCCCTTGACGTTAACCAACCAAAAATCACAAATCTATATATCTATTACCGTTTTATGGTTTATTTCAGAAATATTCACATTAAATGACAACACTTCATCCACCACACCGTTAATATCAAACTATTATTGCCCGATTTCTTCGTCATCTGTTCGTCCAACGTCATCGTCATCATACAGCAGCGATATAACAAAGTCAACATTAAGTGAAACTACACATATTGCAGTCTACAGTTCGGATCCGACAATGATATCAACAGAATTACTCAGCAGTCAATGTATGCATGCCTTAGTATAAGTATAATATATATATTTGAAATAGAAATAACTACACCTTTTCCCCATTTACGACTTGGAAATGAAAATTCGAATAAGGGCTGCAATGCATTTGAAATAAAGTAAACAATGTAGAGATCTGTATGTGTTTTAAACAAAATCTTCATACTAAAATTGTTTGTATGTTTGGTTTTTGGTTTTTGTCTTTGACTAACGAGTAATAAGTGTTGTCTTTTTTTTTGTCATACGAAAGGTAGGCGTGCTAAGTGTAAATTAAAACAATAGCTCGTCAATAACCTCTTGTTGTCTAAAGGAAAGAGGTGTTTCGTTAAAAAAATTATTTAGTTATAGCACTTAAGGGTTAAATTGAAGATATTAACAAATGAAATTCCAAAGAATTTGAATATCAATTCAATCTAATTCATACGAGTATGAAGTACAACGAAATCCATGTTCTATATTTTGATTAGATTGAACATGTTTATTTATGTATATATTTGCCTGGATCTTATCGATGTTTTGGGTTTTGTTTTAACTGTTTACACTTTTTACTTGTTTGGCTTTTTAACAGTTTTGATATGAGCGTCTCTGATGAGTCTTGTGTAGACGAAACGCGCGTCTGGCGTATTATATTTTAATTATGGTACCTATAACTATTTTACACCGTGAAGGTTTGGATTTTAGATTATTTAACCATAACAATGAGTAATATTTTATATTACTCAGTCATCAAGTGGGAAATGTAACAACATCATTAACATTGATGTCATTTTTAAACCCTTCAAAGTAAATAAATCAGCCTTACATTTTCCTGACATTGACTTGACATTGAAAAAATTACACAGATCCTCTTTATACGTTGTTTGGGCAGGTTCCGTTCACTTATGAAAATAATGTTCCAAATCAATGTAGATGCAATCTAACCTTATTTGTTTGCTCCACTAATAAAAGATTTTTTTTTATTAGTGAGCTGACAGGAAATTTCAAAACATATTTATATTTCAGCTACCACATCAAGCAGTGGAGTAAAGACAACATCCAATGTTGTGAGTGGGACATCTTCGTCTACATGCTACTGTCCATGTTCTGCTTCAGTTCCAAGTAGTTCTATAACAACAGAAGAATTACAAGCAAAAATAGATAAAATGCAGACAGAGCTAACAGTTGACAAAAAAGAGACGTCATCGTATAAAAGAAGATTAACGAGCGCCCCAGATAACCGTGTTTCTGCTCAAAGCATTGGATATGTTGGCGTAGTGATATTGACGATTGTGATAGGACTACTTATTGTAATTGACATTCCAACGCTTGTTAAGGACACACGAAACTTTTTTAAAAGGTGTTGTTCTTTGTGCAAAGGCTAGTTGCTCAGTTTCACTGTGGTTAAGACAAATATTATACATTAACTTTAAAGATTATACCTTTCTGAATATAGACAATTTTGCCATGTGATTAGGGACTTTCCGTTATGAATTTCCTCAGAGTTCAGTATTTTTGTGAATTTATTTTTAAAAAATAAAAATGGGCCATGTGTACTACGGAGTTGCGAAAACAATCCTATCCTGGAATGGGAAGTTTATATAGATATAGGAAGATGTGGTGTGAGTGCCAATGAGACAACTCTCCATCCAAAAAACAATTTATAAAAGTAAACCATTATAGGTCAATGTACGGCCTTCAACACGGAGCCAGGCTCACACCGAACAACAAGCTATAAAGGGCCCTAAAATTACTAGTGTAAAACCGTTCAAACGGGAAAACCAACGGTCTAATCTATATAAAAAACGAGAAACGACGAGAAACACGTATAAATTACATAAACGAACGACAACTACTGTACATCAGATTCCTGACTTATGACAGTTGCAAACATTTACAGCTGAATTAAACGTTTTAATGATACCAAACCTTCTTCCATGTTCTGAAACAATAGCACAACATAGAATAACACACGATAAAATATCAATTGGCATATGACTACTTTTTGTTTTCCAAGGGTTGTGCAGCATATTTTTAACATGTGTATGTACCGTGAACGTGCATAGGTTCAAACCTATATCATAATTATGTACTACTCCTCCATTTACTTTGGGTCTTCCTGAGAATTCAATTTTTACCCTTACCACTATTTAGCACATGACACATCACTAGTAAATTAGTTTGTACATAGTTTCATTTGGTGCATAGTTATAAGGAGAGAGAAATATACAAAGTTCAGTTACAAGTATGGCATCGAAAATTAAAAATATTATTTAACATTACTGACACTGTTAATGTATTGATATTAAAACACTCAATCAAAAATAAAACTGAACTGTATAACTTGTGCGGATATCAAGCAGTAGTAAACAATGAAGCAATTAACATTTTCCAGCAAAGATGGGTGACGTTTGTTCGTCATCCAACAGTATACTCAGCGGAAGTCGTTTGATTTTTAAAAGTAACTTAATAAAACCTGTGTGAGCATAATGGTTTATTAATTAAAATCGATAGTTTGGTTGATATACACCTGTATATTGTAGCTTTTTGTATACTCTTTCCAATGGACTGTGTTTAATCCAACACAAGTAATCAAAATATTTGAATTATCAAACAAAAGATCACGAACATCAGTCAATGATTTAAAGATTTTATTAACAGCTCGTTTCCAGTAAAACTAATAGTGTTTCTATAGAGAGATGTAACATAGTTCATAGACTAATTGTGTGAAGTACTTGTCGAACATTTTTGTTACCTACTATATGAGGACTTTAGATATGATTTAGTAATTAAAAGCGAATCCGTTTTTTGTGGAATTGTTTCAAATCAGGGTAAGTTGATAATCATAGTAAAATTCCTAAAACAATGAAAACCATATCCTGTTGAGCATTTTCTTCTTTTTATTTATTTGTTGGTAAAAGTTAAGATATTGGCATTTATATTGATATAAAATTTTAGTATGACTTCCATTTTCAGCGGGATTTTCTCGGTGTGTTGAATAGCTATTAGGGGTCTTCGGTTCTTTTCTGCTTTTTGGTCGGGTTGTTGTCTTTTTTATTCATTCCAAATTTCTGTACTCAATTTTATAAAATTTGATTTTCAAATTACTTTTTTTTAAATAATTGTCGATTTCAACATTTTGATACAGAAATAGTGTGATTAAAAAACAATGCTGCTTATTATCATGGTATAACAAAGAAGGAGCGGATTCAAACTTTTATTCAATATTCAAATAGAAATTAGGCCATCCATGTAATGGTTTGTCTTAAAAGGAGCAGTTATCGTGTACTCGGTTATATTTTTATCAATATTGAACAAAGGCAACATTAGTATACCGGTGGTCAAAAGTCTTATATTATTGAGAAAAAAACAAATACAAACCAAAAACGAGGGACACATCACCTGTAAGGTGAAAACAAAGGAACAATAGGTACATCGAAGTGCAACAAAGAAAAAACACCAACACACAAAGAAACGAACTATTTGATTACAACTGCCATATTCCTGACTTGCTTCGGGACATTTTAAGAAAGACAATATCGTTTGATAAATAAGAGCAATCATTGTATAATCGGTAAACTTTATGTTTCGATAAAAATAGAATATTATGGTTTGACAAAAAAGACGCAGTTATTAAAAAATCAATATTGAAATAGAATGTTATGATTTCACCAAAAAGGAGTGGTTATTGTGTTATCCAGTAAAACATTTATCAATATTGAAATTGAATGAAAGTGAATGTTTAAACTCACATTGGAAACATGTGTGTAGAAGATCAAGTTCTTATTGTGTGCCCATCTTAGAGAATTTCTATGGATGCCATTTATGACTGCACAACGAATAGTATGTTGTTAATTTCAGAAAATATTAAATTAGAAAAAAAAGTTATAGGCACAGTTTTTGCTTCACTAGTTTATATCGTGAAAAATCGGATGTTCGAAATCAATATACGCCGTTCCTGTTACTAATTAATGTATACATGTATGGCAAACTGAGGATTGAAAAATATTCAAATGTCATCCAAAGACCTACAATATTTGCATGAAAGATTTTGCAATGCAATCCATACAATGCTGTATGATAATTTACATAGAAGTGTTATCATTCATCAGTAAATAGTTCACATTTTGACTATAAAACCAGAAATAGAGAAGATACATTGTAGAACATGGATTTATATTGCCAAACAAAAGCATTGATAAGGTTAACATTTTGAAAATAGAGGCAATTGAGATTTTATTCCAAATCCGTAACATCAAAACATATTCTGGAAGTGTTACTGCATCTGGAAACTTAAAGATAATTATACTTTTCCCCTTTTATTTAAAACTAATGGCTCTTTTTAGAACAATCAAAAAAAGATATTTACTTATTTCTTTTAACATGTTTAAGTTAATCAGATTTTATTGCTTCACATCTTCGAAGCTCACGCTCCTTAGAAATGAGCAGCTTACTGTGTTAAAGTTTTCTATGGCGTACTAAATTATAATCCTGTTACCTTTGATAACTATTCTATGTTGTGTCATGTGTACTGTTGTTTGTCTGTTTGTTCTTTTCATTTTTAGCCATGGCGTTGTTAGTTTATTTTTGATCTATGAGTTTAACTGTCCGTCTGGTATAATTCGCCCCTCTTTAACATCTCATACATAAAGTAAAATGATAATACCGACACATCAAGCCCAAAGTTACAACAGAAACGTTTAACTCGGAAGTATTACGGAATTTCAAAAGTCAAAAACTATTACTTCAGAGGGAACGCTACGAACCATCAAGCTTCATCCCTAAAATAATTGAAACTACATTTTTTGAAGAAAAAAAAACAGTGTTTACTCCAGTTGTGGGTCAAGTAAAACAATGCTAATATACCAGATCAATTTATTTTACAATATTGCGCTCCATTCCCATGGTAACCAATAGGGTAAAAAGAGGGGTTTGAAATTTGGTGAAATGTGAAATTTCTCAAATTTAAGATGTTGCATAATGAAAAGTATGAAAAATCAAAAGATATACAACTGTTTACCACAATTTCGTTAATTTTCCCCATATTTATTTTATTGACAATCAGATTCAAACGCTATAATAACGTTTATAATTATCTCAATTTTCCCAAATTTGAATGCTATTTTTCTTAAATCTGCAACAGCATAATTGATCAAATAGAATATATCCAAAAAGTACCACACCTAAACAATATAAATCAAAAGAAATATTGAGAAGCCTTTGGACAGAGGCCACGGTGACAGTGATTCTCTGAATGAACTTTCTCAATTTGTCTATGAAATTGTGCCTTAGATATATCTCCCTTGAATGAGCTCTTTAATAGTAAGTGCACAAAAGATAGTTACATGTCATCTTCCAGTAGCAGAAGACACTTGTCAACAAATCAATGATATGCAGTATCTTCTTTGATGTGGCTTTACTGTTTTCATGATGTTATAGATGGAGTGTTCTTTTTCCCAGTATGCAAGGATTACTTGTAACACCAACTTTAACATTAAACCATCATCTCAGATATGTTTATTCCATTTAGTGGGCGAAACCAGTGATGTTCGAACTTCATCGATCAAAAACGGGTCTTATCACAACCACTTCTGTATGTCTATATTCAACCCACCAGGTTTTTTTTTACATGTCCTGTACCTAGTCAGGAATAATTATGTCAGATGTATTTTAATAGTTCGTTTCTATGTATGTTGCATTGTCGTTTGCTTTTGTTTTGTTGCATTTCAGTATTTCTATTGTTTCTTTGTAATCTCTTGCAGTTCATGTGTTTACCCCGGCTTTAGTTTGTAATCCGGATTTGTTTTCTCTCAGACTTTTGAACAGCAGTATACTACTGTTGCCTTTATTTATATGTGAAATGGAAACAAAGTTCACCTGCTATCCAGAAATATTTACATTTAGAGATGTTAAATATGGTTTCTCGGTCATAAAACTATACTCAGTATCCGAGAACAACATTTGTGTTCGAAAAACAAATTCTAATAGTTTAATTGGTTGAATTAGGAGTACGAAAATCTTACTTGTCATTTTACGACTGCAAGACCACACCTGGACCTCTCTAAAATGTCGTTTCTTTTTCTGTCGACCGATTTAGCTTTTTATATTGATGTATTCTCTTAATCGGCTGTAACGGATAAAACTCTTGAAGAACAGAAAACCAAACGATTTATTAATTTCAAAATATTTATATAAAAAGAGGATTCCAACAGAGTAGATTTTTTTTAAATAATGAATTAGTTAATAACGCATAAAATTTATTTAAACCCAGGGAATCTATAAAGACTAGCCATCTTTTTATTTACTTGTTTCTTTTTCTGTCGACCGATTTGCCTTTTAAATTGGTGTATTCTCTTAATCGACTGTAACGGATAAAACACTTAAACGACAAGAAATCCCACAATTTTATTAATTTCAAAATGTTTTAATAAAAAGAAAATTCCAACAGAGTAGATCATTTTGATTTTTCATTTATGAATAAGTTAATAACGCAAAAAATTTATTTAAGCCGAGGGAATCCATAAAGACTAGCTATCTTTTTATTTACTGTAACATTAACTGGAGATTTATTTAATAAGTGCGTGTCATGTTAACGATATCATCGTGTGAATTGGAGTTTTAATTACTTTTATGGCGTTTAAGGTTTGATTTAAAGTACTATATAGTTTTTACAATTATGGTTATTTGTGACATTCAATATTGGTTAGTGATCACACATGATCATAGTGTGGGACGGTTCTATGTATTTTAGTAATTTTATAGTGCATATTTCACAATAACAGGAAAATAATGAAATATTAAGGAAATTGGTGTTTTGGTTGTTTGGTTGTTTGGTTGTTTTAATTGTTTGGTGTTTTTATTTTTTATTTGAGTTTTTTTCACATTCTTTGTTTTGATCATTTATTATCAACGTCTATTAACATGAGTAAAATACACAATGCCATTGTGGAGCAGGAACTGATGTTTTTGTCCCAGGCGGATAACCCTGGCCTCACAACTTTTTGGAACTTTTGGTCCTCGGCGATCTTCAACTTGGTAGTTGTTATGGCTTTCCAACTTTTTACATCTGAACATGGTTTTGTGTGGACGTAGCGCGCGTCTGGTGTATAAAAATATTCTTTAACCTGTTACCTTTGGATGGCTATTATTCGATTGTTTCTCTGTCCTATATTTTCTCTCATTTATCTGTTTATTTATTCTAACCGTGTCGGGTAATGTTGTCATTTTAATGTTTTAATTAACACTGCCATTAAAGCGGGAGGTTTTGCATGCTACAAAACCAGGTTCAACCCACCATTTTTTCATAAAAAGCCCTCTACCAAGTCAGGAAAATGGCCATTGTTACATTATAGTTCGTTTCTGTGTGTGTTACATTTCGGTGTTGTATCTCTGTTGTGTCGTAGTAGTCTTATATTTGATACGTTTCCCTCAGTTTTAGTTTGTAACCCGGATTTGTTTTTTTCTTAACGATTGATGAATTTTGAACAGCGGTATACTACTGTTGCCTTTATTTATTTTAATTGAAAAAGTTTCATTTAGCATTTTCAACTTTTATGGAAGCCAGTTATTACGTCCATGCAAACATAAATATCTCATAAGTATATATTGCGTCAATTCTTAACATGAAATGTTGTAGCAACGACAAATTTAAAGCAGCTCATTATTTGAACTAAAAATGTCGATATTTCGACTATATATCTGATAAAATTATAATTTTTGGGAGAAGATATTATGTATTTATTTTATTACGTACATATTAAATCATTTCGTCCGTCCTTCCTTATAACTTATAACGTATAGGGGGGAAAATTGAGATGTGGTATTGCCAATGAGACAATGCACCACACGAGATCAACGTGACACATAAATTAACAGCTTTTGTTCGCAAAGCTCATAATGCATATTCATCATGGTAAAGTAACAATCATTGGTCATCACATGGCCTTCAACAATGAACAAAACACAAATTGCATATTAAGGTGTTCATTGTTGTGTTTAGTGTGTGTGATTTCGCCTAACCTGCCATTAGCTATTGAGGACAACTCAAAAACTAAGGGAACACGCTAATGTTGAGGTCTAATAACCTTCTTCACTGTGGTCAATATTTAAAATGGCTTAGGTTATGTTTACTAAAATGTCTATTGTTTGAATACGTTAGGAATATAATAAGGCTATGGAAATCAGGGTAAGTAAGCTTACGGTGACCTCTATGTTTGACTTCTGTGTCATATCTCATAGCCAATCATACCACATCTTTTTTATATTTGCATTTCTCTTTACTATCACCTTGGTCTTTCCAATTACTTGTCGTAAGTTACCCGGAAAAAGGTTAGAATATAAAAGATACACTTAGATAGCAATACAAAAAAGTAAATAGGATTCTAAAAGGATTGTCAACACTATGGCACAAAACAATATGAAAAGACAAACAGCAGTTATCTTTTTTTGTGTTTGTCCAGATTGTAATAAGGCCATACCATTGACCGAGGCTTGTCAAATTTTAACATTAAACTACGACAACTTTGATTTTCTGTGTTGTTTTAGTTGCCCATGAAACATAAGTTTTCTGTGTATTGATTAAAAAATAATAATAACATCTGTATAAATAGATACCACCGTACAACAAACGACAAGTATCAATTTCTTCTTTCTATATTAAAATAAATGCGAAAATAGACAGCTTAACTTAAAATCGAAACTTATGGCGCCATTTTGTTGTATGTTACTTTGATAACGTCTGCGTAATTACAGTTTTATCTGGTATACAAGAGTTCGTGATGTATGTCTACCAGACTGAAACAATATTGTGTGACTTTTAGCGGTAAATGAGTCTCTATTTGAATTATTCAAGTAATCAGCAATTCAATTATATAAATGCTTACAATTGTAAGATGCATTAGATATAACTATATATATATATGTATATATATCCGTAACTACCGAGTGATTAATAATTCAAAGCATCTTAATTTACTTTTAAGAATGTTTGCAGATGTTAATCTTTAGTTGCTGTAAATTTTGAAGCTTTTCGTCATATTGCATTGATAATATCTATTCGTTTGCTCTTTAAAATCAATATAAGATGACACGTGCACTCATAAAAGAATATTGAATATTTACTGTACATTTTATGCATTCGCACTAGGGAATTTTGTTTGAATCAGGTCCGCCATTGTGTGATACGAAAGAATATTTCAATCAAACACACAAAAATTGTTAAACATGTTCTTGATATCAACATTTGCTGCTAGGTTTCTTTGTTAGATCGTATCGTGAAGTTTGCATACACATAAATCGGTTTTTCATGTTTAGGATATCACTTGGAAAATATAATCTCAAAATATTTTAATACTTTCTAGTAAACATCAGAACTTTATCATAAATTAAAACAGTTAACTCCTCAGATTGAATAAAGTTTAGATCAACAAGGCTTAGACTTTTTCTAATTTGAATTGATCTGTAATGCAGTCTGTCGTGACAAAATGAAGTCTATACGTAAAATTGAGAATGGAAATAGGGGATGTGTCAAAGAGACAACAACCCGACCATAGAAACAACATCAGCAGAAGGTCTTTAATGTAGCGAGAAATTCCCACACCCGGAGGCGTCCTTCAGCTGGCCCCTAAACAAATATATACTAGTTCAGTGATAATGAACGCCATACTAATTTCCACATTGTACACAATAAACTAAAATTAAAATAATGCAAGACTAACAAAGGCCATAGAACTTGGGACAGGCGCAAAAATGCGGCGGGATTAAACATGTTTATGAGATCTCAACCCTCCCCCTATACCTCTAGCCAATGAAGAAAAGTAAACGCATAACAATACGAACATTAAATTCAGTTCAAGAGAAGTCCGAGTCTGATGTCAGAAGATGTAACCAAAGAAAATAAACAAAATGACAATAATACATAAATAACAACAGACTACTAGCAGTTAACTGACATGCCAGCTCCAGACTCCAATTAAACTGATTGAAAGATTATGATTTCATCATATGAATATCAGGCACAATCCTTCCCGTTAGGGGTTTGGTATCATATCATCATAACATATATGAGAAACACATAACCCGTGTCATGCCAACAACTGGTTTTTGAATAAATGTGTTTAGTTCCGATGCAAATACCCTATAAGTGAATCAATATTAACGCCAAATATGCAATCTTTAATGGCCTGACAACAGTATCGCAACTTTATCCCTTCTTAATAAGTCTATCTAAAGGTTTTGTTAGTTTCTGAGGTGAATACTGACATTTTTGTGCTTTACAAAGAAGATTTCCATAAAGAATTGGATGTGAAATACCTGAACGTATAAGAAGTCTGCATGTTGAGCTATATTCAAGAATGATATCCTTATACCGATGATAAAATTTAGTAAATGTTTTGACTAGTTTGTGATATCGAAAACCCTGGTGTTATAATTTTCAGTAATACATAAATTTCTCTCGTTAAAATCTAAAACATTGTAACACACACGAGCGAATCGTACAAGTTGAGATATATAAACACCGTAAGATGGTGACAAGGGAACGTCACCATCTAAAAATGGATAATTAACGATAGGAAATGAAAAATCATCTCTTTTATCATAAATTTAAGCTTTCCGTTAGTGATATAGATATCAAGATCGAGGAAAGGGCAGTGGTCATTTGTAGTATTAGCTTTATTTAAAGTAAGTTCAACAGGATAAATTTCTTTAGTATACATACTGAAGTAGTCATTATTGAGAGCCAAAATATCATCCAAATATCTTAAAGTATTATTAAATTTGTTTATCAGATGTTGTTTTGATGAGTCTTTGTTGATTTTTGTCATAAAATGTAACTCATAGCAATACAAACACAGGTCCGCAATAAGTGGTGCACAGTAAGTCCCCATTGGAATTCCAATAACCTGACGATATACGGAATCTCCAAAGCGAACAAAAATGTTATCTAGTAAAAATTCAAGGGCAAATATAGTGGGTTTTTTTTTATTCTTTTATGTATATCTAACCAAGATGGTAGAGAAGCCCTTTACCGTCATGTGTCAAACTGCAATTTTCGACTACCGTTAGCATCAAATTTGTTAAAACGTGATTCGTCAGAAAAAAACCTATATCGTGATTCGTCGGAGGTCTCAAATAATTATTGCTACGGTTAGTTTTGCCAAAAAAATTACTTAAACCGTCAAGATCAGTCGATTTTTTTTTATTGTCTATAAGGAAGTGTTTGTCGTCATGCACCAAAAACTACCGTTAACGGCATTTGGCGAGATGTTTTTACCGTTATTCTTCATGAAGGTTCTTCCATTTCGACCCTCAACTAACGTTCTATTAACAAACAAGGTCGATTTTAAAAGGCTGATGTTTCATTACATGTATGATAAAGAGTAAAATAATAAGAAAAAATAACGAATTCAAAGGAAAATTAAAAACGGAAAATTCCTAATCAAATGGCAAAATCAAAAGCTGAAACACTTCAAACGAATAGTTCACAACTGTCATTTGCCTTCCTCAGTATAATTATTTCCTTATGTAGAAAAAGGTGGATTGCTTTTATAGCTAGCTTAACCAATTACTTATATGCCATTCGCAAAACATTCCATTATATTGACAACAATGTCTGTACAAAACAATAAGATAAAAACTAGGTAAAAAAGTCAAAAATATATCACACCCTTTCTCCGGCTATCGGCTTTCAAGATGCAGTTAAGGTAATAAGACCAAATACGTCTGATACTGAAGAGCTATAAGTCCTGCTAAATCCTTCAAATATAAACCAAGTGTAGATGTGTGTGTATGTGTGTGTTCAACTCAGTTATCTTTTGTTGTTGTTACTTTTGATATTATGTCACAAGTATAATTTTACATATATGACAATAAAGAATAATTATTATAAAGAGAAAATATAGAAAAAAAACGACATTCATATTTGGAACCCATTGGATATTGTATGCGAACGATTAATTAATATATCGCTGCAATGTTTTATAGAAAGGGCGGATCGCAACAAAATGGTGTTTTTTAAGTTTATTAGGGTGTGATTCGGTCCTACCGATAGGAGAATAATGGGCCACAACAAAGAGAACATTTGGGCCTATAAAACGTTTAGAAAAAATGGACTAAAACATTTACAAATGTAAGGAGAAAAAGCTGATGATAAAATATGAAGAATACAAAAACTATCGGCCAAACAATGTAATGAATAGAGTAATTTCAATAATACCCTGGTATATGCTAATCTAGACAGCCACCGGTTTTCGTAGTGCTAAGGGTTATTATTGAGTGATTATTCTCTTATGATTATTTTTGATTATGTACATGCATGTACGGAATTATATATTCATGAAAAGAACATTACCTTTTGAAATATATATGAATTATAAAAATCTGGCCTATTCAATATGTTAAACGTCTTTTAGATATAACTGTTATTTAAGCGATTCTTGTGAAGAATGAAAAAAATAGTTTAAGTGGGGTCATCAATTAAACATGGAAGCTTCACTTGACATTGGTTACACTATCATATAACAAGAAACGATAAAACATCTTATAGTAAATAATTAAACATCATTTTAAGTGCGCTACAATAGAGATATTGTTAGTTTTATAAAAAAAAAAAAACTAGGCAACCCTCAAACACAAAAAGATAATATCAAACTGCAAGTAAATTCAATTGCTATTTGCGTTATCTCACATCGACATACATGTTTAATTATGTGCGCATCTTTGTTATTTTCTCTACATGAAACAGGGAAGATATTAATATTCTATTATGTTTTAAAACAAAACGCATGTCATTTATAAGATCGACACCCACATCATTTTCCTTCTTTTTTTTTGGGGGGGGGGGATACTGATTTGATTGGAATGGTGCCTTTTCAGTGCATCATTCCTTAGGCAAAGTAGTTCAGGGAATGTTTTGTCTGTTTTGTTGATGTTTGTTTTGACTTAAGGCGAAGTGTACGTAATTAAACTACACAATGGATTGTTTCAAAATTTTACATGTAGATTCTGCTTGTAAAAATAAATCGGAAAATAAAATAAAAAAAGGGGGTAACCGTTTTCGTTTTTGAGATACGAGCTGTTGAAGTTAACAGCATCATACACCAAAATTACAAAGGATATATAGGGAAAATCGTGAAATTTCGGCAGGAATTGTTACATTTCCAAGATTTTCTATTATATTAGACAATCGATTTTTTTTTAAATTTATGAGATGATTCTAAAATGTCTGAGGAATCGATTGGTGCAAAGAAAGTCCTTAGCAACCGTGCTACTTTTCAAGCTATACCCTGTTAAAGTTGAATCTTGAGTGTAAAAAAACAAAAAACAACGACAACGTTATTGACGTCGCCGCAACAGTTACGACGCTTCATATAGTCCTATACTTGTATGAAATGTATACCGTTTTGTTGGAGTTCGTGTTGCTCGGTCTTTAGTTCTTTATGTTACGTTTTGTGTCCTATTGTATTGTATTTGTCTATTATATTCGGGTGCGTGCGGAGATCTCCAAGCTAGAAAACGGTTGACATTTTCTTCATTACGAACTAGAACTATTTTCGACCTTGGTGCCTTATTTTTTGTTAAAATCTAAACACTGCGACGTGTTTTCAAAATCTTTGTTCCCATAAAACTTCATTTCATCAAAGTCTCTTCTCAGAATATCAGCCATTTGTCTGGCACAGGATAACAAACCAATAGTTAAGTAAATTTAAGTTGCGTGGTAATTCTTAGTACATTTGGGTAAATTAATCTTATCTTTGTGCCGCATAAAGCATCTCTATAATTCAACACAACCCTGAGGCACGACATTATATATTTTATGCATTTCATGCGCTTCTTTTTAACACAATCCAGACCGGCTAGTAACCGTTGTATAACTTTACACGTCTGAAGACGAATATTTGCGTGAAACATTTTTGTATGATTTTTATTTCTGGAAATCAATCTGAAATCTACAACAGTACATTTCCGAAAGTCGGGCTGGACCTTTACTTTTATGTGTATTCGGGATTTACACAAATTGTAACCCGAATAATTCAGCCGTATTATTCAGCTGATGTACGAATGCTACATTTCTCAGTCGTGTGTGGAAATAATTATTCGAGTCACTCAAATTGAAACTTCGGAATATATTTCTAGCTGTTCAGAATTCACGGAAACAAATGATTGTTTTTCGGCATTACGGTATTGAATCAATAGAGATACCAATTATTTCTTTTAACAAATTCGAATACCAGTCAGTTTATAGAACTTAAGTTTGAAATAGGGGCGGCAATCCATTCATTTTATCCAATCGATTGGAAAGGGGGGAGGGGGGGTTCAACATTGACAGTCAAAAAGCCTTGAAATATTCGATAAAAAACGTTTAATGTAAATTATATGAACTCCAAAGTCTCATATTATAAGACTAGTAAAACACAGGCTTCTCGATCATGAACTAGGTGAAAACCTAGAGCTGACCGAGTGCGAGACCCTCATGGATAATCATCGAGGTCGTTAAACACCCCTTGCAGTAAACTTTGGTTAAATTTAAAAAAAGAATCGAAATGTAATAGTCTGAACACATTTCACCTCTCATTCCACTAAATATTAAATTGCAGTTACAAGTATCACAAAACTTTCCTGACCTCTTTTCTTTAACCATAATAGAGGGAGGAGGGGAGGAGGGATCCAGATCCCGAAATCCCTGGCTTAAAAACACGAAATCCGGCGAGGTCCCCAATTAAAAAAAAATTAAATTCCGACTACCCGAAATTCGGAAATAGAATTCCCGGATCCCGAAAGGGTGAATCCCGAAATCCCGAGCTTAAAAAAAACACCCCATCTCGGAGTTCCGATAAAGGTCCTACCCCCCCCCCCCCCCCCCCCCCCCGTTATTATATATTCTATTCATTCATAAATTCATAATCTTGAATTGAGACTTGATACTTCAAAATTACATTCTCTTATTTTGAATGATGCACACAGGCACAATAAAATAAAACAGATTTCGCTATATATCTCTTCGAAATTGGAATTTGTGAAAGAAGAAATGACATGTTATATTTTATCTTACATGAATGCATGAGTACTTTCAATTTCACATATGGTTCTAAATTTAGATTTAGTTTTCCCATAAATTGCGGATGCAATAGAAGACACCTGTTTATTTTCTGCACATGTGGAAAAAGTTGAAAACTGGGAGTTGAATGACATAATTTTTACTTATTTTAAGATAAATGTTAGAGTGAGACAAATTTTAAGTTACTGAGTAATTTTTGGGGCATAATTTGTTCATTTTTTGTTTGTTTTCCGTCTTTGTTCTTCCGACTGGTAAGTTTTGCACTAGTGGTCAAATTATTCTCTTGGTATCGTCTGATTTCTTATATGAATATAAATCACGTCTTTCATTAATTATTTGTAACCTATTATAAAACTTTACGTTGAGTACTGTGTTTTTCGTTCAAGACTACGGCTTTTTTAAACAATATTGTTGGGTCAGGTTTCATTTTAATTAATTTGATATCAATAGAAGAAAAATTGTTACATGTTTATTTGTTTATTTGTTTATAATTTTGTTGTGAGGCGTTTTTTCTTTCTGTTGATATTATAAACACGAAATGCCTTCTCCTACGCGTCTAAAACAAAAAACAAAAACCCCAGTGTTTTTAAGTCAGGCTGCAGACAGAACAACGTACAGAATGCTGTGATTTCTAATTGGAATTATTTAGATAATTTCTATGAGGTTTAAGACAGCACAGGCGTGCTTGTTGGATTCATTATAGACCGCAGAAAGTAGTTTCTCTTTCGTGTGTCCTTTCTTGGAGTAAGGGAGATAACTTGCGTAACTAACGACGAACGTTTTTAATCCCGTATTCCGCTAGAGGCGTGCAATTACGTACACTTCGCCTTAAGGATGTACACCTCTGAGGAGCCAAACATTTCTAGAATTAAACTATTTTCTAAACCTGATTTTTGGGTTTATATGACTGTAAAACAATTATTGGTGAAGAAAAAATTATATGGTGGTGCGCTTCTTTATTTGATATGGCCTTCTGAAAGTACCCAATTTTGATGATTTTTCCATTTTTCATCAATTTTTACCTATTTTTGGACTATTAACGTGAAAAAAATCACAGTTCCACAATTAAACTTTTGTTCATACTCTGAATAAAGATGAAGGGGACCAATTCAAATAAATTTAACAGAAAAAAACTATAGGTAGGTGTTAATATAAGAAAGTTTTATCATATTTTGATGCTTTCTCGTGTCAAATTTACCATGTTTTAATTTTGTGGATTTGTAATGTTTCTCTGTTTAAAGAACAAAATTCATATTTTTCCTTGTTATAAATGATTGAAAAAAATACATATCTATGAAATTTAAAAAGAAAAAAATTATATGGGATGTTTATGTTTCTGGTAAAATCATTTTTTGTACCCCTCACCCATTTTTCTAATAATTTCACTAAAAAAAGACTGACTTGATTAGTAATAAAACTTGAAAATTTCATTACTCAAAAACTACTTATTGGAAATACACAATTCTTTCACAGAGTTAAGTTTGATTATGATTATTATTAAATTCATTGCTATTTTCCACTTATATCACATGTTTTGGAAATAATTCCAGAACAAGATTTCAATGAGACTGAACGAGACTGGAATGTCAGAAGAATACATCCTGAAAGCTAGGAACAGTTATATACTTTTTGCATTACAACTTTGTTTGTCTTGCTGGTGCCTTATTGTAGTTAAACAAAAACATGTATTAAACGAAAAGAAACCGATGTAATCATATATTGAGGACTCTATTTTCAATTTTTATAATAAGGGATAACACCAAGCACGTAACAATATTTAACGTCAACACAATTCTAGGATGGATTGTTTATCAGTGGAATATTTAATGCCAAGCTAGTACATTATAAACTTTTATCAATATTTAAGAAGAGAATAATTCAAAGTGTTGTTATTTTCTATTCATGCTTTATTTGTACATATTTTCCGAACGACAGATATCTTTCTTTTAGCAGATTTTTTTTCTCTCTCCATTCTCCTCATTTTTTTATGAATATATAGTGTTTATATTCGTGTGAAAAAAATGTCCCTCAACTGATGAGACCTCTAGATCCTACTTTACGGTACGATACATAAAAAAGTGTTAAACGCTTTTGCCAGTATCTATCAAAAGAAGCCTCTACTTTGTTCAACGCCTTTAAATCTGTCAATAGAGGTTAACAGTCCTATTCTCTTTTCATTTCTTTTCTTACATTCCCTGTCACTTGTCTGTAAAGACCTGTTTTAAAAGAAAAGTGAATGTATAGAATACTAAAGATCCATGTAGACAAATATTTAAAATCTAGTATTTGTATTAACGTGCTACAATCTAGTAATTGCACGCTACTGACGTAATTCTAAATGATATTTGATAATTGATCATCAATATCTGTGTTCTGTATCTATCTTATTTTTTGTTAATCAAGGTTGCCTTTAAAAAACTGATTCATTGAGCAAATAAATCCAAAATGGTAGGAAGAAGAAAAGGTCATTGGTGTATAAGGCTGCCAATATGAGTTTTAACATTTGTATTACGTGTCAAATTTCGTTTTCATTTCTTTATGATATTATATCAGTATACATAAATAATTATGCTGCTTTCTATAACTATTATTGTCACATATTGACTGAAAGCTCATGTTTCACACAATCCCATGAGAAATTATTGTGCAGTTTGACAGACATGATTCAAATTATAAGTAGTCAGAAACGAGTTGTATTTAACACCCGCTTGTTGATTGAGACCTTTGTAGGATTCAAAAACTATTCATATTGTAAGTGAATAAGAAAATAACCTTAACTGAGAGCAAAAAAGAAAATGGTTACTGCAATATATTGCAATGTCCCATAAACGACCTCTACATGGATTTTTTTTTACAATTTTTGTACAACCCTTTCACTACATAGGGTTTCGGGTAATAATAATTTTTCACCAGTCTCTCCTGAATTGACAATTGAACATGATATTTCGATTATCCCCAATTTCGATAATTATATTCATGCTGTGTTTCCACCAGTTACCTTAAACCAACTGACAATTATATCCGTAGTTTTTATTGACTTCCGAAGATGGTAGAAACGATTTTCTGCATTGTTGCAAGGTCACCTTCATCAAAAGTGCCAAACGACAATCGAATATATCCTAAAAATGATTGGTCTTCGTGCATACCTAATACCGGTATGTCATTCAGATATATTGGCATATGCAAACATTTATGTAAAATAGTATTGTCTTATAAGGGAATATCGTATTCCGATGATATCTATGTGCAATAATGTATGATTTAAAATTTAATTTCATTATCGATACATACACGGATTTTAGTATGATCTCTTGTAGATACATATTGTCATTGGCAAACTTTTTAATCAGTGATATCAGTTTCATTAAGTGACATAAATAACTGTAATATTGAATTAAAAATTTAACGGAAAGTAATTTAGATTTTGCGATATTCAAGTAATTTGAATATGACTTTCTACAGTCAACGTGGATTATCAGCCGATTTAAATTAATAGCAATGTCTATTTTTATTCAGACTATTTTTCTATCATGTGTATCGAAAGATAAAATAATCCTACTGGCATTTTCCTGAGTTGAACAAATAACTCTTATGTTTGAATATAGCTTGAAAAAAGTAAGTATAAAATTATCATATTATAAAAATAAATAGTACATAGTTTTAAAACAGATACAAACAGTAGTGTTGATCGAGTTCGTGTTGCTTAGTCGTTAGTTTTCAGTGGCGTTATTTTGGACTTGTCTTTTCGTTATAACAAAGGGGTGATATAATTGTCGGTTATACTTCAAAATATTATTGTTTATTGTCCCTTTGCATTTTTCATTTTTCAATATTTTAGGCAAATAGAAAAATGCTTAAGGTTAGCAATTTCAATATTTTGTTTTTTAGAAGGAGATTGTTTTTTTTTCTTTCTAAACATTCAAATTCAAATGTTTTAATTTATTCAAACTGTTGATAAGATGAAATCTTTTAAAGACAAACTTATATGTTCTCTGTGAAATCAAATAATGTAATCTCATTAAAATTACAAATCTTAAATCTCATAACGAAAATGATTTTTCAGAAGTGACTTCAACAGATTTGTGTTACATTTATCAAACCAATTAACTTTAAAATTTGTAGAGTACTTTGCAAAATCTATTTTTTCAGCTTAAAATGAAAAATGTTTGGCGTAAATATGCACGGTCTCTTTTGGTATCTTCTGACTTTTCTATCAATGTTCTTCTCTCGTAAATTCATAAGAATACAAAAACTGATTCAAAAGAAATTAATGAATATTTAAGAACTACATCCGGTGCGTATAAGTGGAAAGCGTCTCGTGCATTGCATGCATACCTCGCTATGCGAAGAAATTATGTCTTATATATCAAAGCTGGAATATGACACACTATGTAAATTGTTCCATCAGTCGGCTTTTCTGGTTTGTTCAGATCTATTGCCATTAGAACAGATCTCTAAGGAACTGAGAAATCGACGCATTGGGTCGATCAACAAATTCCATAATTTTGTGTTTGTTACAGTCGTTATCCGCATTACATTGATAAAATAGGTTTTGTGTCACACACCATTTTGTGACCATACACTAGTTCAAAAATTCCGTGTAATTTTAACATTCATGTCAACCACACATCAATTACCCCTGCTTGCTGCTTACTCTAACTTTGTCATGTTTTTAGTTAAACATTGGTGCTTCAAAACGTGTGTAATATTATAACTGGTTTGTTTTACTTTTTCTATAGTTTTTATTATTTACATTTGTGTTAACAGTTTCTTGTTAAATTCTTTGATCATCATATTTTTGAATTATTTAAAATTGTTGAAATTACAATATGTTATCATAACGCATATCGTATATAGAAAGTTAGTTGATTTCAAACATCAAATAGTTTCCCTCGATAATAACTTTTGATGCAACTTCCTAATGAAATTTGCTCAATCTTCCATATAAAAAAATGTTCCTTTTATGATGTGAATCGTTGTATAAGGCAAACTTCAAATAGATTCAAAGCCACACAACTTTATCATTTTGAACAATACCTGCAAAGTTAGGCCTCATGCCCCATCTAAATAATCCAGATTTAATGAAGAGATAGTTATTCATCTTAATTGAAATATCATTAGTTCCTATGATAAAAGGAATCATAAAAAGTAACTTTGTAAATTGACGATAGAATTTATTTAGAACTTATTGTTGATTTTCCATCCTTTAACGGATCTGTTCATTATGATCCTTCTATTATACAAGATGCTATATTTCCAGTATCGTCTGAAATTTCAATGACCATAATTTTTATGATTCCAGCTCTAAATAATAAGACGCCTGTTGTTTATCATTGTAATAGACGTTTTCGTCAAACATAACGAACTTACAATTTGGCTTCACTAAAGGCCTAAATTCTCTAGCTTCATTATATCGATCTGAATCAAATGTGATCAAACTAGGAAAAACAGTGAATTTTATATGGGTATCTTGCATGTCAAATCAGCCTTTGACTTGGTACAGCATGACATTATATTAGATAAATTACTAGACTCAAATATTCCTTCTTTCCTATGGCTGGTAATTAAAGATCTATATTCTAATCTGACAACAAAAGTGCAATGGCAATGCGATCTTAGTGAAAAAATTTCGGTCCACCAAGGTGTACGACAAGGTGGAATTTTGTCTACTCATCTATACAAAATATTTGTACAAGATCTACTCTTAGAACTAGAAAGAAACTCTTTAGGTTTAAATACTGGAAATATTTTTGTCGGTACTCCTACTTGCGTTGATGACATGGCTTTTATTGAAACAAATAGAGACAATCTCCATATTATGCTCAACGTTTCGGAAAGATATTCTAATCAACATCACTACAAAATGCATCCTACAAAAACAAAAAGTGTCACATGTGGAAAGCTTACAAACGCTTATTGGACTTTATACGATACTCCGGTTACAGTATCAAAAGAAGCAACTCATTTAGGTATAACTAGAAGCTGGAAAAAGGACGGAGAAATAAATGTGGCAAATAGAATGAAGCTTGCAAGACGAACTTTGTAAGCATTAATGGGCTCTGGAATGCATGGAACAAATGGCTTAGATCCAGTAACATCTTATAAATTCTACAACACATATGTTCTACCAAGACTACTATATGGTTTGGAAGCCATTCCTCTAAATAAGACCAATATAACGCAGCTGGAATCTTTTCGTAGAAAGAATTTAAGACATTTTCAATCTCTTCCTCAACGCACGGCTATAGCTGCAATATATCTTCTGATTGGTGGACTGCCAATAGAAGCTGAACTTCATAAAAACCTATTGTCTTTTCTCCATAATTTACTTTCTTCAACTGCTCAAAGAGTTAATGATATCATCATCAGACAAATGTCGGTTAACTATGATAACCCGAACAGCTTTTTTCAACAATTCGAGAAATCCTATTAAAGTATGGACTGCCTCCGATTCATCTTCTTCAAGAATCTCTCCCTTTAAAATTGAAATGGAAATCTCTTGTAACGAAGCATCTGAACACGTACTGGCAAAATACATTAAGGGGCGATGCCGAATCTAAATCAATTCTAAAATAAATGGAAACTAAATATCTTCTTATTGGCAAAAATTACTCAGTGTGGACTATATTTGACAAGACAAAAGCCGAAGTTCGGAAAGCTATTATTAAAGCTAGAATAGTTTCAGGAACATTTATACTGAATTCTGATCGAGCGAAATTTAATCAATCACCTTCACCAGTCTGCCAACTATGTGATCTTTCTGAGGAAAATATCTCTCATTTTCTCCTGGAGTGTCCACTATTATCAAATACTAGAATTACATACTTTGAACCAATCAAGGCCTATGTTACTCACCATACAACAGTATACAACACATCCGTATAAGTTGTGTTTTAATGTGTATGTGTAAAAGAGTTTTACTGTGTATTTTAACCGTTGGACAATAACTTTTAAAATATATCCACCATATTTTTTAATATGTAAATAGTACTTTCACTTGGAGATAATCCTTGGTGTTCTTTATAAAGGAAGCTTATTAGTTCTGCAACCAGAGTTCATTTTTTAAAACTTTAATGGTCCGGAAGAACACACACCTAAATTATATATCGACGGAAAGAGGAAAACGTGTACAATAAGAAAAGTTGGGTCGTAAAAATCCAGAGTGGTCACAATTTTGTGAAATTGAGGTCAAAGGTCAGACCTAAAAATATCAATATTTCAACCACAAGGCCAAAAAGGAGAAATATTCTGATATTTATTCAATAGAATTCTACAAAAACGATTCAATCATAAGCATATGCTATAAACGATGTTAAAACGACAATTTGACATCTTATATGAAGAGCTGCCATTACAAAATGGCGTTGATTTGGAACCTTCTGATTTTTTTCCATTTAAGACATAGCAAAAGAAGAAGTGGCCTTGACCTTTTCACATCCATAAACTTTCATATTGTGTATAGTATTTCACTATAGTATAATACAGAATTATTTTCTAAAGTATAAAACACCAGTTTATCAAATTATTTCAACATTTTTTCTATCTTTGAAAAAAACAAAATTCAAGCGCTGAAACAGTGTTTTTAATTTTGCATCTTAAAGGTTGTGTATTTTGTGAAAATTAGTATCTAGTTATGGATAAATACATATTGTGTTTTTGCAAAGTCTGGACAGAACAGTTATAACACAAAATATATTATAATGACCCGAGGCGAATGCGAGGTTTAAAAAAAATTGAGTGTAAAACAAAGTCAGTTTGGTGCATGAACATTTTTTTAATGGGATAATCCTAGGAAAAAAGTTAACTCATTATTTTTTTAAGGGAGGGATGAAAAATTATACAATGCAATGCCAATTTTCTAATGTTGTAATTCAGAATCAGTCATGATCCTTATATAACTTTTAAAAGCGACACACAATAGCTCAAGTATTCACAAAATAGGGACATGAATCAATCACTTAGTCATCATATGCGGATTCAGTACGCGTATTAGCATTACAAGACACTTACCTTTTTTTATAAGAACAAGTTCGGCGCAGGACAGAGTTTGTTCAAAGCAGTTTTTGAGTACAAATGCTATCTGGAGCGTAAATACCGTCATTATTCGGTAAAAACTCGTCAGATATAGTCTTACCTTTGCATAGGAAACACAAAAAGAAATGTGAGTACAAAGTTTCGATCAATGTTCGTGACCCATATTCCTATATGCATATGCATGATGTATCTGCATTGCCGATCCCAAATGTAATGGGGCGAATGTTGCTACAGAAACGATTGATTGTGTAATAGCCATACATTTACGAATGTTTGTTATCTTTAGGGACAATATACGGTTCAGAAGCGCCTTTGTGTCATTTTTCATCAATTAACTAACAAATGAATTTTTGAGCCTCGGCTCCGTGTTGAAGACCGGACCGTGACTTTTAATGGTTTACTTTTATAAATTGTGACTTGGATGGTGTGTTGTATCATTGGCACTCATATTACATCTTCCTATATCTATTAACAAGCTATGCGGGGATCATTTCCATAGAAATACCAAAACGAGGACATAGCTCATAAGAGCACCGGTGGCAGGGTGAAGTGATTGTTCTTCTTTTAATGTATCCTTGATATTTTCAGACACACCTTGGTGTAATCCCGAAAGTCTTAACATAGACTTCAATTTTCCTGCAGCAGATATGACATCCCCTAAATTGAGTTCAGAGCTAAACTCTATATGTCATATCCCTTGGCCCTACTGTGTCTGAATTGTAAGGTGTCACAATATCTAGTTAGTTCTGGAGTTTGGCAGTTTGGTAAGCATCAGAGACAATCTTGGGTAAAATTGATCGGTATATATAGAAGATGTGCTACATGAGAAAGGCTTTTTCTTATGGAAGAACAAATCACATCACTAACAATCGTTATTAATGAACTGACAGCAAGTTCAAATTCTAATTTTTCAGTAACTGTTTTACTTAATTGCACAGGTGTTGACTTCAATACGTACTTGGTTATGCATGGATAAATGATTACTCACATTAATAAACACAACTTAAAAGACTGTCAACACGTTTAGAGGACTCAGTTGTGCGTAGTTTTCTGGTTTTTTTAAAGGTTTTTCTTTTACACAAAAACCCTGTTTTCATATCCAAACTACAAGGAAGAAACTGAGCGCGAGATCGTATAAAAGTGTCAGGTTGTGAGGATACATGTCGATCAGTTTGATCACATAAATGGATTTCTGTTGTTTCTAATTCAAAGTTCCCCAAGGGTGACTGGGGAAACGAAATATGGTCACTTGGTCTTCCCCCGACCGGCAGTAAAACGAAGTGGGGCGTCCGTTTGGCTGTACGGGATGTATCGCAGTCACGTCCGGTCAGAATGGGGACGTTAAATCCGATGTCTCGTGTAAAGGGAGTGTCACGTTCTTTGCACGTTAAAAACCCTTGCATCAACTCTTTGAGGGGTCCGTAGGTGGCATGTTGCAATGGACAATTTCTGTCCCAATCCAATATACCATCATTTTCCATTGGCAGTCTAAATTTTCCCGATCATCATCCCGAATGGCCTCTATTATGACAAAACCTACCTATTGTTTTTATATGTAACTTGTTCTCGTCCTGAACATGCATTAAATATTTGCCACTGGACGTCAAGCAACCAACAATCAATCAATCAATCTAATTTAAAGATGCACCAAATTTGCCTTCTGGTGCAAGTCTCATAACATCACTGATGATTCGCCCACGGAAAACGGAATATCAAGAGAAGTTGGTTTTAGCATCACCTTGTCACACACCAAATATCTGCGAAACTTCAATAGTACTTTTCCCCCGACCACTTTCATGCATATTAAAATTGCTCTGAGGTTAAACATTGACATACAATGTATTTTTACACAATGTCAACTATAGTCATTATCCGGAAAAACCTCTTATCCGAAGGATTTGGTTAACTTTTATATAAAGTAAAAATTTTATTAACAAAAATATAACTTTTTTACAGAAAATACACGAAAGAACTACTATATATATTCAAATCACTCAAAATTAAATTAACTTCTCCTACAAAATCTACATAATCACATCGAAACTATCAAATTGGTTGTGAAGGAAAAAATAAATGGTGGAGCTGATTGACGGATAGGAAATTTCCGTAATTAAAAAAGGTACAAATGATGTTTTTATTTTTGAGTTTCTGACAAAATTGTTTGGAATTTGCCCAACAAAATTTGCCTGCAGTATCGCAATAATATGTTTTGTCCTCTCAAATGTCAAATACTGTTTTTGAATCATATGTTTTCTCGTTTTCCAAGAAAAACGCGTTAAATTCCTATCAAAAAAATCAGCCAACTTTAAGTTTGAAAGTTTTACTTGGAGATGGTATTATATTTATGTCTTCATCATTCCGATGATCCTTGTTGATATGTGCATAGAAAATATTTACGAAAATAGCGGGAAATTTAACCAAAAAATATATTTTTGGATTTTAAGGTAACTACTCAAAACCGTAAATTGAGGGGTACCCCCATTAAAGGGATAAAATACAAGAATGTGACCATAGAAACTTTTTACGACCCGACGGAAATTAAAATATAGATATTATTCTATCATTTAAAACAATTTGCAGCCGTGTGTTATTCCGGACCATTAAACTCGTTAACTAAGCGTCTTTTTCGATGTCAGTTGCAGTACTATATACGGAGAGAAGAAGAAGAAGAAGCTTACCAAACTGTTGGTATCTAAGGTAACAGAAACATTTTTTTGCAGAAACATGTGCTGTGCACCCGGAAATTACATAATGTTTTGTTTTCGACACAGTTAATTTAGGTTCGATTTGTTAACATTTACCTTAATGATACTTATAAACTATAGTAACACCTTTAGCGTTGTCACCGTTCTTTTATATGATTGGACAAAAAGATGTCATTGTTGATGTTTTAACATACGTTTGCTTAATTTTTAGTGATCAGGTTATAGTTTTGAACATACAGTGTATATCTTTGTTAATATTTAGATAAACATCTACCTTATAACAATGGTATGAATTAAAAATATGTTCGTGATAAAAAAAAAATATACTAGGATTGAAAATAATTACCAGTGGGAAAAGTTAGAATTCCAATTCAAGTTTAAACTCTTTTACAACTGGTTATAACCGTTCAAGTATATCTTCCATTGATTTATCTTCTCGTACCCACTGCCGATTCTTATGCCAATGTCGTCTCGCTTGCTCTAACACTCATAAGATTTAACCGGATTATTTCAATATATTTTATAACCTCCTGAAGATTATATTGTTAATTCTAAAAATACAATTGGAATTCAATGAATTCTAGCAAATATAACTGTTATTGGAATTTGACGTAAAGCATGCACAGCAGAACGATAAGCAAAAGTATTTTCTAGAACTCTAGATGATGTTTCCCCAGTTTATTTATACCCTCTGTGAGACAACTGCTAAAACCGCAAACTATAAAAATTTAAATAACAAATCCACTATTTCAATATTTAATCTTTCATATATGAAATTTAGTTAAGTATTAAGTGTCGATTAATACAGCAACATCTATATATTCACTTTTAATAAATTTAGCACAGGAACATTGAGCTATGAAGTTCGTAATTCTAATCAAGTATTCGTTTATTTCTTCATTTTCCCATAGAACTTTTATTTTCAAATCGTGTTGGCTTTGTTTGTTGTTCTTTTTGCTTATGATTAGTTTAAAATTCTATAATTTAGATATTTCTAACATATCTAGAAATGTTATCCCTTTGAAACGAAATGAGCATCTGTGGTTAAACCTTTTAAGTTGTGAAATGCTCTGTACGTACGTGTTAAACGAGTTTGGCCCATCAAATCGTCTAAACCATCTGCATATGAAATATTCTTGCATCATACGTGGATTCACTGTCGATCATATCAAAATGAACATAAGAAAGTTTGCTTTAAGAACACATGTGGGCTGACAAATAGATCTGATCTACAAGTTTGTGTTTTCAGTTGTTCTGATTAAAGAAGTTGGATTGCATTTCGTACAGACTTACTGAAAATTGATTTCAATCGCTTTGTAGACGACATGCGCTTTTGACGTACGAATTCCTGGTATCTCTAATGTGTTTATTTACATTTCAATTTTGTTTCCAGTTCTTTCTTAAAATTGTTACACGTTTTATAACGGTTTCAATGTTTATCTTAAACAAAAATTGGTTTGAGATGAGAGGTAGATAAAAAACATACGAAAAAACATATATGTTTATATATACCAAAAAGCAAATACCGGATATGTAACGGTTTTTTCTCTGGTTTATTACTGATGGCATGAACGTTTTACTACATCAAACCTTTCAAGTGTCATATATCTACTTTCATCCATTTATTGATTTAATGTTTTTGTCTTTTGGGACAATTTATTTTGAAAAGAAAAATTGTAAAAATTGACGGCGAAGTGCAAGAAGGCTTTTAAGTTAAAAGACAATTGTAGGTAAAGTCTCAATACTGAGAACGATGTCAAAATAAACACATGATGTGTTTTACTAAATAAGTGCATATGAAAAGTGATATATATAATAGTGTTCTCAAAAATAGCCAAAACAGACTCATTTTGATTAATCCAAACCTATTTCTGGCAAAGTATGTAGAATTTTTTCAAACATAAAATAGTAAGAAAAAAATAAGACTTTAAAATGAATGAGATATTATATAACCACCAGTAGAAATACAAAAGGGTTTCACGTTATAAGCGATAATAGCAAGAACATATCAACAACTTATTACTCATAAACTGCGTGATAACTATATTAAAAATACAAATTATTACTGGAGAATCAAAAGAGGGATTGTATCATAATTCCAATCAAATTGTCAATAATGCATGAACATTTTCAATTTTCCCATCGTTATTTTAGATAACTATTGTTTATGTTGGAAACAGTAATTAAAATCACTCAACATGAATACATGTCATTACAATTGAGTATTGTCTAATGGCATCAATTGTGTACTTAGTATATGCATTAAATGGTATACTTATTACTCTTCAGGGATTATCACCTTTTATATTATAATCCAACAAAAGCATATAGAAATGACACCTTTTGATGCAATGAGAATTATATAGTTTTTATTCGTGATAAAACGGCGGGATTTATTCCTGATCATGTCTGAGTGTAGTGCTTTCAAAAAGGAACACTGTCAGATATGTGTCAATTTGTGAAGCATCAACGCCTGAAAATGGCCATTAAATCATCCGCAAAACATTAAGTTAATCCATACAAATTAAATGACATTGTTCTTGGTTCTTCATTCGAAATATAAAAGGATTATTAATTTCCAATTATTTACTTCTACAAATGTAATTCCTTACGGACTAATTTTCTACTATGAATAATTGGTAAATAACAAACAAAGGATGATATAAATCCATGCCTATAATCATTGTCGTAGTTGGCGACAGCGTTATGATCAAATGACGTCTCAAATATTAGTTTAATTGATGTTGCAAATTGTAAAGTGTAGATTTTTAGTTTACCACGAAAGAACGTATTTCAGGACAATTCTTTAAACTATAATAATATGATTATGATAGTACTAAGAAAGAGGTCGTTTATAAATGTAAATGTTGTCTTACAGAATTTTAAACCACAAACCAATTGACCGAATCAATCCGATCAATGAATGGTTTCATACTTTCACTAATTTTGATTTCGTAAATTTTCTGTATGTATTTTGTTCATTCCCTTGAAAACTACTTTACATTTTTACATGATAATTTCTTGTAAACAAACAGATTTGGTAGTAACCATCTACCAATTGAATCCAGATGGTGGCAGAGTTTATCCAGATACTTTTGTGACTCTAGGCGTTGGTGACTAGAACCAATACATCATAAGTTGTCAAATATTGGAGCTAGAAAAAAGAAATCTTTACCATCTTATTACTATTCAAACCCTAATATTTATATATTTTATCAACGGAATAACATATCGAATATTGTATTCTCTGAAACCGATATTATCAAGATGCTTGATTTCTTGATTGACAACATATTTGTTACGTTCGGAGGACGTGTTTTTCAACAGACTGTCGGCATACCAATGGGAACAAACTGTGCCCCTCTACTTGCTGACTTGTTTCTTTATTATTATGAGGCTGACTTCATGCAGGAACTTCTTAGGAAGAAAGATAAGAAGTTAGCAATATCCTTTAACTCTACTTTCCGCTATATAGATGACGTTCTTTCACTAAACAATTCAAAATTTGGTGACTATGTGGAACGCATCTATCCCATCGAATTGGAGATAAAGGATACTACAGATACAGTTAAGTCAGCTTCATATCTTGACTTACATCTAGAAATTGACAATGAGGGTCGGTTGAAGACAAAACTTTACGACAAAAGAGATGATTTCAGCTTTCCAATTGTGAACTTTCCATTTCTAAGTAGCAACATTCCAGCAGCACCTGCATACGGGGTATATATCTCTCAATTGATACGATATTCCCGTGCTTGCATTTCCTATCATGATTTTCTTGATAGAGGGTTACTGCTCACAAGGAAGCTATTAAATCAAGAGTTCCAAATGGTGAAGTTGAAATCATCCCTTCGTAAATTTTACGGACGCCATCACGAGTTGGTTGACCGTTATGGAATAACCATTTCACAAATGATATCGGATATGTTCCTCACGTCGTAACTACAATCCCCTTCCCTTTCATGAATTTGACCTACCGAATTAGACTATTTACCGGATTTGTAATCACATAAGCAACACGACGGGTGCCGCATGTGGAGCAGGATCTGCTTACCCTTCCGGAGCACCTGAGATCACCCCTAGTTTTTGGTGGGGTTCGTGTTGTTTATTCTTTAGTTTTCTATGTTGTGTCATGTGTACTATTGTTTTTCTGTTTGTCTTTTTCATTTTTAGCCATGGCGTTGTCAGTTTGTTTTAGATTTATGAGTTTGACTGTCCCTTTGGTATCTTTCGTCCCTCTTGTATTATTTAAACAAATACGTAGTTTTTTGTCATTGCATGTTCACACATGCATGTTATAATTGTACCTTATGTTTATATGTAATAGTAGTTTTATGAGAGGTAAGAATATTTATTTTTCGTTTTTCCCAAAACAATAAATATAAAAATAAAGATTGGAAGGAAATAATAAAAATAAAGATAAGATTTTGACAAAATATAAGAACCGCATTTATTCTGGTCTATTTGTTAATTTAAAAGTTAATTCCGGATTATGATCGATCGGAACTATTTGACTGCGCATAAATTACTATGCACACGAAAAGTTTGTGTCATTAATTCACTGTTATTTTGATTGATTAAAAATGTTAAATTAGTATACTTTTGTCACTAACAAATTATTATCGTTATTATGTGTATCTGTGAAAGACTCAAAATGAAATTTCACCAAAGGAGTAGGTCCGGTAAGGCCTTTTTTGGCCCAAAAATATAACAGTTTTACAAAATTGTTAAAATGTAAACTTTTAGTTATTTATTGGACAGTTGAATGCTTCTACTACATAAATATGGGCTGTTTTTGACAATACAATGCACATATATCGGGTTGTAGCACCATTAAGTCATGCTAAATTACTGAAATTTTCAAAATTCTATCATTTTAGTTAAATTTTAGACGGTTTCCGTGTAAAACGACAGTGGCCGCATTCGTGTTCATCCTTAATATTGCAATGCAAGTTGTATTTTATGATCATACATAACATTTTTGAAGGTTGTGGATGAACACGGATGCGGCCACTTTCATTTTTGACAAAAACAATCTGAAAAGTGACGTTTTATGGCATATTTGAGATATTTTTCATATTTGAGCTTCAATCGGATCGTTTTTAATGACTTAATCAGTTAAAATCTTTCACATGAACTAATTGAATCAAATGAAATGGACACTTAAGTGTTTAAAAAGTGGTCAAAATCTTTCGTCAGATGAAACTGAAATTTGAGGCCAAAATGAGTCCTTACCGGACCTACTCCTTTCACCATTTTCCCGCCCAGATTTGGGGTTTAAGGCAAAATATTGATTTTTCCTTAACGGTGACCTATGTTTTTTATTTACTCATTCTTTGAAGCTATATTTCAGCTTTTTATATTACAGTTTTGGACAAATAGAACGTTTTTTTGATATTTTGAACAGATATATCATGTTAAGGAGGGGTATTTGCGAAAAATACCAGTCGAGAGAATGTTAAATTTCACGAGCCGTAAGGCGAGGGAAATTCATTCTCAAGACTGGTATTTTTCGCAAATACCCCTCAAGAACATGATATATCTGTTTAATTACAACGAATGTTAATGTACTAAAACGCATTGATGATCGTGACGTTACAAGCGTCCAGTCGGATAGAGTATTTTTTGGCAAATACCACGGCAGAGAGGGTAAAAAAGGCATATCCTTTTAGCAAATACCCCGGCGGCGTTAAAAATGAACGATATCCATTTGATAACAGTAAATTGGTGAAAAATACACTGGCTATCAACCAATCAAAACCCCGGATTCTTACATAAGGTGTAATTACGATAAAAATACGTCAACACCTCTATCTTTCTTATCATTTCATTGAAAAAAGGTCTCTTTTACATACCTCTTTAAAAGTAGTATTTTGAGATTAAATGGTTCGGGACCCCATATTTTTTCCGACATATTTGATTCACTTTCTATAAACATTAAAATAACAAAAAATATGGAACTTCTCACAGAAACTTCGAATACGTTGTTAAGGTAATTTATGTTAATTACCAAAATAAATCTTCAATTTGACATTATGTGTCTTTTAACAAGCAAGTGTCTGATGATGAGAATACATTTTTTATTTTTTTTATTTTCGAAACTTGCCACATAAAAAGTAGTTGCATTATTTGATTTGAATTATGTCTTTTGAAATCATTAATAAATAGTTAAATATAAACTAGGAAATTTGAATATCAGTGTATTTGCACACAATGTCTATCGTCTTTGATCAAAACTATCGGTAATTTAATTAGATGTTTACCAGTTTAACGAATCCAATTAAATTTTCATAAATATAGAGAATTTGAAAACAATTATAGTCTTTTAAAAACCTGAGGTATAACGAGACATAATTAGATACTATATTGATTTACGATTCAAATCTCTTGTTAATGAACAAACAGTTTGACTTTTTTTTCTATTCCCATAGAGAAACAGCAGACAACTCATACCAAAGTTCGTATCAGTCTGGTTTAATTAACATATACCATTTCTAAGCATTTAAATAACAATTGCAATACGCAGTCGCATAATGATATGTTTCATTTTGTCAGAAGTATATATGGCAGCGGCTCAGATGATGTAAACTGATATGACATTTAGGCATATTTATTCCTATAATATTCATTATATAGAATTGATGCTTAAAAATATGACTACTCTGAGCTGAGAAATAAATTAATTTAAGTTCATTTAAAACATTGATTATAGGCGAACATTGAGAAGTTAATGAACTGATGTCAAAATGTTCACCGTTCTGTCAAATCGTTTTACCGACATGGGTTTGTCACCTGGAAAAAAATCGTCAAAATTGTATTGTACCAACACAAAAGTGAATATTCGTAGCCTTATTTAGCCCACATTTTATAGTTTAAATGGGGTATTAAAAATTCATCTATCGATACACGTTTGTATAAGTTTACATAATAATATATTTATCAGTTTGCACCCTATATAGTAAAAAATTAATAAAACCACAATTTTCCAAATTAAAGCAATTAAGTTTAATTCAAAATTGATTTTTTATTGATTTGTCATCTGTTAGTTTCATGTAATATCGTGCTTTGTCATAAATTTTAAACTATTTGAAAAGGATCTTTTTCAAGCTTTAGGTTATGCAAAATTTTACAAATTTCGAATATATTACACATCAGAAATCAATTATGTGTAGTAAGGAAAGAGTTTCTTTCGCCATTTTGGATTGTAAATAATAGAGAACCTATAAGGAATGCACAAATTCATAAGATTTTTTTTTTTAATATTTTCAACATATTTTATTAATTATAACCTGTTACATCAATCCTAAGTTATCCAAGGGAGCAACTAAGGGGGCCCAATTTTTTCAGACTTTATTATATTTAAACTTATAAATTATATAATATTGATTCGATCGTCACTGATGGGTATTTTGTAGACGAAACGCGCGTCTGGTTCTAAAACAAAATTCCATCCTGGTATCTATGATAAGTTGATTATTATATTTTTATGCTTTCCTCCTTCAACCCAAACAACAACGAGAGGTTTACCTTTCACTTGAATGAATCGGCGAGTATCTCATGTATTTAACATTATTGGACCATTTGGGCAATGCATAAATGAAAAGAGAAACAAGAAGTTGAATTGCAATATTTTTACTTATTCAGAGTAAAAATGTTTCTCATACAAAAATAAACAATATATAATATATACATATACATTTTCCAACAAGATAATAACAGAGAAATATGATGTATTATATGTCTCTGATAATAATGAATGCAAAACATAAAACGATAATAAAATAATACAGAATACAATAGCTTGGCCTAGGAAGGGGTCAACTAAGCCACCAGGAAAGATGCAATAAAATAAATCTTTCCTACCCCCTAAAACAAAATTCCATCCTGGTATCTATGATAAGTTGATTATTATATTTTTGTTTAACAATCATCAGATACAAATGCTTTTTATTATCAGTTATAAGATTTTCAACTAAAACATATATATAAGTTTGACAGTTAAATTCAAAAGAAATGTCTCATCTTGTAGACACTATATTCGTGCTGAATATCTTTAGTGTGTGTTATTGGATTTTATATTTAAGTTTAATATATTTGCTTGTTTTTTGGACTTACTTGTATTAAGCAATAGCACTCATTTCTTTCTTTGCTGAATATCTATTATATATTAATTCTACTGCTTGCTATTTGTAGACTTGTTTTTACCGGGGCAGTTTTCAATCGCTAGTCGCTGTTATGGGAATTTGCGAAGACAAATTAACCTCAATTTATCTTTTTTTATCTTTCTATAGCTTTGGTTTCTTTACCAAAATGGACGACTAAATTAAAGCATTGTTTCTAATCATTGGAATTTTAAGGGGCACTTGCTGTCAAATACATGGTCACCTATGTGACTAAAATTCTCAAATTTTATTTATTACATTCTAAAACGTATATCCAAATTACAATAAGTCTGAAATAAACAGTAAACAAAACATGAACTCGATAATATATATCGGAAATTCGTGTGTATTTTAGTATAGACGCCATCAAATTAGCTATCGAGATTTCCTCCGAATACAACCGCCGTTTATACAACCCGATATGTAGCCTTTTCAATAGTCGTCTGGCGCGAAAAGGACGATAACTCAATTTAAGAATTTAATATTTTTGGAGACGGTCAATTTCCGGAATTCCATGCTTGATCATCCCGATTTTTTCTTTGGTCGTTGACAACAGAATTATTGCTGCATTCTTTGACAATAAGGTATATTTAACAAGGCAGTATCAATGAATTATCGTGGTATCAATATATGTTAGAAATGTTAGATACCTGAATTATTTGTAATTTTGGCAAGGACAATTCATCACGTCCCCTGAAAACATGATTTTGTAAAATATCACTTATCGGCATCTCCGGGCGGCAAGCCAGATTAATTTCCTGATAATCTTTACTACAGCATTCTGATTGTTATTAATTGCTACATATTACCGCTTTTTTGTAAATCGATGTTTGTTTACATTATCAACAAATGTGAGTACCATTATAGGTCGAGTTGTCATTCGTGGTGTATAGTTTGTTCCAAACCATTGTTTGTTTCTGGTACAGGTTGGCAGTTGTTTATCAACAATAAAGTTGTTGCAACATAAACACATGCTATTTTCAGTGTGTATGTGTGTTTTTTCTTTCTTTCTAATTAGTTATGATTGTTTATAAAAAGAAATGTTTTTAAATTCATTTAGAAGACAGGATTGTCATGTAATTGTTATTTTCCTTGTCTAAAAATAGAAATTGCGTGTTTCTATATTTAACGATTTGCATGACACTATTTAGTACATATTTGTTAAATAATATAGCTATTGCTGTTTTGAATTCATTGTTAAAGAGAATTATATATTTTCTAAAATTCAATATTTGCATCGTTGCTTATCATTTATAACCTTTGTTGAAAGACTTAATCATTTTAGATAAGTTGTTTGAAAATATTGTTGCTGTATAGCCAGTCAAGGTCGTTAAAAACTTCCATATATATATATTGGTTACAAACTTCCTTCTGTTGTTTGATTGAAAGCAATCAATGACGCTTTTCAAGGACTGCCAACGCTAATACCGTATATGGTTGGTAACAACATTGAATGATTGAGATGTTTATGAACTGACAGTCAGTCCGACCATGGGCAGCTGTGCTCTGCCGGATGCGTGCTCAATTATTGGAGTCATTCAATGCTACATTTCTCTACTTTAGGTCTACATAATAAAAATTGTACTTATTGAAAAAAAATATATATTGTTTTCATTTATTTTATTTAGATAGCGCTATCACATTCGACATCCATCGTATTTTTATTTATCAGTTGTCAAATTAGACCAATCTGTGGTCTGCATCCCCTGCATAATTGATCCTTTTACATACATGTCAGACCCCACTCCTTTATTTCTTTAATGGCGTTCAGTTTTTTGGTGGACACAGGGAATTGATCCCCAGTTCCCTCCCCAAACTCCTACTTCACTCCATATTCTGTTCCTCTGCACTCTTATTTTTTCATCAACAAGAATTATCCCTGTTTTATCAAACTTTTCTCACGATTAAGACCACTCTGCCTCAAGCTTTCATCCATCAAATTCTCATTTCTAGTCCTCTTATTCCACAGTTCCCATAATTCTGTCCAACCTCTTTAAAGTGTCCCAATGACTCGCACCCATTAACAACCCATCATTCGACAAATTATATTAAACAACCTGATTTGTCTCCTATATGCAAAAATTACGAGTCAGGTTTTTTTACTTTAATATAAATGGCAATTTTTTTCACACATCTCGTTTTTGAACTCCCATGCGTTTTTGTTACTATCAACTATATGGCATCAATGCACACAATTCAAACGATCTTTTTACAATACCACAAAAATCGCATAGCAAATACATTCTCAGGATTTTTAATAAAGTTTACTTTGCGAGCACAAAGTGAGAAATTAATTATAAAACAATTTGGTAAAGCAACATAAATATCTAAAAGATGTTTTAAAAATAGACTATAGTGGATGAGCTACCCCTTCGTGTAACAAGATTTATCTCTCCTGGGATTTAAACACATTGAGATTGAGATTGAATTGTTTCCCTTTGATAACAACCAGTTCCAAAGCAAGATTATTTGTTTGATGATTTTTAATTGATTAACAATATTTTGACAAAGGAAAAGGATAATACTTTCAATTTCGAGGTCTCACAAAGGCTTTTTCACCTTCTATTCTAATTTTACATTAAAAACCCAAATTTAGATGAAAAGGCTACGATATGAACATAAACATGAATAGATTGCTGCCTCATGCGATTTGATTGTTATAGGTCCGTTTTATTTCATGTTATTGTTAGAAAATAAGTTAATCAACGCGAGGACGTTGAGTAATCAACAATAAATCCATAATTAATGCGTTACCTGTATGCGAATGATTTGTTTGGGGGTTGAATCAGTCAACGAAGTGGTTCACCTTTGTTTGACTATCAATGTTGACATTATTTTCCATTTAATCTCTAGCTATTTGGTTGAATTGAGGGTCACATGAACACAAATTTAAAGTGGTCGAATTATTCATTTGCAACTAATTAATTCATTAGCGATATTTCGTTGCTTGGTTTGACAAAATTGAACCAAATTGGCTGCTAAAAACTAATTATTATTTCATTATTTCACTTTTAATTATGATTGAACCAAACAAAATCATATTCTATTGGTTTTTTTCTTATCTCGTACGTAGATAGTGACCCTTTAATATTATCAATGATTGATATATGTTTCAAATAATAACATGAGTGTAGAAAACTGGCAAAGAAATGGCAAAAGTGCTCTGGAAGGTGCACGGGTTTATTTTTTACTAACATTTCGAAAGGAAGCTTTGATGTCAAATTTAACAAAATCCTTTTCTCTTGACGGTACACTCTCGCGTATATAAGCACTATACCATAAATTGTCACTTCTATTTAACCCGAGATGTCTTGTGCTGAAACAGGGTAGGATTCTGTTTTGACATATCATTTTACGTGATAAAATCCGAATAAAATTTCATAGTGAAGAAATTGATCTAAAGTTAATTGAATTCCATTTACACAGTGGTCTGGTGTAAGTTAATGTAAATATGATCGTCTTTTTGTCCTGCCATTTCTGACGAAATAGACACGCATAGTGTATTCTGATATCTCATTGACTTTGTGTTCTATTTCAAAACAGAAATAAAATTAATTAATTGATAAAATTCAAATAAAACACATTCAAGAATATAGACGATACACTTGAAGTGACAAGCCACACTGGATAGAAAAAAATTAATTGCAGTTTAGAAAACAGATAAGAATTACATAACTAAATTATGTGTTTCATTCTGATAATTGTTCGGCAACAAATCAAGTTAAACAATATACATTACCAAACAGAGCATTGGGGTTTTACGGGGTTTTCCTGTGAGAGAAAAATAGAGGAAAAAAATCCGCAGGTTTTGTGTTCATAATCATGTTGATTTGAAACTAATTTAAACTTTATTGACAAAACTTTTGAGAATACTACTGTTGTTGACACTTTTTAAAGAAACAGCCATTTCTATAGATGTGTTATCGTCCTGAATAGTTGCCACTGGACGATAAGTCAATAGTAATCAATCAATATAAATAAAGATGTTTTTCTTTCAATTATTATTTATATCAACATGATTAATGTTATGGCTACAAGTTTTCTCTGTTTTCGTAGTAATACATTTCCTAGTTTCTTTGGTCGGTACAAGTAAAATTTGTGTAATTGGTTGTACAACTAGTGAGTGAACACCACTTGTTTCTTTCTAGGGAATGGTGGCACTAACCCTTCTGAGTGTTATAACATTATATCTTCATCTTACAGACGCATTAGATTGTGAGTATACCTTTATCTATTTGTACATTTAATTGAAATTTATAATAAGTAACATTATTTGTATTGGTTTTTTGGAGTTTTTTTTATTTCTATATTTGAATATAAAAACTTGACTAATACAAATTAGTATTTCCTGGTAATTTTTTATGATTGCTACATAAATGATACATAACTATCATATCTGTAGTTTACAGCCGTTCATGTTGAACAATAGTAAAATAATTTTAAAATTCGTCTTTCTAAGAAATTTTCATAAAAGAAAGACAAAACTTGAAAGTGCATTAACATAACATTTAAGTAAAAATGTAATATTATGTATACATGTAGGACCTAGCGGTGCGATGGGGACGCTGCAGTGCGATTGTCACGCTGAAGTGCGATTGTCCACGCCGACGTACGATGGTCCGTACGCTGAAGTCCGATGGTTTAGCATGACGCTTGAATATTGTGACGTTTGCAAATATAACATGGATTCGAAGGCAGGATGAAAGGGTTGTAGATGAAGGTTTCGTGCTAACTGAGGAAAGGGATAGAAAAAGAAATTAACGACCATTTCAAGTCCCGAAGATTTTACCATTGCATGTGGACGCAATTCATGGCGCATGAAAATAAACTCATCATAGAGACCGGGATCTCGCGTTTCGTCTAAAAAAGCCTCATCAGTGACGCTCGAATCAAAAAATGTTTCAAAGGCCAAAAAGAGTACAAAAGATAAACTTGATCAGCAAATGGGCGAACCAGTGTTCGGAGTTATGCCGCAAATTTGTGCACTATAAATAAAGTATATTTATCTTTACATTAAATTTGATTTAAGTAAGCGTCACATGATTTCATGTGGACAACTTTATACAAAAAAAATGCTAGTATTAGCAATTTTTTATTATATCAAGTTGATATAATGTTGTTTAATTTCCGAGATAAATCCTGATTTGTTATGACACAGCCGCTCTAGTCTTAGTTTATTGTGGCTTCTGTGATAATTGTGTACAACATGTAAGGCCGAAATTAACATGACTGGCCTCCACGTGTACTTTTCCATTTATCATCCTCAACTAAGTTGAACACCATATTTTCTGAACCCTACTTATGCATGCTAAGAGGAAAATTGGCATATTTGAAATTATATTAAAAAACATCATATTTTTTTATTTGACCTGAACAGAAGTTAAAAAATTTACCAAATACGAGGCTAGCAAACAACGGTTGTCAAATCTAAGGAAACCACTGACAAAAATATATTTTGAATCCAAGATTTTCCGAGTACCTTATTGTGTTATTTCCTAATATAATGACTTTAATTCAAAGCGGCGAAAAAATGACAAAAAATGTTAGTGCATTGCGTTAAAAAAATCTTACTCTCACAATTACCACACTCCCTCTCCCTTATAGAAGTTACATAGTTGCTCTTTTGATGATGCTATTTCATTTAAACATCTCTTGTCTATTTCTATACTCAATGTCACAGACATACCATCGCACGTTAGCGTAACCACAATCGAACTTTGGAGTAGCAAAGCTAACGTCATAATGTCACCATCGCACTTCAGCGTGTTAACGACGCACTTCAGCGTGTTAACGACGCACTTCAACGTGAACATCGCACTATAGCGTGGACCATTGCAGTTAGGAGTACCAACTCGGAAACACGGCCCCATATACCATGAGAACAAAAACTGTTTGAAACCCGGACACTCTAGTTTCCCTCAGTTTTTGAGCTTGTGGTCCGAATTTGTTTCAATTAAATCGATTTATGACTTTTGAGTAGCGGTATACTACTGTTGCCTTTCATTAGTATATTAATATAGTTTTTATTCTTGTTTCACCTATGATATGGGGTCATATTCCTGGTAAGTACCCTATATATAATTAACATTTTTAGATACACGCCATCTGTGTCGATACCATTACCATTATACAGCTGTGTCATGGGCATCAGCTAGAGAAATATGTGAAAGGACCAACAGAACTTTACTGATCATTGATAGTTCAACCGAAATGATGAACATATCGGATACTATAATGCCGCATGTTGAATCCGTTAAACCAGACGGTTATTCAATCAGGTATTTAGTTCAATAATAAATTGAATGTTCACTTAAAATACATAACATATACATACTTTATATTCCATGTGTAACCTACGACGTCACATGTTTCAAATTTAGTTATTTCCAGACCTAACCTTTAGAGATAAATTAAAGTTCACAAAATATATGTCCTTCTCCCTACTACTTTGGTTGGCCGTTCAGCTATTTCTGAAATTTACTGGTTTGAACCATGCAACATTATTTATTTTACTTTCAAATATATTTATGATATCACTGTCGAACCCATATTTCAGTCAATACTTGCATCTCATAAATCCCAGCGAACCTGAAACTAAGGATACTACTGATACCAAAATGACTGCTTCATACATTGATGTTTTCCTCAATATTGACAAAGATGGATGACTTCACACTTAAATCTATGACAAACGGGATAATATTAAATTCCAAATTATCAACTTCCAATTTCTCAGCAGTAACATACCCGCCGCTTCATCGTATGTTGTTTACATATCTCAGTTGATACGTTATGCTCGGGGATTTTCACACTAAACTGACTTCATATACGGGAGTGTGCTCCCTCCTCAGAAACTAATCCAACAGAGATATTGGGAGTAAATTTTATAGACACCATCACGAATTGGTTGATATACATGGGCGGCTCCGGGATTTTGGAAAGGGGGCGATGTTTTTAACTTTTGACGAGCATAGCGAGGCGAAAATGTTTTAGGACCTTTTTTGGTTGGATATTTTCGATGCTGTATTCTCCCTATTATTGTCTATCATTAAATGATACTAGTAGTATGGATCCAAAGCTATGGTCTGATAAATTTGATGTGCATGGGACTTATCATTAAAAAAAAAAGACATGTTAAATTCTCGCAGGTTTGTTGCAAGTAATAAGTTTATCATAACCTCACAAATTTCGTGTTGTAAACAAGATATACACCGGGCTATATGATTAAATTTAAAATACGACAATCACGAGACAAACAAGCAATTTTTATCCAAATGTTTGGTTGATATATTTCATCTAACAAAATTAAGGGAAGTGAGGGTTTTCCAATCAACCCAAGGCTAATAATGAGTCTGAAATGACAACGAAGTTATGATTGACGGCCGACAAATTGAGACATAAAGGCCACACCCAGCAGGCAGGTTGTAGTCTGGTCTTGAAAAAAGTATTCAATATATCAGTTCGGCGAAACAGATATGACGGCCAGACATGCAAACTCTTGCCACAAAATAAAATATGCCCGTTTTTATTTATCATGTTCATTGGATGCTTAATAATTCTGTAGGAAATTTTCGTTTCTAATAGAAAAAATGTGGAAAAGATCAGATTTTTGTTTTAAATCCAAATACGACCAGAATTTTTGTTTAAGGCAAAAATCAGAGTCAATTTTTTTCTCTCCAATATCTAAGACTGTCTCCTCAAATCATACATTAGACTTAAAATGTATGTAGAGCTTATACTGACTGGGGATCATTATCCAGCTATGTTATTTTAAAATAGGCTGGGGCGTTTGGGGTTAAACATGTTTTCGTAGGTGTTTAATATTGATGTGGAACTTTTTTGTCATGAGATTGTAATACTCTATATATATTGAGTATTTCTTTCTGTTTGGTGGAATAATGAAATAGAAGTCAATACGTTCTTGCTCAATCATGTGTCGCTTTGAAGGTGTCATGATTATCATCTTCAGCAAAAGAATTGTATTACTGTAATTTGAATATTAAAATGACTGAGAGACGATTTGTTCGATGCACTTGTCAGCTCCACCATAGCGAATCACAGACACATGACTTTGATAATCAGTAGATTCCAGCGAAAAATATCTTTATAATTATAGAATTGTCGCATACAAATAAAATAAAGAGTAGACGGGAAATGGCAAAGTTCACGAAGTCTAGTTTGATTAATCATTTTACAAAAACAAAAAAAAGTCCGAGCAAAAGGGGGCGTACGCCCTCTACGCCCCCTCTGAATCCGCCACTGACGTTTATATTATATACGTTGTGTCTGTGTCTTAACTAACTTTTAACATTTTGACTACGTCTTAGATTGTGGTTTAACATCTATTTCGTCTGCTAATTAAGTACCGAATTTGACATATTCCCGAATACATTTCTGTCCCCATCACCGAATGTATATTTGCATTTCTATACGACATGTTTCGGTATTATGTACATCTAACATTCATGTATTTATTTTTGAAGTTTCTATTATTGATTCAATTGTATAATGTGTTATATCTTAACGTTTGTAGTCAAAATAATTATAAAATTGCCGTTCAATACCATCATTGTCATGAGAATAGTTTCGTCTGGTTTTGTGAAAATAATTGTATAAAGTCGAAATTACAAGTAAGTGAGTCACTGTTTGTGGTGTATGTTTATCATTCCATGTAATATGTGAAATAGTGATTTAATTGAGAAAATAAAGTCGGTAGTGCAATGAAGCAAAACACTTATGTAACCCTGAAGTCAAACTATTTGTTTCTACTTTCTGTTGGCTGCTTCAATTTGGCTGCACCACTTTACTGGATTGATATCACCAAAAAGATGCAAGTTTTTTTTTTTTATATTCATAGATATGTTTCAATTCAGCATAAACTTTTAATCAAACAAAAAAAGGAGTCCAGGAATCCATGTTTTAACCGAAACTGAGTTGTTTTACAAGACTGCTACCTGTACCAAGTCAGGAATAAGAAAGCTGTTTTTAAACAGTTCGTTTCTATGTATGCTGGCGGGTTTTTTTTTGTTGCACTGCAGTGATCTTTTTATTCCTTTGATTTCCTTTTTTTGATTTTGCAACCCAAATGTGTGCTAACATCTCATCATTATATATCCAAGTGAACTTGAAATTCGGGATAATACCGAATGTAGGTCTGTTTTGTACTTGCTTACCCTTCCGGAACACCCGGAATCATCCCCAGGTTTTTTTGTGGGTTTCTTGTTGCCCAGTCTATTGTCTTGTGTTTTGTGTACTATTGTTTTTTTTATTGGTCTTTTTTTCTTTTTTAGCCACGGTGTTGTCTGTTAATTTTTGACATATATGAGTTTGAGTGTGCATCTGATTTATTTCACTCCCTTTTAAATAGATTTAAATGCATGTTTATATGTATGCCAAATAGACTGAGCATACAAAGTCTTGTTACCACTTTTGGTAACAATTATCCTAAAAAAAAAAAGAATTTCATGATGTTGTATTAATATTCATGTTTTGGAAACTGACCACGTATGTATTTTGTACATTGCTAACCTCGGAACCTTTTGATATCTATGGTTCGCTTATGTCAACGAATATATACAAGGACCAAAGAGTTTTGGAGTTTGAGAGGAGTGTCATAATGATTAGGTTGGTTTTTTTGACAATTAAACCGACATTCTATAAGAAAAAGATGTGATATAAGATGAAAACCGTTACAAATATTGTGTATATTGTTTAAAGATTTACATGTTTATCTATGTCACTGTTTCAGTGAAATATTGTGGATTGGACTTCATCAAGAAATAAATCCAGTTCGTTTACTACGGGATACATGTGATGAGTATACTATTTCTAATCTGTGGTCGACGTCACCTGGAAACTCAGAAGGTTGTGTGATATTTAACCATACATACACAATGTTCTCTATACAGGCATGTTCTAATACAGAATCATTCATATGTGAAGATATGTCAAATGGTAAGGATATGCAAATGTGATCTCCGGGAAATGACATATGTTTATCTTCGCAGATAAAGGCGAAAGCAGTTCTATTAAACACTCGACTCTGTCCATTTGAAGGATCTGGGTTTGATTACTTTAGTCGAAGTATCTTTTTTTATTTCTAGGTAACGTAAGGTCCCTTCTCAAGTGGCAAAATCAAAAGCTAGAATACATCAAACAAATGGATTACAACTGTGACATTTCTGACTTGATAAGGCATCTTCTAGTGTAGAAAATCGTGGATCAAACTAGATTTTATAGGTAGCTTAACCTCTCATTTGTATGACAGTCGAAAAGTAATGAGTTCATTTTAAGTTTGCTGCCTGATAATGTTGATTGTATCGAGTCTTAAGCAGTGAAATCATTTTTTTGCCTGAAGTTTAACAATTTTTTTACCTCAATAAAAAGTAATGTACAAGTGACATCTTTGTCAAATTTACCTAGGCTATATTTCAAAGAAATGATTTGATATTTGTTCCAGCTTCATACACTAATAAAACTAACTAAATAAACTCATCATAGATACCAGGACTAAATTTAGTAGACGCGCGTTTCGTCTACAAAAGACTCATCAGTGACGCTCGAATCCAATTATTTGTTTTAGTGACATTTTTTTATAATAAAAACAGTATATAATACAGTGAAATATAAAAATATAACCAACACATATCGACCCTTTTGCTTATGAGTCACTTTAAACATTAAATTCAATGGAAAGACGAACAAAATGAATCTATTTGGCTTTTTAACTATTTTGATTTGAGCGTCACTGATGAGTCTTATGTAGACGAAACGCGCGTCTGGCTTATAAAATTATAATCCTGATACTTTTGATAACTATTATCGAGAGAAAAAATCCATAAGGGGGAGCAAGTTCAGCATCCGCCATGAACCCATTTCCTGTTTGTCGATAATTTGAAATTTTACAGCATTCATTGCACAATGAATATTTAGAGTCAAATGTTTGTCTTCAATGAAAGAAATGATCACCTTAACAGTCTGTATGCATCAATGCAGGTCCAGACCCGGCTTTAGTCTTGTTTTGCTTTCAATTTGACATATTGTTCAATACTTTACATGTAAATCAAGGATCGATTAAACAAATGTCAACGAATATGATACTAATCTGAGCTTAAATGAATTCCTATATGTTATATACTAATTACTTAAATGTTTTAGAACACTTTTACATGTTTGTTCCCTGCGAAATGTCCAATGTTTATATTAGACTGAATAACGCTTTTTTTCGATTTAGAATCTGGTGATTGTTTTGACGAGGTCTCGATTGAATTAACAGATAGAACGTTTGGAATAGGGTCTGACGATGCTACAGATACTACCAATTCGTTAGAAGAATGTGCAAAATTGTGTAATGATGATGGCACGTGTGCAGCATTTCAACACAAATCGGCAAATTCAGTGATTGAATGTTACAGGCACTTATATGATATAACTAAAAAGCTACGTCTCCAGAGAACACCTCAGGATATTTTCATAAAAAGTATGTTTTCAAATATTCATATCGGTGTTGATGCAGCCTTATCTTAGCACACCTTTGATAGACAATATGTTTCAGACTTTTTTCCTATCTTATTTACTTGATGTGATAGAGTGACTGATAAAACGCAATTACTTGCCACTATTTTACCGATTTTAATAATAAATACTATTGAATATGTGGTATCATTATAAACAAAGATGTGAGAGTTTTTGTAGAGTTAGTAAACATGTGCTTCACATGTCATTATAAATGTACACACTATAAACCCAACGACAAAGTTAAATAAAAGACATATTGATATCAAAATATATCAATTATTAACATGCATATGACTATGCGGTATTGGCTTTGCTCATTGTTGAAGGCCGTACGGTGACCCATAGATGTTTATTACTGTGTCATTTAGTATCTTGTGGAGAGTTGTCTCATTGGCAATCATAACACATCTTATTTTTTATATATAAGTATGTTACAGCGAGGATACTTGAATAGTTACTGGTTTGCCTATATTTACTAGAACTGAAAGTCTGTTCGAAAAAGTTTGGTTGAGTTATACTTTATCAAAGCTTGTTGTTTATTTTTTTACGGCGGTATTATACTGTTGACTTTATTTACAGGATTAATGTTTCTTATGGGTTTTTTTTTGTAAACTTGCTAGTCTTTTTTTCGTTCTGTCATATGACCATGATATTGTCTGGTTTTTTGGTTACATGTTGGCCTTTGGTTATCTTCCACTTTGTTCTCAGTGATATGTTTGTATCTAGTTACTTTTCTTACATCTTGCCTTATTGAAACGTTTAATTTTATATGATTTAAGCAAAAATTAATAAATTACATCAGTTTGTGAATTTAAACACACAAATACACGTCAAAATGGATTGAAGACCCATCGGTGGCCTTCGGATGTTGTCTGCTCTTTGGTTTGGTTGTTGTCTCTTTGACACATTCCCTATTTTCATTCACAATTTTTATGAAGTTCAAGAATATTTATTTGAGTTATTCTAATTATTTATTCATTTAGCCTAAAATATTCTAACGGACTATAACCTAAGCACATTATTCAATAACCTAATTAAAAATGACATAACTTTGCGAGTTACGAGATATCAATACCGAGTTTTATTTGGCATAAACATAAAAGAATCACGCTGGTATCTTGTAAAGTTTAGCTTTGTAGTAATGGTAGATAAACTCATCATATATACCAGGATTCAAATTTTGTATTTAACGACAAATGCGCATTTTGTCTACAAAAGACTCATCAGTGACAGTCGAATAAAAAAAGGCCAAATAAGGTTCTAGGTTGAAGACCATTGAAAACTAAACATTCGTAAATGTTTAGCCAAATACACATTCTCTTTATGGAAGTGAGTAAATTTAAATGGTATATCCATTTGTATTAAGGAAGGCATTCAATTTATAAATCTTCAATGTGTTAATTTTCTTACCTCTTTTTATAAGTGCCATACACGACTCTGTGACGTCAGATACACATGACCTCACCCGGCTGTACAATTTTCAACTGCACACATCATCGAAGTAATTCATTTTTATCTTAGCTTAATGTAGTTTATTGTACAGCGAATACAGATTAAAGAAGACAAAAAAGAATTTGCTTCAAATTGTCTTTAAAACTTTTTGTTTTAATTCCGGAAGGTTAATGTTCTATTTGGTAAAATCTTTTTGAATTTAAACACAATGGTTTTCACCACCATATCAGTATTTCTGATAATCGCTACATGTTGAAGTAATAAAACTGTTATAATTGTCCTTCTTTATTTGGCTTATATTTCAGATATATTCACATTATATGACAACACTTCATCCATCACATCGGAAATATCAAACTATTATTGCCCAATGTATTCGTCGTCTGTTAGTCCAACGTCATCATCGTTATACAGCAGCGATATAACAACATCAACATTAAGTGAAACTTCACATATTGCAGTCTACAGTTCGGATCCGACAATGATATCAACTGAATTACTCAGCAGTCAAAGTATGCATGCCTCAAGTATAATATATATTTTTGAATAAGCAATTGAAATGACTTCACCTTTTTCCCCGTTTACTGCTTGTAAATGTAGATTTAAAAGAAATATATTGTTGAAGGCCGTACGATGACCTATAGTTGTTAATTTCTGTGTCATTTGGTCTCCTGTGGAGAGTTGTCTCCGTGGCAATCATTCCACATCTTCTTTTTTTATATATGTAATGCATTTGAAATAAATGAAACAATGTATACGTTTTAAACTAAATATTTACACTCAAACCGATTGTAGGTACTTTTTTTTTTTACTAACTTATAATTATTATTGTTACACTTTTTTTGTCACGCGAAAGGTAGATATGTTGAGGTTGAGTTTGAACTGAACCGTTAGCTCGTCAATAACTTAAACATAGATGTATATGTTTGAAAGGACATACCTCGTATTATCAAACATGTTTAGTTAAAATTCTGATAAAATATTAAAAAAAAATGAAAATCCGCAACAAGAGGTGCTTACAAGTAGACTGATTTTTGTTATAATTTAGTTTGGGTATGTGAAGTTATGGTATATCAAATTGAAACTTTGAACGTCATTTGATGTAAACTAAAAATTATAATAATAATCATTATGCCAAAATCCAAATTTTGCACCTTGCTTACATAGATTTTTTTTAATTCGTGTATATATTTGCTTGAAATTGATCAATGGATTGGGTTTTGTTTAAACTGTTATTGGGGTCACACAGTGAAAGTTGTAATTGTAAATTAATAAACCATAATAATGGGGAAAAAACTAACATACATGTTTCGTAACTCAAGTCATCAGGTAGGAAATGTTACATTGATGTTATTTTAAAACCCTTCAAAGTATATGAATCAGCCTTACATTTTCCTGGCATTGCCTATTGATACATTAAAAAATTATAAAGACATTGTCCATACGTTGTTTTGGCAGGTTTCGTTTACTTATATAAAAAAAAAAGATCAAAGCAATGTAGATACAATCTATCCTTATATGTCTGCTCCACTAATCAAAGAAATTATTCCAACTCGTGATCTGACAGGAAATTTCAAAACAAATTTATATTTCAGCTGCCACATCCAGCAGTGGAGTAATGACGTCATCGAATGTTGTGAGTGGGACATCTTCGTCTACATGCTACTGTCCATGTTCTGCTTCAGTTGCAAGCAGTTCTATAACAACAGAAGAATTACAAGCAAAAATAGATAAAATACAGACAGAGCTAACAGTTGACAAAAAAGAGACGTCATCGTATAAAAGAAGATTAACGAGCGCCCCCGATAACCGTGTTTCAGCTCAAAGCATTGGATATGTTGGTGTAGTGATATTGACGATTGTGATAGGACTACTTATTGTAATTGACATTCCTACGCTTGCTAAGGACACACGAAACTTTTTTAAAAGGTGTTGTTCTTTGTGCAAAGGCAAATGATAAACTATTCATTTGGAAACAATTGGGTTTTTTCTACGACCAGTTTTGGCCAGAAAAATAAATACACCTTATTATGACCAACAAATGTTCAAAATTCGGTAGGGTGTCGTTTCTATCCTCTGTCAGGTTAAACCAAGAAGTGAAAATTGGTATTTGCTACTTCTGGACTAAACAGGCTGCATTAAAAAGACTGGTCGACTCGTAGTCAGTTTACTGTTTACGGAAAGAGTGATATGTCTTCCTGTGAACTGTGACCTTCACAACTAACATGTTAAACATTTGGTTCAGAATGTCGGTCTAATACATAACAGGGTTTATATTCATAAACGGTTAATATGGTGTGTTATGATTGGTGTATAGTATTTGCCACTGGGCGTTATAAACCGATATATGATCATCATCAATGGTTAGGATTTGAATCAATACGAGCGTCGTTCATTGGTAGTTATGTAGTATTTTAAAATTATTCAAAATAAACTCAAAACATTCATAAAGTATTTTAAAGAAAAAGGAGACTTCAGAAAGATAAAATGAAAAGTGGTGTACGGTGAAAACTTAATGGTAAATTTCCTATGAATTACTGTGCTCCGTTGCTCTTTTGGTTTAAACTCATTCTAGTTTCTCAAACATTGGAACTCTAAATTTCACTTTGTTTCTTTACTGATAAATATTATTTTATTTTTTTCGTTTATAAAAGTATTCAATTTCCCAAGATGCCATGATTTTTTGACGATTTCCAAAAGAATGCATGAAGAGAAAGATTGTAACTTAGATTTGTCATTACACGTTGAATTTCATTTATTGGGATTTAGAAAAGCATGTTAGTCGTTCTTATTTGATAACAAAAAAAAGTTGTTTATTTTGAATAAGAATAAATCTATGGTATTTATCTTACTTAATGACCACACGCTTATTATAAACTCTATAAATTATAATACAACTTTACAAATTTTGTGCGTCCTAAACGCTTTTCTGAATTGACCATTTACAGGAACGCCCGATCCAAACATTTAAAAGCCGGGGATGTATAGATACGAATAAACGTTTGGAGCTATATAACCAATAAACAAAATGAGAACAGAAGATCTCCGTTTCATTTACAAACCTGAGACGCTCGAAAAGGGACATTAAATGCATAGTCAAATTCATAAAAGGTCAATATTGGCCAAGTCAGTGGAACTTCAGTTTCTTATTGATATCAATATTTTAAAATAGTATGATTTAAACTATTTGAAAACAAAACCCGGACTTTTCAACTGATGATATACTCGACGACACATTGCTTTTAATTGAAAACAACAACATATAAATTTCGTACTTCCGAAGTAGGACTTTTATATGTTTGACTTGTAAATCAAATTAGCAAACTTTTATCTTCATACTTTGTTTAAATGTATGTACTTCATTTAAGGGGAAAAAGATGCAATTGCATTTTTATAACATTAACGCATGCCGTCGCGTATATCTAGAAATTATAAGATTATGTGTTTCCTGAACAGTTCATCAATGATATATACACCATTTGACTTATTGTTATACCCTGTATTTAAAAAATGTATATGACATGTTATGCTTATGTAACAACATATTCATCACAAGTTTCTCTCGAAATTCATGTCAAATAAATATTGAAATGCTCTAGTTTTTATTGATACTTTATACAGGAACAGCGTGCGATCTTATGTCATATAGTTTTATCAAGTTTGGCTTATATGAGTTTTCCTAAGAAAATAGTTTGATGAACTATAATAAATGAGTCTTACAATTATAAACATTGCTTAAACGTATACTAACGGTTCAGGTCACTAAACCATAAATAACAATCGGTGTATATAATATGGTAGAAAGTACAAATGTATGTGTGTACACCACACATGTATACAAATACACTTAAGACGCGCAGCACGATATAAGTATAACAATTCACCGGTTGACAACAGTAACTTTAACTTCACGTTAAAATGCAAACATGTTTGGGTGCATAATTCAAAAAATAGAAATTATTCAATTACTTTTGATTGTTTTAATGTTTTTTGGGTTTTTGTTATTTATTTTTCAATAGGATGAAGCTTGGAATAAAAGAACATTTATATATATCATTTTTTTTTAAATCCAACATGATGTTTTTTCCTATATGTTTTTTCAAGGTTTTGGCTTTGAAATGCTGATTCGTGCCGTCACAAAAACAGCAAAGAAATGGACCGATAAACTTAAATAGTTACACGATCATTGGATCACTAAAATGTTCATTTCAAAATTTCGAAAAACCTGTCATATTATAATGACGGAAAAGGGCGTTTTATAATTATTTTCTAAAGCTGAACCTAAAAAGACACTTAAGTAATTTTCAATCATATATTCAAAACCCCATCTATAAATACTAATGTTGACTGGTACTTCTGAAATACAATCTTTAATATAGTTGGAATCTGACGAATCTCTCATTTAATTATGTATAACTGGCAATTGATTCCAGGATCTGCTTACCCTTCCGGAGCACCTGAGATCACCCCTAATTTTTGGTGGGGTTCGTGTTACTTATTCTTTTTTATGTTGTGTCATGTGTACTTCATGTATTGTTTGTCTGTTTGTGTTTTAGCCATGGCGTTGTCAGTTTATTTTCGATTTATGAGTTTGACTGATCCTCTGGTATCTTTCGTCCCTTTTCTTTAAATACAAAACATCTCCAATTTCGACAAGGGGTGTTTTCCTTGTAGAGGTTCATTGTAAAATCGTGTTTCATTGTTATATCGTGAGTTTAAAATTTGATATAATTGTATAAACTACTTGTCGTATTGTTGTACATGTCTAGAAAACATCAGAAAAATACCGTTTAGTATGATAAACATGACATTTTTAAAGTATATCAAAAATTGGAATAAAAAATAAAATCATGAATTAAAAACAATCAAATGATATATGATCTAGTTGCTCACTTGCACTATGGCTAAGACATAGCTCATTACATTAAAATAAAGATTGCACCTCTGTAAATATGGACAATACAATTTCAAATAGGAACTCCTTTTATGGATAAAAATGTACCAAGTTAACTGCAAAGTTTCGAAAACAATCCTATCCTGGAATGGGCAGTTAATATTCTGATTTGCAAAGGTCAGAGGTTGTGCAGCATATTTTAACATGTATGTGCCTCGAACGTCCATGACTCTAAACCAATACCACTATTCTACACTACTCCTCCATTTACTTTGAGTATTCTTAAGAGATCAATTTGTCCGCGTTCCAACAGTATTTAAATGGTAAATTCCCAAGTTGTGTCTATGAGAGAAACATTGAGATTATGTCTGTAATTAAAATTAAACAATACGATACTATCACGAGTCCGAAGCACTTTTCTGGATTTTGATTTACCTTCATCAGGAACGTTTAAGCCGAATGTGGAAACTCGGTAAACAAAACAAAATTTTCCATGAATATTGAATATATCCCTGAAAGAGGGGTAGTTTGGGAAGAATCATCTGTATTACCAAAATGGAAAAAGGACATCTTGATTTTTTGGGGGTTTACTATAACTATCCTAATTTGATGCTGAACAATTGGGTCTACCTTTATCAACTATTTATCACATGGAAACATCACAATCAAATAAGTTTTTACGTAGTTGTATTTGGTGTAAGGAGAAAGAGATATACGAAGGGCAGTTAGAAGTTGTCTGGCATCGAAAGGTAAATATTAATTAACATTTCTCTCACTTATAGTGTTAATGTATCGATATTAAAATACTCAATCAAAAATATAACTGAACTGTATAACTTTATTGTTCCGGTTATAATTGTGCGGATATCGCGCAATAGTAAACAATGAAGCAATTAACATTTTCCAGGAAAGATGGGTGATGTTTGTACGACATCCAACCGTATACTCAGCTGAAGTCTTAACTACAGTTGATTGGATTTCTAAAAGTAAGTTAATAAAAACTGTGTGAGCATAATGGTTAATTAATTTAAATCGATGGTTTGGTTGATCTACACCTGTATATTATAGCGTTTGTATACTCTTTCCAATAGACTGTGTTTAATTCCAACACAAGTAATCAAAATATTTGAACTATCAAACAAAAGATCACGAACATCAGTCAATGATTTAAAGTGTTTATTAAGAGCTCGTTTCCAGTAAAACTAATAGTGTTTCCGTAGAGAGATGTAACATAGTTCATAGACTAATTTTGGGAAGTACTTCTCGAACATTTTTGTTCCCTTCTATATAAGGACTTTAGATATGAGTTGGTAATTAAAACCGAATCCGTTTTTGTGGAATTCTTTCAAATCAAGGTAAGTTGATAATCATAGTAAAATTTGGAAACAATGAATTTGGATACAATTTTGAAAACATATATATAGCGATTTGATTGAAATCAGATGGGCTTCCAAATGATAAATACCTGTATTGTCCAAATTTGTTATGACTTTGTTCTCTTGGTTCGTGTTCTTAAAATGTTTGTAAGCTTTGAATATATATAAAGCACTAACAATATACATAACTACCTAATATATAGATTGTACCTTTAAAAACGGCATTTAAAATCTGCAATTCTGAAAATGTAATGATAAACTATCCATATAAGTAATTTTTTATGACTTTATGAAAGTGATATTTTTCTGCACTATAATATTATAGGGTTATTGCATGAATATTGGGGAATATTGTCCCGAGTAGAATTTTATATTGCACGAGCTTGCGAGTGCAATATATGTTCTATGAGGGACAATATTCCCCAATATTCATGCAATAACCCTTTTATTGTATAGCAATATTATATTTGAAAGTAAAAAAATGGTTTAAACTAAGATTTAAACGTTGATGACGTCATGAATTTTGAAGATTTATTGCACTAGTGCAGTATTAGAATTTATTGCACGCTAACGTTTGGTTACGTTCTGTGGGAAATATTATATTGCTATACAATAGTAGGTTTTTCTGTTCTTAAATTAGATTTATCTACCAAGTGTCTGTTTAACAAAAAAAAACACTGACGACTGAGTTTGACCGTATGCATTAACATTTCAGTTTGTTTGCAATCAATCTTAGTCGCAAGTTTTTTGTGAAATCATCTCCTGTTGAGTATTTTGTTCCTCATATTTATATGTTGGTAATAGTTACTAGTAAGATATTGGCATTTATATTGATATAAAAGTTCAGTATGACTTCCATTTGCAGCGGTATTTTCTCGGTGTATTGAATACCCATTTGTGGCTTCGGTTCTTTTCTGTTTTTTGGTCGGGTGGTTGTCTTTTTTATTCATTCCGAATTTCCGTTCTCAACTTTATAAAATTTGATTTTCAAATTACCTTTTTTTTTAAATAATTGTCGATTTCAACATTTTGATACAGAATAGAAAATGTTAGTGTGATTAAAAAAAATGATGCTTATTATCATGGTATAACAAACAAGGAGCTGATTCAAACTTTTTTTCAATATTGAAATAGAAATTAAGCCATCCATGTTATGGTTTGACTTAAAAGGAGCAGTTATCGTGTACTCAGATATATTTTTATCAATATTGAACAAAGGCAACAGTAGTATACCGGTGGTGAAAAGTCTTATATTATTGAGAAAAAACAAATCCGGGTTACAAACCAAAAACGAGGGACACATCACCTGTAAGGTGAAAACAAAGGAACAATAGATACATCGAAGTGCAATAAAGAAAAATCCCAACACATATAGAAACGAACTATTTGATTACAACTGCCATATTCCTGACTTGCTACGGGACATTTTAAGAAAGACAATATCGGTTGATAAATAAGAGCAACTTTTGTATAATCGGTAAACTTTTTGTTTCAATAGAAATAAAATATTATGATTTGTCAAAAAAGACGCAGTTATTATGAAATCATTCAGTAAAAACAATCGATATTGAAATTGAATGAAAGTGAATGTATAAACTCACATTGGAAATATATGTGTATAAGATTGTGTGCACATCTTAGAGAATTTCAATGGATAAAATTGAAAATGGAAATAGGGAATGTGCCAACGAGACAACAACCCGACCATAGAAAAAAACAACAGCAGAAGGTCACCAACAGGTCTTCAATGTAACGAGAAATTCCCTCACCCGGGGGCGTCCTACAGCTGGCCCCTAAACAAATATATCCTAGTTCAGTGACAATGAACTCCATACTAATTTCCAAATTGTACACAAGAAACCAAAATTAAAATAACACAAGACTAACAAAGGCTCCTGACTTGGGACAGGCGTAAATATGCGGCGGGGTTAAACATGTTTGTGAGATCTCAACCCTCCCCCTATACCTCTATAGCTAGCCAATGTAGAAAGGTAAACGCATAACAATACGCACATTTGAATGCAGTTCAAGAGAAGTCCGAGTCTGATGTCATTAGATGTAACCAAAGATAATAAACAAAATGACAATAAAACATAAATAACAACAGACTACATGCAGTTAACTGTCTATGGATGCCATTTATGACTGCACAATGAAGAGTATGTTGTTAGTTTCAGAAAATATTGAATTAGAAAAAAAGGTTATAGACAGTTTTTGCTTCACAATTTATATCGTGAAAAATCGGATGTTCGATATAAATATACGCCGTTTCTGTTACTAATTAATGTATACATGTATGGCAAACTGAGGATTGAAATGTTCAAATGTCATCCAAAGACCTACAATATTTGCATGAAGATTTTGCAATGCAATCCATACAATGCTGTATGATAATTTACATAGAAGTGTTATCATTCATCAGTAAATAGTTCACATTTTGACTATTAAACCAGAAATAGAGAAGAAACATTGTAGAACATGAATTTATATTGACAAACAAAAGCATTGATAAGGTTAACATTTGCAAAAAGAGGCAATTGAGATTTATTCCAAATCCGTAACATCGAAACATATTCTGTGAGTGTTAATGCATCTGGTAACTTTGAGATAATTACACTTTTCCTATTTTATTAAAAACTAATTGCTCTTTTTAGAACAATCAAAAAAAATATTTACTTATTTCTTTTAAGTGAATCAGATTTTATTGCTTCGTTTCTTCGAAGCTCACGCTCCTTAGAAATGAGAAATTAACATCTCATACATAAAGTAAAATGATAATACCGACACCTCATGCCAAAAGTAACAACAGAAACGTTTAACTCGAAAGTATTACTAAATTTCAAAAGTCAAAAACTATTACTTAAGAGGGATAGCTATGAACCATCAAGCTTCATCCCTAAAATGAATTGAAACTACATTTTTGAAAAACCAATGTTTACTCCAGTTGTGGGTCAAGTAAAACAATGCCTATATACCAGACCAATTTTTTTTTTCAATATTGCGCTCCATTCCCATGGTAACCAAAAGGGAAAACAGGGGGTTTTGAAATTTGGTGAAATGTAAAATTTTCTCAAATTTAAGATGTTGCATAATGAAAAGTATAACAAAAATCAATAGTTATACAACTGTTTGCCTCATTTCAATAATTTTCTCCATTTTTCCCGTATTTATTTTATTGACAATCAGTTTCAAACGCTATAATAACGATTTTATTTATCTGAATTTTCCCCAATTCAAATGCTATTTTTCCTAAATCTGCAACAAAAAAATTGATCAAATAGAATATATCCAAAAATTACCACACCTAAACAATATAAATCAAAAGAAATATTGAGAAGCCTTTCGACAGAGGCCACGGTGACAGTGATTCTCTTATTGAACTTTCTCAATTTTTCTATGAAATTGTGCCATAGAATTATCTCCCTTGAATGAGTTCTTTAATAGTAAGTGCACACAAAAGATAGTTATATGTCAACTTCCAGTAGCAGAAGACACTTGTCAACAAATCAATGATATGCAGTATCTTCTTTGATGTGGCTTTAATGTTTTCATGATGTTATAGATGGAGTGTTCTTTTTCCCAGTATTCAACGATTACTTGTAACACTAACTTAAACATTAAACCATCATCTCAGATATGTTCATTCCATTTAGTGGGGGAAACTTCATCGATCAAAACTGGGTCTTATCACAACCACTCATGTAATATATTCAACCCACCAGTTTTTCTTAACATGTCCTGTACCTAGTCAGGAATAATTATGTCAGATATATTTTAATAGATCGTTTCTATGTATGTTGCATTGACGTTTGCTTTTGTTTTGTTGCATTTCAGTATTTCTGTTGTTTCTTTGTAATCTCTTGCAGGTGATGTGTTTCCCCCGGCTTTAGTTTGTAATCCGGATTTGTTTTCTCTCAATCGGTTGTTGACTTTTGAACAGAAGTATACTACTGTTGCCTTTATTTATATGTGAAATGGAAACAAAGTTCACCTGCTTTACAGAAATATCTACATTTAGATATGTAAAATATGGTTTCTCGGTCATAAAACTATACTCAGTACTCCTAGAACAACATTTGTGTTCGAAAAACCAATTCTAATAGTTTAATTGGTTGAATTATGAGTACGAAAATCTTACTTGACATTTTTACGACTGCAAGACCACACCTGGACCTCTCTGAAATGTCGTTTCTTTTTCTGTTGACCGATTTAGCTTTTTTTATTGATGTATTCTCTTAATCGACTGTAAAGGATAAAACACTTTAAGAACAAGAAACCAAACGATTTATTAATTTCAAAATATTTAAATAAAAAGAAAATCCCAACAGAGTAGATCATTTTTATTTTTTTATTTATGAATAAGTTAATAACGCATAAAATTTATTTAAGCCCAGGGAATCTATAAAGACTAGCCATCTTTTTATTTACTTGTTTCTTTTTCTGTTGACCGATTTGCCTTCCTTATTGGTGTATTTTCTTAATCGACTGTAACGGATAAAACACTTAAACGACAAGAAATCCCACAATTTCATTAATTTCAAAATGTTTTAATAAAAAGAAAATTCCAACAGAGTAGATCATTTTGATTTTTCATTTATGAATAAGTTAATAACGCATAAAATGTATTTAAGCCGAGGGAATCCATAAAGACTTGCCATCTTTTTTATTTACTGTAACATTAACTGGAGATTTATTTAATAAGTACGTTTCATGTTAACGATATCATCGTGTAAATTGGAGTTTTAATTACTTTTATGGCGTTTAAGGTTCGATTAAAAGTACTATGTAGTTTTTACAATTATGGTTATTTGTGACATTCAATATTGGTTGGTGATCAAACATGATCATGATGTGAGATGGTTCTATGTATTTTAGTAATTTTATAGTGCATATTTCACAATAACAGGAAAATAATGAAATATTAAGGAAATTGGTGTTTTGGTTGTTTGGTTGTTTTAACTGTTTGGTGTTTTTATTTATTTATTTGAGTTTTTTTCACATTCTTTGTATTGATCTTTTATTATCAACGTCTATTAACATGAGTAAAATACACAATGCCATTGTGGAGCAGGAACTGATGTTTTTGTCCCAGGCGGATAACCCTGGCCTCACAACGTTTTGGAACTTTTGGTCCTCGGCGATCTTCAACTTGGTAGTTGTGATGGCTTTCCAACTTTTTACATCTGAACATGGTTTTGTGTGGACGTAGCGCGCGTCTGGTGGATAAAAATATTGTTTACCCTGTTACCTTTGGACGGCTATTATTCGTTTGTTCCTCTGTCCTATATTTTCTCTTATTTATCTGTTTATTTATTGAAACCCTTTCGGGTAATGTTTTCATTTCAACGTTATAATTAACACTGCCATTAAAGCGGGAGGTTTGGCATACTACAAAACCAGGTTCAACCCACTATTTTTTTCATAAAATGCCCTCTACCAAGTCAGCAAAATGGCCATTGTTACATTATAGTTCGTTTTTGTGTGTGTCACATTTCGGTGTTGTGTCTCTGTTGTGTCGTAGTTCTCTTATATTTGATACGTTTCCCTCAGTTTTAGTTTGTAACCCGGATTTGTTTTTTTCTTAACGATTGACGAATTTTGAACTACTGTTGCCTTTATTTATTCTCCCGGAGAACCTGGGTATTAACTCGGTATCGATTGTAGATTGAAATTTATACAATTTTTCTGTGCAATGTTTTTTTGAATAATTGTGTTTTTTGGGGGTTTTTGGTTTTTTTTTTAAATTTGTTGTTTGAATAATCTAAGAAAAATAACAGTCAGTTTGTAGCTTAAACTTGTATACAAAAGTGGTTGCAGATACTCTGATATTCAAAACGAGGAAAAAATTAAGTTTTTTGTCCGAATTGTCTTTTCCAGCAAAGTTAGAGACCAAATAATGTGTTGATTTTCAGGATATTAATTCTTTATTTTTTTTATTTTTAAATTGTACCTATTTTTGTTAAACTTTCTTATTCAAATGACAGATTGTTAACAATATTTTCTGTGATCACTTTAAGACTGAAAAAGTTTCAGGAGAAGGTCATCATTCTCCTATTTTCGATAATAACTGACCTTATTTTCTGTCTACATTGTGCAAAGTGATTTGATAAAACAATATTATTGTTATGTTTATAATTATAAACAATATTGTAAATTACATAAGGGTAAATAGTATAACTATTGATATGTATGTCTGTGTACATTAAATTATACAAAAATCCATCATTTTATTTATTGCCAAAGTTTGTTTTGTTTACTGAACATGCTCGATATTATATAAAAGAAGTTTCTTGTTTTTAATGCGTATTGGTAATCTTTCATCATTGCAAGCACATGTAATTAGTATGTGCGTAATGAAAGTAAATATCTTTCAATTGATTTTTAAATCCATTTCCGTTTTTTAATTTATATGTTTTAATTTTTAGCACTTTTGCAAATCAATATACATTTGCAGATGTCTAACATTGTCATGTTATATTCTGACATCCATTCAAATATTACTGCTAGTTTTACAAGGAAATCAGTTTTTTTTTCTTGCTTTTTTCTTTGTTTTTCCTTTTATTTTAATCGAAAAAGTTTCATTTAGCATTTTCAACTTGTATTACGTCCATGCAAACATGAATATATCATAAATATATATTGCGTCAATTCTTAACATGAAATGTCGTAGCAACGACAAAGCAGCTCATTTTTTGAACTAAAAATGTCGATATTTCGACTATATATATGATAAAACTATAATTTTTGGGAGAGGATATTACGTATTTATTTTATTACGTACAAATTAAATCCTTTCGTCCGTCCTTCCTTATAACGTATAACGTATAGGAAATAACAAAAAATTGATGTATTGCCAATGAGACAATGAACCACACGACATCAACGTGACACAGAAATTAACAGCTTTTGTTCACAATATGGCCTCCAACAATAAGCAAAGCTCATAATGCATATTCAGCATGGTAAAGTAACAATCATAGGTCATCACATGGCCTTCAACAATGAACAAAACACAAACAGCATATTTAGGTGTTCATTGTTGGGTTTAGTGTGTGTGATTTCGTATAACCTGTTATTAGCTATTGAGGACAACTCAAAAACTAAACGGAACACGCTAATGTGGAGGTCAATGATATACATTTATTGTTTCTAATAACCTTCTTCACTGTGGACAATATTTAAAATGGCTTAGGTTATGTTTACTTAGTGTCTATTGCATGAATATGTTAGGAATATAATAAGGCTATGGAAATCAGGGTAAGTAAGCTTACGGTGACCTCTATGTTTAACTTCTGTGTCATGTCTCATTGCCAATCATACCACATCTTTTTTATATTTGCATTTCTCTTTACTATCACCTTGGTCTTTCCAATTACTTGTCGTAAGTTACCCGGAATAAGGTTAGAATATAAAAGATACACTTAGATAGCAATAAAAAAAGGAAATAGGATTCTAAAAGGATTGTCAACACTATGGCACAAAAAATATGAAAAGACAAACAGCAGTTATCTTTTTTTATGTTTGTCCAGATTGTAATAAGGTCATACCATTGACCGAGGCTTATCAAATTTTAACATTAAACTACGACAACTTTGATTTTCTGTGTTGTTTTAGTTGCCCATGAAACATACGTTTTCTGTGTATTGTTTAAAAAATAATAATAACATCTGTATAAATAGATACCACCGTACAACAAACGACAAGTATCAATTTCTCCTTTCTATATTAAAATAAATGCGAAAATAGATAGCTTAACTTAAAATCGAAACTTATGGCGCCATTTTGTTGTATGTTACTTTGATAACGTCTGCGTAATTACAGTTTTATCTGGTATACAAGAGTTCGTGATGTATGTCTACCAGACTGAAACAATATTGTGTGACTTTTAGCGGTAAATGAGTCTCTATTTGAATTATTTAAGTAATCAGCAATTCAACTATATAAATGCTTACAATTGTAAGATGCATTAGATATAACTATATATATATATATATATATATCCGATGGATACATCTGTTGTAGAGTTGTCACTGACTCAGACGTACTTATAAATATAATTATTTTCTGTGACTGTATATTACATTAATTTGTAGGATCCTTTACTATAGATATTTTAGCTGATCTGTAACAATAACATCTTCATGCCTTATATATCATGTACTGTAGTACACCGCTAGATTAAAACTGACGAGGAAAGGTAACACACGGCCAGCGAAAGCTCTTTTTTTTTGTATAGCCCAGGTGGTCGTGTGGTCTAGCGTGACGGCTGCAGTGCAGACGAATTGGTGTCACGATATCCCAGTAGCACAGGTTCGAATCCCGGCGAGGGAAGAACCAAAAAAATTGCGAAAGCAAATTTACAGATCTAACATTGTTGGGTTGATGTTTAGACGAGTTGTATATATATATCCGTAACTACCGAGGGATTAATAATTCAAAGCATCTTAATTTGCTTTTAAAAATGTTTGCAGATGTTAATCTTTAGTTGCTGTTAATTTTGAAGACTTTCATCATATTGCATTGATAACATCTATTCGTTTGCTCTTTAAAATCAATATAAGATGACACGTGCACTCATAAAAGAATATTGAATATTTACTGTAAATTTTATGCATTCGCACAAGGGAATTTTGTTTGAATCAGGTCCGCCATTGTGTGATACGAAAGAATATTTCAATCAAACACACAAATAATTGTTAAACATGTTCTTGATATCAACATTTGCTGCTAGGTTTCTTTCTGAGATCGTATCGTGAAGTTTGCATACACATAAATCGGTTTTTCATGTTTAGGATATCACTTGGAAAATATAATCTCAAAATATTTTAATACTTTCTAGTAAACATCAGAACTTTATCATAAATTAAAACAGTAAACTCCTCAGGTTGAATAAAGTTTAGGTGAACAAGGCTTTGACTTTTTCTAATTTGAATTGATCTGTAATGCAGTCTGTCGTGACAAAATGAAGTCTATACGTAAAATTGAGAATGGAAATGGGGAATGTGTCAAAGAGACAACAACCCGACCATAGAAAAAACATCAGCAGAAGGTCACCAACAGGTCTTCAATGTAGCGAGAAATTCCCGCACCAGGAGGCGTCCTTCAGCTGGCCCCTAAAGAAAAATACTAGTTCAGTGATTATGAACGCCATACTAATTTCCAAATTGTACACAAGAAACTAAAATTAATATAATACAAGACTAACAAAGGCCAGAGGACTTAGGACAGGCGCAAAAATGCGGCGGGGTTAAACATGTTTATGAGATCTCAACCCTCCCCCTATACCTCTAGCCAATGAAAAAAAGTAAACGCATAACAATACGAACATTAAAATTCAGTTCTAGAGAAGTCCAAGTCTGATGTCAGAAGATGTAACCAAAGAAAATAAACAAAATGAGAATAATACATAAATTACAACAGACTACTAGCAGTTAACTGACATGCCAGCTCCAGACTCCAATTAAACTGATTGAAAGATTATGATTTCATCATATGAATATCAGGCACAATCCTTCCCGTTAGGGGTTTAGTATCATACCATCATAACATATATGAGAAGCACATAACCCGTGTTATGCCAACAACTGGTTTTTGAATAAATGTGTTTAGTTCCGATGCAAATACCCTATAAGTGAATCAATATCAGCGCCAAATATGCAATCTTTAATGGCCTGACAACAGTATCGTAACTTTATCCCTTCTTAAAATAAGTCTATCTAAAGGTTTTGTTAGTTTCTGAGGTGAATACTGACATTTTTGTGCTTTGTAAAGAAGATTTCCATAAAAAATTGGATGTAAAATACCTGAACGTATGAGAAGTCTGCATGTTGAGCTATATTTACGAATGATGTCCTTATATCGATGATAAAATTTAGTAAATGTTTTGACTAGTTTGTGATATCGAAAACCCTGGTGTTATATTTTTTAGTAATACATAAGTATTTCTCGTTAAAATCTAAAACATTGTAACATACACGAGCGAATCGTACAAGTTGAGATATATAAACACCGTAAGATGGTGACAATGGAACGTCACCATTTAAAAATGGATAATTAACGATAGAAAATGAAAAATCATCTCTTTTATCATAAATTTAAGCTTTCCGTTAGTGATATAGATATCAAGATCGAGGAAAGGGCAGTGGTCATTTGTAGTATTAGCTTTATTTAAAGTAAGTTCAACAGGATAAATTTCTTTAGTATACATACTGAAGTAGTCATTATTGAGAGCCAAATTATCATCCAAATATCTAAAAGTATTATTAAATTTGTTTATCAGATGTTGTTTCGATGAGTCTTTGCTGATTTTTGACATAAAATGTAACTCATAGCAATACAAAAACAGGTCCGCAATAAGTGGTGCACAGTTAGTCCCCATTGAAATTCCGATAACCTGACGATATACGGAATCTCCAAAGCGAACTAAAATGTTATCTAGTAAAAATTCAAGGGCAAATATAGTGTTTTTTTCTTATATTCTTTTATGTATATCTAACCAAGATGGTAAGGAAGCCCTTTACCGTCATGTGTCAAACGGCAATTTCGGACTACCGTTAGCATCAAATTTGTTTAAACGTGATTCGTCAGAAAAAAACCTATATCTTGATTCGTCGGAGGTCTCAAATAATTATTGCTACGGTTAGTTTTGCCAAAAAATTTACTTAAACCGTCAAGATCAGTCGATTTTTTTTTTTATTGTCTATAAGGAAGTGTTTGTCGTCATGCACCAAAAACTACCGTTAACGGCATTTGGCGAGATGTTTTACCGTTATTCTTCATAAAGGTTCTTCCATTTCGACCCTCAACTACCGTTCTATTAACATACAAGGTCGATTTTTAAAAGGCTGATGTTTCATTACATGTATGATAAAGAGTAAAACAATAAGGAAAAATAACGAATTCCAAGGAAAATTAAAAACGGAAAATTCCTAATCAAATGGCAAAATCAAAAGCTGAAACACTTCAAACGAATAGTTCACAACTGTCATTTGCCTTCCTCAGTATAGTTATTTCCTTATGTAGAAAAAGTCGGATTGCTTTTATAGCTAGCTAAACCAATTACTTATATGCCATCGCAAAAAATTCCATTATATTGACAACAATGTCTGAACAAAACAATAAGATAAAAACTAGGTAAAAAAGTCAAAAATATATCACACCCTTTCTCCGGCTATCGGCTTTCAAGATCCAGTTAAGGTAATAAGACCAATTATGTCTTATACTGAAGAGCTAGAAGTCCTGCTAAATCCTTCAAATATAAACCAAGTGTAGATGTGTGTGTGTGTGTGTGTGTGTGTGTGTGTGTGTGTGTGTGTGTGTGTGTGTGTGTGTGTGTGTGTGTTCAACTCAGTTGTCTTTTGTTGTTGTTCCTTTTGATTATGTCACAAGTATGATTTTACATATATGACAATAAAGAATTATTATTATAAAGAGAAAATATAGAACAAAAAACGACATTCATATTTGGAACCCATTGGATATTGTATGCGAACGATTAATTAATATATCGCTGCAATGTTTTATAGAAAGAGCGGATCGCAACAAAATGGTGTTTTTTAAGTTTATTAGGTTGTAATTTGGTCCTACCGATAGGAGAATAATGGGCCACAACAAAGAGAACATTTGGGCATAAAAAACGTTTAGAAAAAATGGACTAAAACATTTACAAATGTACGGAGAAAAAGCTGATGATAAAATATGAAGAATAAAAACACTATCGGCCAAACAATGTAATGAATAGAGTAATTTCAATAATACCCTGGTACATGTATATGCTAATCTAGACAGCTACCGGTTTTCGTAGTGCTAAGGGTTATTATTCTCTTATGATTATTTTTGATTATGTACATGCATGTACGAAATTATATATTCATGAAAAGAACATTACCTTTTGAAATATATATGAATTATAAAAATCTGGCCTATTTAATATGTTAAACGTCTTTTAGATACAACTGTTATTTTAGCGATTCTTGTGAAAAATGAAAAAAATAGTTTAAGTGGGGTCATCAATTAAACATGTAAACTTCACTTGACATTGATTACACTATCATATGACAAGAAACAATAAAACATCTTATAGTAAATAATTAAACATCATTTTAAGTGCGCTACAATAGAGATATTGTTAGTTTTATAAAACAAAAAAGACTAGGCAACCCTCAAACACAAAAAGATAATATCAAACTGCAAGTAAATTCAATTGCTATTTGCGTTATCTCACATCTCACATACATGATTAATTATGTGCGCATCTTTGTTATTGTCTCTACATGAAAGAGGGAAGATATTAATATTCTATTATGTTTTAAAACAAAACGCATGTCATTTATAAGATCGACACGCACATCATTTTCCTTCTGCTTTTTTTTTGGGGGGGGAGGATACTGATTTGATTGGAATGGTGCCTTTTCAGTGCATCATTCCTTAGGCAAAGTAGTTCACGGAATGTTTTGTCTGTTTTGTTGATGTTTGTTTTGACTGAAGGATGTACACCTCTGAGGAGCCAAACATTTCTAGAATTAAACTATTTTCTAAACCTGATTTTTGGGTTTATATGACTGTAACAAAATGATTGGTGAAGAAAAGATCATATGGTAGTGCGCTTCTTTTTTTGCTACGGCCCTCTGAAAGTACCGAATTTTGATGATTTTTTTCATCAATTTTTACCTATTTTTGGACTATTATCGTGAAAAAAATCACAGTTCCACAATTAAGCTTTTGTTCATACTCTCAATAAAGATGAAGGGGACCAATCTAAATAAATTTAACAAAATAAACTATAGGTAGGTGTTAACAACTGGTTAATATAAGAAAGTTTTATCATATTTTTATGCTTTTTCGTGTCAAATTTACCATGTTGTTAATTTTGTGGATTTGTAATGTTTCTCTGTTTAAAGAACAAAATGCATATTTTTTTAACTTCCTTGTTATAAATGATTGAAAAAAATACATATCTATGAAATTTGAAAAGAAAAAAGTTATATGGGATGTTTATGATTCTGGTACAATCATTTTTTTGTACCCGTCACCCATTTTTCTAATAATTTCACTAAAAAAGACTGACTTGATTAGTAATAAAACTTGAAAATTTCATTTTCAAAAACTGCTTATTGGAAATACACAATTCTTTAACAGAGTTAAGTTTGATTATGATTATTATCAAATTCGTTGCTATTTTCCACTTAAATCACAAGTTTGTTTTGGAAATAATTCCAAAACGAGATTTCAATGAGACTGAACTAGACTGAAATGTCAGAAGAATAAATCCTTTAAGCTAGGAACAGTTATATACTTTTTGCATTACAACTTTGTTTGTCTTGCTGGTGCCTTATTGTAGTTAAACAAAAACATGTATTGAACGAAAGGAAACCGGTGTAATCATATATTGAGGACTCTATTTTCCATTTTTACATTAAGGCATAACATCAAGCACGTAACAACATTTAACGTCAACACAATGCTAGGATGGATTGTTTATCAGTGGAATATTTAATGCCAAGCTAGTACATTATAAACTTTTATCAATATTTAAGAAGAGAATAATTCAAAGAGTTGTTATTTTCCATCCCTGCTCTATTCGTACCTATTGTCCGCACGACAGATATCTTTCTTTTATCAGATGTTTTTTTCTCTCTCCATTTTCCTCATTTTTTTTATGAATATATAGTGTTTATATTCGTTTAAAAAAAATGTCCCTGAACTGATGAGACCTCTAGATCCTACTTTTATCAAATTCTTACGGTACGATACATAAAAAAAGTGTTAAACGCTTTTGCCAGTATCTATCAAAAGAAGCCTCTATTTTGTTCAACGCCTTTAAATCTGTCAATAGAGGTTAACAGTCCTATTCTCTTTTCATTTTTTTTTCTTACATTCCCTGTCGCTTGTCTGTAAAGACCTGTTTTAAAAGAAAAGTGAATATATAGAATACTAAGATCCATGTAGACAAATATTTAAAATCTAGTATTTGTATTAACGTGCTACAATCTAGTAATTGTACGCTACTGACGTAATTCTAATTGATATTTGATAATTGATCATCAATACCTGTGTTCTGTATCTATCTTATTTTTTGTTAATCAAGGTTGCCTTTGAAAACTGATTCATTGAGCAAATAAATCCAAAATGGTAGGAAGAAGAAAAGGTCATTGGTGTATAAGGCTTCCAATATGAGTTTCAACATTTGTATTACGTGTCAAATTTCGTTTTCATTTCTTTATGATATTATATCAGTATACCTAAATAATGATGCTGTATCTATAACTATTATTGTCACATATTGACTAAAAGCTCATTTTTCACACAATCCCTTGAGAAATTATTGTGCAATTTGACAGACATGGTTTCAATTATAAGTAGTCAGAAAAGAGTTGTTTTTAACACCCGCTTTTTGATTGAGATCTTTGTAGGATTCAAAAACTTTTTATATTGTAAGTGAATAAGAAAATAACCTTTACTGAGAGCAAAAAAGAAAATGGTTACTGCAATATATTGCAATGTCCGATAAACGACTTCTACATGGATTGTTTTTTACAATTTTTGTACAACCCTTTCACTACATAGGGTTTCGGGTAATAATAATACCAGTCTCTCCTGAATTGACAATTGAACATGATATGTCGATTATCCTCAATTTTGATAATTATATTCATGCTGTGTTTCAATCAGTTACCTTAAACCAACTGACAATTATATCCGTAATTTGTAGTGACTTCCGAAGATGGTAGGAACGATTTTGCTGCATTGTTGCAAGGTCACCTTCATCAAAAGTGCCAAACGACAATTGAATATATCCTAAAAATGATTGGTCTGCGTGCATACCTTATACCGGTGTCAGTCAGATATATTGGCATATGCAAACATTAATGTAGAATAGTATTGTAGCATAAGGGAATGCCGTATTTGGATGATATCTATGTGCAGTAATGTATAATTTAAAATTTAATTTCATTATCGATACATACATGGATTTTAGAATAATCTCTTGTCGATACATATTGTTATTGGCAAATTTTTTAATCAGTGATATCAGTTTCATTAAATGACATTAATAACTGTAATATTGAATTAAAAATTTAACGGAAAGTAATTTAGATTTTGGGATATTCAAATAATTTGAATATTACTTTCTACAGTCAACGTGGATTATCAGCCGTTAAAAATAAATAGCAATATCTATTTTTATTCAGACTATTTGTCAATCGTGTGTATCAAAAGAAAAATATAATCCTTCTGGCATTTTCCTCAGCTGAACAAAACAACACTTATGTTTGAATATAGCTTGAAAAAAGTAAGTATGAAATTATTATATCATAAAAATGAACAGTAAATACAAGTTTTAAAACAGATACAAACAGTAGTGTTGATCGAGTTCGTGTTGCTTAATCGTTAGTTTTCTGTAGCATCATTTTGGACTTGTCTGTTCGTGATAACAAAGGGGGAGGGTGATAAATTGTCGGTTATCCTACAAAAATGATTGTTCACTGTCCCTTTGGTATCTTCTGACATTTCTATCAATGTTCTTCACTCGTAAATTAATAAAAATACGGATTCAAAAGAAACTATTGAATATGTTAGAACTACATCCAGTGCGGAAAAGTGAAAAGCGTTTCGTGCATTGCATACATACCTGGCCATGCGAAGATAAATTCTGTCTTATATACCAAAGCTGGAATATGACATACTATGTAAATTGTTCCATCAATCGGCTTTTCTGGTTTGGTCAGAATCTATGGCCATTATACCAGGTCTTTAATGAGATGAGACAAAGACGCAATAATTGATTAACAAATTCCATAGTTTTGTGTCTACTATAGTTGTTATCCATATTTAATTTACATTGATGAAGGCGGTCTTGTGTAACACACCATAGTGTGACCATACACTATAGTTCATAAACTCCGTGTAATTTTAACATTCACGTCAGCCACACATCCATTTATGTATATTAATTACCCCTGATTGTTGCTTACTCTGAATTTGTCATGTTTCTAGTTAAACATTGGTGCTTCAAAACTTATATTATAGCTGGTTTGTTTTACTTTTTTAATGGTTTTTATTATTTACATTTGTGTTAACAGTTTCTTGTTAAATTCTTTGTTCATCAAATTTCTCAATTGTTTAAAAATGTTGAAATATCAATATTTTATCATAATGCATATCGCATATAGAAAAAGTGTTGATTTCAACCATCAAATATTTTCCCTCGATAATATTTATATGCAACTTCCTAATGAAATCGCTTCATCTTCTTATCACAAAATGTTCCTTTAATGTTGTGATTCGTTGTAGAAGGCAAACTTCATATAGATTGAAAGCCATACAACTTTATTATTTTTAACAATACCTGAAAAGTAAGGCCTCATGTTCCCTCTAAATAATCCAGATTTAATGAAGAGGTAGTTATTCATCTTAATTGAAATAATATTAGTTTCGACGATAAAAGGAATCATTAAAAGTATTTTTGTAAACTGATGATAGAACTTATTGTTGATTTTCCGTCTTTTAACGGAGCTGTTCATTATGATCATTGAATTATACAAGATGATATGTTTCCAGTTACGTCTGAAATTTAAATGACAATAATATTTATGGTTCCAGCTCCAAATTAATTAGACGCCTGTTGTTTATCATTGTTATGTACGTTTTCGTCAGTAAAACGTCCGTTTGCACATATGTTAATCACATGTTATACATGTGTATAAACTCGTAATGAACGTATGTAATATTTACAATTTTCATATCAGAATTTCCATTTTGTCATATGTCAATTCAATTTTTAAACATGTATTCATTTGTAGTAGTAAAAGTCTTAAATGTACATGTGTTGGCTTTGAAGCATGCATATTGTTATCTTACTGTGTCTCAGATACTTTGAAATTTGCTTTTAAGCCGAGGTTTTGTTTCGGTATTCACTTTATTTTGTTATACTTCATACAAATAACTTTCAAAACAATCGGTTATGTTATAATGTAAAAACTACAGATGCGAACTCCTCAACCGATAGTGGCTGCTCTAAAGTCTTTTGATTATTTAATTTTTTTGTCAAACGATTTGTGTATTGTCATACAATTGAGTGCATGGTTTATCAAGCTTTAAAACCATGTTCTTCTACTGTTATTTACATAGGAAAATGTCTGTACAAATTCAGCCAAATATGACATTTGTTGTCAACTTGTTTGATGTGTATAAGCGTTTGAATTCGCCATTTGATTAGGGATTTTCCGTTTAGAGATTTTCTCGTTGTTCGATATTTTTGATATTTTACTGCTTTCCAAACTGTTGATATCTAAGGAAACAGAAGCAGATTTGTGCAGAAACATGTGTTGTGCGCCCGGAAATGACTTAATATTTTGTTTTCGACGCAGTCGATTTAGGTTTCGATTTGGTAACATTTATCTTAACGATGTTTATAAACTATAGCAACAGCTTTAGCGTTGTCACCGATCTGTCATATGATTGGACAACAAAGATGTCATTGTTGATGTTTTAACATACGTTTGCTTAATATTTAGCATGTTATAGTTTTGAACATACATTGTATATCTTTGTTAATATTCGAGATAAAATATATCTTATAACAATGGTATGAATTAAAAATGTGTTCGTGTTAAGAATTGAAACTAATTACCAGTGGGCAAATTAAGAATTCCAATTCAAGTTTAAACTCTTTTGCAACTTATTATAACCATTCAAGTATATCTTCCATTGATTTATCTTCTCGTACCCACTGCCGATTCTTATGCCAATGTTGTCTCGCTTGCTCTAACACTCATAAGGTTTAACCGGATTATTTCAATATACTTTATAACCTCCTGAAGATTACATTGTTAATTTTAAAAATAAAATTGGAATTCAATGAATTCTAGCAAATATAACTGTTATTGGAATTTGACGTAAAGCATGCACAGCAGAACGATAAGCAAATATTTCAATAAGTATTTTCTATAACTCCAGAGTTTATTTATATCCTATGTTAGACAACTGATAAAAACGCAAACTATAAAGAATCAAATAACACATCTACTATCTCAATATTTAATCTTTTATATATATCGAACCGATATTATGACTAAATAAGTACTAAAACTATACAATATCCTAATAATTCACACGTGTGATATTGTGCGTGTAAAAACATTATATTCACTGTTAATATATTTAGTAGAGGAATATCGAGCTATGAAATTCGTAATTCTAGTCAAGTATTCGTTTATTTCATCATTTTCCTATAGAACTTTAATGTTCAAATCGTGTTGGCTTTGTTTGTTGTTCTTTTTGCTTTAGCTTATGATTAGTTTCAGATACCGCTAACATAACTAGAAATGTTTTCCCTCTAAAAAATACAACAAACACATTAAAACGAAATGACCATATGTGGTTAAACCTTTTAAGTTGTGAAATGCTTTATACCTACGAGTTAACCGAGTTTGCCCCATCAAATCGTCTAAACCCTCACATCAGCGTATGAAATTTTGTACCTTATTATTGGCCTGCTTCTTTGATAAATTATTGAATTAACTTAACCAACATAAGCAGTTTTAATTCTAACAAAAATTGTTCATATTATTATAGATTAAAAACCAAGTACCATGAAGTATGCGAATCATTTTACTATCAAGATACGGAAAGGAACAAGTACACAAATTCTGAGAACAATACAAGTTTCGTTTCCGTAAATTAGAAGAATTATCTAGCACTCTGAGTTGAACTGTTTACTTTGTCACTAGGCAATAAGTTTCAATGACCTTTACCTCATTCATAAAGTTTACTTTAAGAACATATGTGGGCAGACCATTGACAAATAGATCTGATCTATAAGTATGTGATTTCAGTTGTTATGATCAAAGAAGTTGGATCGCATTTCGTACAGACTCACTGAAATTGTTTTCAATCGCTTTGTAGACGAAATGAGCGTCTGGCGTACAAAATCCTGGTATCTAATGAGTTTATTTACATTTCGAATTTTGTTCTCCTTCTTTCTTCAAATTGTTACACGTTTTATGACGGTTTCAAAGTTTAATAAAGAAACATCCTTGGTCTGAGATGAAAGGTAGAAAAGAAAATATATGGTGACCCGGACATCCATCCATCCATTTTATCTTTATCAAAGACATGTATATATATATATATATACCAAAAGCAAATACTTGATAGGTAACTGTTATTCTCTGGTTTATGACTGGTGACCTGAACGTTTTAATACTTCATATCTTTCAAGTGTCATATATCTACTTGCAGTCATTTACTAATTTAATGTGTTCGTCTTGTGTGACGATTTCTTTCGAAAGGAAACATTTTACGAATTGACGGCGAAGTGCAAGACAGCTTTGAAGACAACAGACAATTGTAGATACAGTCTCAATACAGAGATTGTTGCATTAAAATAAACGCATGACTGCAACTTAAATCGAATAGGTATTATACAAGATAAGTGCATATAAAAAGTGATAAGAATAATATTGTTCTCAAAAATAGGCCAAAAACACTCATTTTGATTAATCAAACCTATTTCTGCCCAAATATGTAGAAATTTTTCAAACATGAAATAGTAAGAAAACAATAAGACTTTCAAATGAATAACCTATTATATAACAAACAGCATAATTACATTAAGATTTCACGTAAGAACCTATCATAGGAAGAACATCTCAACAAATGATCACTCATAAACTACGTGATGACTGTATTAAAAAAAATACAGATTATTACTGAAGAATCAAAAGAGGGATTGTATCATAATTCTAAACAAATTGTCAATAATGCATGAACATTTTCAATTTTCCCATCGTTATTTTAGATAACTATTGTCTATGTTGGAAACAGTAATTAAAATCACTCAACATGAGTACATGTCATTACAATTGAGTATTGTCTAATGTCAGCAAGTGTGTACTTAGTATATGCATTAAATGGTATACTTATTACTCTTCAGGGATTATCACCTTTTATATTATAATGCAACAAAAGCATCTAGAAATGACACCTTTTGTTGCAATGAAAATTATATAGTTTTTATTCATGATATAACTGCGGGATTTATCCCTGATCATGTCTGAGTGTAGTGCTTTAGAAAAGGAAAACTGTCAGATATGTGTCAATTTGTGAAGCATCAACGCCTGAAAATGGCCATTAAATCATCCGCAAAACATTTAGTTAATCCATACAAATTAAATGACATTGTTCTTGGTTCTTCTTTCGAAATATAAAAGGATTATTAATTTCCAATAATTTACTTCTACAAATGTAATTCCTAAAGGACTGATTTTCTACTATGGACAAGTGGTAAATAACAAACAAAGGGTGATATAAATCAATGATTATAAACATAGTCGTAGTTGGCGACAGCGTTATGATCAAATGACGTCTCAAATATTAGTATAATTGATGTTGCTAATTGTAAGAGTAGATTTTTTGTTTACCACCAAGAAACGTATTTAAGGACAATTATTTAAACTATAATAATATGATTATGACAGTGCGTACTTATGAAAGAGGTAGTTTATAAATGTCCTACATAATTTTAAACCACTAAACAATTGACCGAATCAATCCGATTAAAGAACTATTTTATACTTTCACTTATTTTGATTTCTTAAATGTTCTGTGTGTATTTTGTTCATTCTCTTGAAAAAAACTTTTCATTTTTCTTGTAAACAAATAGATGTGGTAGTCACCATCTGTCGATTGAATCTGGAAGGTGGCAGAGTTTACCGAGAGTCTTTTGTGACTCAAAGACTCAAAAGATGTTGGTGACTAGTATCAACACATTATAAGTTGTCAAATATTTGAGTTAGAAAAAAGAAATCTTTGTCACCTACACCCTTATATTTATAAATTTTATCAACGGAATAACACATCGAATAATGTTTTAATAAAAACAAATACGGAATTATTTTCATTGTATGTTCACACATGCAAGTAATAATTGTACCTTATAGTTTAATTGTAGTTTTATGAGAGATAAGGTTATTTTTTCTTAGTTTTTCCCCAAATAATAAAGATAACAATAAAGATCAGAAGGAAATAATTAAAATAAAAATAAGATGATTGACAAAATATAAGAACTGCATTTATTCTGATCTATTTGTTAATTTAAAAGTTAAATCCGGGTTAAATTTACGTTATAACGGTATTTATGTTAGTTACCAAAATTCCCTTTCAACCAAACATTGTTTGACTTCTAACTAGAAAGTGTATGATGATGAGAAAACATTTGTTTTTTTCTATTTTCGAAACTTGCCTAATAAAACTAAATGCATTATTTGATTTGAATTATGTCTTTTGAAATCATTAATAAATAGTTAAATATGAACTAGGAAATTTGAATATCAGTGTATTTGCACACAATGTCTATCGTCTTTGATCAAAACTATTTGTAATTTAATAAGATGTTTACCAGTTTTACGAATCCAATTAAGTTTTCATTAATAAAGAGAATTTGAAAACAATTATGGTTTTCTAAGACCTGAGGTATAACGAGGCATAATTAGATACACTATTGATTTACGATTTCAATCTCTTGTTAATGAACAAACAGTTTGACTTTTTTGTTCTATTCCCATAGAGAAACAGCAGACAACTTATACCAGAGTTCGCATCCGTCTGGTTTAATTAACATATACCATTTCTAAGCATTTAAATAACAATTGCAGTACGCTGTCGCATAATGAAATATTTCATTCTGTCTGACAGTAGCTTAGTAAAAGTAAACTGATACAACAGTTAGGCATATGTGTTTCTATAAAGTTCATTATATAAAATTGATGCTTAACAATATGACTACTTTGAGCACATATATAAATTAATTAAAGTTCATATAAAACATTGATTATAGGAGAACATTGAGAAGTTAATACATTGACGTCTAAATTTCACCATTCTATCAAATATGTTTACCGACATTGGTGTGTCATTTAGAAAAAAATCGTCAAAATTGCATTGTACCAAATATATATATATATATGTTCGTAGCCTTATTTAGCCCACATTTTATAGTTTAAATCGAATCTTAAAAATTCATCTAACGATACACGTTTGTATAAGATTACATGATAATGTATTCATCAGTTTACGCCCTATATAGTATCTAAAATTAATAAAACCACAATTTTCCAAATTAAAGCAATTAAGTTTAATTCAAAATCGATTTTAATGATTTGCCATCTTTTAGTTACATGTAAGATCGTGCTTTGTCATAAATTTTATCTAAACTTTCTATAAAGGAGTTTTTTCACAAGGTACAGGTTATGCAAAATTTACAAGTTTTTAATATATAACACATGGGAAATCAATTATGTGTTGTAAATAAAAGAAATGAAACGATAGAATTCTAAGATAAAATATGAGACATGAAATGCTTTCGGAAAGGTAAAACAAATATTTCGGTCGGGGACTTTTTTCTTTTTTGGGAGGCAAAAGAAAATGTAAATTTACAACATATTCAATCAAAAAAGATAGATTATCTGAGTTATATAAATTGATCGTTAGAGTTTGAAAAAAATATCAAACAGAACATATTTTTCTTTTGTTAGAACAATCGTGATAGTAAGATAAAACACCTTATTTGTTTATAGTGGAGTCACAAATCGGGAAAAGTCGCTTAGTTAAGGAGTTTAATGGACCGAAATACCTCACGGCTGAAAATTCACATGAAGATAGAGTAAACATTATACTTTCATTTTAGCCCTGTCGTAGACTTTTCCCACGGTGCAGTGTTTTGTAAAATCGTGTAAAAGTGAGGTTTTCTGATTTTTTTCTTTTTCATTTTCAAACACGAGAACGCTTATAATAAATTCCCGAATGAAGATATCATAAACAAATTTGGTATCATATAATAACAGATGAACATATAAATTGAGTGAATTGGACGATTTTCAAGTGTATGTAACATTTTTGTCAATCTTACCGTCTATCAAAGTCTATAACATTTCTTATATATATCACCAATAGTAAATTTTCACAAAATAAAGTGGAACAACCAATACTTAAGAAGTTTTGATATATAAAAGTTTGATAGAACATAAAAATCAACTTTTACGAGCATTTTTATAAAACTCATCACATAGCAGTATTACTACTCAATTTTCACCTCAATGATTCATGTAACGTTTTTACCCCTATCATATGAAATGCAATGAATTTATGCATTTTCTTAAGTTTTATAAAAAAAAGAATGTACATTTGTGTCAATAGTTGTGTCGATGTGCTTGAATAAGTACAGATGCTAAGGTTTAATAACTTTTGAGGTGCTTTTATTCTTGTTTTTCGAAAATACTAATTTTAAACCACATTGGAACACATCCGAAAAATTCCGGAAATTATTGTCGGTGCTAATTCCATTCAATAGTGGGTCCCATTGGGGTCTAAGCGTGACGCGGGATTGCCGATTTTAAGTAAGCGTGAAACGTGAAAGTCAAATTATTGTGCCGTGAAAACGGGAAAGTCTAGCTGGACATGGGAATTTACAAAAAAAAGTTGCTTAGAATACGTATATAGTGTAATTAAGTGGGATACAGGAATCTGACAAAACAGTAAGCGGGATCCGGGATCAGAACCCCCAAATGACACCCCTTAATAAGAACTAGTAGAGTAGCTTAGATCATGTTATTAAGCCTTTACATGTCCTAGAAGAAAACATGATCATGCATTTGAATTAGTGAGAGAGAGAAAACATGCGTGTAACGATGAATCAACTTTCGTTAAAACACGCTTCATGGCATTACAATGACTGGTATACAATGTCTATTCTGGACACAAAAGTCATATAACAAGCTAAGCAATTAAAGTATGTTGAGTCATTTAAGCGTGCCAATATTGTTTTAAGTCAGTGACGCAAATTATCAGGCAGGCCATCTAGTCGTGAGTTTACTCGTAATAAATAACTTCAAGGACAAGCCGCTTCAACATTCAGCATGCATTGTTAACTATTTGATGAAATTAAAAATCATTTGCTTCTGATGTTTTAAATTAATCGGGACATGATGTTGCTTTTCAAATACTACAGTGCAGCATGTCTTCATTCATTAAGTCTACAGGATGATTTGTTAGCGAAAGAAGAAAAAAATATGTTCGTTGTCGTATAGTTTGTGCCATTTACATTTGTTTACAGATATTGCATTTTGTGAAAAAAAATTCTAAAAAGCTGTTTATGATCGTTCGAGATTTCAAATCATTTCTATCTTTACAATGAATTCCAACCTCTCTCAGACTGGTAAATATTTTGCCTTGTTAGTAGATGACAATTTTTTTCAAATGGATAATGATTACAATGCACTCTCATTTGATACTGAACGGAAATGTATACTTAGGCTGAGTGTGTGATATTCCTTTATGAAGAACCAGTACACCTCTAATTAAAATATGGTATTGGTATTGTCCAAAGTCTTTATGTAAAATGGTACAACAGTTATTGAGATTTGGCCAATAACTGCTTTAAAACCATAAAAAAATATTGTGGTATGATTACCATTTCGAAAAATCGCCACAAAAGACAAAAAATACACATACATTTACAGCTATAGATCACCGTACATCCATTAACAATAAGCAAAGCCCTTACCGCATAGTCGGCAATAAAAGACCCGAATTGACAAATAGTTCAAACGAGAATGTGGCGAGGTTCAACATGTCAGCGGGAGCCCACCCCTCCCCTTACATCGGACATTGGTGTATATAAAAGAAGATGTGGTATGATTGCCAATGGAATAACTCTTCCCAAGAGACCAAAATGACACAGATATTTACAACTATAGGTTACCGCACGACCTTCAACAATGAGCAAATCCCATACCACATAGTCAAAGAGACAATAAGGTTTATTTCAAATGGTGGTAGATCCAAATTGTTATTCAAATCATTGAATGCAGATCAATAAGGGATTGTATGAAACTTCTTTGTGCACCTGAAAATAAACATGCGTTGATAAGATTTGAAGGTACACTGTAACTATGCACTATCGCACTACAATGAATCGATTTGGAAGAACATGACAAAATATATATCGGGATATTTTCAAAATCTATAGACTGTGAAGCAATTTTGTGTAGGATTTGTAAGTGACTGAAGCGGCAGATATAAGAATTATTCTGCCGCCTCTTTTTGCCAATGAACAGATATTGAAAAGTTATTCCAGGGGTTGCATCATGTTAAAATCATGACAGTTATGTTTTTTTTCTAATAAGGTCCTATTCTTTGATGTCAAACAAGATGAATTGTGATTTTAGACTGGAGACGTTTCTTCAACTAAAGCCGCAAGACGGTTTTTACCTACTCACGACATACGTAACTTTTTAAAAGGATGTCTGGCACACCAACAGAAACTCGCGGCGCTCTTACAGGATGCGATACGTCTTCTACAATCGAAATTGACAAAAGAAGACAATAACAAGGGGTCGGAAAAAACATGCAGGTATCAAAATTTGTCATTCTAGCTGGTTCTTATATTGACACATATTTTGCAGTGAAAATCACTTCACCGCGGATCAAATGATCCCAGAAGCAATGGTCAATCAGTACATGGTGATCTGAATAAACTCATATTGTCGGCGCCATACAATGACATCTACTTTTTTTCTCTAGTATTCCGTTACCTTTTCAAATTGATGTGCATATTGATCTCTAGTGATAGTGTATTATAATTAAACATTGACAGCACCTTTTGAAGCGTAATATCCATGTGAATATTTATTTACATATATATCGGGCTTTCAAGTCTGCGATATATTCCATTTTTAATAGATATAAGAAGATATGGTATGAGTTCCAATAAGACATCAAGGTCATTTAACCATTAAAGGTCAAAGTTCGGTCTTCAAAACGTAGCCTTGGCTCGCACCGAACAGTAAGGGCTTCAAAAATGGACTATTGTTAAACCAATGCAATGGTATAATCTATATAAAAACGAGAAACATTTATGAACCTTGTCTGTTGTTGTTTTATATAAAATAAAAAAACGGGGGACATATCTTCTCAATGTGCAATTGGTCTAGTACCGATTTATTTATTAAAATAAAAACAAACTTCATGTACTATAGTTTCATGAACATGATGACTCATTTTTATAGTTCTTACATCCTTTTAAGTTTAAATAATCAGATACGAATTTCATCATTTTTTTTCCATAACACTATGGACAGAGTGTAAACTTTACAGTTTTTATTTCTCCTCCGTTCTTTATGGCATTTTAACAAAATTTTCCCAAAAATATCTTTATATGTGGCCATATATTATTGCATAGCTAAATCTTAATTATGAATATTTTTTGTCGATAATTTCCGTAAATAAAGATATTTGTTTCATTTTCGTACATGTTGCAAGCGATGGTACGTATCACTAATATCTGGTAGTCAGACATAAATATGACTAGGTGTATTTGTGGAGCATTCGTAGCGCATGCTTCCATCGAAAAAAATCTTAGTTAACATGAGACACTACCGAGAAATTGTCCAAAATGTCTAAAATTTGCAATTTTTTTAAATCCCCCCTTTTGACCTTTGAACGCAGTTTTCAAAAATCTGCACCACTTATGCACTATACGACATGCCTTAATCAAAGGATATTATATTTATCTACAAAATAAGACCAACATTAGCCATGAGGTATTTCGGTCCATTAAATTTTCAAATTTACCTTATTTGTCACCGTACTATTAGATGAATATTTGCATATTTCATTAAAGATCTTGGTCGATTGTTTTCTACTATTTGACAATCCAATTATTTGTTTTGTTCAAGTCCCATACCCCAAAAAAGACAATATATATTTCTAAATAGTAATAAGAATACCACATAAAATGAGAGCCATTCTATACAAAATTACAAGAGACTATTTAAATGCATTGATATATTTATACTTCATTAAGCATAAAATAAAGTTGTATTTACCATATATATCTTATTTGACACACACGCATAAAGAAATTTGATTCGAGAATAAAAAGTTTACTGTTTTATAACAATCAAGTGATGTGATATGATTGCCATTGTGGCCAATTCAATGGCTTCATTCATTCTGTAGAAAACAAATGCTCAAATTAAAACAGATTCGCAGTATTTAAAAAACAAAACCTCATTTTTTGAAGGATATTTGATCAGGATTTTTTTATACATTGTTGTTCCGACTCTTCTGTTCCTTCTGATATTTTTCCTTCGGACGTCCACAATCAGTGACCGCCAGCCCAGTAGTCATCACTTCTGTGTTGACATGAAATATCATTTAATATAAGGTTATAATTATAAATTAACTGTTTACAAAACTATGAATCAAAACTTTTAGGAATATTTTATCCTCAAAGCTCTTCAACTTCGTTCTTTATTTGACCATTTTAACATTTTTTTAATCAAGAATCACTGGTGATTGTTTTGTAGACGAAATGATAGTCTGGTGCAAATACACAATTTTAATCCTGGTATCTATGATCAGTTTATGAACCCACTGCTAGTAAATGAAAAAGACATTTTAAAATTAATTGTGGGCGAAGATTATGAATCCTTTTGATTTAAGGACATCTACATATACTACATACAATGTATATAATGGAAGCCAGAAAGGGATGCGTTACATTGAATCGCCGGTTCCATATTCCTATATATCAAGAAAAATGAAACATGCTTATGTCCTAAGTCAGGAATCTGATGTACAGTAGTTGTCGTTTGTTTATGTAATATATACGTGTTTCTCGTTTCTCGTTTTGTTTATATAGATTAGACCGTTGGTTTTCCCGTTTGAATGGTTTTACACTAGTAATTCCGGGGCCCTTTATAGCTTGTTGTTCGGTGTGAGCCAAGGCTCCGTGTTGAAGGCTGTACTTTAACCTATAATGGTTTACTTTTTAAATTGTTATTTGTATGGAGAGTTGTCTCATTGGCACTCACACCACATCTTCCTATATCTATTATATAAAAATCTTAATTCAAGGATTATTTGAGTTTCTTTTAAAAGTACATTTGACATATTACAGTTGTGATGCATTCGTTTGATGTGTTTTGGCTTTTGATTTTGCAACTTGATTCGGGACTTGTTTTGGGGATTTTTTTCAGAGTTCAGTTTTTTTGTGATTTTACTAATTTTGTATATCAAAATGAATACATCACATTCTTCTTAAGATATATACATATATATCTACATGATATCAAACCAAAAATATAACAGTTATCTCTTGTCATTCCATTGGTTTGGTCTTGTGTATTTAGGGAATTTTCATTTTTGAATATACTTTTAGTAAGTTTTGCTCTTTAAATTCGTACTTAATTTGACCTTCATTTTACTTTGTTTGATTCGATCGCCACTGATGAGTTTTTTTGTAGACGAAACGCGCGTATCAATCCTGGTATCTATGAGGAGTCTATTACCATATTTGTTTTTTAACAATTATCAGGTACAAATTCCCCATCAACTATAATATTTTCAACAAAAAACATATATTAGTTCCACAGTTAGTCCGTTCTGAATATCTTTAGTGTGTGTTATGTATTTTTTCATTCAATTTTAGTATATTTGCCTGTATTTGGACACTTTGATAAGGCACTTGAACTTATTTCTTTGTTACTTTAATACCTGTTATATATTAATGCTACTGCTTGCAATGCGTAGACTTATTTTTACCGAGGCGGTTTTTATTCACTAGTTGTTGTTATATGGGTTTACATAGACAGATTAACCTTATTTATTCTTTTTTTATCTTTTTATAGCGTTTATTTCTTTACCAAAACGGACGACACCCTAAATTAAAGCATTGTTTATAATCATTGGTTTTAAAGTGGCACTAGTTGTCAAATTCATGGTCTCCGATGTGAAATCCGTGTGTATTTTAGTACAGATGGCATATAATTAACCATCGAAATGCCCTCCGAATACTACCGACGGTCACACAACATATAAGCATAAACATAGATATATATAGATTGCGATCTCATGCATTTGTATTGTTATAGGTCCGTTTTATTTCATTTTATAGGTTAAAAATTGGGTCGATTAACGCGAGGACGTTGAGAAACCATAATTAACACGTTACCTCAATGAGAATGATTTTTTGTTGGTCAAATCAGTCCACGAAGTGATTCACCTTTATTTGACTATCAACATTAATATAATGTATGCATGCATGCATAACCAATCTCTATCTTATGGGTTGAATGGAGGGTCACATGAATACGAATTTAAAGGGTCAAATTATTCATCAGCAATAGTTTTTTGCTTGGCTTGACATATTCCAAAAACTAATTTTTATTTCATTATTTCACCTTTATCAATGATTGAACGAATCAAACGAAATCCTATTCTATTTTTTTTTTTCATTTCTTGTAGATAGTGCCAATTAATATAAAAAATGGTTGATATTTATTTAACTACCTGTGTCAATCTAGAAACATACTTTTCGACGTGATTGTAGAAAACTGTAAAGTAAATGCCATTATTATTCCGAAACGTCCATAGGTGTACTATTTACTAACATTTTGAAAGGAAGCTTTGATGTCAAATTTAACAAAATCGCTATCTCTTGACGGTACACTCTCGCGTATATATGCACTATACCATAAATTGTCTTTTCTATTTAACAGGAGATGTATTTTGCTAAAACAGGGTGGGATTCTGTTTTGACATATCATTTTACGTGATAAAATCCCAATAAAATTTCATTGTGAAGAAATTGATTTAAAGTTAATTGAATTCCATTTACAGAGTGATCTGGCGTAAGTTAATGTAAATATGATCGTCTTTTTGTCCTGACATTTCTGCCAAATTGACACGCATAGTGAATTCTGATATCTCATTGACTTTGTGTCCGATTTCAAAACAGAAATAAAATTAATTAATTGATAAAATTCAAATAAAACACATTCAAGAATATAGACGATACACTTGAAGTGACAAGCCACACTGGATAGAAAAAAATTAATTGCTGTTTAGAAAACAGATAAGAATTACATAACTAAAATATGTGTTTCATTCTGATAATTGTGCGGCAACGAATCAAATTAAACAATATACATTACAAAACAGAGCATTGGGGTTTTACGGATTTTTCCTGTGAGAGAAAAATGAAAATAATCCACACTTTTTGGGTTGAGAATATTTTTGAATGGAAGTGTCAGTAAACAGTTATCAAACACGTGTGAAGACACGACTGTTGTTGACTCTTTTTAAAGAGAGAACGATGTATATCCAGAACATATAAGATGCACATTCGGTCTATCATTCAAATCATACCTGTTAAATAAATTGCTAACTATAGTTGTTATCGTCATGAATAGTTACTACTGGACGATAAGTAAATAAAAATCTATCAATATAAATAAAGAAGTTTTTCTTTCAATTATCATTTATGTGAATGTTGTTGCTGCAAGTTTTTTCATTTTTTTGTAGTTTATTTGCAAGTTTTACATTTCCTAGTTTCTCTGGTCTATACAAGCCAGAGATTTTATACTGCAACTAGTTATGTTTATTTCCTAAATATAGTAACACAGCTATATATTGTGCAATGTCAATTTCATCATGGAACACTTTCTCCACAATCAGGGGTTCATTAACTTATGAAAATAAGTTTGTCATTTGTGTTACAATTTAAAAAGCTATCAATGTATTAATTGAAGCTGCAGTATAAAAACAGTATAAGGTCAATGTCATAAAAATATAAGCTTTTTTGTATGAGCCCTTCCCCAGTTTTGCGCAGAGTACAAAAGAGTATATTGTTTTTATATTGTAACTTTAATTGATACATTGATAGCTTTTTAAATCTACTAAATTATAATAATGGTACCTTTCATAACTATTTCCACCACTGGATCGATGCCACTGCTGGTGGACGTTTCGTCACCGAGGGTATCACAAGCGCAGTAGCCAACACTTCGGTGTTGACATGAATATCAATAATGTGGTCATTTTTATAAATTTCCTGTTTACAAAAATTTGAATTTTTCGAAAAACTAAAGATTTTCTTATCCCAGGCAAAGATAACCGTAGACGTATTTGGCACAACGTTTTGGAATTTTGAATCCTCAATGCTCTTCAACTTTGTACTTGTTTGGCTTTATAAATATTTTGATATGAACGTCACTGATGAGTCTTATGTAGACGAAACGCGCGTCTGGCGTACTAAATTATAATCCTGATACCTTTGATAACTATTGTATATAGTTATGTCCTTTGTCATAATTTGTTAGAGTTGACAGATTGCTCTCAGCAAAACATTATATCTTTTGAGCCTCAAGATCCACGTGGTTGTACAACTAATAAGTGCACACCACTTTTTTTCTAGGGAATGGTGAAAATAACTCTTCTGAGTGTTATAACATTGTATCTTCATCTAACAGACGCATTAGATTGTGAGTATAACTTTATCTATTTATATATTTAATTGAAATTTAGTTAATTAAAAAAGTATAATTATACGTAGCATTATTTGTATTGTTTTTGTTTATGTTTTTATTTTTTTTTTATATCTGAATATAACAACAGAACTGATATAAATTAGTATTTCCTGGTCATTTTTAATAGTGTTTGCCACATAAATGATACATATTTATCATATCTGTAGTTTACAACCGTCTATGTTGAACTAAAGTAAAATAATTTAATTTCAAAATCGTTTTTCTAAGAAATCTTCATAAAATAAAGACAAAACTTGAAAGTGCATTAACATAACATTTAAGTAATAAACGTTTTATTATGTATATATAACTACGCAAATGCAATACTAGAATGAAGTATTCTAGGTAATTCTGAAATTTAATTTGTAAAATTGGCAAGGAATACGACCCAATATACCATGTGAGCAAAAACTATTTAAAATCCAGACACTATAGTTTCCCTCAGTTTTGGCTTGTGACCGAATTTGTTTCAGCAAAATAGACTTATGACTTTTGAGTAGCCGTATACTAATGTTGCGCTTTAACTAGTATATCAATATAACTTTTATTTTGGTTTCACATATGATATGGGGTCTTATCCCTTGTCAGTACCCTATATATAATCAACATTTTAGATACACGCCGCTTGTGTCGATACTATTAACATTATACAGCTGAAGCATAGTCCATGTCAGTACCCTTTATTTTATTAACATTTTAGATACACGCAACTTGCGTCGATACTATTAACCTTATACAACTGTAGCATAGTCCATGTCAGTACCCTTTATTTTATTAACATTTTAGATACACGCCACTTGTGTCGATACTATTAACATTATACAGCTGTAGCATAGTCCATGTCAGTACCCTTTATTTTATTAACATTTTAGATACACGCCACTTGCGTCGATACTATTAACCTTATACAACTGTAACATAGTCCATGTCAGTACCCTTTATTTTATTAACATTTTAGATACACGCCACTTGCGTATATACTATTACCATTATACAACTGTATCATGTTGCCCTATATCTTATTAACATTTTAGATACATGCCACTTGTGTCGATACTATTAACCTTATACAGCTGTAGCATAGTCCATGTCAGTACCCTTTATTTTATTAACATTTTAAATACACGCCACTTGCGTCGATACTATTAACCTTATACAACTGTAGCATAGTCCATGTCAGTACCCTTTATTTTATTAACATTTTAGATACACGCCACTTGCGTATATACTATTACCATTATACAACTGTATCATGTTGCCCTATATCTTATTACCATTTTAGATACACGCCACTTGTGTCGATACTATTAATAATATTATACAGCTGTATCAAGTCCCTTGTCAGTACCCTTTATTTTTTATATCAACATTTTAGATACACGCCACTTGTTTCGATACTATTAACATTATACAGCTGTAGCATATTCCCTGTCAGTACCCTTTATTTTATTAACATTTTGGATACACGCCATCTGTGTTGATACCATTACGATAATACAACTGTATCACGTCGCTTGTCAGTATCCTTTATTTTATTAACATTTTAGATACACGCCATCTTTGTCGATATCATTACCATTATACAGCTGTATCATGGGCATCAGCTCGAGAAATATGTGAAATGACCAACAGAACTTTACTTATCATTAATAGTTCAACCGAAATGATGAACATATCGGATACATTTATGCCGGAGGTTGAAAAAGTTAGACCTGACGATAATCCAATCAGGTATTTAGTTCAGATATATAAAAACTGTTAACCTTAGGGAAATAATCTATATAAAAAAGACTAAAATAGTGAACAAAATTTAGAATCCCAGCGAATTTACATATTAAACGGATAATTGTTTAATGTTTTTTTATTTCTCTTGTTTTGTGTATTCTTTTTTTTACAATGATAAATGTCACAGTATCCAAATTTGGACGCATTACGTTTGCGCGCATTTGGGGATTACAGAATCATGGACCGTTTGCAGGTTGGTTCAAATCCATTTTTCTGTGATTCAATATGAATTCAACATAAAATCGGTGTAAGATATATACAAAAAAAGAATACGTCTACAAAATAAACATAAAATGGATTTATTTTTCTGGATAGGCTATAAAATTTAATATGGTGGTTTTTATTCATATCAACTTTCTTCTTCATTTTTATCAGTCAAACATTATGGATTGGACTTCATCAAGAAATAAATCCAGTTCGTTTGCTTTGGGATACATGTGATGAGTATACTATAAATAATGACCAATGGTCAGCGTCAACTGGAAACTCAGAAGGTTGTGTGGTATTTAACCATACAGACCAAATGTTCTCTATACAGGCATGTACCACTACACAACCTTTCATATGTGAAGATACATTTAAAGGTAAGGATATATTGAAATTGCTCAAGGATGCATACACGTTAAAAGAATCTGAACACGTCTGAGCCAGTGACAACTCTACAACAGATTTATCAATCGGATCACCAGCAGTGATGGTGATACATGGCTGTGTACAGTATGTATATACAACTCGTCTAAACATCAACCCAACAATGTTAGATCTGTAAATTTGCTTTCGCAAATTTTTTGTGTTCTTCCATCACCGGGATTCAAACAAATGCTACTGAGATATCGTGACACAAAATCGCCTGCACTGTAGCCGTCCAACTGATGATACTGATCAGTATTGTTAAAACTTTTGACACTGAAGAAGGCCATTGGTTGAGCCGAAATATTTGTCAACACGATTTAATAACAACATTTTTGTATAATAATAACATCTTTTACCAGTACCGTTGTGCTAATTTTTAGACTGATATATTTTTTTCCTTATCTGCATAGTATCGTCTATTCTAGACGATCCGGTACACGTAGGACTCGGATTTCCGATGGGGACGCTAAAGTGCGATGGTCACGCTGAGGTGCGATGATCTAAGCCGAAGTGCAATAGCCCGTTCGCTGATGTGCGCTTGCCGGGTCTATCAAACGCATGATGGCGAGTTTAAAAATATACAGATTATTTTGAGAAGTACATATAGATGTAGAATATACAATTGTTAATTACTGTATATAATTCTGCATTCATTATTTGCTAGGTCTCTCCTTAATTACAATTGCATACTAAATGAGAGTTCGTCCACTTTGATTTTCTACATGACTTTTTTGTTGACATTATTATTCAAAATTAACATTTTATCTTTACTATGTCTCCTACTCCGTATGTATTAAAAGAATGTCATACTCTACCGTATACGTAAAAAGGAAACTTGTGTAGGTTAAAAAGAAAATCGCTACAGTAGATTAACTTTCCACCATTTCTTCCCGTTTGCTGTTGTTATTATTTTTTTAAGCCCCTGTGAATTATCATTACTGTTATACACCCCTGTGAATTATCATTACTGTTATACACACCCCTGTGAATTATCATTACTGTCATACACCCCTGTGAATTATCATTACTGTTATACACCCCTTTAGTATGAACACATTAAGATAAACAACAAATTAAATGCAGTCAGTATGACGTGTGTGTATTTTAACTTCACAATGCAGAGTAGTAATAAAAAAATAACGAATTAAAAATTATGTGCACCGCAGTGTGTTTAATTCTACACACGATTTATTAATGGTAATATTTGCAGTCTATGTTCTCGCGAGTACATAATTGGCATTTTGAGTGTTTATTTTATTTTTTACAAAAAAAAGTTCGTCAACAGAAAATATTACTACATCGCAGATCCAGCAAAACAAAAAAGAGAATGTAAATAGGCTATGACTACGAAACAAAAATATTTCATTTTAACCATGTGTTATTTGATACGCATAACATTTTAGAACTGGCTCTATTTTCCAGTTCTTGTTGATTGCTTCGACGTGTTTAAAGCTACATCAGTAGACGTACCCCCGGGTTTAGGGTCAGATGGTTCAAGCGATGGAGTAGGACTACCCAATCCGTATGAACAATGTGCAGATTTGTGTTTTGCTTCTTCCCACGGATGTGCAGCATTTCAACTAGATCCCAGTACTGAGACAAAATGTTATAGATACTATTTCATTGAGCCTACTGATTTACAATATGGGAGAACAACTAACGATATATACATATACAGTATGTTACAAATTTCATAATTTTGTGATCTAGATACAGCTTTAAAATTCTTTCTTCTGTCTTGCTACACACATATTGAAAATATGTATAATTTGCATTCCTTCACTATGAGAACAACAAAAAGATATATTGAAGAACACAACCAGTCTACAGCAAATAAGTATATTTATATAAAAAAAAACATCACGTTATAAATAAATTTGGTGTATTTACTGTCTTCTAATTGGTTTAAAGTATTACTTTTATCTTCATTATTGTCAATTTGTATTGTGACATGTCCACTTTTACCGGAATTACTTTTTTATCTATTCATACGCCAACATGCGTGTACGTGTTTATACGCCATAACTATGGTGGTGCTCCTATTTAAAGGAGGCTCATACGGAGACAAGAAGAAGTTATTGTAATGTTAATATAAATAATATAAAAAGTTCTTTGAGCCTTATTTTTTATAGAAATTTATTTATGATGAATGGCAATAATTCATTTTGAATTTATTGAATCATAAAATCATTTTTTGATTCTTCACATTTTACATAATCCGCTTTGCCGACTATTCAATGTGAAGAGTAAAAAAATAATTTTATGGTTCAATAAATTCAAAATAAATAAAAGATATTCATTTGATAAATTCCATTTGTCTGAAACCGCAATATATGAAACTAAGGGATATATAAATACGTAGAAATGTTATACGCTATATCACAAAATAGCACATAAAATGCATAGCAAAATGTTTATATGGTCAACTTTGTTTTACTGAGTATGTAAACATCCTTGTACATTCCTATTTTATCAATTGGGAATATAAGAAAATTATAAAAACAAAATCAAGTCTTTATCGAAGCTATGATTACTGAGGTAATATTGTCCTCGGGTAATAACAGTCTACCAGAAGTGGTGATGACAAAGCGTACGTAAATTAAAATAACACTTTATAAATTGTGTACTTAGTATAAATAATTAGATAGATATATCACAGAATACAGGTGCTCGGTTATCACCATTCAACTCGTAAAATTTACAGTTAGCGGAACATGGTAACTTTTGATATTTTAATCGAGAATGTGTCTTCTCCAAGCAAAATAAAATTCTAAGTTAAGCATACGTAAATAAGTAAAATCATAGTAAAACTTGTTTTTGCCTCATTATATGTTTTAATCATGTACCACTGAGTGATGTTACATAGCAGAAAAAAATACATTGTAATAGCTTCTTTACATGGCTTATAATCATGCTCTGATGCTACATTTAGAAGAGTGGTTGTGTCACTCTCTCTGCACGATGTGCCCTTGTGTGAGGCAGTGTTTTGTTCCTACCTAATTAACCCTAATATTCCTGTGGCATTTCAAATTTCAACGACCTTAATCCCGGACGACCTATATTTCAGGAACTGCATAATGTATCTCTTATTCATTTACTCGATCTTAACATGCATGAAATATAAGACATTTGAAGTTCAGCAACCAATAATAACAAATCAAAATATTCATAAATGTTTCATGGTTTATTTCAGATATATTCAAATTAAATGGCACCACTTCATCCACCACACCGTTAATTTCAAACTATTATTGCCCGATTTCTTCGTCATCTGTTAGTCCAACGTTATCGTCATCATACAGCAGCGATATAACAACATCAACATTAGGTGAAACTACACATATTGCAGTCTACAGTTCGGATTCGACAATGATATCAACAGAATTACTCAACAGTCAATGTATGCGTGCCTGAGTATAAGTATTATATATATTTTTGAAATAGAAATTGAAATGACTACACGTTTTCCCCTTTTACGTAAATGAAGATTCTAAAAAGGGCTGCAATGCATTTGAAATAAAGGAAACAATGTGCAGATCTGTATGTGTTTTAAACAAAACCTTAACACTAAAATTGTTTGTATGTATAGTTTTTTGTTTTTGACAAACGAGAAATAAGTGTTTTCAAATTTGTTTGTGCATTTCGACAATAAATGTTTTTTTCTGTGATTCTCATGCCCACAATATATGCAAATCCAAAAAGTGTTATAACATGAAGAGCTTGTACACCAAAGCGTATAACCGAAGCATAGCAAGAAATCAGAGCTTTGTATGGTAATAAATATGGTAATGGCTAATTTCATTTACACTAAATCTGAAGGTATTTTTGTCATGCAGAAGTTAAAAAGAATCAATCTATTATTAACAATAACTGTACGAAATTGAATATATTATTAACAACTGTAACTCAAAATAATTTGAATATTGATTCAATCTAATTAATACGAGTATGAAGTATAACGAAATCCATGTTCTATATTTTGATTAGATAGAACATTTTTATTCGTGTATATATTTCCCTGTATATTATCGGTGTTTTGGGTTTTGTTTAAACTGTATTGGGGTCACACAGTGAAAGTTAGGATTTTTTATTATTAAACCATAACAATAGAAAATGATGTTCTTTACTCAATTATCAGGTGGGAAATGTTACAACGTCGTTAACATTGATGTAATTTCAAAACCCTTCAAATATATGTATCAGAATTACATTTTCCTGACATTGCCATATGATATATTGAAATATTATAGAGATCCTCTTAATACGTTGCTTGGGCCGGTTTTGTTCACTTATGAAAATAATTATCTAAATCAATGTAGATGCAATCTAACCTTATATGTCTGCTCCACTAATCAAATTTTTTTTTTCATAAGTGAGCTGACAGGAAATTTCAAAACATATTTTTATTTCAGCAACCACATCAAGCAGGGGAGTAATGACGTCATCCAATGTTGTGAGTGGGACATCTTCGTCTACATGCTACTGTCCATGTTCTGCTACAGTTGCAAGTAGTTCTATAACAACAGAAGAATTACAAGCAAAAATAGATAAAATACAGACAGAGCTAACAGTTGACAAAAAAGAGACGTCATCGTATAAAAGAAAATTAACGAGCGCCCCAGATAACCGTGTTTCTGCTCAAAGCATTGGATATGTTGGCGTAGTGATATTAACGATTGTGATAGGACTACTTATTGTAATTGACATTCCTACGCTTGTTAAGGACACAAGAAACTTTTTTAAAAGGTGTTGTTCTTTTTGCAAAGGCAAATAGCCATAAACGATTCATTTGGTAACAAATATTGTTTTTCTACGACCAGTTTTTGCCAGTTTAATGTAAAGACACCTTATTATGACCAACAAATGTTCAAAATTCGGGAGGGTGTCGGTTCTATCCTCTGCCGGGTTAAACCAAGAAGTGAAACTTGGTTTTTGCTATATTTGCATTAAACACGCTGCATTAAAAACAACTGGTCGACTCGTAGTCAGATCACTGTTTACGGAAAGAGTGATATGTCTTCCTGTGAACTGTGACCTTCACAACTAACATGTTAAACATTTGGTTCAAAATGTCTGTCTAATACATAACAGGGTTTATATTCATATACGGTTAATATGGTGTGTTATGATTGGTGTATAATATTTGCCATCGTCATCATCGTCAATGGTTAGGATTGGAGTCAATACGAGGACCGTTAATTGGTAGTTAGAATGAAATTCAAAACAGTGTGGCTGTGGCCATTGATTGACACATTAAATGCATCCATTGACTGGGACAATTTGGGTGAACGTTTGTATGTAACGACCACTGTTTACTATGTACTTTTTAAAGACACTTAAACTATGGGGTCACCAAAGGTTCTCGACACCTTAATAAAGTAATTCGAAAAATTAATCAGAAATAACACGATGTTTTGATTTATATCAATTATATAAATCAAAACATAAAGGTTATTCCTGATTAATTTTTCGAATTATTTTTTAATTAAAGGCGTTAAGAAACCTTTGGTGACCCCACAGTTTAAATGTCTATCGTAGGTACGTCGTGAACAGTGGTCGCTACAGACAAACGTTCACGTAAATTGTCCCAGTCAATGGATGAATTTAATGTGTCAATCAATGGCCACAGCCACACTGTTTTGAATTTCATTCTACGTAGTATTTTAGAATTACTCAAAATAAACTCAAAACATACATAAAGTATTTGAAATAAAAAGGAGACTTCAGAAAGATAAAAATCAAAATCAAATAGAACATTTCTATCTTCATTCTCTATTTAAATGTATGTACCGTTTATATAAAAAAAAACATGCAATTTTATCTTTCATTACATTTACGCATGGCATCTAGAAATTATAAGATTATGTATATCCTGAACAGTTCATCCGTGATATATACACCATGTGACTTATTGTTATACCCTGTATTTAAAAAAATGTATATGAGATGTAATGATTATGTAACAAATATTCATCACAAGTTTCTCTCCAATTTCATGTCAAATAAACATCAAAATGCTCTATATTTTATTGATACTTTATTGATATTTTTTTTTCATATCGTCATATAAAGTTAAGCTTATTTGAGTGTCCTGTGTCTATAAAACAAATTATGTAACATTTTTGGGATATGATCATTTTTGTAGTAGACTAAACCATACGTTGAAATAGCCTACAGAGAAGTTGTGCGAAGAAAAATATGTGACCTTAACTGGACACATAGTTTCAATTCCAAAGTAAGAAGCGTAGTTGCTCTCTCTTGTGCTTGTATTTATGCTATGTTACTTGGTTTAATCCACCATGTTTTACTTTAGATAATGGCTGTACCAAGTCAGAAATATGACAGTTGTTGTCCATTCGTTTGATGTGTTTGAGCTTTTGGTTTTGCCGTTTGGAATTTTCCTCGTATATTAGTATTTTTATGATTTAACTTTTTTTGTATCACAAAGAACACATCGCATTACATAAAGAGCTTTTTTTGTCAGTTGCGCTCTTTTATTGGTCCAAACTGCAACAAAAATACCTGTCCTCTTAGCTAAATATATATCTATCAAAGAAGTTAAAATTATCAGAAAGTTCAGCAGAAAAAAAAATAATGTGAGTGATTGGTCGATTATAAAAGACCCTAAAGCGAATAATTTGAAACAATTCTATTAGAAAAACTAACGACCGAATTTATAACATAAAATTTACGAAAAAAAAATATTACAGACATGAACAAACGACAAACACTGATAACTTGTGAAAGGATCATGAAGAATGTGGCGGGTTTAAACATGTTTGTGATCGTTCAACCTAACCTATTACAATGGTGTAACAGTACAACATAAGAAAAACTAGAAACACCAGTTAAAAAAGATTTAACTCTTCAGATTAATACAAATATTAATGCATCTGACAAAAACAAAGAGTTGACGTGGACGGGTACTGAAACATTCACACAAACAAAAAACACAAATTACACATCTGAGAGTACTCGCAGTTACAGACAACTGGTTCTAAACCGATAACAACATAACATAAATCAGAAATAAGACTAAAATACAATCAGTACACGTCAAACATCCAATAGAGTTAGTTTCAAAACGGCATTAACAGTCGGAGAAAAACATTAAAGCTCGTATTATAGGTGTAAGAAGATGAGTATAAGTGCCAATGAGACAACTCTACATCCAAGTCACAATTTATAAAACTAATTCATTATAGGTCAAAGAACGGTCTTCAACACGGAGTTTTGGCTTACACCGTACAGCAAGCTATGAAGGGCCCCAAAAATGACAAGTGTAAAAGCATTCAAACGAGAAAACCAATGGTTTACTTTTATAAATTGTGTTATATATGGAGAGTTGTGTCATTTGCACTCATGTCACATCATTTCATATCTATTTAACCCATAGAGTTTGTGTTACTCGTTTTTGTTTATTTAGACTTTTACAATTGATTATGTCTTAGTTTGTTTGCAATGATGGAAGTCCCTGTCCGACGTCATGAGCCTGTAATTCAGTGCTTGGTTGTTGTTCGTTGTTGTATATCATATTTATTTTTCGCTTATTGTTTTCTATTTACATCAATCAAGCCGATAGTTTTTTCGTAAGATTTGTTTCACATTTGTCGATTTTGTAGCTTGCGATCCGCTATGAGGTTTACTTGTATGCATAGTTGACGACCGAACGATGACCTGTAGTTGGTATTTGATAGTTGTCTCATTGGCAATCATACCACATCTTCTTAAATGTACATACTCTTACATACTTTTTCCTTTCTATAAATTGCACCACTCCAATATTTACTTACTTTATCATTTGATAACATATATAACGGTTGTGAATGAATACTGCTTTTATTGTGTAAACACCATCGATGCTTTTGAGTTGGTTTTATGATATCATTAAACATTCTTAACAATTCGGATAAACGTGCATAATATGTTGTTATGTAACAAGTTAAACCGTATGTTCCCATGGTTATATTTCTTATTTGGATTTTCACTTCATTTAATCTTCAACTTGAAGTTATATACCCGGGAGATTACAGAAGTCAGAAGTTTTGACATTGATAAAACAGAAACACAGAAACACAGAAACAAATCAGATAAAGAAATTGTTCATTAACTATTTATGCCCCATTTATGGGCATTATGTTTCCTGGTCTGTGCGTTCGTTTGTTCGTCTGTCCCGCTTCAGGTTAAAGTTTTTGGTAGAGGTAGTTTTTGATGAAGTTGGAGTCCAATAAACTTGAAACTTAGTAAACATGTTCCGTATGATATGAACTTTCTAATTTTAATGCCTAATTAGAGATTTTATCCCATTTTCACGGTCCACTGAACATAGAAAATGATAGTGCGGATGGGGCATCCGTGTACTTGGGACACATTCTTGTTTTAAACATACTTACGGACGTGTTTTATGAACAATTGCGTTAAGGTAAAATAATGTAAATATAATGAAAATAATTTAATGGACAAAAGGAAAAGTATAGATAAACAACTTTTAGGCGAGCGCCAAAACAAGGATTCGGAGGTTTTTAATGCACCTACCTAACACACGGCTATATGATATATCATTTGAAAGGTCTTTTATAGTACTATCAGAATTGCCTGGTCGTCAAATTGGTAAATGGTCCAAATTTTCTAAAACGGCAAAAAAGGGGGGGAAAATATAAGTCATAATTTGACGATATTGTTCGAAAAGTGCAGTTTTAAAACAAATTCATCTGCAAAATAAGATGAAATATACCATTTAATAAACTATAGTCTATCTAATTTTTGGTTCTGAAATGAAAAATTTAAAAAAAGTGGTTAAAATGAAAAAATCTCGGATTTTTGTGAAAATCATAATTTTTACAGGTATTGACACAAAACGCTCGGTAATATTTAATTTTGCACCGAAAACACACAAATTCTATTGATTTTATATGAATAACATATATAACTAGTTTTATAAGTTATAATGTCTCGCCTAGCATGTTTTTTTATACCGACAAATATTGATAAAACTATATTAAAACATAACGTAAAACTGCTTTAATGCGCACATTTACTATGTTTATAGGACAGTTAAAAATCTATGTTATTTTGGTCTCCTGTTAGTTCTACAATTATAAATACATAATGATTTAATTGTCTTAAGCTTGCCAACCACGTCAAGGTCGCAGATCAATAGCAAGGGAATTTTTTTTTTTTTTTTTTTTTTTTTTTTTTTTTTTTTCTAAAATTTTTTTTTAAACTACCACTTTCATCGCATACGGAATTTAAGTACACAACCATTTATTTCAACTGGTAGAAATATTACAAAAACACAAAATTGAATAACAGTGAGGCAAATTAAACTTTATGTTGCCCCTTTGCTCAAATGCTCTTTCGCAATTAGTCACTGGTATCGTTTTCATCTTCATCATCGTCATTCATTTGATCTTCGAGGTCGATGTCCTCTTTACAATATATATTTTGGCAGGTATCACTACCCTGACAATGACAAAGCTCTGTGGAAGACATCTGCTGCTCTCGGCAAATACATGACGTGCTACATATATATTTCCCCTTGCAAGAAAATATAAAATCTGGCAGGAAATCGGACGTCATCATGCCTAAAAAGTAGACTGGATCCGGGCCTTGTGAACTCTTTTTCCATCCGTATTCATAAATAGACAAATGATTAGGGTGATCGAGATGTGAGGACATCCACATTTTCGTTTGAAGACATGACCGCAAAACATGTTCTAAACACGTTAAGAGAATTAGTTGACACCGTCAAAAACCACATTTGTTCAGTCGACACAAGAACCTTGAAATAATGAACACAGAGCACACGCACATCTGTATCGGAACACTTGATTATGATTCGTCACCTTATATTTAACTGCTGAAAGCTTTTATCAGAGTGTATAACATGAAAAAAGATTCTTGTGTCTGCTTCTTCGTGCGGACAGAAAAGGTCTGGTAGATCGATTACATGCTCATTAAAGAGTTGTCGCACTATTTCTGGATTGGAAAATGCACCGGCAAGAACTTAACAATTATTTTCCTCCTGGAACATATCAGACAAATTGCTGCTCAGATAATCACCAAGGAAAGTAATCAGAGCTTGATTGATTTTGTTGCCTGATAGAAATTTTGTCCAGTCTGGAACAGTTCGGCCTTCAGCGATTTGATAAACGTCTGGCGTAGTTGTTGTTGCCGATCGTCAATGTCGCTCTGTTGATTTTATGTAATGTTCAGTGTCATAGCGATCGAAGACATCAACAACCTTGTTTGTACCTGCATAATGTAAGATTTGGTCAAGTCTCCAAATGTGGACATCCTTTTAAAATCAAATGACTGAACTAAGTTCATGCCATCTATTATTAGTACGGTAGCACTGTGGTCGAATGGAGGAATGTAATGGACTGATCTTACTAAATTTTCCAATTCATGGGCAAGATCAGACTTATTTGTCTTCCTCATAGTTCCATCGTCATGAAATAATGCAGTGGGAATAGGACAAATTGGACAGGACTAGTCAGTTTCCACAGATACGTCATCTCTACATTTAGTAATAGATAGTGCACGTCTTAACACAAGCTTGGGATTCAAATGACCTTTTACAACTTGCCCAGATGTGCATTTCAGTTGTACTTTGGGGTTCATATCTTCAAAGGTCTTCAGTCCTGATCTTTGGATGGGATGGTAAAAGCTACCTACATTGTCTGTTGATAAAGATGACTCAACAAATATCTTCATTTTAATTCTTCCAGTTTCAACTGATTTTAACAGTAAATCTTCAATGTCGTGACTTGCAAGGAGACCAGTTGAAATGTTAATAAGCTGACAGGGGGGGGGGGGGGGGATTATCAACGTCAAATAGATTTGTAATATTTTCTGTTATATATACAATTAGGTCTTGTACATGTTTTTCATCCCTTTTCATTGCAGCTGGTTTTGCTTCATCGTGACATTGGTTTCAACCTGGACAAGACACGAACGTGCTCTCATTGCGGATGTTATCTGATTAAGCACATGCCTAGTAAGATTCCATCTTATGTAGCCTTCTTCCTTGTTAAACCAACAATGCCTCTAATGTATCAACCTCACTCAAAAACAACCTAAACACATAATCTTGTCTTTTGCTTACAGCATTCATTAAGGTTGTAAAACCTCTATCAGTTGTCATACTGAGAGTCTCTTTTGTAATATTTTGATATATTAAACAGCGTTGCCAATTTATGGACATGCGACCGCGCTTCATTGGAGGTGGCGCACATTTTACAGGACTTGGATGAGTAATTATGATAATATTTAGGAATATACTATTCTACAAAATACAGTCTGCTGCTTAAATATCACATGCCAATATTGTTAGTAATGCTTAAAATGGTCTTTTGGTCACACATATACGAATATTGATTTAGTAATATGTTAAAACACAACTTGTGTTTTGGGGCAACTCAAATGTTACCTGTGCATATTAGATACTCAATTCATATAAATTTTGAGCGTATGGGATAAACACGATACAGATCCGGAATACCGTTTGATAATGCAGATTTTAGAGAAGTCGTCAAACATTTATTATCCATCATTGAGCTTTGATGTGTGTCGCAATCTTTTCAAGGTATATGGAAATTTTAAAAACAAAACATATGAGAGATTTAATAAATCATTGACACTGACAATCTTAAAAAATATGGCATTTATTTTTACATTTTAGGGTTGGTCTGACAGATGCCTCTGAATTAACTAATTTTTCATAAAATCTTCTTTTTTTTTGATTCAATGTCTTTTTAGAATGTAGTCAAAGCTATCTTAGATAAAAATGAATAATATATTTACAACAATGCCGATATATTCAATGTTAAATGTCACCGTATAATCCAAACTATTTCGACATGTCTGTGTTCTCGTGAGATTTGCAAGAAACGTGACCATAGGGAACTTTGACGACCACCCATATCGTACGCTCTAGAAGTTTTTCTTTCAATTGATACCAAAATTAGCTGTGTGTTAGATAGGTGCATTAAAAACCTTAACGAGAGGCTTTTTCTCAAATCGGCGCTCGCCTATTTGTATAGGTATAAAAAGGTCGACACTTCTACGGAATAAATATAGAAATCAATAGAAACTATTTCGATTTCTTGGAGATATCGTTGATGCATAATAGCCCCTTTTAACAGCGTATGATTTGATTTAACACATTTTAATCAGTAATCAGCGATTGGCAACAATAAATGTACACATTAATGTCTTAATTTACATAAAAGTGTTATCATTTATCAGCAAAATATTCAGATTTTGGCAATTAAACAAGAAAAAGACAAGATGTTACAGAGGTTCATATTGTCATACAAAAGCTGTGATAAGGTATCAATTTGATGACAGAAAAATAGACACAATTAAGATTTCATTTCGAATCCATTACTATAAACCATCTTCTTTAAGTGATTCTGAAACAGGAAAGATTGAGATAATGACACTTTTATTCTTTTATCAAAACTAATTGCTCATTTTAGAACAAGATAATTTATAAAATAAATATTCATTACTTCTATATATAAAAAAATAGAAAGATGTGATATAATTGCCAATTGCCAATGAGAGAACTCACCACAAGAGACCAAACATGACACAGAAATTAACAACTATAGGTCACTGTACGGCTATTAATAATCAGCAACGCCCATACCGCATAGTCAGCCATAAAAATGACAAATGTAAAACAACTCAACAGAGAAAACTAACGGCGTAATCTATGTAGAAAAAAATTAACGAAAAACAAATATGTAACATTAACAAACGACATCCACTGAATTACAGGCTCCTGACTTGGGACAGGCACATGAAAGGGTGAAAAGTAGAAAAAAAAGCTTACCTCATCAGATATGGATACTATTAGAAATATATCTTAAAAAACACAGAGTAGACGTAGTTGGGTACTTATATACATCCAAAGAACTGAAAGACACATAACAGATTTAAATTTACTTGCAGCCACTGACAGCTAGTTCTAAACTAGTAACAACTAATAAAAAAATATCCTGCATCTTAGACAAAATTATCAATCAGTTTTGCTCATTTTTAGTAATCTGTATCTTTTTATGAAATCTATCATAGCTATATAGCCACTTCAAAAAACAAATATGAACAGTAAAACTAGATACACCAATAAAATTGGCAGTCGACTCCTAGTTAGAGTTCTTGTTCTTTAATGACCATTTTTACCAATATTTTACATTTTTGCCTTTTATCTTGATAGCTATAATAGATAGATAGACGCTGAAAACAGTCTACAAAACATGATCAACAAGATAAGATATTCTAATATTTATACTACCGATATTTAAGTTGACTCTATGTTGCAGTAATTACCCTTATAATTTTGATAATGTGTGGATTTGGCTAAAGAAGGTAGAAAGAAACTGTACACAGAAAAAATATCAACCATAAAAGATTGGTTTTTTATCAGTTTTATTCTAATCAACATGGTTCAGTATGCGTATAGACCTATGTGAGCGATACAGACTCTTTGGAGTCATAGTTTGTAATCTGTTCGAAAAGAAAGCAAGTGGTGAATCAGATTTTGCATGACGCACAGAAAAAAATCTTCCTGCAATGTGATTCTTCGCCTTCTTTCATTTTGAATTATTTAGTTTTATTATTCCTTCTGATCTTTTAATTAAACAATTCCCAGCTGTTATCCTTATTATTAATTTAAGAGAAATCAATACATCTCCAATGTGGGTCCGAAAGACCACCAGAGTTACATGATGTTAAAAGTAATTTGAAACATAGTGTCTTATTCCAAAAGCGAAGTACAAGAACACTATATTTGTAACATTAGTCTTACTAGAACACACCCGCGAAATCGCGGACATACAGCTTGTGAACTGTTGAAGGATGATTTTTTGTAAAAGATATTACATGTATGTATAAAGAATTTCATAAAAGGTACCAAAAGCCCTCTCCCTTTTTCCAAAGTCCGATATTTGTTTCCTTTCTGCTAAATTCAATTCATTTTCGTGTTTCTGGCCTCAGACCAGAATTATGCTTCTCCTTTGCTACAATGCTTCGTTAAATCAAATTAAAAAAATTTGCACCGTTTCAAACATGTACTAAATGTAACTGCTTATATATAGACCATTATAAGTCTAACAAAATATGCTTCTAGGACAACCCATCAGTGCTTTTTCTTTTAAGAGCCTTATTAACATACCATTGGTAGAATATGAATCATGTATAAATGACTAAGACCGACTAAGGCTAATTTGAGGGGTGGTCGGAGGGGTCCTGATCCAAAAATCCCGGGCTTATAACCATGAAATCCCGAGATGCAGAATTTAAAAGAAATGCATATCCATATCAAATCGAAAAATATATTCCCTGATCCCGTAAGGATCAATCCCCAAATCCCGAGCTTAAAAACACCTGATCCCCACGCCCCGAAAAAGGTCCTGCCTCCCTCTAATCTTTACCTTACTTTTATTGTTGCCAAATCATTATTTTCCCTTTCAACAATATTTTGTTTTGCCCCATTTATGGGCATTATGTTTTCTAGTCTGTGCGTCCGTGCGTTCGGTCGTCCGTCCGTCCGTCTGTCCCGCTTCAGGTTAAAGTTTTTGGTCGAGGTAGTTTTAGATGAAGTTGAGCATGTTTTGCATATTTTAATATATATGCAAGTGGTATGATCCCTTAAATAGTAAACATTTCAAAGAAAACAGTAGACAGAATCAGGGACTTTCTATACTACCATATAGAAAGTCCCCGACAGAATACATGCAGAGAGTCTCTATATATTAAAGTAGTATAATTGTAGTTTACATGTAGATAAACGCTAAAAAAAATTGTCCTCTCTAAGGAGATATAATAGTTGTGGTTCTTGCGATTCAAACACCATTATATGTATGAAACGCGATAAAATAATGTCCTCTCTATGGAGGTAGAATAGTTGTGGTTCTTGCGATCTAAACACCATGATATGGAGAACGCTCTAAATGACTTATTTATTTTTCATTTTTGTTATATATCATACGATTGGTTGTACTTGTGTCACATGTTTTACTTATTTTAATATATATGCAACTGGTATGACCCCTTAAATAGTAAACATTTCAAAAAACAGTAGACAGAATACAGAGAGTATCTATATATTAAAGTAGTATAATCGTGGTTTACATTTAGATAAAAGCCAAAAATAATTGTCCTCTATACGGAGGTATAATAGTTGTGTTTCTTGCAATCTAAACACCATTATATGGAGAACGCTCTGATTGGGTCATTTAGTTTTCATTTGTGTTATCTATCATACGATTGGTTGTATTTGTGCATGTTTCAAACCGGAAATCATATCTATGACTAAAAGTCAGTCTGATGACGGAATCATATCCGGACTCCTTTTTGTCGTTTTTCTCCCAAAATAACTCAATCTGAGTAATCATAAGAATGGATGACAAATGCGACAATGCATGTTACCTATAGTACACAGAGGCATGATAATTGATTTATTGTGGAAGGAAGAGAAGCGACACACAAAATGAGGTCTTCTCGTTTAATAGTATAGATAGCTCTGTACGTCACTAATGGTGTCACTTTCTACATTGACATTATCATATGTGCATTTTCAGAATTATGAATAATAAAGGTAATTTGGTAAACTTTGTTGTACATCTATTTTATCCGCCTAAAAATCATTTACAAACTTAGTAACATAAAGTCTCGTAATTTAATTGTAAGCGAGTCGATAAAACAAAAAAAAAACTCATCAGTTAAATACAATGTAACGTTTTTTGTCATTTTTCTGTCAATACTTTACAAAGGTCGTTTATTTGCTACCGCTATTGACAAGGTGAAAGTCAGTTTGCATTCTCAAATTAGTATCTAGAAAGCTCTCGATATGCAATAGTTTAAATACAAGAACAAAAATTTAACTTAGATTCATGTATATATAAAACTTGTTGAAAATACATTTTCGTTTTCAGTGAATCATTTTATCCTATATAATTGTAATTTTGTGTAATTCATACTGGACTCAGATATCATGTGCTTATAAATGTGTTACATATTGTATCATTTAACTATTGAAAATAAGAAAACAAAATCATGGCGTTCCAAACTTTTATCCTTAATTTATGTAGACAATCGTCTTTTGAGCCATACATGAATGAAATTAGTGTTCCTTTTATAATATGTAGCCACATTAATGTCATTTCGTATTTTTTATGATACAAAACTAGAAGCAAAGCAATTCATTTACACACATTTCCCTTGCCGGGCCTCATACTTATAGCATGCACACTGTTATAATATGTAATTAACAAATTGTTGATTATATACAACACTTTGAGTGGTGAAGTTTATTTGTAAACGCACGTGAAAGTAAAGATGACTTCCAGAGAATATAAGAAAGTTATATGGACAGCCTTGTTAATCTTGTTAGCGTTTATAATTGGCGTTTTGATAGGGTATTTTTCCCGAACAATTGTGTTTCAGCCGGATTCTAGGACAAAATTACTAGACAAACTTAATCGAGACGGGGACAATAGTATAACACAAAAGTTATTTGATACCATAGATACAGGACAGATAGACAGTAATTTAAGGTATGTTGTTTTAGTTTGTCAGAGCTATACAAGTAACACCAATTCTTTGATTTTAAATACAAGGAAACGTTTACGAGACAAACACACATAAAAAAAACAACAAAACAAAACAAAACCAAAAAAACCTAAAAAAATACCCCCCAAAAAAGTAAGAAACCATACTATTTTAACATCGACAACATTAACGGTACCAATATGCATATATAAGTCTGAAATTACACCCAACAGTGTTAAAATTAGATTTTTCTGCTAGCAAATTTGTGTCCGTCCCTCAGCGGGATTCGAACTCACACCTTTGATACACTACAGCACCAATCGCTTAGCCTCATGTCCAGCGCTCTATACCACTCGACCGCATCCGCTATATTAAAATATAACTTTAATAGTCGTATTGTTACCTATTCGCGGAAGGCACATCTAGAGATAGGCATAAGACATGTGTTTTAAGCGTGTGTAGATGTGATATTATTATTTTGTACACAATGTATTCTTTATTATATCACTTCTCGGAACTCTTAAATAAAAGTGCTCTTAATACTTGTATCAAATAGTGTTGAATAAATTTCACACAGACTCCCAAAGATCTGCCAAAAGGACAGCCGTGGTTTAGTGGTTAGCGCATCGAACTACTAAAACAAAGGTTTTTGGTGCGATCCCCGTTCCGGGTAGAAAATTCCAGGGACCGAATGTTCGGCTCTCCTTTGACACCATTTGCAAGTATGGTCTTGAGAAACGCTGATAGTCCGTCAGAAGGGGACGATAAATAGCGGACCAGTCTTAAGAGAGAGCCATATCTCTTGCACGTAAAAGACACCCTTGTAGATTTCGAAAAAGTGCAGACTAATGCCGCTACAAGGCATCATTCGCATCCACAAAATGGAAAGGGATTAATATAAGTTGCAATAACTTGTTTCCCAATCAACTATAAATAAATATATTTTAACTAAAACTTAAGATCTATCATTATCAGCAAACAAAGAAAAAACACTCAGGCGCGCGGATCTGATCATTTTAAAAGGGGGAGGGGTGTCCAAACCCCGGAAAACCATAAAATGTTCAAATAATAAAAGATAAAGAAAACAATAGGGGGTCCCAAATTATAAAAACCTATGACACAGTTCTTGATTTATAACATATGATGAAATAAAGTAGTTTGACTTTGAGCATAACACTGATGTCACAACCTTTATATCTCGATCAGTGGGACAAAGCAATATGTCAAGAAAAGCACCGAACTCTATTAAATCGGTTTAGCAGATGACATAAACAAAGGCACAACTAAAACAATACAAATAATTCTGTAAAAAACTAAACATAAATAATACAGAGCAAACAGATTAGTAGTTAATCTTTTCTTTTGTGTCAAAAATGTGTATTCGGTAAAAAATGTCGGCTAGTTTAAACAATATTTTTTTTTTTTTTTAAATTGCAAAAAATGACAAATATGCAACAAAAACAAATAACTTCAAAACAAGTCAAAACAAGCATCCGGGTGCGGGAATTCTCGCTACATTGAAGACCTGTTGGTGACCTTCTGCTGTTATTTTTTCTATGGTCGGGTTGTAGTCTCTTTGACACATTCCTCATTTCCATTCTCAATTTTATAATATAAATATGTCTATCTATATTAGCCATAACATTATTATCTACAAAGTAGAATGACACCTATAAATATGTCTTTCATTTAGCCACAAGTGTATTTTCTATATAGTAGAATGAAACCACTAGTGTCTGCACGCTGAAGACCAAAACATCTAAAAGCCAAATACATAAAAACTTTCAAAATCACTTAAACTGAGGTGGAAAAAGGAAAATAAAATTGTAAACAACGGATCATCTAGAAATGGTAAGTATAGCAACAAAGTCACATGTTACAAATATTTGCATCTGCAATAATATAGTGTTTATTGATCAACATTCTACCAGGCAAAGGAATTTGCATTTGTGCTATTGTTTCAGAATACTAACAGGAAAACCCCGGTTAGCTGGGACAGAGAACAATAGAGAGAGTGGTGATTTTGTTCATCGACAGTTTCTGCAGTATGGCTTGCAGTCTGAAATTATAGAATATAATGTTACTTTATCATACCCTGACAAAACTGCTGATAATTATGTAAGTGGAAATTAAGTTCCTATACAAATACTTTCTCTTATTATTTCCTTTGATAAATGGTTGAAACATAGTTTTTAATTTGATCATATTCAACTTGCTATTTTCGTCGAAAACTAGACAATTAATATAACGCTTACTCAATGTAGTATTTCTTTTTTTTTTAAGTCATATCTTTTAGCTCCCCCAGAAATATTTGGTTTACAAGAATATTTAATACGTGGAGATAACAATACGCACAAATACATTTCAAAAACTTTTCGGCACAAGACACAAAAAAATAAAACTGAAGTAAAGGTAGTAGCCAATTACGTTATATATAAAACATCAAAGTGAATGATAGACATCAAAGAAACTTCGTGTAAATTAAGGTTTTTTTTAACTTTTTTATGTTAGGTTTCTGTGATCGAGGAAGACGGGACAGAAACATTTAGAACAGTTGCTATTGTTGAAGGAGATGAAGTTCAACCATTTAATGCATTTTCACCATCTGGAAATGTTATGGTAGGCACAAAACATGGGTTATTAAATTTGACTGCAAACAATTTAACTTCATTATAGTCACCAGTCTAAGTAAGAGAATAATATAAAAGATGACTAAAGAAAACTTTTGCTCAAACTGTGATACAAGTCAGGCACCGTAAACTCTGGTTAAATCAATCACTCATATGCGAAATGGCATAGTCTGGTCAACAATATAGCAGATAATAATGCAATGTGCTGTATGTGACGAATTTTTTTCGGAAAGGTTTTCCTAAACTGCTCAGTATATATACTGGTGAGAATTTAGTCGTAATAAACATGGAAGATTGAAACGATAGTATAATTATAGAACTCTGTAATAAATATTCCAATGAAAAAAGGAAAGCATCCTATGATATCTTTTTATAAAATTTAAATCGAATTGAGATGTAACAGTGGTTAATCCTATTAGTATATTTGAAATTTTATTTCAGGGAGATTTGGTTTTTGTCAATTATGCTCGGGAAACAGATTTTCACAAACTTAAAGATATGAACATCAATGTTTCCGGTACTATTGTAATAGCAAAGTATGGAAAGGGTTTCCGAGGTAACAAGGTAAATACATACAAAAAGGTGTGGTTAATCTATGATTTCTGCATGTGATCCATAGGATTAGAATTTCTTAAAAATGAAATCACAATAGAGTAATTACTACAGGTTTGACAAAGTCAATACCCCAAATTGAACTAATTTGACTGCACACCTTGAAAATTCAGTTTGCCTTACTAACAGAGGCGACTATTTAATGTAGTGTGAATCTATCTATTTCTTGTGATTCTAGATCTCTAAAGTGAATATAAAATCAATTATGTAAAATTTTGCCCAAAAGGTACATTACCGTAGTTGTAGATCGTATGAATTTGATAGAGGTATTTTCTCAAAGTGTTCTAATTTAACATTTGAGATCTTGTTTGTTTAGTTTTAGCATTGAATAGCTACGTACTTTTTCTGGACTGATTTTAAATGTAGTTGCGAACTTCAATAATTACCCGGAAGGGGTACCAGATTGCCCTTACTCCAGTTAGAATTCATGATATTCAGGATTGTTTTGCCCTTGTTTGAAAGACGTTTATCGATTGCTGTAAATCAAAATCCTTATGGTTATCAAACAACAAACCTTCTTTAGTGTTAATTATATGCAATATCTAGCGTGATTGCAAGGAGATTTAAAGTTAACGTCAAACAGCAAACAATCAATCAAAAAAGGGAATCCGTTTCAAGGTTAACATACGGTCTTTAACAAAGCCATGTTTTCCTACAGGTTAATAATGCATATGAAGCAGGAGCAGTGGGTATAATACTTTACTCAGATCCTGGTGATTATGCCCCTTCTGGTACAAATGCAACATATCCAGATACTGTGTTCCTACCTAAAGACGGAGCACAGAGAGGAAACATTGTTCTTAATAAAGGGGACCAGAGTACACCAGGATATCCAGCTAATGGTGAGTAGGTTGATGTGGATTTTATTCGTAAAAAGAAACAAAATTTACAAAAGCGAACGTTTTAATTTTATTCATGGAGCAAACAGATTTGATCCATTCAACACATTAAGTTGATCGGTGACGTTTCAATAATATTTCTACAAATTATGTTATTCCTTAGAAGAATTTATATGTAAACAATAGAACCAATACATAATTAAAATGTTACTACATAATAATGAAATCAATTGATACATAATTCTTATGAAGTTCTAAGTTGTCATTGCGTTTTCACAATCAACTTATCAATTTCAGCTTAGATCTAGCTGAGACGTTAACAGCAGCACCGCCTTACATTAATATTACATGTCTACCGTCAACTAATCAATTTCTGCTTAGATCTGAAATATTGACAACAATGTCTTCTTACATCAACTTTAAATGTCTAACATGAAAGTTGTGAATATTGAGACCTATCAGATCAGAAATAAAATGTCAATCTCAAATTATAAATAAGTTTACATTCTTGTCGTTATTGACTCAGGATATATTGATCAAATCTCTAAAAAAAAAAATGAAAAATCTTTATAAAACTAATTTCAAATTTAATTAAGTCATGTAAGTTGAGTTTGTCATTTGTAATTAATATTTTCATTTTACAGAATATTCTTACAGATTAAGAGATCATGAACTAAATGCTCGTCTACCAAAGATCCCGTGTTTACCCATCAGTTATAGTAATGCGTATAACCTGCTGAGGTATAAGTGTTTACTATTTAATGGCGTTAATGACAAAAGTATGTGCTATATGTAATCTTTGCCAAAATATTAGGTGTAAATGACTTAACTGCTTTGTCGTCTTTTATCACATTTAGCTTTGGGAACGTTGATATTATTCTCTGTTATCATTGATTGTTTTAAGCGTCAGTCATACACATGTCTTTATACTATTTTTTCTTTTTTTATTGTTGTTCATTTTGTATTTGATGTTCCTTACGAAAATAATAAGCTAAACGCTATTCGATTGTCTATTTAAAATAATAAAACGTTTAATTTTTTGTATCGCTAATGAAATCTTCAATCACAAAAGTTTCTTGTATATGACATACCGGTACTTAAGTATACTGCCATTAATAACTAGATCATATCGTCAAAATATGACAGAAAATCGCATGTTCTACTTGGAGGACTCTAAGGACGTGAACAATAATTTCCAATAAGTTGTATTAAGGTTCATGTGGACCCTATGGCTAAAATGGCCGTATTTTCACCTCAAAATTTACTCTGAGTATAAACAAACCTGTGCATCTGGAAAAGTTTTAAGGCATAGCATGCCCTAGATAAATAGAATTCAAATGCATTGTATGATTTAGAAAATTCATAACTTAACTTGATTTTGCCGTGCACTTTTTTCGTCCCTGCAGAAGATGATAACATTAAAAAACAGTTGAGTTTCCTTTGATATGGTCCACTCAGGTCCAAATTTAAATCAACAATTATTGTCAGGGATCTATTGTCCATCTATTATCCATATCAATCAATACTGCTTAAGTTATTACCTGTGTTTCCCAAACTTCGTTTATTTTGGCACCTTTTGGAGGAATGAAAAAAAGTGCACTGCAAAATCCTGGTAAGTTTTTATTTTTCTAAAACATAAAACATATTTGAGAAATTTCTTTATCTAGGGCATGATATGCCTGAAATGTTTTACAGATGCGCAGGTTTGTCTGTACTCAGAGTAAATTTTGAGGTGAAAATACGGCCATTTTAGTCAAAGGGTCCACATAAACCTTATTTTCCACACATTTTAACAGTAGTTTTGTACTTGTTTGGCTTTATAACTTTTTGATTTGAGCGTCTTATGTAGACGAAACGCGCATCTGTTTTCACTCTTTGGTAGGGTTGTTGCTTTTCTGACACATTCCCAATTTCCATTATCATCTTATTTGAATATCAACGTTAGGTATGCCTAACGCGTCAATACGCGCAAATTTTGTCTAATGATACCTTCTAAGAAATCAGTTTGAAAATATTCAAAAAAGGAAATGAAGCGGATTAAATGCAATATAAATTAGGTATTTTCATCCTGATACTGGCTGTTATATAATGTAAGAGTAAGTAAAACATTAAAACAATATACCCTTTCATCATGTAATAATTTTAATGCTATGTTATAGTCTGATGACTGGCGATCAAGTACCAGACGAATGGAAAGGTGGCCTTGGTATCAAATACAGAATTGGTCCAGGTTTAACTAATAAAAGGTAAGCTATCAAAATTAAATAACATATTTCCCTGTATACTGATTATACTGCTTATAATATTGACACATTTAAAGTCATTAGAAACCTCAAATTAAAAAAAATAATGCATATATGGATAATATGGATAATTTTCATTATAAAACTTATGTACATATTCTTTTTTCTGAAGAAAATTCTTTAATTTATTCATATTTAGAAGAAGTTTACTTTATTTTAATTACTTCCTTCCAGGAAGCAATTCCCCCGACATATTTTCCGTATGCAAAGTGACCTCAGATTGACCCATCTCGTAAATATCCGGTGATCGCAATACGCATGGATGTCCTTAAAATACACTATTATCTGAATTTACAGGTTAAACACGTGCTCAATTTCCATGCTTTTTTGTTGATTTTTTGTCGATTGTTGACAAACAGGTGACAATCGTTTAACTTCGGCTTCAAAACACGAACTTTAATTACCTGCCATATTTTCACAATAACACTGACCGATTGAAAAAAATGACGATTATACGAAATTTACACGAAAAAAAATATATATTCGTGCACAGAAGACTAAGTTTATGATGTTTGTATGCATTGGTTCAAGAATTGGAAAAACATTATTTTTCACCGGTCACTCGTTTGATATGACTTTAAATATCTCATGAATCCATTTAAAAAATACAACTGATAAAACAAAACTGGTTGAATCTCGATAAAACAAAAAGGGGATATTATTTGCGTTCATCAGACAACAATTGTCTTTCATACCACCAACACATTTCATATAAAAAGAAAATTAATATAACAAAAGGACCATTATTTCTTGTTTTTAGAACAATATGTGTTTGCAAAATTAGTTGTTTTATGTATATGCATAAAGTATATTTATTTTGAATTTTTGAGTCCTGCAGAGGGTATCAGGGCGATTAATATTGTACTAAATGAGTTTACCCTCTTAGTTTTCGATGCTTTATTCGTGAATGGTACTCATTTTAAAGGGACAGTCAAAATCCTGTTTAAATTTTGTAATATATTAATCACTTTTTAGAATTTGTATTTTTATTGTTCAAGGAAAATAAATCTTAGAGTTAGTAACAAACTTGAAAACAGACGCATCTTTAACGTTATTGGGAAAATTAAAGGTGAACTAGAACCGGGTAAGTCAATTGTATGCATCTTTATATTATCTACGTATCTTCATGTAATCTAAAAATTTCATTAATTAAAAGCAATATGCAATATGTCAATCAGAATGAATATTAACAGCCGGGACTAATCAAATTTGAAAGCTGAAATTTCAAATCAAAAGCATGCAGGAATTCTCCCCCGGGAAGGCCTGAAACAGATTCAAATACCTATCAAGGTACGTGATGAAAGCCCATTTTTCGAGACATATCTGTTTCAACAATAATAATACAAACCGAGGGTCTAATCTATAGTATAGTCTAAAGAATTACGAAAATAAATCAAACAGAATATCGGTATTCTTTCCATTTATATTCGAATGCATATATAAAGTAAAACAACAATAATACCGAACCCAAAAGGACAATCCAAAAGTCCTCCATCAAATACATCAAACGGACACATTCCCTACCCAGTACAGGTACCTCCCAGTGAAAAAAAAATGGTAGATAAAACCTGACTCAATAGCTAGCAAATCCTCTCACTTGTACGACAGTCGCATATAATTCAACTATTCCGACAACAACGTGTTAGCAAATATACAAACATAATAGACAAACATTTCAAAAAATTGGGACACAACAGTCAACACTGTGTTGATCAATTTAATGTTCAAATTTAAATTGAAACAGTATTTCATCAGATGTCATAATTAAATAAAGGAAAGCGGATTCCCTCGGCATCATTTGAATGAGTATATGGAAACAGTAAATGCAATTCAAGAGGTGGGAAGAAGAAACGATTTTGAAAAATTTATTTAAACAAATTGTCAAAACATGTATGGGATCAAAATGTGTTGTGCCTGACTTGTGTTTCCTTTATACCAAACTTAGTTCAGCTCGTCTTAAAACAATTAAAAAGTCAAATCGAATACAAAGTTACAGAGCTTGTGAAAAATATTATGGTTGAAACCCTTAGTGTTTCTAAAGATGAAATACTTTATATAAACAGTATACAATGATATGTTACACTATACATATTTTTTACCTAACGTGGAAAAATAGAACACTCAGCAAAACAACAGTCTCGTATCAGAGAGTTGTTTATTTTTTATTTGCCTCATTTCTTCAACTAAGATAGTACTATAGTCGTTGTGCTTTACCTACAGATAGATATGTGATGGTCGGTAACCACAGAGATGCCTGGGTTTACGGTTCAATAGATCCTATATCGGGTACCATAGTTATGGTGGAAACAGCCAGAGTTTTTGGACAGTTATTGAAAGACGGTAATTTCTTATAATAATTTATTCAAAATGTTAATATACATTGCAATCTCATATTTTTAATTTTAAGATGTGACATTTTAACTTCTCACAATTAGTATATAGCTAGCACCATACATTTGCTTCAAATGATATCGGACAATTTACGAAAGTATTAGCGTATGATGTCTACAGAATTTTACTGAATCCACTTATGTATTTGTTCCGGCGCGTTAGAAACAATTGGTGTCGTCTCTTCTCTCGATTTACAACACAATACAACACGAAAAGGCTTATGAATCAATGAAGATTACTTCATTTCTGCAAAGGATTCCGCTTATGACGAATAAGCATAGTATTGAGTAATTTTCAAAATGGTTATATAATGAAAAATCATAATATACAGGAAGTTGTTCACAAAATAAAATCTTTAGGAAATGTATACAGTACTTTTAATTGATTTCCTTTGTTTATTCGCAATTGGTTCCGCAGTTGCTGGGTACATGTGCTATAATTGCTTATTTACGATCATATTATGTAAAGGGTCTGCAATATCAATTGGTAATGTATTTATTCATAGGATGGAGACCCCGACGATCGGTGTTGTTTTGTAGTTGGGATGCCGAAGAATTTGGATTAGTAGGATCTTTTGAATGGGTTGAGGTACTTATAATCTTTTAATACCTTCATATTATATTCCCAACTCCGCATGTTCTGCACTTGATAATTTGATGCACTAAAAAAAGTATTAAATTCAAAAAATGAAAAGGAGAAATAAAGGCAACAGTAGTATACCGCAATTCGAAATTCATAAATCGATTGAGAAAAAACAAAACAAATCCGGGTTACAAACTAAAACTGAGGGAAACGCATTAAATATAAGAGGAGAACTACGACACAACAGAAACACAACATTAAAATGTAACACACACAGAAACGAACTATATTCTCAATTCTCAATTTTATATAATATAATAATGGCCATTTTTCTGACTTGGTACAGGACATTTTAAGAGAAAAATGGTGGGTTGAACCAGGTTTTGTGCCATGCCAAACATCCCGCTTTAATAGCACTGTTAAATATAACATTAATATGACAACATTACATGACAGGACTACTGAAAAATATACCAATGGAGAAATCAAAAGTAAAAGTCAATGACATATTTTCATTTGGTCTCTTGTGGAGAGTTGTCTCATTGGCAATTATCCCACATCTTCTTTTTTATATTTATAATAACATGAAAAAAAGACAACATGACGAAAAAACAAACAACAGTTCAAACTATATAAAGAACAAATAAAGATTAACAACACTATATCAACCTTTGTAGCACTCATGATCTCTGGAGGTCTTCTGTCCCAGTAGTAGCAGTGTACTGTTCTTATACATGTATGCTAATATAAGTTTGTAACATTGCTTGTCTGGAAAAGACCAGAGGACGAACATACAAACACCAGTAGGTCACCATACGGTGCAGTTTATTTCCAACAAATTATTTAAAAGTTATGTTTTGATAAGAAATTTTTTGCAGATTATGGTTATGAAGGTTGTTGTTTTAGTGATGAAAACTATAATTGAATTCAGTTAGACATTTTAAACTCGGTTTTCTAATTTTGCCTCATATTGTGATTTAAAATTATATGCTTCGTCACATTTACGATAATAAGTAATTCAAGACTGAACATTAATACAGCCATTACTTGAAACAATAAATTCAGAAGCTCTTATTCGAAAAAATTTATTGATAGTGTACATAATTAGAAAATTTAACACTTTTACAGTTACATAACCAGGTTTAATCCAACATTTTATATCTAAGAAAAAGCCTGTACCAAGTCAGGATATTTAATTGGTGGTCTGACACCTGTAAACGTAGATAACACGGTATCAGGTATATATCGTACTGTCCTTCATCCATAACTTGTATCCGGAATATTACATTTATTATCCATCTATTCGATGTATTCGAGCTTTGGAATTTGTAATTTACCTACGTACTTTGCGTTTAGAATAACACCCGATTTCAGTATTTTTGTTTTTGTACTTTTTACATGTTCCTCGCATTTATTGAATTTTCGTAGCTTTTAAACAGCTGTAGAATATTCATTTTAAAGAGTACAAAAAATGTATACTGTCGCCGAATCTTCTTTGCTTGTATTTCCTCTATTTTGTGACACATTAAAACATATAAATGATTGAATGAGCGATTAAATTGCAACATGATAATACATTTAGAATAAGAACCGTTTTACAGGATAACAGCAAGTGGTTGTCATCTCAAGCTGTAGCCTATATAAATGTAGATAGCGCGGTATCAGGTAATATTATATACTCTATATCGTAGCCTATATTAATGTAGATAGCGCGGTATCAGGTAATATTATATTCTCTATATCGTACTGACGTTCATTAAAATCTTGTGATGGCCTGTTTTACATATTCATATCTTACAATTGTCTTGTATTCTACAGAATCCAAATCTAGAGCATATTATTATCCTATTTATTTTAATAGTAACAGTTGTGATCAAACACTTGCCATTTTAAATCACTCACGGTTTCTGTTGAGATTCGTGTTGCTCAGTAATTATTTCCATCAAGTATTTTGCAGATGACCTTTTCGCCGTTTGTCTTTTTCCAGTGGTATTGTTGTTTTTCGTCGACTTCTGATTTTTTATTGCCTTTTGGGTAGCTTCTGTTTGACTTTTTTTGTTTCATTATCTAAATTATATGGTATTAGTTCTAAATGTGTGTATTGTTTCTGTATATGAGATTAAGGCTGTTGATGTAATTTATCTGTCAGAAATAATCTATAATGTGTTGATACGCAAAACAAAATACGTTTCGTTCCATACTACCTAAGACCTCACTGTGTATGGAATTTTGCTAATCATATAAGGACCGCATATGAACTCTGTGCCGGATGTTTCAGATCGTCAACCATGGTATTGACGCAAGTTGTCTTTCAGCCATTTTAAAGTTGCGTAAAGTATGATATTGCATTACAACATATATAATATTAAAATATTAAACACTATATATCAATATATCAAAAATTTGCGTACTGAAAAACTCGAAAGTAATTCTAATGTCAAATTTTCAACGTATAGGGAATGACACAATTCATCTGAAAACAGTTCCACTGCTTCAAAAGGTGTTTGAGGATGCAGCAAATAAGGTAAGTTTTAAAATCATTTTTATCTAACCTAAAAGTGCTTCAAAGGGATTTAAAATAAGGATATCTGATATCTTATGGCAGATGTACAAAAGTTATTCTTTTTCACATTTTCACATGTATTTAAAACTATCAAATGTGTGAGCAGCCAGCAAAAATACGTTGAGACTAATCTTATTGCAAGTTTTGATGAATGTTTATTGTTTCTTGTGATATTTTTTTCAAAATGAATCTTCCTTTATGTATGTACATGGACAGCAATAATACACAAAATGTTACAAAAACTAACCCATTTAGCTTGATATCCTATAGTTGAAACCATGATACAAGCGACAATGATTACAGATATGTTGAATAGAGTCAAAATATTTCATACAGAACGGAAGTTTATTGGTAGCATTATTTATCCGCAGGTACCCGACCCTTATGGAAAATACAATAATGCATATGAAGCTTGGAGAAATCACCCTAGGTTCAGGTTTGTACATTCACATATTTTTACGTTTTATATCATGTGTTATTACTATCTGATGTATCCCAATACTAATAAATATTAAATATCAATTTTAACAAACCCAAAAATTTAAAAAAAAAAAAAAAAAAAAAAAAGAAGAAACATGTTTGGTCATACACAAATTTCAGGACAGAGGAAAAGTTATTACACCTGTAACAGCACAAATAACTATCGATACTACTTAGTAACTCGCTCATTTTTCGTAAGGTTCGATAAAGAACTTAGATATTGCTGTCTATCGGCTCTTCATTCATTAGCGAGATATAAATATATCAAACTCAAATTAATAGAAAGAAGAACCAACAAAACAAAAAAATAAAAATGACGAAAGAAAAAAACAATACCGCTTAAAATATTATCATATATCAAGTTGAAGATTACGCAACTGAAAAAAACCTCTATAATGAACGATGGTGAAGTCTAACGGGTAACCATTTCCTGATTGCTAACTTGGAGTGACTTCTTTCTTTGACGGTCTTTGATACGTTGTTAATAACATTATGTGTTGCCATTTTGACACAGGCATTTGTGCATAAATTATGACAAGATTCAGTGAGATTGAGTATGTTTTCAATTGTGATAAACGTAAATCAAGTAGAAATAACTTATTATGTTAAAGGCTTAATAAAAATAAATAGACATACATTAATTTGGTCCATTTGTCATTGCCACAATCTGGTCTCCTATCTTTCAATGCTTACAAAATCATTAATAGCAACTAAAAACAACGTTTATTAGTCATGCGCAACACGTCGACTTTACCTTGTTTACGTGGTCTGCTTTCAATCTGGAGTACCAATCCTTCTCCTTGTTATCATATACCTTATGTGAGCTATGTGTAGTGCGAGTAATGTATTGTAAATTGCTGTTTGTCTTTCAGAAATTTTTTCGGTTACTATTATCTATTGTGTTGTTTGCGCCTCTCCAACTTTTGTATTGTATACCCCTCTCTACCGCATTCCATTTTATTTTTTATTTTTATTTTTAGGATAAAAATACAAAAATTTCAAAACCATTAACTATCTCAAAACAAAATTACGGAAGTGTATATGTTTTTCTTAATTTTGACTTAAGAGTTTTGTTGTTTGCTGATTTTTTTCATTTTTTTGTTATTTAAAGAGTGTACAAAATGGGTGGTGGAAGTGATCACGTTCCTTTATTGGCAGGACTTGGGATACCATCTATGTACCCAAAGTATTCGTACTTGGTATGTATCTTATACTTTCTCTTATCAATTTTATTATTTACCCAGTCATAACATATCATCGTGTAATGTGTTTTCGTACTAATAACAATTTTCACTGCTTACGGTTTTTACTGTTGAGTTTTTATTTAGGTGTTTACTCAAATTTAAAAAGCATGTCCTGTAGATTGATTTTAGGTATCTAGCTTTTTTGTCAATGATTTCTACGATTTTTTACTGTTTCCGATTACTTTGCGATTTTTGTATGTCAAAAAAACGGCGTCATATGTTTTCGTATGAAATAAAAATTGGATCAGTACACGGACAGGAAATGACTACAAAATCCGGAAATACATTTTTTTCTAAAGTCGTGGTTCGGGTGATCGCTTATATCTTAAAAAAAGTTATTAAATACTTTTCAGTACAAAAAATTACTAGTAAAAAGTGTAAGGTTGGTGTTTCGTGTGATGAAATTTTTAGATTTTGATTAATTTCAGATTGGCACCTGGTTTGTACAAAATACATTATTTTTTCTAAAATAAAATGCAGTTTTCAAAATTTATGATTAAATATAAAAAGTTAAGACTGTTTTCATCTTCATGTATCAAGGATGTATAAAAAAAAATTGTCAATGAAATATTGAATAGTTAGATTTTGAACAACCATTTTATATAAGAACCCTGCTAATTTTAACTCGATGGTTTGTAATTAAAACGGCCAAAAAAACACATGACAGTCATACGTCTTGAAGATCCGGTGTCTGACTTGCAAAAAACATATCTGGACTTTATTTTAACCCTTCAGAATTTTTTTCCACAACTATTCTAGTGATGCGTATTTTTGACATTAAATAAAAATGGCTAAATAGGTCAGTTTTATTTAATTTGTTCTAACGTCTTTAAAAAGCGACGTTGAATATGTTTTAAATATATCAAGTTGTAGTGGTGTTGTTGTTCTAAATATAGAAACAGAAAAACATGCCACAATGTACGCGTATGCAGTCGAAACCGACGAAATGTGGTTGATACGAAAACATATGACATACGAAAACATATGACACGACGATACAGAATAACAAAAATACCGTATTCAAGGTAAACCTAAAAAAAAGGAAGTCCATAACAACTGACAAAATCAAACGTTATGAACCAACGGAATTAGTATTCATTATGATATTTTCTATTCTTGTATTTTATTCTCTTGATTATTCAAGCTTTTTCCTTCATGGTCAAACTTCCATTTTGTTGGCTTAAAGATGACATTTTTATCGTATCGTCAAATTATTGTTTCAACATGCCAATTTCTTTCCTCGACCTAAAAACGGTTTCATATTTGCCATAATCAATAAAATGGTGCCAAAGGTGGAACAAAAACTTCCTTGAATCCCAAAACACTCAAATTTTCCATGGGATTTAGTATGGGTTCGATAATATTTTTAATCGACGGTGTACTATTTTGTGACAATTGTTCATCCGTTTTCTCCTATCTTTTTAACATAGCGTTTCTGATTTATATTGATCCCGACTTTTTTAACGCGTCGGATGAAATATGAAATAACCAATTATCATTTTAAGGGCAAAGAAAATTAAATTTTCCTCTTTTTTATCCTTTTTTTTTACTTATCCTGTGTGTTCTAAACCATCCTGCATACATGTAATATGTTTCAGAAAGAAATATGGAATTCTACATCAACACCACTTTATCATTCTCGTTATGAGAATTATCATGCATTCAAAATGATCGATCCAGAACTTAAGTTTGCAAAAACCATGACATCCATTATATCTGAAAGTATTAGAAACTTAGCAGATTCCCGAATCATTCCCTTCGACATTGATAGATATACGGAGTATATTTCCAACGGTGTGGAAGAGTTGTTGAACCATTATGGACAAGTAGTTGGACCAAAGATGGAAGGTTAGTATGGTTAGTATGGTAATTTTATCTAACGAAGAAGGTTTGTTTTGTGAAGTCCTGTTAGTTTTGTCATATTCAGTTCCTATTGTAAGACCGTGCCTGTTTTAAAATCAAATTGTGATATAAAACCATACACTTTACTGACTCAGTGTATTAGTCCTACATAAATGTTTTATTGTCGCAGCTTCACGTCGCCATTGAAACTGCAGTTGCGACCGTCGTAACACCGATTGACGGTGCCAAATGTCGAAACAAAGAACTGGTATTCCTTTAGTTCGCGAACCATTGACATGTGTCGTATCCAAAATTTAAAAACAAACGTCTTTCATGTTTCGTTTTTATTTATTAAGAATATAGTAAAAACAGGTAAAATATACAGAAGGGATATTCTAACGTATAAGTCAAAAACAAACTGACAATGACATTACTCTATGTCGCAATTTTGTCATGGTACTGTCTCATATCAGGCATACTGCCCTTTTTAGTTTCAGATTGATCACTTAAACATATTTCATAAGGATCCACTTGATTAGGGACTTTCCATTTTGAATAACCCTTGGTTTTTTTTTGTGATTTTACTTTTTACTTTTTGTTGAATGTTTAAAAGTGTATAACTAAGATAGATTGACAGATTCAATTGGATAAGCTAGGAGCTGTTACAAAAATTCAAAGTGGCAAAATTTGGCTCTGTTTATGTTTTCTGCTAGTGTATAATGGTCATGGAGGATTACTACATCTGCAGTACAAATGCTATAGAGTATTTTAATTTTTTGCAGAGTGGATACATAGATCTGTTAACGCCTTTCATGAATCAACTGCTCGTTTGAAGTCGATCATCGCAGCAATACACAATGACAACGATGAGTAAGTTCTCTACTCTATATATTTAAAATAAGAATCATAATCAATTACAGAGAAAAAACATTAAATGTTTTCAAACGGAAACTGTGCGTAGGTGAATGTAAAAGGTCACGAAGCAATACACAATTTTCATAACTTACTTAAATCCAAAGCAAACTCTAACATACAACAATTAACACTATGGCACTACGAATTGAAAACTATATCACAGTCAGAGCTATAATTTGCGAGGCTAAACAATGTAAATGAAAACATAGAAAACAGAATAGATAAAACCAAGAGGGAATCAAACTCTAGAAGTTGGAGAAATTAACTAAAAGTGAACGAATAAAAAAATTAGTCACAAAAGAAAAACTAGATAGAAACTAAAGATTTCGCATCACGAAACAGGGCGCAATTTTGATACTACAGAATGTTCAGTTTGAACTACAGAATGGTCAGTTTGATTCTGTGCAACTGAGGTGAAATATTCAAAGAATTTGAAGTTAAACTGAAAGTATGTTAATGAAGAAATCGTTTATAGCATACGAAGTGTTTCAGTATGCCTTTATTTTAGTTACTCTTCATACTAAAATATGTATGTGCCAATGAAATATGAGTAGCCGATTTGTGTATGACGAAATTTACTTTAATTTATTCATCCTTCTCCTCGTTGGTCTATCTAATCGATTATTTGACCAATATTATTTTTATGCACTTAATAATTCATTTATTTATTTTTAATTTTTAAAAGTCCTTTGTACGCTAGACAAGTTAATGACAAGTTGTTGTGGTTAGAACGTAGCTTTTTGCTTGATGAGGGATTGCCAGGAAACTCTATGTACAAGTAAGTAAAACAAAGAATACGATAGTTGACCGAATAATATCGATAGAAAATCTAAAATGAAATAAATATGAGTGACTCCTACGGATTTTCGATTTAATTCAGCCCTAGGGATTTAAAAAAAGATACATCACCAATATTGATAACATTTACATATTTATTTTAGTGTTCAAGATAACTAAACGTAGATGTTAATTTCAGATAAGACACGATGGTATAAATATTAAATACAAACATAATAGTGGTTTATTGAATACAAATCCGCTATTAATTGTCATATCGTATTACAAGTAGAATAAACACATTTGACATGCATGCTGAGTTGTCATAATTCAAGCATTAAATGACAAACTCGTCAAATAAAGGCAACAGTAGTATACCGATGTTCAAACTAATAAATCCATGGACAAAAAACAAAATCGGGTAACAAACTAAAACTGAGGGAAACGCATTAAATATAAGAGGAGAACAACGACACCACACTACAATGTAACACACACAGAAACGGACCAAGCAACAGACAAAATCCCACGAGAATAACAAATATAACATCATAACCAAATACATGAATTTGGGATAGACAAGTACCGTGACAAAGACACGAAATATGAAAACGAAACCACACAAAACAACCCGTGTTATGTCTGTATTCGACTCGTCGAGTGGCGCTCAAATCAATTACAAATTGAAGAGCAGTGAAAAACCAAAACCTCAAAAGGTTGTACCAAGACAAGTGAAGACAGTCCAAGTCGTGTTTCAAAAAGAATCTAGAATGTAACCAGCATGTGTAAAGATAGTCATTAAATTAATAAAATCTACAGAAAATGGCTTGTTGTTTATGCATAGTTCGAAATTAAAAATTAACTCCATTTATCCCTAATTTAGGCAAAATAACAAAAGACCATTCCTTTTGTTTTAAGATGCAATTTGTGTATACTGAGGAAGCTTCTATCTGTGAGTCTTATCATTCCTCAGATGTTTGAAAAAGAATTTATAGAAAGTATATAAAAAAACAATTCATCTAAATACGGCAAATTACAGAATAAAAAAAAAGACATGAATTGAAAAACAATTTTGTTTGACATGTTATCTCTAATTAAAAAAAACTTATGTCCAAAGCATCAAACATTCTGAAAAGGCGACGGAATAAAGGAACGCTTGGTCTCGCCTTCATGACTTACATTGAAGGAAAATACAAAAAAAAAAAATGAAAGCTCAATATGTCAAATCGTTATGTCTCAATATAAAGCGATGGAAGTAAAAACTTGTTTTGTACTAATTCCTCTTTCAATCTTCTTTTTTCCAGACATTTATTACATTCTCCTGATACAGCAAACTATTATAGTGGTGTGTCATTTCCTGGTTTAGGCGGAATTCCTAAATGTATGGATATTCAAAATACCACCGAGTGTCATGTGGAAATTCATAAACACGTAGCAAAGATAATACAACGTATCTTTGATGCTGCTAAAACTTTAAACAGCTAGACATACAATGTTTCTGTATAATAAATTGTCTGATATTAATTTTGAAATGAGCTATGAAAGGGATATTTTTTATAATCTTGTTCATTATTCACAATCATGCCACTATTTGGTTTTCGATGATATTTACCTTGCATGCAAAACCATATAAAATGTACGTTATGCTATAACCTGCACTGCTCGAAGAGTCTATAAAACTGAAGTTACTTTTAAGTTAGTTTATTTTGTTGAAAATTGTATTGTAACTGTTATACTTGATCAAATAAAATTGTTCCACAAAGTGTATTTGAGGAGTTTTCATATGCACTTTACTTTCAAGATTTACTTTCAAACTTGTAAAACAGAAATTAATTAACTTTACGCGAGTGACATTAAAAAACACTTTTAATTCTTTATTTTAGTACGCCATAAATATATGAAACATAATATAAAACACTTTAAATAAAGGCTTGTGATTGATGACGTAATACTATTATTATTTTATGCAATCAATGGAAAACTTCCGCAGCTTAAACATGAACAAAATATATTTATTAGTTAATCAAAAATGAACAATCTTTGTATCTTAGGCTTTATTAAATTTAACTGAAGCATACACGTATTCTTTTATTTTTATAACTCCAACTTTTTCTATGTTGTCCAAATTGAACTTTGTATAAATTAAGAAATTATGAATTTATATTACAAGATACGCTGGCATGAACGCCAGCATTTTCAGGATATTGTCTTGTTTTCGTCACAAAGATATCCTTCGATTATCGATATATAAACGCAAAACGCAAGGTTCATTTAAAGTGTACATGAACTAATTGGAACTAACTAAATATAGCTCGTATAGTATAAATAAAGTTTGAAAATTGAATACAAAAAAGTTTGTTTAATATAAAGATCTCCTGATCGATCTTTACCCAGTATGATTTGTAAACTCACGGTAAAAACAAAATGTTAATAGTTACAGCAACGTCATTGATGCGAAAGCCCACACAACACATCTGATCTAAAAGTATTAATACCGAGAGTACAGCATATTGTAATACAAGGTTGACAAACATCAGTACCATCAACTAAATCTTACATCACCAATATTCAATTTCAAACAGCTTCTACAAACAAAGCTGTAAATCTGTTCTCTCGATATATATAAGTCATGCCTATAAACACTCATATACATTATTTGTATGGATTTAAGAGATTTGAAAATTAGTCAACTTTTCTTTGTTTTTAACACATGTCAATAATGGTTTTTGTTTTCTACTGTATGTCCCCAGTCATCGGAAGTTGTTATTCGTACAATACTCTCTTTTATTGCAATTATGTAATAGTCCTTTATACTTTTGAAATCTATAAAATTGTTTGAATTTTTTTGTTACATATACATAAACGTATGCTATCGATATTTATACATTATCGTTAGTAAGTAGTTAGGAGAGCAATCGAGTTGAGGTGATCAATGATAATCTGTATATCGCAATTTTACCTATGACGACGTTATTAATTTCATTGCCAACGACACATGTGCTCTTAGTTTCTAGCGATAATTGTTCATATCACTCTACTGTGCTGGAAAAGGAAGTTACCCGTCGGTAAGATTAAAGGATAGCAGTGCATACTAGTAATATGCATGTCACTTCAAATAACCTGCATCTGGGAAAACTAAATCCAACAGTTTAGTAACCCACGAATATATAAACAAATAAGAATATACAAATTAAAACGATTCTCAAAACTCAAAGATTGCATGTCAATGTTCAAAACAAAATAAATTACATTAATCAGTTAAATATTTCCAAAACTTTGCATCAAACATAATCTCTGTCATAAAGAAAGTTCTGCAAAAATTCCTAAAATATTTATCAAATTTATTGAGACCGCCTCGGTGGTGTAATGGTTAGCGTGCTCGCCTCGAGTGCGGTAGGTCGTGGGTTCGACCCTCGGCCGGGTCACACCAAAGACTTGAAAATTGGTATTTGCTGCTTCTCCGCCAAGCACGCGGCATTAAGGAGTTAGAGCAAAGACTGGTCGGCCCGGAGTCAGAATAATGTGTCCGGGTAAGGTGACATGTCTTCCTGCGAACTGTTACCTTGTGAGCTAGCACGTTAAAAATCCGGCTTAGCGTGTCGGTCTAGTACAAAGCGGGGTTAATATTCATTTATCATTATCATGTTCTCGTCCTGAATATGCATCTGACTTGCCACTGGACGTTAAACAACCATCCATCCATCCATCAAATTTATTGATGAATAAAAAACACATATACTGTCTATAGCCGTTTTTACCGCCAAAAGTAGGTTCCTTTATCAGATAAATATGGAAACAAAGAACAACAATTTGATCTGGGCTGTGTTTATCAAGAAGAAGCGTAAGTTTTGTAAAATTTCATGAAGGTTTATTGAGGTCAAAAACTTTAAAATTGGGATACATTCAAATGTAATAATTTCGTGCGTCCGAAGCGCTTTTCTGGATTTACCTTCATCAGGAAAGCTCAAAGCCAAACATTTGAAATCCGAAGATGTATAAGTACCGAAACCATTGAAGAGCTATGTATCAAAAATACCTTAAATAAATAGCCAAATTCATCTAAAGCCAATCTGGCCTGAGGTAGTTGAAACCTTAGTTTCTTAATAATTTCAAAATTTATAAACGGACAATTTTAGTAAACTTTGTTAAATCATGCCAGTACCGAAGTACTGACTACTGAGCTTATTATACCCTCGGGACTCATTTGTCAGTAAACTCTAGTGAAGAGTTGTTTCAACAGCAAACATACCATATCTTAATTTTTATAGTTTAAAAGCAACAGCGGTTTACCGATGTGCAAATCCCATTGATTGACATACCAAGGTAACAAAAAGAAGAGGAGCGAAAGATAATAGAGGGACAATCAAACTCATAAATCGAAAATAAACAGACAACTCCTAAAAAAAGAAAAAAAAACCAATAGTACACAAACACAACATACAAAACTAAAGAAACTAATATGTATGCATTGAATACCATGAGAAATTACACGATGTCAAAGTTTCACAATCGACAAGACGACACAACGTGTGAGATAACAGAGTAGACGACTATACTGGTATCACGTATCAAAGACAGAGTAGACGACTATACGGGTATCAAGTATCAAAGACAGGGTAGACGACTATACTGGTATCAAGTATCAAAGACCACGTACACATGTCGCTAGAAAGTTGAGACACTTACAAATCGCAACAAAACGAAAACAAATTGTTTTCCATATTTTGCTTTGGAAATTGTTTTGGCCATGAAAAGAACTGTACGAAGTTTCTTAAACTCCATGAAGGTTTTGGAGAATGTACTGGTGTTAAAAATTTAAAATTACAAACTGAACAAACGCTAATAAATATATGTCTATTGGCAATCATAACTCATCGTTTTATACATAATTTGTGAATCCACCAATGAGTGTAGAATCGCTATCGTTCGCTTCTGTGACAAAAAGTCGACAATTAGAGAAGCTATGGTTCGAAATCCTCTTCAGTTTTTCGTGCCCGAGGAAAGTGTAAAATATCTAAAAATGATATTGATATGAGTGTTTTTATACTAATTAAGCTTATAACACAATGTTGACTGCTTTATCTATTCTTGACATTTGTACCTGTTATGTCCGTTTGTTTTGTTCACACATACTTGTCAATATAACTGATTTTGATGCGACTGTCATACAATAGATAACTATTAGCATGTCAATAAGTATTATTGTATTGTTGATGTGTATATTTCTCGGTGCTGAATGTTCTTGCCTTTAATTATACTGCAGCCCTGTCATGTAATGTTGTCCTTTTAGTGTTGTATTTTTTCATTGCCATAAAAGCGCGAGGTTAGTCTAGCCACAAAACCATTGTTTTCTTTAAAATGTCCTGTACAAAGTCAGGAAAATGGAAGTTATCTCATAGCACGTGTGTGTTTACATTGCCGTTTTTTTTTTTTTTTTGTAGCACTTTAGTGTTTCTGTTGTTTCGTTGTTTTCCTCTTATAGTAAAGTGTTTCCCTCGGTTTTGGTTTTTAACTTAAGATTTGTTTTCTTTCAATTGATTTATGACTTTCGAACCGCGGTATACTACTGTTGCCTTTATTCATACAATTGAGAGGTTAAGCTAGCTATAAAAACAGGTTTAATCCACCATTTTCTACATAAGAAAATGTCTGTACCAAATTAGGAATGAGTTTTTATCCATTCGTTTGATGATTTTCAGTATTTGATTTTGCCATTTGATTAGGGACTTTCCGTTTTGAATTTTTCTCGGAGTTCTGTATTATTGAGTTCTGTATTATTGTGATTTTACTTTTCACTTACCTTTTCTAGAATTAATATTACAAGGTTTTTTTTATGTATTTGCCATTCCATAATTCTATTCTTGGTATGTTAACATTTAGAGTAAAGATGCAACAGTAGATAAGAGGTCTATGATGTACATTCTTTCATTGTTTTCATACGATAATTTTTCAAATCATTGGAGATAACCCAAAACAAGACAGAATTACATTTTGAAATCCCTATGATTTTCACAACTTATTGACTTTTACTCTTTTCTTTATTATGATTTACTTTTTTTTTCTCTTTTTCTTTAAATAATAAGTCAAATCTTTTAAATTTTTTATGGTGTCATTTCCTATCATGGTATTTCAAACGATTATATATTCACATGTGGGTTGATGACGTGCATTGCAGGAGGCACATAAACTGTCAAAGCACATAACCTCATTTCTTTTTTCAGTCCATGCTGTTTCTTCAGTTTTGCATTTTCATATATATTTACGAGTTTAGACATCTGTAAACTACTGTTGCCTCCCAATTATCTGCAGAGAGCTTGCATATGTACTGTCAAAATTATCCCTTTGGTCCAATCTTCTTCTCAGGGGTATACCTCCTAACGCCTTAACAGGCAACAGTTGGCTGTTCTTATGTACAAATAAATTGATACAAAGCCACATCCGATTGGAATGCAGATGTTAACAAGAATGTGTCCTCAGTACACGAATGCCCCACTCGCACTATCATTTTCCATGTTCAGTGGACCGTGAAATTGGGGTAAAAACTCTAATTTGGCATTAAAATTAGAAAGATCATATCATAGGGGACATGTGTACTAAGTTTGAAGTCGATTGGACTTAAACTTCATCAAAAACTACCTTGACCAAAAACTTTAACCTGAAGCGGGACAGATGGACGGACGAACGAACGGACAGACGGACGGACGGACGGACGCACAGACCAGAAAACATAATGCCCCTCTACTATTGTAGGTGGGGCATGAAAATAATGCTTCATGTATTGAATGTGTCATACACTGTATGTTAAAGAAATGTTGCAACATTTATCAAAGGGATCTTCAGACACGTAAACAGATTTTCCACTGCTTCTTGATGTTAGGTTAACGACAATCAATTGACAAATCAATTTAAAGTAAAGTAAATATTTCTTACAGCATACACAGTTTTGCATCAATCATTGACTATTTGTTTTACCATTAAAGTATATCAAAATTAGCACCATTTATAACAACCCTTAAATGAACGTATGTTTACATTTGAACACATAACACAATATCATAAGACAGGCAGTAATAGGCAAATACGCTCATAGGGCATGCAGCAGTAGTCAGAATAAACACATTTTTGTAATTCCTTTATTATGCTTTTTCTAAAAACCAATAAACAACATATTTGTCACTCATTGGTTGAGACTACATAAAAATTGACCAATCAGACATCACACTGCAAATTGCATACAATAACAAAACTTTTGCCAAGAATTCAGTTTGTTTTATTAGTACTGCTCAGTTGCATGAATTTACTAATGCATAAGGCTCAATATATTGGTCTCATCTTCCTAAGACATACACATTAACAACACAGTGTAACTATATACACTTATCAAGTCAAGGTTGATTTGCATGAGCATGAATATGAAAAGTGAATTTAGTGCAATTTACAAAACTGTATAATAACAAATCAATTAATGCCTTGCTATGATTTTATTTTATTTCTAAATTTAATTTCATTGACTTATTTTTTTGTTTGTTAATTTTATTTAAATAAATATGGGGTAACAAGTAATTTGGAATTAAGATTCCAATCTATCTTTAACAATAGCACAAGTAAGTTTTCCTAATGATTTTTCCATGGATAAGAATCCATATACCTAAGCAATCAATCTGAAAAATATTTAACTTATTCATGACCATAAAACCTGGGAAATATTATCAAAACAAACTGAACACTTTACAAAGCAACAACACAGTAACCATGGATTTAACAAATAAAATAAATAATAATGAACATACATTTATATGGAGATACAGAAAGTTAAATTTGTTCTTACAAGAAACAATAGCAACATGGCATTACAAAGTTTTATTAATCACCTTTGTTAATATACATCGTCTTGATATCCACTTAAAATCTCCAATCCCTTATCGAAAAATCAAATGGGAATATAAATTGATCTGTTATTATAGGCAAAACAATTTAACTTCACTATTTTGGTATTATTATGTGTGATGCACTTGTATAGATTGTTCCAGAGTGAACAACTGATTACCCCATATTGAATGGTTAAAACTGGTTTAAAACAATTGTGTCAAAAAGGACAATTTTCAATTTTCTATAATATTAAATGAGGTAGGTTCTTCATAAACTATTATTTAGATTCTGTTTAAATTTTATATAAGTTGGTTGTGTAAGAATGAAAATTATATATGAATGCAAATTGTAATACAATGAATGTACATTTTGTGTTTTACATGAATGGTAATGTATAATATGAAAGATGATTGAACTAAGATGTTGTCATGGATACTTATTTTTTCAGATCTTGACATTTGAACTAAATGTACACTGAAATGTAAAATTTGACCGGTGCTTTTTCTGACAGTGTCACCACTTTTTCCTTTACTTCCTAAAGAAATGATGATTCAGCACTTTACAAAAAGGTTTAAAAACATTTTTTTTTAAATTTGGTGTTTGAACTAATTTCCTGAGAGGTCACTCTATTTTCTATTGCAAGTTGTAGAAAATATATTCACTGAAAGTATGAAATATGACCAATATTCAAATATCCTATTGCTACAACTATAAATTCTTATTGCACAGAGATGTAAGCATATAAATTAGAGAAATGATGTTTTTACAAAATTTATGAAAAGTATTTATGGTTAAACCATGCTGAGAGTGGCCAAAATGATTGTTAGTCAGGTTATCAAACATAATTATGAAAAGGGACTATAAAAGAACTCAATCAAGTACACAAGGTTCTTGTTGGCTGCAAAATCGTAGAAAACTATATCAATGTAGAATATAGAAATCATTTTACATGTTCCTTCTTTGGTTGGTTGGTTGGTTCATTGGTTTGATTGAACTATATGTGACTTCTACATTAGATAAAAAAGGAAATTAAGATCAGAATTTGATTTCAGTAGATGCAGACCAATTATATACATAGCAACCAACAATAACAGACAATGGTCCCCAAATTGGTGATAACAGCCCATACTAAAGTAATGTAAAGGTTGAAATAAAGTAAAGGTAAGCAAAATATCTTCAAATGAAATCAGACTTATTCCCTAAAACTATCTGTCTGTCTTAGTATGGTGATTTAATTAATAAAGTGTAATTTGCTTATGGCTAGAAAGTTCAATTTTTGGTACAATGTCTGAAATTTGTTTCTAAAACACATAAATATTAGAAGGTGGAGACTTTAACTAAATTATCTATTTAAAGTTCTATTGAAAAAAAATTACAACGTACAAAAATTTGCATGGCATAGCATCACATCAACCCATCTTGAAGTCAAGAACAAAATAAGTACTTTTCAAATTTTATCCACATTCAAAGCAATGCAAAAAATCTTACTAATACAGTTAAGAGAGGAAATTGGTGACTATGCTATCATCTTTGATAAGACACATGTTCTGCATAATGAAAATTTAAAGTGAATATTTTATTATTACACAATTTTACAGATTATCTTATAGTAAAATGAGTAGAAACCTCAGATTTTTGTAACATTTAATTTCTGGTTTTGTTACATCGAAAGAGGTAGAATTATAAGCCACAAGATAGTAGTTCTCAACTCAAGCCTACACAAAAGCGAAAAAAAAATAATGGAGCGAAATTTCACAAAAACAGAAATAAATATATAAACTAAAATCAGAGGTTTCTGATAACAGTGATGACCCTGTGAAAATAATTCAATTTTTTTTTTATAATTATCAACATATATTTGCTTGAAAAAATACCAGCAAAACATTTTCTATACTAAAATTGGCACAGTGTTTAAATTCCCTATATGGTGCATCTTGACAAATACATTTCACCAAGCATTAGAACAATTATGTAAATCTATTTATCTAATGAATCCATTAATTACCCAGTATGTATGACTTTTAAAAACACAAAACAGATGAACACTTATTCTTATTTCTAAAGCTCCTGAAATAAACCACCACCGTCAACATGAACTAGTGTGTACCTATCATAGTAAACTATTAAGGTGGTACGGTACATATACCAAACAATTTGACCAAAATTAATTTGGCTTGTTTAATTTCCATAAAATTTTGACAAAATATTTACTTTGGACCCTCTGACAGAAGTATAATAATTTTAAAAAACTTGAACCAATCACATTCTCAGAAAAAATTCATTGGATATATAGCAGTTTGACAGATACTAATTTTGATCATTGAGAAGCTTAATATTTCCTTAACAATACAACATCATTAAACGTTTAGTTGATTTTAGTTATGTGTGTTATGTACCACCTTAAAGAAGATTCTATGATTAGATCTATTATTCTGATTACTATAAATGCTTTGTTGATTTTTTTGTTTCAATGTCATTATTGTATATTTTCTAAAGCAAAACATGTGTTTCGTAATGAAGACACAAGGACAAATCTGAATTATGTTTCTTCAAAGCTTTCTACAAAACTGTTGAGAACTAAGCTACAGCATAAATCATTACAATATGACCCATGTTGTTAAGTATAACATAAATTGGCAAGCAACATAAACAACATACAATGTCAGAGATCAAATTATTGTAGTATTCAAGGTAAATAAATATATAACAGTTAGAATGGTAATCTTCATGTTAGGGAAAAATCCTTACTGTATGCTCAGTGTTTAAAATCCAACACTTATACTCAAAGCAATGGGTTTGTTCCGTGTTGTGATGAATAGAGATGGCAAAAAATAAATTTAATGAATTTCAATGAGTCAATCAACCATTTTTTTATCATTTCTATCACTTTTCTTTTTCTTTTATTTTCTTTTCTTTTTCTTTTCTTTTCCTTTTTCTCTTATCTTTTTAATAACTGTAACATACATTTTTATTCCTTTTTTGAACATATAATGTCTAAAACTGTTATTTTTTTATTTTTACATTCACTGAAGAAATACAAAAAAAATCCATCCTTTGCCATCTTAATCCATTTAACATGAATCTTAATAAATTGGAGTGATGCTAGTAAAATTTCTATACATTCATGATATATGTCACTCAATTAGAAGGGGGGCTTTGTGTCTATAAATCCTGTCTAAGGTGTATTCTTGGAGTTAATGTATGGGAAAAGAAGGGCTTGTAGTTACTTCATTTTTTACCTTACAATTCCAGTTCTAATATTTTATTTTGTAAAATACTTTATTCCACTGTCTTCTAAAAAAATCACTATCAAAGATAGCCTTAAGTGACATCTGACCCTTTAATATCATTGCATCAGTGTCAGCTTTAATAAAATTGCTTAGATAAAAGGATACATGTTAAATCAACCCATTGAAACAAACTAAAAAACAACAACAAATACAAATCTGTCATGCATTTGATAAACTTAAAAAATATATTTTGCATAATTTTGTATTCCATGTTTTTAATGTTAAAACATTACCATGAGATTAAACCTCATTAAAATGTATAAAAACACATATTCCAAAGCAGACCATTGTATCCTATTCTGGCACATACAAGAATGTATAAATAGATATGATGAAATTGTATTAAGTAAAATGTATGATATATAAATAACACATTTCCACATTTCTATGCTAAGACATCTGACTCAATGTAGGAACTAAAATCTCAATAAACTTTGGCTGGAACTAAAAACAAGGCTAATTTCCCACATGTACAAGTCTTGGATGAGCACTTAGTCTGGTTTATGGTGTATGAATATTCAACAGGACATGAAAAGCACAAGCTCTGGTTCTGTATCACATGATAGAGCTCCTTAATCACATGATAAAGCTTCTTGATCACATGATAATCTTTGTCTGATTTACAATCTAATGATATCACATCTGTCATGTGAACATGTTGAGTTGTAAAAAAGAAGCTGAAACGCTCCTTTACTGACAAATCTTCTATAAAAAGTCAGAAGTCACCCACTAACATAGATTACATTACAGTAAAATCTAGATTTTCTCTTTTCACTGTAAAAATTTTATCATAATTAAAAAAGATATGAGACACCTAGATGATTTATTTTCATATAAAACTATGTATTTTGTCTATCCAGTCCTGTGCTGTTTTTGCATCACTAGCATAGAAATGGTACATCCTTTTACTGGTTTTCAACTGAAACATAAAATAACATCAATTATACTATTTATCTTTCTGATAATGTTCCCTCGAAAGTTCCTTCTGTTTCTATAAAATACATGTACAAATAAAGTATACAGGAGTTCACTTTTGGACAAGGTTTTCTTTATCTTTAGAAATTTCTTACATAACAAACAAACTCTCCCTGTTATGTATGATGAAGCTCATATTTGCAATCATATAATGCTGCAAATTGATTAAACAGAACTAGTTATTTAAAATCTCTAGCTAAAGATGAATAAGTTTGTGTAGAAATATGCTTATTTTTACCATGTGCAAAAAACATCTTGCACCAGTATATTTGTGTACTATTATTTGCCTGTTTGTCTTATTCTTTTTGAGTCATGGCCTTGTCAGTTTATCTTAGATCTACAACTGTTCCTCTGGTATTTTCTCCCTCTTTTATCAACCTTACCTCAAAAGCTGCATTTTCATCTGATTTCTTGAGTGGCCCCTGTACATTTTTTATAGGATGAACTGCCTGTACATCAAATAAGTCAATGTAACCTTTACAAGTAGGGTCGTCTTTGTAATCATAATATCTCATCTGAAAACAATCATCAATACTTTATATCAAAGGTGATGAGCAGGGTCACAGCAACCCAACAATACAAGTTAACCAACGATATCTAGAGGTAAACATACAATAGACAGATGTATGTACAAAGTATAACATGTAGTTGAATAGGCTGAACAAACTAAATATTGAAGTCTGATGTAGATTGTTTGTGAAATCAATCATTCTGTTAAAGATCTGTTTTCTGTCATAAATTATGGAATATTTCTCCAACCCCTCTGCTTTTTTTGTTGTTATAATCAACACATTTTTGGGGATTTGGATCAAATAAAAGTGTTGCTACTTGAAAAATAAAGTAAGTTATAAGGTATTTTTTTTCTTCAAACTTAAAACAGTACCTTCAACTTTATTCCCCTGTAATAGTAATGTAATCTTTTGACAAAAATTGGGAGGGGTGGAATTTTTAAAACTTCCATGCCAAAGATGTCACTACAAGCTGTCACATGTTATAAAGCTCACCTGGTGTTTAGTTGAATCCAGTACAAACCACCTCTGTTTCCAGCCTTTTAGAAGTGCCCCCTTTTTGTACAGGTACCCTTCTAAAGTTCTGTGTTCAGTATTGGTATTAGTTGGTGTAAAGTTCTCATAACTTGGGTGTGCTCCAGTTAAAGTTCCTAAAGCTGAAAAGGAGAACAAAAGATAAAATTATCAATAATCATCATCTAAGTTAAGTTGCTGAAAAACATTCAATAAACACAATATGATTTTAAATAATAGTAAAAAGGAAACTAACAATTATGGATGACATGCCAATCACAATTTTATTCCGTACCATGGTATAAATTCACTTTTGCCAGTCAGCTCTGTCTGAGAGAGTACTATCAAATCATCCCAACATTGAACGGGACTCTGTGGCTGAATGAATAAGAAAATCATCTACTGTATCACTAGCCTGTTAACACTGAGTTTGAACCTTGTGGGTAGCAGATCTTAATTGTCTAGTATTGCTTGAATTGTCAGTTTTTCTACAGAATGTCAGTGTTCCCTCCAGGCACGCCACCTCAAAACCAGACCACCACAATATAGCCAATAGTAGTGAAAGCGGTGTTCAATAGCTGATAATTTCTGTTTCACTTGGTCTCTTTTGGAGAGTTGTCTCATTGGCAATCATGCAATCAATCAATCAATTCTATCTTACATATTAAAAGTGGATCCCATTTATCTAATATATCAAACTGATAATAACCTGCTGATAAAATATTTGTTTATTTAACTAAGTACTTACACATTCCCCCCGACACAGAGCTGCTTTCTGAGCCTCCAGCTCGAGATACATTAGAACTACTATTACTAGATTCAGCTACTATTTTTAACTTTGTACAGTTCTTAGGGACATGAGACATACACTTTTCATGGCAATTATATCCACAGTCAGCACAATGCATACCTGTAACAGACAAAATATATTTATCAAAACGATTCTCTTCCTGGTAATTTATATCCTTCAGTTCTTAATGTTAGCATAACAAAACCAGCAGGTAGCTAAAAAAAATTTGTAAGGGTTCCGCGGAACCCAGTGTCTCGCCTACTTTTGCTGTAAATTGCAGGATCAACAAAAATTAGGGAAAAAATCAATAAAAATATTCCGCTTGATACTATGTTTGGATTGTAGGAAGCTTCTGTCCAAGTTTGGTAAAAAATCCTGGATAGTTTATGAATCTAATAAATGTTTTAAAAACTTTAACTGCAGACTGGATGTAATGTTAACTGGAAGAAAAACTAAGTCCATTTATAAGTAAAATACAGATACACAGGTACAAAATATTAACAAAATATCCTTCTAGATACTAGCTTTTGATCATAAACAAGCTTCTGTCTTAGTTTGGTACAAATAAAAAATAGTATAAGAAAGTTATCAAAATTTTTAAAAATTTAACCACAGAGTGAATGTGTGGTTTCCTGGCAGAAAAAAGGTCCATTTAAAGTATAATATGGAAAAAATGGATTTGTCATTTTACAAAATTTACTTCTGGATACATCTTATGATCATAAACAAGCTTCTTTCCAAGTTTGGTACAAACCAAGGATAGTTTAAGAAAGTTATTAAAATTTTAAAAACTACAACCACAGAGTAATGTAATGTTTTCCCGCAGAAAAACTAAGTCCATTTATAAGTAAAATACGGAAAAAATAGAATTTTATTTTCACAAAATTTACTTCTGGATACTATCTTATGATCATAAAAAAGCTTCTGTCCAAGTTTGGTAGAAATCCAGTATGGTTTAAGAAAGTTATTAAAATTTCAAAAACTTTAACCACAGAGTGAATATTTGTGGACGCCGCCGACGACGACGGAATGTAGGATTGCTTAGTCTTGCTTTTTCGACTAAAGTCGAAGGCTCGACAAAAATGCAATAGACAGCAAAACAATATGGTTCTGAATATTTTTATGAGCTAATAAAGCAAAAAAGTCATTTGTATTTTTCTGATTAATATGTAAGTACATTTTTTTTGAACTTGTCTTCATAAAATAATGAGGATTTTTCTCTCTCACTGATACCAATTTTTAGGGGATTGGGGAAAATGGTATTTTGTGCAACTTTGAGGTTTTTCAAAGTCTGCATACACATCTACAGAAAATTTGTACCTCACATTGACCTATAGCTGGTTACACCCTCACCCTTTGGTTTGGACAGTTACCTCACTAGCACTCATCATACAATATTTCCTTATGGTAAAAATTAGTTAGGTTAAATAACTCACCTGTCTTAAGGAATCCCCATAACACCTGAGAACAATAATCACAATAAGCAGGTGTAGTATATGTAAATTTCTCAAAACGATGCGGCTGACTGAATCTTTTTGCTGCTTCACCGAGCATTTTCCCTTTCACTAAAATTTCTAATGTTGAACGTTTATGAATTGATCTACCATGTGATCTGAGAACTGATAATGAGACATCTTGTCTCGTAGAGTCACGTGCTGGTCCTTCTAATTTATCCCAGATTATTTTCCATTTCTGTTGCAGGTGCCCTAAATCTGTTTGCACTCTATGAACTTCCTACAAACAAATCAAATTATAGTTATACTGATTTTAATAATGTCTAGATCCAGAACTTAGCGCAGGTGTCAAGTATTATACCTCTAAAAGATATTTTATCATATATCAAAGCTGTTTGATTGGTTTTAATTCTTTTTATTTTGATACATTCTATAGCTCGCTTTTTATAGCTCACTATTCAGTATGGGTTTTGTCTTTGTTGAAGGCAAAATAGTGCCCTATAATTGCTTAAATCCATGTCATTCGAACTCTGAAGGATAATTGTCTCATTAACAATCTACCACATCTCTTGTATTTTTTTTCATAATTCTATATATCTAAGCAGACTGGGATAAATATATATCAAGTACATATATGTTAAAGGGAAACAGTAGTTTGATACCGCCTGTTCAACATCTAGATCAGCTTCCTATGTGAGTCTACTTGTTACTTTCCAACCAGAGGTGAAATGTGATGTTAAATACACTTTTTTCTGCAATAAGTCTTGACCTTTTTGTTTACCTTTTCATTTATCTTTCTAAAGACACTCAGAGCCTCCATGTGGTTTAGAACCTGTTCATTTTTTGGACAGTGATATTTTTGGGGGAATATATTGTTTGGTTGCTGTCTCACTGATATTTACATATTGACTATCAAACAATATTTTGAACTAATTTTTACAAATTCATTAATCTTAACAGTTTTTACTGTAGTTTAACATATACTTGAACATATTATACTATACCTGTAACAAAACTTTGAAGGATTCTGGTTGTTGTATTTGAACATTGTCGAAACATATATTGACAACCCGACTAGAACTTGGATTGCCTTCAACCGTCACATCTTCATTCAAGGCCAGCTCTTTCTGGGCTGTCTCAATCTCATAGGGTGGACCGTGGGCCAAATCTTCATCAATGTAGTAGTCCCAGATCTTCATGTTTGCTAAGTTTGAATATGGTCTCAAAACCTAAAAAATAATTAAAACAGAAAGTAAGAATTTGAAAATCATTTATTTGCTGGGCACAACATCTTATCTAAATTGATGCTATGATTTTTGTAAGCTTTTCTTTGAAATCACGTGATTAAAACTTAGAATTTTACCTATTTCCACTAAAATGTAGTTAGAGGGTCGGAAGGGGCTACAAACCACAACCCAGAACCCAGAACTACTCTGGATTCATTTATTATGATGGATACCAATTTTCATTGATTGAGGAAACATTGTACTTTCGTGTATACTTTATTTCAGGGTTTTGTCAAAGCATACCAAAAAAGTCAATATAAAAATTGTTATTTGTTGAAGATGTTCATTTGATATTCACCTTTACACATGAAAACAGTGAATAAACATAACATTCTATCTTTGGGTAATATTGCATACATCTAATGGACTTTCAACTTGATATGATCCATGACTAATGGCTGCCATTTTATAATGCAGAGCTTATACATATCTACCTTTAAACAATATTAAAGATATACAAACCATTTCTTGATCATGAAGACTATACATAAAGTTACAGAACACAGTAGATCTTCTGTGATGTTTCTCGATATAATCCCATACAGACATCCCTGGGTTAGACTGGTGCTGATGTCTGTACAAAAATCCTGAAAAATATTACAGGGCCATTTTCAGTAACTTTAAATTCCAGTTAACTTAATTATATACAATACTGTCAATAGTATGCATCCAAAGGAAACGATGTCTCACTCACACTTTCTTATTTCCATGTTCTGCAAACTGTTCAAACTTGGTATAAAACATTATTTGGCATGTATAGTGACATATCAACACAGGTCAAACATTACAACATCAATTGATAAGGCCAGTTAAAAGTGTTAGATCTGACAAGTATATTTGACATTACAAAGATATGATTAGCATTTTTATTCAAGGTTAGTTGATTGATTCAGACACAGGGAAGACATATAATGCCATATGATATTTTTTAAACTTCAAATTTATTGTGTGTGCAATCTAAAAAGCATTATTTTTGTATGTAGGGTTTTTAGTGATAGGAGTAAGAAAAATATTCCCTTTAACATTGTATAAAGATAACATAGACAATCTAGTGTAACATATAAACCATACCATCTTCATCAGTGTCATCAAACTTAGATGCTTTCTTTTCGTCCAGGATCCAACCACTTTCAAATCTTTCATATTCATTGTCCATCATAAATGTTCTAAATCTGTTTGACACATAATGATAGGCCAGGAACTTCAGAAAGAACTGGTTATACTCAAATGACAATGGAAACTGATTGTGTATCTGTTTAAAAACAAAACTAAAGTTTATTCAAATTGTATGTAACTTCCAAATAATTATGCATGCTATATGATATTTTGCTATGAGAATTTTGTACACAGAGTTCCAGGTTTGAAATTTATAGGTAAAAGACATCTTGCAGTGAGAATATTAGAACAAAAGATTGTATGTATTTTTTCTTTTAAATGATTATTAATATTCAATATTAAGGAATAAAATTATCATTACAGTGCTTGGACGATATCATACCCCATATTTTTACCCAGAAATGTTATAATATCTTACCTGATGAACTACATCAAGAAACTGCAAGAATAGTGGTGCAAATCCACTGGCTTGATTGGCTGCTGTCTGGTTACTACGGTGAGTAAATCTGTGACCAAATGACAACCATTCCTTTTCAACAAGACACTTGAAACCTTCTATTGTTCTGTAGAAAGGATCCAATAGTATTTGTGCTGCAGAAACCACCTTTTGAAAAGATAAAGAATGGTACAAATATAAATATAATTGAAATCAATATTCAAATTACATTTGTACTTTGAAATCATTTATTTTTACAGATAGGGAAACCTTTGTATTCAGGGTTATATCAGAGTCTGCATACAAACCTCCAGAAAATTTGAATTTCACTAAATATAATTTGTGACTCATCGACATGAAATCCGATTGAAAATTTGTATTCCACAAATTATAGTGAATCCACAGACATTGTACATATTTACTGAAGTGTTTTTATGTTAAGAGTGACATTTTCAATGTACATACAAATAGTTGCACTTATTTATAGTAGTTCCTTTTTTTAAATATTTAAATCTGACTGTTGTTTTGATATATCTAAGCTAAGTAGGATATACTTCCATAGACAAATATCAACAAACATGTGTTGTTAGTTTCCTTACGTTTATGTTTTTCTGCCTTACCTGAGTAGTGATATCCCAACCATCTTCCAGACAGATCATTACAGAGGATCCCTGTACATCTAACAGATCAACAGTGGCACCAGCTAACTGCATTATATTCTGTACCTACAAACAATAAAGTAATATATCACAACATGCTTAATTCATACTGGACATAGAATAAAACCATCTAGAGTTCACATCTTGATGATTTGGTGCAAAAAAATGTCATCATAGACACCAGGCTAATAATTTTGTAAGTAAGTCAGAGTTTAGTCTTCAAAAGACTTATTAGTGAAAAAAGCCAGAAAAAGGCCAAGTAAAAAAACAAGCTGAAGAATATTGAAGAACCTTATCCACAGCATTACACAGTTTTTACAGACTTAACTCCCCAAAAAAATCCTCACAAATAGGAATTTCATTCTTTTTTAGAAATCAGCCTGTTTTGGGTATTTATTTTGGATATTACTAAACTTATGAGTTATGTATAGAATCACATGTAACAAGCATTCAGATATATCTACAGTTTTGTAAAGACTTACATACAACAACCATTTGGTTCCTCTAGACTTTTCTATAGTCTTACCTGTAACAACCATTCAGATTCCTCTACAGTTTTGTAGAATGTGGCATCAGCTGACGGAGTAGTGCTAGGTACACATGCCCTACTTAACTTCTTGAAGCTCGCCTTCACATGTCTCACTTCATAGAAGTCTACAGGTATAAAATCACATTTGGGAAAAGACTCCATCTTTATTCCCTGTAATATAATAAAGTATAAAAATGAAATGGATTGACAGATCTTATAAAAATTCAGATTACTCATACTATTAATGTTCTAAGGCAGGAAAGTTTCCACTGATTTTCTTCCAAAACTGATAACTTAAATACAAATTACACTGATTTTAACCTCTCTTGTTTTATTAATGTAATTATGCATGTATATGTCACAAATATATGTTTAGCATAAGATTACTTCCCTTTTGTAACCGAAGAGCATGATTCTTCTCTACAAATTGATATTGTCACCGCTGAGATTTAAACCCCAGTCACCTGCGTGACAGTCAGTGCGTTAACCCACTGAGCCAAAGAATCAATTCCCTAGCTCAGTTAATTAAGACTAGCTTTATATGTTCTACCTGTACTAAGGGGAAGCAACCCCGATACACTATTCCCCCACCACAAGAGTCATCATATCTTTATACATGACTCTTAACAACACAAACCCTGGCTATACACCAGATCACCAGTGGATTTTTACGTTGGGCGCCAAATGTAACCAGAGAGCATGATTCTTCTCTACAAATTGATATCGTCACCACCAAGATTCGAACCCCGCTTTGACTGTGTGACAGTCAGTGCGTTAACCAACTGAGCCAGAGAATCAATTCCCTAGCTCAGTTGATTAAGACTGGCTTTATATGTTCTACTCGACTAAGGGGAAGCAACCCCTGCTACACTACATACAGAAAAAATATATAATTTTCATGTTCAGGGAATCTTAAAGTTGTGGTCAAAATTGTAATAAAGATTATAATTTTAAAAGTTACATCATTATTAACATGTGTACTAACTTAAGTACACAGTTGAAGTTGATGTGACTGTGACGACAACTTCAGGGTAAACTAACTTAACCTAAAAACTTGTGCCTTATACGAAACAAACACAAACTAAAATATATAGTGTCCTACTACTATCATAAGCATAGCATAAAAGGTAGCTTTATGAAAATTCTCAATGATACTAAAAAACATAATCTAAAAAAGATGAATGCACCAATGATAACTAGTCTTATCAATTAGGAAAATTACCTTCATCTGAGCCTTCTCTCCCAGTACATACAGAGACACTCTCTTGAAACCTTGAACTGAGTTGTTAATGATGTCACCTTGAGTTATCGATATACCAGACGACACAGATAAACGTGATGGGTCAGTTGTTCTCGTTTTCTCCTTGATACTGCCTATTCTTCCGAAAGCTGAAACAAAATAAAGTACATATTAGTTTAAGAATAACAGTAACCACATGATGTCAAACTGACCAATTGAACTGATAATGGTACGTATATATTTTAAACAAATCTTTGATAAGTACAACACCATAGTAAATGTGTAATAAGTTTAATTTTAAATATACCTAAAAAATAAATTATACTGTTTAACTTAAACATGTTAAAGATCCCTTTTAAAATGAAAGACACAACTTTAATTTTCTTTATAAAAAGAGAATTTAAAAGATATCTTTCCTGAAATTTAATCTTACAAAAATAGTTTTAAAAAATCTTTGTTTTTATATTTCTCATGAATTTAACCCACATTTTATAGAATTGAATTCATCTTGAATGTATATGAAGATGTTGAAAAAGCATCCATTATTGCTGTTTTCAGAAGTACCATATTTCAACTATCTATCCCCAATCACTATCTATGGGCACTATGTTTCCTGTACATGCCAAACTTCCATACTTGTTAGTGTCATTACAAGTTATATCAACATCAATCATAATACTAACTTGACAATTGTACAGTTGGGCTGCTATATTGTTGTTAGTAATGGTATATTTCATCTTTTATAATCAGTACTGGTTTAGCTTGAAAATTTTGTGTCTTCATATACCACAATTTAAATCTGTTTTTATCATTACATGTTATATCAAAATCAGTGCGGATATCATGTGTCTGGTAAAAATTCAAAAATAATCTTGCAATTAAAACATAAAGCACAAGGTTCACTTTTGGAATAAAATAGCCTAAAATATCAATTTTATCATAAAACACCAAAAAGTTCACAATTTGGTTCATAAATGGGTCTATTTCAAAATTCTTAATGCTCGATAAATTAGTTCTTTTCATAAAAGTACATAATACTCTCCAAATTAGGCCCATTTTGGACATTTTGTTAAATTATGATGAATTTGGGCAATTTTAAGACCTAAAAGCTTTAGAAAAAATTTGGCCGCCACCTACGATCCAAAATCTTTGCAACCAAAAGATTCCAAATGTGTTATACAAATTATCAATATAAAAACTTTTTGGATCGTGGATGGCGGCCAAGGTTAATTATGCCAAAAACAATTAAAATTTTGGACAAAATTGGACAAAATTTACAATAATTGACCTAAAATACAAATAATTTAGGGGTCAAAGCTTCAAAAATTGTAAAGGAAGGTGCCAAAAAAGTATATTTAGTCTTAACAGTATTATCACAAGTATTTCTATGTGAGATTTGTAATTGTTTGCCCTGATTTAAAAACAATTAAAAATTAAGGGGTCAATTTTAACCCTTTGTGAACCTTCTCCTTTCCTATTACCAATTTATCTCTCATTTACATAATTTATTGTGGCACAACAGAAGATCAAACTCATTGTAGGTTGTTAACCATCTATCACATAGTACTTGAACTCATGTGATATTTGTTTGTTATAATGTTTCGCTACAAAGTTCTTTTCAAATAATTAAGCCTGGGTTTTAAAGATTTTTTACATTGCTATATATCATAACATTTCACAAGGAGATGCTGTGGTTTGAATTGAAATGGTTTCTGATACTGTGTATATAATGGTAAAGAGGTGTAATAAGCTCTGGTTTTTAATAAGTTGTGAAATATACTACAATTATGTCTGAAGCATTGTTAATATATTATTCATAACTTTAGCTATGAAAATCGAATTTGAACATAAATATTTATTGTTGTCTATGAAATAATGTGTTATAAATGAAAATAAAAAGTAATTAATACAATTAATAAATTGCACTTAAAAGATCATTTCTACTTTAATATTTCAGATTGAGTTATGTATTAAATGTTTTCATGTTCAGAGAAATCTTAAACAAAAGTTATCTTCTTATTATTAGCAATATTGAAAATTTACTAACATTAATTATTCAATAAAGTCAATTATTTAATTAGTAATATCAATTAGTCAATTATAATTGCTAAAAAATTTGAAACTACAATGAATTATTTGCTGCACACGCAGTACACCGTTAAAACATATATCTAAGCATGACACACAAAGATCTGCAGCCATTTTATATGGGCAGATAACTCTGCAGAGAAAATCTAAATCACTTCAGTGCATGCAGCAATATATGTTAAGCATATACTTTGCCATGAGCCTCTCGATCTGGTTCTCCTAGGCAATGTTAAAACTGAAATATATATATTATATATGGTATACTTAAGTGAAATATAAATAACTAGGCCTAAATGTTATAATGATTATGACTGAAAAAGCAAAATATATATAATAGCTATCCTTCAACCATTATATTATATTTGTTATAGATATATGGTCAAATAAAATAAAGATAAAACGCTGGAATCCTCCATTTCAATTTGTTTTTTTGGGGGTTTTTTTTCACAAAAAGAGAGTTTAACTGATATGTACCCACCAGTTCTCCCTTTAAAAATCAGTTTATTCAGATGGAACTATTTTTTCATTTATAAATTCTTTATGAAACAATCTTCACACAGAAGATCTATTCTGAGTTTAAATTTGATTATCATAAAGTTTTATAGAAATTTACTTCTAAAATAATGTGGGTAATTCAAACTTTTATCTAGGTTATTATTTTAATTTGGATTTAGGCCATTGTATACGGATTTATATTCTGAAAAAAAACCACATACAAATAATGTCATCGTAACATTTGATAAATACTGTGTGTAAAGCCTTTACCTGATATATTTGTATTTTGGACATGCAAAAAATAAAAGAGTAAATAAGAGAGACATTGTAAGAACCTTGGAGCCATCAGCTCCCACCATACATAATAGAAACAGTGGCTCATGCTGCATTTAGAGGTCTTTACCCTATGTCATCATATACACATTTATTAGGTATTTGGTCACTTCACCTTCTGCTAAAGCAAACAATCGAATGAAAATGTAACTGCAATTTTTTAATTGAACTTTTGCAAGTTTGAACAAAAAATCTGAATATGCATCAATCAAAAATTGATAAATCAACTTTGGTTGATGTAGTCCATTATTTTTGGGCTGACAAATTCATGTGTAAAGCTATTCCGAATGCATAATAAATGTACATTCAAAATTAGCCAAAATGCAGCATTTAGTTTATGATTTGAAAAGTATGAGCAGGAAGTAAAATAGGAGTTAATATATATACACAATAAACATCACCAAATATATAGAAGGAGGAACAGGATATTAAATATGATATCATATACAGTATATTTACATAAATTGATCACTGTAATGAAAAACCAGTGAAAATGATTAAATATAGACCTATGCTAATATACCACTTTCAACTATGACAAGTTAGAAAAAAAATATGTTTGTCAAGACATGGTGATATAGTAAATTTGCATATGAAACTAAAATAAAGCCAGCTTCATTCCCACTTTAAGCAAAAAGTGTAATGATTATATAGGTATATACCCAAGTTTTCCATGCATGTTGAAAATAAAAGCAGTCAAACCTTCCCTTACATTGCTTGTATATGTGGTCCATAACCAATTTTGAAGGATTTACATAATAACCTATAATATGGAGGCTTTAAACAGGAAATTAACAAAACTTAAAAACAAGAATTAAACATAATGAAAATAATAAAGTATATTAACGGAAATTTAGGAAGAAATAAAATTTTACCACAGACCACACAATAAAATAAATTATAAAATAAAATATGAAATTACTTGTAAATTTCAATTCTAAACCTTTAAATGGTCTGAAACTTATTTCTAAAACATTTTTTTTTAAATTTTAAATACAACTTTTAAAGAAATGACATTATAACCCTTCACAAGATAAAAGAGAGATAAAATTAGTTTGACTGCAGGATGATGATGATCTGAGATGTTAACATAAGATTGCTAATTATTAAGGCTAAATCAGGACAGCTTATGGAGAAGTTCCCAATACAATGTGAGAGCATGCCGCAACCCAAGATTATCACACGCAGCAACATACTTGAACTTCTCCATGACCCACTAGCACGAAACGCATTGGCAGCCCGTGTTAGCATCGTACTTCCTCGAGGGGATGATCTCAGTTGCACTTCATCAATAGAGTCAAGGGAATCGCGACTTGCTAGAGAAGCAAAAATATGAACAACACATAAGTAAGAAATAACTGTTTTCCTTTCCAAATTTGAATAAAAAGAGATGTGGTGAAATTTAATAAGACAGCAACCGAACATTTTTTCCTATTTAGAACAGTTAATTCTATTTCCAATGTATAATCAGTAAACTTGTTTCCAACAATTATGTTTGTTTTCCAAGTAACAATTCCAATTTGAAGCAAAAAGCTTTAAATATAAAAAAAAATCCATTGATAGGAGAAATTTTACAAAGTTTAAAGAAATATTGAAATGCAAAACCAATAATTTCTACATAAAAATGAGTTTATTACCTGTTTAATTTACAGATATACATTGGAAAGAATAAATAACAAACTGCCTCAATTTTTGAATGAAACATAAATTATATTTCTTTGAACCTGAGACAGGTGATTCTAATAGAAGTTTCATTAATAAATTGTAACACTTCAAGATTTTCACACATAACATCACAACACACCATATTTGTCCGTTGATATCATACAATTTCTCCTTAATTTAAAATCTTAATAAACACCATTTACTTTTTATAAAGCTAAAAGAAACAACTGTTTGTCCTATTAAACAGTCTCATACATTAAAGTATTCATTAACCCAGAACCCTTTGATAATTTAAATAAAATTTGCATATTTCTCAGCTCTAGATTTTACACTTACTACCCCAGCAACTGACAATTACAGTATTACTCCATTGTTTATTCCATTGTAAATGATTCATTACTTAAAATAGGATTCCCTTGACAATTTCCATGTTCTGTGAATTCATTTATTTTTTGTGGTTACCAATTTCTTGGGTTGAGGAAAAATGGTATTTTCTTCAATATTCAAAATTGATGTTTTTTCATAGGCTACATAAAAGCATACAGAAAATCTGAACTTCAATGCACTTTTTTATTTTGGTCCTCGATTTTCTTGCAAAATCCACAAAAAAATGGTATCCCCTGAAATATTATGAATCCACATTATGTCATCCTGAATATTCATCAGATATTTCACACTGGACATCAGGCAACCAACAATCATATACTTTTTTTATTTTTACATTCAAATGGAACAAACACATGCTTATATCAATCAAGCTCTGTTTACTTTTTTTCAATATTGAACACATACAAATTCAAGCATGAGCAAACTTTTATCCTTAGAATTAATCTTGAGATGAACATAAAATTAGAAAATATCTCCTTGCATAACTTTGATCTTAAATTAAAATCAAAATCAAAGACAAGAAAAACACTCAAATATAACTTTGCTAACATGTTTGACTCTTGTAATCACAAAATTTAATCTGTGTGAAAACAAACCACTTCAGTATCTGTTTTTTCCTTTGTCATTATTAGTGACAAAGGGACAAAAATCTTCCCTTATTCAATTTACACATATACAACTTGAAGTAAGGCACTTTTGTAATAATATAGCAACTTCTATAAGCAATCTAAGCATTTCTCCATCTTATTCACACAATAAATGAGTATAGGACAAGCACCCAAAAAAGCCCTTTATATAGTCCCATCAGTGTGTTTCAATTATGTTTTAGTAAGATCATTTTTAAAGCACCTATGCTTTAAGATTATGCAAAAAACTTGTATCTTGAATTTTTTTTTTTTTTTACCAAAAATCTTTAGTAGACTTTCATGAAGTCCATACAAGCATTTGTTTGTCTCTTCTGATTCAAAAGGCAATTTCATTTGTAGACAATCTTTCTGATTCGAATTAAGGTATGCAAATATTTTAGTATTATAAGAATTTTTAAATACATATAAAATGATGAAATGTTTTTAATTTAAATAACTTCTTGATATCTTTTTTTTTGGTAAGAAATCTAAATACAAACTTGTAGCCTATCAAATAAGCATTTTGTTCTAATTTATAATTTTCCTAAAATAGCAGCAAGAAATTGTGCTCTAGAATTCAGGACTCTTTCAATGATGACCGCAGTTTTGTATGAACATTTATATACTTCACTATAATGTAGATATAAAACTCACAATGTCTTATAATGCTGATACATAAGTTTTCAGTTAACATATAAATAAGAAGATGTGGTATACTTTTAATGAGATTCATAGAAGTATCTTGAAATATCAAAATATAACGCTAAAATGTTTATAAAAGAAATTCAAAGAAGAATTTAATACAAATTTGAACCTAAAATTGTCATCACCGAGAGAGCACCTTATTAAGTGTAATTGAATATGATTGGATGCAGGATTTATATGTCATCGTTTTACTTACTGCTATATTCATAGTCATAATCATCTGAGAAATAAATGACAATGTCAAATATGTGTGCAAAATATCAATACTTCAGTTATATTCAAGCCAAAATTAATCAGTAGCACTAAAAAAGTGTTTCATCAAATCAGGTGTTCTTCAAGATTTGTAATTAAAAAAATTTAATCAGCCACCTTTGAACAAATTACACAATAATATAAAATTTTGTCATAAAGATTTATTATGAAAGCAATTACACACAAAAATAAGCAGTTCTTTTTCTCTTTTACTGGGATTTTAAAACAACATTTTTCTATACATTTTTAAAAAATGTTAAAAAAATAATTTCATTTGTTTATTTTTTGGTATTTTGCACACAGTGCTAAACCATGCTAAAAAAAAAGAGAAAGCTAAAAAAAATAATAATAAAACCGAACCCACAGATGAAATAAAAATAAATGCTAAGTCAAAAATAGGTGCAAATTAGAAGATAAACATTTTGAATATAATCTCAACAAAGCTAAAAAGTGAAACAGTAACAATGTTCAAGTTATTCCTACACATTTAAGACATCATATCATTTTATTTAATACTGTGGATACATTATTATTTGTGATATACCAATTTAAGTGGATTACGTACATAAAATAAATGAATCCACAGTATACAGCTCTTTTGAAATTAAAAACAAATTAGGTTTCAAAATTAAATAATTTTCTGTCAATATTTGACCAGTAACCGTGAGATCTAAAACTGAGCATATAAAGTAAGGGGAAATATATTAGTAAACCAGAAATTAGGTTTGAATTTTTATAAATATTACCAACACTACTAATGTAATTAAAATTTAGATTAGTTTTGACATCTTAAAAACTATATCAAAATATAACCAAAGACAATCTGTTTGAAAAACTCACAAAATTTATATTATTTCAAAAACATTTGATATTAAACATCAAAGTTAGATCTTTGGTTAATTTTTTTCTGATTATAATTGTATTTAGTACGAGTACACCTTGTTCCTTATTCATAATTAGACACAATCCTAATAGATTCAACACTTCCGTGTTTATTTTTATATGTAAATCTTACATGATTGAGATTTGGGTTTAGTAGCTCTCTGCAAACTGCCAGTCTTTAAAGCTCTTCTGTTCATATCAGGGGTCTCTGGGACGTTGATTCCTGCCATCATTAGTGAGTCTAGACTTGTCAGTGAGTCACTACACGATCCACGATATCTCTCACTGTTTGGAGTAGCTGACACAAGACTGGAGAAATATCTCTCCTGTTCAATACTAGAAGATGTTTCACTACCAGCTGTTCCTGTATGGATACACAAAATGTCATTAATGTTATATACTCTGAAAGATTGTTTGTTATAAATACATTATTTACTCAAATAGATCATAATATTATCTAATCCTGAAAGTTAATATATCTGTGAGCTACTTAAACTGAGGAAAGCACTAAATAATTAACAAACATTATCCAATCCAGTATATTATATTATACTTCAATTTTTTTTCAATGAAGAAATTGAAACATTACTTGCCATCCTAAAAATTTTACTGACATAACTTAAAAAAAAATCAAAGTGCTAGTGAGCACTGATGGGTCAAGATTGCATTCATTTTGCAGTGGGAAATAAAAATAAAAGCATAGCATAGTAATAAAACTTTCAAAGGCAATACTATAAACTGGAGATAACGTCATTGTAGTAGAGGTCAACTACAATTATGGACAAAGGAAGGTGTTTCAATCTTTAATATTGCTTAAACAATGACATTATTGATATTTTTAGAACAAATACTAGAAAATTGATAAATATCAACCCAGCCAAATAAAGGTTTTGACTGAATGAATGCAATTTTATACTTCACAAAATAGAGGAAGTAATGATGTGTTATTCCTATTTCTGCTGTGTGGAATCGACACACCCTTACCTGATGTTGTATCATGCTTTAACATTCCCATCAAACCTCTACTGTGGAAACCACTGGCTCTGATCAGTAAAGCTTTTGTCCTTGGATGCCTCCAAGTTATTACTGGGAATCTAAAACACAGAAAAACATGGTTGCATTTTTATTCAGAAAAATAAGTTTTTAATATTGTGGTTTCATTTTTTATCAACCTTCTATAAACTATACATACACTATTTTGATTTTTGTATATTCAAATAAACACATGTAATTTGATTATTATACAGATAGACATTACACAGCAGTCCAATAAATAAAACAGTGATTTTGTTACTATATAGGACAATGAATATTCCACTTCAAGATGTGATGGACCAGGTTAATTTTGCTTCATGCATGTTTTTTCATATATTGTTATACCCATGTGCGAGGATTCATCAAATCCATAAATGACTTTTGCAAGAGTTCTTACAATATAAAATGTTATTTTGCTCAGGATAATCTTCATATGATTAACTACTTTAGTGAGAAGTTTCTTTAAATTCATCTAAGTTCAGGAAGAGCTGTGTTCGAAAGATCAAAATTTATCTGCAAGTTTAAAAATCTCCCCTTCAAAATGTTTGATCAAAATTATTCATCCTCGCAGCTTTAGTTGTTGTTCATGTGGGAAGTTTCATCTAAGTTTTGAAGGAGTTGTATTTAAAGTCAGTATCATCTGGTGAAAAACATATACCAGTAAATAGGCCATTTGCCAATTCCCGTAATTGACCCTGTAATTAGAGATCCCTCTTTCAGTTGTCTCCCTTATGAGGGACATTAATTTTCATTTATAATGGAGAGCTAGCAGAACGAGCAAATTTACCTGTGCGTAATGTGAGTAATATTTAAGGCTTTCAAATCTTTTAATTACATTAATTTGTTGTTAATCTAAATACTTTTGACGTCAGAAATTATTTTTTATGAAAAATTAGTTAAACTGCCGATACATCACTTTCAATTCATCATACTTTGCATTGGCAAAAGCCAATTGTGTCCGGTATGGAACCAGTCTACGATTGACAAAGGGAAGTAATTTGTTTAAAATGTGTGTAATAACAGAATCAAATTGGTAATTGGCAAATGGACTATTAAGGAGCAAAACCTGTCATTCCCTATGTCTGACTTGGATTATTTTGTTTCGTGTACATTTTAGATTGGTGTTCATACCTTTGTGTGAAGTTTCATTTGAATCCATTCAACAGTTTAGAAGTTGTAGTTCTACTTTCATGGTCGGACAGGGTAATTTCTTTCTTTTGGTATAATGATTTTAAATTTTAAATGAACAAACTTAATTTTGTTGCAAAATGAAACTGGTATTATTTTATTTTACATAAGATTTTCCAGAGTTATAATACATTACCTATATTGTCTGTGGGTACGGGCTAGCTTCTTTATACTGTCATCTGTAACACTCAGAGGTACCACTATTAAAGCTGGGTAACTGAAAAATTAACATTATCACATCATCAACAGCTTTAACTCAAACTAGATTCATGAATACATATTTTTTCTTCAATTACTTTCAAACCTTTAATAATAAATTCTATTTCTGTTTGTTTTTTGGTGTTTTTTTATAAATTTATAATTCTTTTTTAAAATTTATTATATCCATGGTGGCAATATTATCTGTTTTGACTTTCCATTTAACTGATTTTATCTGTATTACTGACAAGACTATCACTTAATTAAAATGTTTATTGTTGTATAAATAGGTAATCCGTCAATTTTATGATACTCAGTTTCATATCTTATCATGAGAAAAAATGTATTTTCCAAGTTTATGAAATATTTGTAATACATGCATCATACTCTTGTAGATTCCCTAGTGGATCACTTTTCCAAGTACTATAAATTCAGACACTATTGTGAATTTTTTATACATGTGAAAAATGCAACAATGTCAGATTCACAATAATAAAAATTCACATTCATAATTTCAGTAATGATTTTCCTTCATAAAATTTTTGCAATTACATTAATGAGTTTTCTCAGAGGTCATGGATTCACAATAATAAAAGCCCACTTCAGTTTCTGAATTTAGAGTACTTTGAAGGACCATTGTTATTTGTTATTGGTAAATCACTGAGTCCATACATATAAATATATATAGGTAGGTAAAATCTGCATGACAGACTCCAAACTGTTTAACAAATGATACCTTCTACAAACTGCAAAGTTAGCATTAACAGTAGATATTCTAAACTGTTCAGACTTGGGCTCCTGTCCATGATGTGATGAAGACAGACTGTTAAGACCCAGTCTCTCATAGTCATGGTATCCTGGTCTCTGTAATAACTTCTCTATAGTCTTAGGATCAGTGGTCCATGAGGAAGCATATTCTGACTCATCTACAACTGTAAAAAGAAAGTAGAATTTACTGAATCTATTCCACCATACTTTTATGAACAATGTAAAAAATGTGAAAACATAAGTATCCTAAGCAACTGAGTTTCTAATAAACACAAAAGCACCGAAGTTTCTGAGTGAAATTACAAAAAGTTGATCATTGTTTTATTTTCTCAAAAAAGAGAATCTAAATCAACATTTGGAAAGTAATTTTCATTATATTATAGTGAATACCATGATTTTTTTCATTTAAGATGCTTTTAATATCAAAGTGATAAAGACTTCCACTTACTAGACAAGTCATCAAACATTTCACTATTGGGTCGTTCTGAGTCGCTGTCTGACCCTGCAGATGACCTTGGTGACATACTTCGTCTCTGCATAGATGGTGGTGGCTGAAGTACATATTTCTGTTTTCTGGCAGATTGTTTTGATTTTATTCCAGCTTTTCTGGCTGTTTTCATCAATGTTTTCTTTGCAAAGTTCCTAACAAACAGTAAAATTCATACATTTTAGAAACAATATTTTACATGGTTCTAATTGTTTGACATATTACATTTCATCAAAAATAATTATAATTTTGTTAGGTTTGGTTTGGTTTTGTTTTTAACTTCACTTTCCATATATTTATACAACATCTTGCTGGCTCGTGTATACATCTCAACAACAAAAATTCACATTTGTATTACATTGACACATCTTCAAAGCTATTTCACATATGGACCAATATAGCTCATTAATCAAATCTATCAGTGTAAAATGGCTTACTTCAATGAAGCGTTTTTCTCCTTATGTTTAACCATAGTTGGCTGCATGATAACTTGTCCAGTGAACGCAAATGCATGGAACACTGATGCAGGGTTTCTATATTTGTTTGCCAACTTTCTAAAGGTGTCAACATCTTCTGGTATAACTTCTTCATCAAATGCCAACCTCATCAACTGTTAAATAAATGCAATTTTAAATTAACTGACTAAAAAAATGTGTTCATGGCACACAGATGATGCCCCCCACACATGCATATAAGGTTATTAAGGGACAAAACTATGACAGAAATGTGTCATTAAAAGATGGAGACATAGACATACGTAAACCAGTACCCCCCCCTTTTCCTGTGAGTTTGAATTTGAGGAATTATTGAATTATTAATGGTACAAGAATTTGGTTTCTAATCCTATTCACTGAAATTAAACCTGTTTGTGTGAATTAAACATAATATACCGTACATATATTATTTAAAGTCTACAGTGCAGTAGTATCTATGCAAGAAAACTCTTATTTTTTTCTTTTTAAATCAGTGTAAAGTAATGACTCAATCAGATCACTTAAAACATTCATCACTAATAGAACTGATGAATCTTTAGAGGATTGATTCGTTATGGAATAAAATAAATGGTATCTTATAAATGTGAACCTTTACCCAACACATTTATTGATATTTTAACAAAATCAAACATCTATATCAATATATATATTTTTCACACTCATTTCCAGGCTAATAACAAGTCACCAAAATACATTCCTACCTGGAATATATTAGCTCTGATTTGAATTCCATCCTTAGGAAGTTGATCTATATGTGGAGTATAACCTAGTTTTATTTGTTTTTCCTTAGTCATGGTAGATACTGGAAAATATCTCACAACCACTTGTTCACAAGCTGAAAAAATATTAACATGCCTTATAAAAATTTCTAGATTCTAATGGCAATAAATATAAAGGCATTTCTAGATCATTCTGCAATGTTTAACTTTATATTCAAATTTAACATCCATTTGAAAACTTATGAATAATAAAAGCAGTGTTCTCCCCAGAAATTTTGGATAGCATCACATTTTGCGTAAAAAAAAAATAACTGTATTTTTTTTAATGTCATTTGTCGCGTCGCGTCGATGCTCTTTTTCCTTTATATGTTTTAGTTTATATTGTAATATTCATAACTGAGAATACAATTAAACTATAACCACAAAAACAGTTGTTTTAGTTTATGTTTTCTTTATTCATTTATAGTTACAGATTATTTTTTTCCTCTTGTGTCAAATAAAAATAAATATGTGGTTTCAGTTACCCAACAATAAGTCAAATGAATGAATGGTTCATTATAGTGCAAGCTGTATATATACAAAACTAAATATCTAGTACACAAAATTAACTATTTTTTATATTATATTAAGTAAAGATAAAGTAGCAAAAGTAGCAAAAAAAAAATCAATTTAAAAACTTTTTTTGTTTTGTTTATGAAATTCATTGTTTCATGGCACTCAATCAATTAGTCCCAGTTGATTCTTATCTTTACATCAAAATGATATGTATTTTTAACAAAGTTATCTAACAAATACTAAGTCTGTTAATGCATAGTTTTCTCTCTTGGTATCTTTTTTCGATCTGTTGTCATTATCGTGAAAATACGGATTTTTATCATATCTGGTCCGGTTCCGATCCGTAGTTTTCCAAAAATGTGCAATGGCGGCCGTGGAAAAATGTACGAAAATGAGTCCGAGAATAAACATTGTTTGACAAGAGATTGTGAATGAATAAGACGCTTTTAATGCATTAAATAGATTAAACATAAACTTAAGCCAATTATGATAACTTTTGAAAGAAGTATTAAACTTATTTTAGCTCTAAACCAAAATTCTCACTCTCGGAAGAGAAAGAAAGTAATTTTTGGAGAGTTGCACAAATAAACGACCTTTTATTAAAAAAATAAAAATCGTTCCAATCTTTGCAAATTTCATAATACAAAACGTAGATTTCGAATTGTTTTGTGATTGCATTTTTCCATGTCGAAATTGGTGATTGCAGACACGTGCCGTGGTATTAGTCATGTCATAAGTGTCAGCTTGGGATATTCGCATCCAAACAGTTAGCTATCACCCTGAGGGCAATTTACACCTAGCTATTTAATCTCTTAATTGCCTGTAGTGTCTGACTTAAAGGGATTACAATTAAAGGTGATATAATGTTTATGATCATAATCGATAATAGATGAAATTTCAAAATTGAGGACAAGTAAAATAGCATCTTCAAAATAATTATAGCGTCGCGGGAATTATTATAGCATCACGGTAAAAACATATAGCGTCGCGGTACCATGACGCTAAAACGGCCTTGGGAGAACACTGATAAAAGGCTTTTGTGTAAATATGTTTCTAGACCCATTTCTAGTCAATGTTTTAACTTAACACTCACATTAAAGTAGTCAAATTAACCTTAGTCATTGAATAGGGCCAAGCCATCCACGTTTCTCCTTGTTTCTACTTCTTGTTTTATCAAAACTTACCAACAGGATCACATGGTATTCCTTTGATAATGATTCTATAGTTTGTAAGGTATATTGTCCAATTAAAACTTACCAACAGGATCACATGGTATTCCTTTGATAATGATTCTATAGTTTGTAAGGTATATTGTCCAATTAAAACTTACCAACAGGATCACATGGTATTCCTTTGAATATGATTCTATAGTTTGTAAGGAACACTGCCCCCTCTGCAGGTAACAGAGCAGGACCACCCAGGTTCCCTCCAGTTCCTTCCTCCCTACCATCAGGCAGCAGGTACACTCTCAGACCATCCATCACTACTTCTTCTCCTTGTAATAATGTAGGCTTCAATATCTTTGGCTGAAATGTAAGACATTTGGTTGAGTATCTGCCTTATTAAGGTCCAGTATCAATTTATCTGTTTAGGAGTTGCACTTACAAGGCACACTGACAGATGGACGGACAGAGTGGTTCCTATATTCAGCACCCCTCTCCAAAATAAACAAACTTTGTTTTCAAAGATAAAATTAAAAAAAACTTGATCTGAAAACATTTTTCCTATAATAGCAAATAAAATATAAGAACCTCATATTTAAAAGGCTTTTCATTGTTGGGTTTCTGTCTTCATTACTTCATACCCTATTCCCTATTGATAATATACAGCTATTTACCTTTTGTATAGGAGGTAATCTCTTACTCTCTCTGTGTACTGCCTCTAATGTTTCAACATGCATGGCTACCACACCTAAAACGTCCAATAAAACACATCAGAAATATATGCAGTCATCATTGTCATATTTTCAGACACCTATAATACCCATATACTATTAATCCATCATTCTGACTTGAATATGGAGTAAATTTTCATCACAGTTATCTAATTTTAACATAACACAACCAAATATGTTTAAATTGTCCACCCAAATATTTTTTAGTCTGTAACATTTTTTTCTTAATATTTATTCCAGTAGAACCAACATTTTTTTTCATCTTGTGTTGGTAGAATTCCTGAAGTTAACAAGGATGGTATGCAGGATTGTACTTGTATTTGTCTTTTTACTTTCTATATGTAAATACCAGAACTAAGATCTTTCTATATGTATATACCAGAACTAAGATCTTTCTATATGTATATACCAGAACTAAGATCTTTCTATATGAACTTTTCACTAATCATGTCAACATTTTGAGTACTTTCTTAACTCTGATTTCTTTGCACCTTTTCCTGAAAACACCAATATAATAGGGGAAACATGTGGATCAAAAATTTATGACGTTTCTTAAGAGTTGTAGTCAAATTAATGGCTTTTCCTCTCTTCGACACTTGTAGATAATCAAATGATCTTAAATTGGTCTCAGCATCATTATATTCCTATAATACAGATTGACTGACAGAATCTGGTATACCACAAATACTTAACAGGATGATTAATATCTTCTATATTTAATATAACAACTTACCAGGAACCATGGTATGTAGTGCTTTGATGTGATCCTGTGTTACTTTACTGTCATTACATACTTTCTCTACAAATCTGGTAACAAACTTGATCACACCCGCCCCTGTGTCTGATATTTCTGTTTCATCAAACCCACTCTCTGCATCGACACTGTCACTCTCTGCAATGCTGCAATATACATTTAATGAAACTATTAATAATTCAGTTTAAAATTCAAAACTCATACAAGCTTTCCACCTTAAACATATTATATTATATCTCTCATCAACTTATGCTTTTTACCTAGTTTTTTTATGCTTTGTAAAAAATTGTAATCCCAAACTGTATCTAATCCTTAACTGCCAAATATAAAAAAAAAAGTCCTTTTATCAGTAAAATACAGAAAAATGAAGAAAAACGTTTTCAAAATGCTCTGGATACTGTCTCTATATCATGAGGAAGGTTAGATATCAAAATTGTAAAATTCTATAATGTTTTGACAAAATTACTGAGGTCTAAAAACATCTTTAACGACAGACTGTACCTAAACCTTGACAAGCCAGAGGACTTGAGACTATTTAAGATACAAACCTTGCTGTTATGTTACTGTTGCTATTACTCTCCCAGTCAGTGTAAGTTTTTAGACTAGTCTTGGTGTCCAGTGGGACCCTCATATATACCATACGATTGGCATAATGTATGGCTTGACTATAAACTGTTGATTCTTCATTGTTCATCATTTCTTCCTTCTTTTCCTTTGTCAGACTTGGCCATATTCGTAACTGAAAGTTATAAAATCAAGATTTCTATTTTGAATCAAATATGTGTTGTTCCATGCAGCAAAAATTTCCACACAAATCAGAAAAGAAGAAACTTTATCATTTGCGATTTCTTCATAATTTCTTACTTTAGCTCAAACCAATGATAAATATATATATAGTAAATTTTCACTGTTCATAAAGTTAAAAGTGATTTAAGTCTTCTACCATGAGGTTTTAAATGATGAGTAAAGACTTTAAGGTAAGATATAAAAGGCCCATGTTTAACCAACTACAGACTTACCTGTTCAGCTGCAATTTCTAATGCACCAATTTCTCTGGGTCTAATCCCTGATCTTCTTTTCGTATCTGGTGTTGTAGATTGTGATTTATTCCACACTATTCCTAACTCATTTGGCTGAAAACAAACATGGTACTGTTTATATATAAATCAATTTCTTATCAAAAACTGAGTAATAAATAATAGGATATCCTTAAGATGTATGAATATCCTTAGCAATACACCAATGTTGTGTTGTTTTTTTATGAATGAGTCACACACGTTGAACTGAGTCAATTAGTGTAAATTTAGTCATTGAACAATCAGTTCTTATAACATAAGCATTGTGACGTAGGAAAGTGCATGAATTTGAAAATCGTCTATGTTATGCTCTTTAGGAATCATTACATAATTGGTCTTACTTCTTATGTATGATAACTTTCTTGGTCCGTAACTAGATACTATGCTCTTTTTCAGAAACATTAAATAATTGAACTTGTATCAAGTCTAAAACCGGACTTATTACACCCTTCTGATTGAGATTATCTTACTCTTCAATATATTGCTGACTTACATGAGTTGAAGGACTACATGCTCCATCTTTTGCTTCTTCATAATGAGGAGCGTACAGCTGTCTGATTTGTTTTTGTACATCCTGGTAGAATGCAGCCTCCCAAAACTGTAGAGTGGCCCACACAGCATGCTCCTGTACACAGGTATAGGCAAACTGTATAACTCCAGTGCATAATTTCTGGTAAAAAAAGAAGTTAAATATCATAAAGTATTTTCTCTAACAAAAATTCTGTCAACATTGTTTATATTAATTGAACAACATAAAGAAACTTTATTCTGATTATTTTGAGTGTGTGTGTTTGGGGTGTGGTTATTAACCAGCCTTCAATCAAATAAACTTGTTTTCTGTACATCAACATCTATCTTATATACACACTCCTTTCACACCATTTCATTTTTTAAAACTATTAAAATCAGAACTTTCACTAGCAATAATGAATACTCCATGTAAATTATGGACTTACCCTAGGCCTACAGAAGGAAGTGGCCACAGGTAATATTGCTGCTGCCACACCTTTCGCATCCATACTAGAATCGTAAATTAAGGACTTACCCTACAGAAGGAAGTGGCCAGAGGTAACATTGCTGCTGCCACACCGTTCTCATCCATACTAGAATTGTAAATTAAGAACTTACCCTACAGAAGGAAGTGGCCAGAGGTAATATTGCTGCTGCCACACCATTCTCATCCATATTAGAATCATTCTATAATAAATCAATGTGAGGCGGTTATTCTGTAACTTCATAATACACAAAGTATGTTAAAGTGTATAATGTTCCATGAAATAACAGCAAACTTTTTAAATGAATGTTTGGTTAAAAAGACTATTACTTTTTTCAAACATTTGCAAAGTATTTTTCAGTTACTGATTCATTGACTTTTACCAGGATCTCGTTTTATTCATTTCCAATGGAAGAAGACACTCTCTTTTTATTACTGAAAAGAATAACATTGAGAGCATGCAAGTTTTTTGTCTATCAGCTCATAGACATAGTTTTGTCATGTGACAGTGACATCATCAACACTTTTCAACATTTACTCCTTAAAAATTTAATTAGAATTAAATTATAAGGAATGACTAATATTTTTTCCGCCTATTCCAAATTACCTCAAAAATATGGTGCACACTTTAGAATAACCTGTTACTGATGTGGAATTTCAAGTCTTATCTTATGAAAGTCTTATCTTATCTTATGAAAGTCAACTGCATACAGAACTTTTACCATTAGAAATTTGGTTTTGATTAAGAATATTCTTCTGATACATATTTTGGATGATTATTCAAATTTGGCCAAAATATATCTCAAACTTGCACGGTTAACCATATTGGCATTCTCTTTGTTGTTATTTTGGTCTTAATGCTTCTACAACCAGAATAACACCAAATAGGATGCCATTGAAAGAACACCTGTGCATCAGGAACCTATTCTCAAAACAGTTGAGTAACACGAATATAAAATTAATCAGACATTTTGCCATAATAACCTACCTGTAGAGCACAGTTAAGTAACTTGACAACCAGATCAAATTGCTGATGTTCTAACATAGCCCTATTACTACGTATATGGTAGCTAAGTTCCTGTGTTAATGCAATTCTAGCTACTCTACTCTTGAGTGCCCTCAACACTGCTGGAAATATCTGTAATGTTAAACAATATTAATTATGGCTGCAATCTCTGTTACAAATCTTGCTTAAAAGTGTCACATCTATGTATTTTTTTTCCTTCATTTCTATAGAGTTTGATTGTCAATATCGTACCTGAGACTAAGACCACGTTCACACTAGCATTTTTTTTTATCGATCTAATTTGAATCGATCTAAATAAAACCAGTTAGCGTCTACATTATATTTAATCATTACGATCTCTATCGGTCCAATCTGAACCACTGCGTTCACACTACAATTAAAAACGCAATCGATCTAACCTTTTTACCCGTAAAACTGTAAACATTGTTTATAAATAGAACTGATTTATTAAATTCATGTGTTGATACACTGATACACACATTTGAAACAAAAATTGAATAAAGTTATTGTTTCTCTTGAATCACTAGTTAATACGACGCCAGAAATACTGCGGTTCCTGCATAGAAAATAAATCAACATAAGAAAAGAAGACAGATTTCGCAAATCTAGGCTACGGCAAAGACAACATGTTTTCAGTTTGTTTTAAAGGTCTTTTAACCGAGAAATATGGGTTAAACAACGAACCTCTGAGATAGTTTTGCCGCTATACATGAGCATAGGTTATTTTCGATTCAATCGTACTAGTTTAAACCGATCTCTGCATTCATATTTAAAGTAAGATCGGTTTACTTTAGATCGATTCAAACTAAACTACCTCTTTTGGTGTTTTAGTTTAGACAGATTGAAGATCGATTCAAAGCGTTCACATTAGCCTTAAACCAATCTAAAGTGAACCGGTCTAGTTTAAATCTATAAAATTGTCCTAGTGTGAACGGGGTCTTAGTCCAAACTATTTATCATTACTATAATACATATTTTTTTCATAGCCATCACTTTTTGCAAGGCGAAAATTACATTGTTCAGGTGTTCTCCTTTTGATCTTGTGTCCAAATATCTTATGCTTGCAGGAACAGATAATTTACAGTGTAACAGATAATTTACATTGTAACAGATAATTTACATTGTAATAGATAATTTACATTGTAATAGATCATTTACCTTGTAATAGATAATTTACCTTGTAATAGATAATTTACATTGTAACAGATGATTAACATTGTAAAAGATAATTTACATCATTGTAACAGATAAATGTAAACACTTACAATTCTACCATCTGAGATCTTATTTTCAAAAATAAAATTAACACAATTCCTGAGGACTTCAAGCCTTCTGGCATTATTATCTACCATCCTCTGTCTCTCTGTCAGTGTGGCTGATGGTGGACCTATAGGAACTATCCGTAACTGATGTGGTCTCATATTGCTAAATCTGTTAAAAAAGAAAAACTTTTCTTAACAAAAAACTTCATAAGCTAAATAAGCCTTATTACTGTATCATTAAGTACGAAAAAAACTTATTTATTATGAATAACCAGGATATAACCAATATCAAAATAACAGCACAATTTGTCACAATTCAAAATTTAACAATAATGAGGTTAACTTTTTAAAATTTTAATGAATCTCAATTTACAACAAATATACTTTTTATGTTTTCAGCAATTAAATTTATCAATGGAGCTTGCTGACTTTCTAATTTAATAGTTGATTATTCTAGAATTTTGCAACTTAACAATGTTTGACGAGAATATAACCAACTATGACTTTTATATCGTTAATGTAATATAAAGACTTACTTAGATTTAAGATTGTTTTTGGCAATGCCTTCATCAATAACTTCTTGAACATGTAACCAGTCTAAGTAGGGAAACTGTGGTTGATGTAATCTCTTGTATGCTTCCTCTGTTGGTTTTGGCACTTTCTGGACGTATGGTTGAGGATTGGGATATTCCTGCAGAGATTTAAAACATAGTTTTACTATCCATATCTTAAAATTCTTTAATCGTGTTAAAAAGTTCAATATGTATAAAATGCTTGAAGCTAGCCAGGCACCTGAGTTAAAACTAATTTTTGTAACTAAAATGCATATTTCAACAAACTCAACAGGTGTTTAATAAATATTTTCACACTTTCTAAAGTATCCCAGTCACCAAATGCTTATTTCTATGTGTTCTATGGTTGCTTTGAAACTAATTCTAACCTCACACTTTTATAAGTTTGTCTGTTAGTTTATACCATGGATTTGTTATGGATTAGAAAATCATAAGGAGATATTTTTTTTAGTGTCTTATTTACAACAAAATATGTTATATATAAATCTTTAAACTGGTTAAAGTAATATACAACAAATTATATCATGTTGCCTTCTTTTTTCTTAATGAAGGATTTCTTAAAATTTCAATTATTTGTTACAATGATAAGTTGACTCTAGGTCATCTAATTATCCAAAGTCTTGGTCACTTTAAATCTTCACATGAACAAGTATCTCACGTACTTGTTCATGTGAAGTAGGTGGCCTTCGGCTGTTTTCTGCTCTTTGGTCGGGTTGTTGTCTCTTTGACACATTCCCCATTTCCATTCTCAATTTTATATAGTGCTCCCAGTTGTATGAAGCTGTCTTCAACCAAGTCTTTAATGTTTTTCTGATCATACATACCAGTAATTTATAAAATACTCACATTTGTATGTAGCTGTCTTCAACCAAGTCTTTAATGTTTTTCTGATCATACATACCAGTAATTTATAAAATACTCACATTTGTATGTAGCTGTCTTCAACCAAGTCTTTAATGTTTTTCTTATCATACATACCAGTAATTTATAAAATACTCCCAGTTGTATGTAGCTGTCTTCAACCAAGTCTTTAATGTTTTTCTTATCATACATACCAGTAATTTATAAAATACTCACATTTGTATGTAGCTGTCTACAACCAAGTCTTTAATGTTTTTCTGATCATACATACCAGTAATTTATAAAATACTCACATTTGTATGTAGCTGTTTACAACCAAGTCTTTAATGTTTTTCTGATCATACATACCAGTAATTTATAAAATACTCACATTTGTATGTAGCTGTCTTCAACCAAGTCTTTAATGTTTTTCTGATCATACATACCGGTAATTTAATAAATACTCACATTTGTATACAGCTGTCTTCAACCAAGTCTTTAATGTTTTTCTGATCATACATACCAGTAATTTATAAAATACTTACATTTGTATGTAGCTGTCTTCAACCAAGTCTTTAATGTTTTTCTGATTATACATACCAGTAATTTATAAAATACTTACATTTGTATGTAGCTGTCTTCAACCAAGTCTTGAATGTTTTTCTGATCATACATACCGGTAATTTAATAAATACTCACATTTGTATGTAGCTGTCTTCAACCAAGTCTTTAATGTTTTTCTGATCATACATACCAGTAATTTATAAAATACTTACATTTGTATGTAGCTGTCTTCAACCAAGTCTTTAATGTTTTTCTGATTATACATACCAGTAATTTATAAAATACTTACATTTGTATGTAGCTGTCTTCAACCAAGTCTTTAATGTTTTTCTGATTATACATACCAGTAATTTATAAAATACTTACATTTGTATGTAGCTGTCTTCAACCAAGTCTTTAATGTTTTTCTGATTATACATACCAGTAATTTATAAAATACTTACATTTGTATACAGCTGTTTTGCTAAATCTTTTATGTTTTCTAACATTTTGTTTGGATCAGATCTTTCTTCTGTTAATAAATCTTGTATATTTGCATAGATCTAAAATTAAAATTTAATTTTGTTAAACCAAGTTTAGGTGTCTAGATTTAGTATTACATTTTTAACTTATATTTCAAGTGTATCATTTACATGAAGTATTCTTTGTTTTCACTATTTACATGTACAAACAAGATTAAAGTTTAACATAATGGTGAGGAAATTTTTTTTTTATCACAATGGTCAAATGGTCAAATTTTTTTTTCTGGACAATTTATAATGTCTCTCATTCAAAATACTAACCTCATCAAAAATATCACAGACACGATATGGGGGACCTCTTTCTTGCACAAATCCACCAAAAGCCATACAATCTAAAACTCTAACTAGAAAATCATCTTCTATAAAACCTCTGTTACTCAGGAAATTGGCCTGAAAGAAAAAGATATGTTAATGATCAAAATTTGCAAAAATTATTTCTTCAAAATCACAAAAACCACATTTAAGAACATTTATATAATGAGGAGCACATATAACTTGTTTTTATAACAGTACAGGAATCCTTTTTCTTTCTTTTTTTACATCTAAACTTTGTTTGGCAAAAAGATACCAACTGGTAAGACATTTTACTAATTATTGAGTAAAGTACCTTTTGAAATAATTGGCCTGTGGTATAAATGGTCTGCTGTAAATAGATTCATTATTATCTGGTAAATTTACTTCAATAATACCCATTAAAATGTGATATGAATTTGAACTTTTATAATTGATTATTATCTGACCTTATGAAAAGTAATGAATGGTTCTGGATGTATCCTGATCACAGTGAGACATGTTCTGTACCCGGTCAACAATTCAGCAAATAGGCGAATAAATACTGCTCGAATTTCCTTGTCCTGAAATAAAATAAATTATTAAACACATAAAACATCTAAATAATAAAAACTTCATGTATTGCCATATCTTATCACGATATTGAAATAAATATATGCTAGCTTTGCAGTTTTTTGCAATTGCAATATTTTTCACTATATTTTTCACTGAGTAGGATTGAGAAGAAATATGTGGTTACTTTAACAAAAAGGCTGAAAATAACCCCAAAAATTCAACATTAACAGATTTTTAACAATTAAATCAAGATGCACAAAGTTTTAAGTATTGGTCAGAATATAGGGTTCTTTTGTACTTTAACAATATCACAATAACAATAAAGTGACCTAAATTTTGGACAAGGTAAATGGCATGAAGCTAAATTTATCAACTTCTATTGTATGAATGGGATAAACTGATCTTTCAATTCTCAAGGCTAAGTAAGTATTTTATAGGCTAAATACAAACTTACCTGTCAAGGTAGAATTGAAATCTGAGTGGTACCGGTGTTACTCAAGTTACCATAAAATTTTTGTTTACTTTTCTTGACAATAATTCTGTCTTGATTTTTTATTGAACAATAAACTTTCCTACAGCTACAAGCCATACCTTCATTTCGCTACTGATCTGTTTCTTGGGAGGGGATGGCGGAAAAGCCTTATCAGCATTAAATAAATCCATGTTTAAAATCTGAAATCAAATATACAAATATATATTTTATACAGTAGGGAAATAGCATGAATAATCTGTTATGTTAATGGTTTACAGGGAACATGAGCTTAAATCATCTAATAAAATCACAAGAGCATATAAGGTATAAAGTACTGAAAATGTAAAAAAAAATAAAAAGCTGCACTTTACGATATCGAAATATACTTTGTAAAGTTGGACATAAACACATATCTTAAGGTGTATGAAAAAGAATATAGAGAACTATCATTATAAAAGACTACAAAAACAACTGAAACATGCAAGATAGATCTCATTTGATGCTTAATATGATATTTTCAAATAGTCATATTACAAATCATATAATCATTTATTTTAATAATTTTTGAACATGTGTACTCCCAGTGTTCTCCTCAGGCCCTTAAAGGACTGCGGGCCCGCAATGTATAATTTCTGAGCGTGGTGCTATTGGTCTTACCGCGATGTATAATTTTTGTCCGGGGTGCTAAAATTTTCAGTAAAAAAATCATAAATAGGTAAAGTTGTAAACGATTTGTTAAATCTTTTCCGTGCGGTATAAAATTCCAGGTGAAATTTGACCAGTTCAAACCAGTTCAACACGCTTGTTTACACCAATTGATTGATTTACCTTATGAGGTTAACCTTGTTGATTGGATTTAATCCATGTAATTAACACTTGTTACATGATTCTTTTGTGTTTTAATTAAGAGATCATAACTTTATGGTCACAGATAACTACTTTATGGCTTCACTCACCATCCAAGCGCTGACTTGTGACAAGTTAGCAAATACTTTGTACACAAACAGTATCGACCTGATAGTTGTAAACAAGCCAGTACATTTTTTGTACATAATAAAGTTGGCTGATTAACGGATAATTGACAATTACACATTTCTCAATTCTTATATTATAGTATTATATGTCTCTGATTAAACCATGGCCAAATTATCTTTAATAGGACATAGTTATTGCATGATAGTCGAGTTTCAAACTATAGTTTCTGTCAACAAGTAAATCATCTGTACATATCACATGACCCAGTTAGTTCATTTAGAATATTCAAGTGTATTTACAATTAATTGCAATCTATTCTATTTTATAAACAAGAGGCTGTCACAACGACAGCAAACCGGATTTATTAACATTTATTTGTGTCCTGGCAATATCACAAGAACCATTACTGATGAATGGTGAAAGTGAAAATCGTCAATATCATATTTGACCTCCATTTTGTCATCAGTATCAACATATTAAAATTTGAAAAGCTTAGATTGAATGGTTCATAAGTAAATGCAACAACCTGAATGGAAACGCCATTTTACGATCTTTCAAGAACCATAACTCCTGAACGGTAAAAGTCAAAATCATCATTATTGAACTTGACCTCTATTTTGTCATCAGTAACAACATATTAAAATTTCAAAAGCTTTGGTTGAATGGTTCATGAAAAAATGCACGGACACCACGGGAAAAACCATTTTTCAATCTTTCAAGAACCATAACTCCTGAATGGTAAAAGTCAAAATCGTCATTATTGAACTTGACCTCCATTTTGTCATCAGTAACAGCATATTAAAATTTCGGAAGCTTTGGTAGAACAGTTCATGCATAAATGCACGGACACGACTGGAAACTCCATTTTTCAATCTTTCAAGAACCATAACTCCTGAACGGTAAAAGTCAAATTCGTCATTATTGAACTTGACCTCCATTCTTTCATTAGTAACAACATATTAAAATTTGGGAAGCTTTGGTAGAACAGTTCATACGTAAATACACAGACAACTCCATTTTTCAATCTTTCAAGAACCATAACTCCTGAACGGTAAAAGTCAAAATCGCCATTATTGAACTTGACCTTCGTATAGTTGTCAGAAATAACATATCAAAATTTTAAAAGCTTTGGTTGAACGGTTCATGAGTTAATGCACGGACAACATTTGATTGCCGCCCGCCCGCCGTACATCCCCAAATCAATAACCGACATTTTTGTCACAAAAATCCGGTTAATAAAATGCATGACTGTACCTTCAAACTAGATATCTATATCCATAATTAATGAATAACAGAAGTAATCTTGCAAATTTTATCCTTAAGCACATGTTAAATCTATTTATAGCTACTTTCTGTCATTAAGGTGGGAAAATAGGGAGACTTTGTTGTTGTCATTGAATATGGTTACTTATAGATCTATAGACCTAAGATAAATTTAAAGATTTAGGATTTTTTTATAAATGGATCATGACAAATGAAGATTTAGATTTGAGTGCAGTATTAAGTCTGTATCTTTCTTTGATGATCACCAAAGACAAGAAAGGTTAATATTCACATGAAATCTATGGCAAAATGTTTTAAAATTTATGAAAAATTTCTTTTTTTTTAAATTTAAGATAGAAACTGGTTCAAATAATACAAGAGGCTGTCACAACGACAGCAAACCGGATTTATTAACATTTATTTGTGTCCTGGCAATATCACAAGAACCATAACTGATGAATGCTGGAAGTGAAAATCGTCAATATCAAATTTGACCTCCATTTTGTAGTCAGTATCAACATATTAAAATTTGAAAAGCTTAGATTGAATGGTTCATTAGTAAATGCAATAATGTGAATGGAAACACCATTTTACGATCTTTCAAGAACCATAACTCCTGAACGGTAAAAGTCAAAATCGTCATTATTGAACTTGACCTCTATTTTGTCATCAGTAACAACATATAAAAATTTCAAAAGCTTTGGTTGAATGGTTTATGAGAAAATGCACGGACACGACTGGAAACACCATTTTTCAATCTTTCAAGAACCATAACTCCTGAACGGTAAAAGTCAAAATCGTCATTATTAAACTTGACCTCCATTTTGTCATCAGTAACAATATATTAAAATTTGGGAAGCTTTGGTAGAACAGTTCATGCATAAATGCACGGACACGACTGGAAACTCAATTTTTCAATCTTTCAAGAACCATAACTCCTGAACCGTAGAAGTCAAAATCGTCATTATTGAACTTGACCTCCATTTTGTCATTAGTAACAACATATTAAAATTTGGGAAGCTTTGGTAGAACAGTTCATGCGTAAATGCACGAACACGACTGGAAACTCCATTTTTCAATCTTTCAAGAACCATAACTCCTGAACGGTAAAAGTCAAAATCGCCATTATTGAACTTGACCTTCGTTTAGTTGTCAGTAACAACATATTAAAATTTTAAAAGCTTTGGTTGAACGGTTCATGAGTTAATGCACGGACAACATTTGATTGCCGCCCGCCCGCCCGCCCGCCCGCCGTACATCCCCAAATCAATAACCGACATTTTTGTCACAAAAATCCGGTTAAAAATGATATTTGTTCTTGTTAACTTTATATCTCCTTATGACATGTATGACAGGAATCCTTTCACATACAACAACTTCTTTCTAGAAACTAGAATGTTTTTTAAATTGAAAATTTTTGTTCTCTTTTGAATGATATTTTATTTTTATTGATCATGGATTTTATAAAACATTTAATTACTTTAAATCTAGATGAATATTTTGTAATCAATAATGTTTTATTTATTTATAAAAAATATTAAAGTAAACAAACTGTTTTTTTATTTTATACTTCTTTTTACCAATAATATTCGGACTCAATGTCTACATACATGTAATACAGACTGTCAGTACCACAGTATTAAAACAAAACAAGAGACATAAAAACTACAGTAACTAGAAATATAACAAAGCGACGTGACACAACACAACTGATAGTATGAATCATTTCCCCACGCTGTCCACAGGCGTTACCCTGGTACTATCCTAAAATCCTGGGGAGAACACTGTACTCCTTTGCTATTTACAAATATAGAGCTCAAGATTTTATGATAAAGCATCTGAAATGATATTAGATTAAGCTGTTTATGACAAGCTTTGAAGATGAATTAATTGGACAGTAAAGTAAAGCCTGATTTCCTATATGTTTTACAGATTATTTTTTTTATATGAATGGACTTTCTCTTTGTGGATTAGGTTAAGGGTAAATTTGTTTATTTGCATATTTTCAAAAAATTCTAAATATTTTAACTTTGAAACAGCAAATTCACTCTCCTATTCCCAGCCATCTTCGTACCAGTCATACAATCATAAAGACACATTATAATTAAAACACTATGCACAAATTGGGAAATTCATTTATTACTTTCACAAGAATTCAATACTTGTTTACTTGACCTATATATGACATTCATTATTTGAGTACTTAGGAAGAAATTGAACCCCCTCCTACTAATCTACTCATTACTACCCAAGAGTGACTGGGGTATTGAACTGTGGTAATCATTGATCTTTTTCAGACTGACAGTAAAACACAGGCTAAAGTGGAGCATTTTTTATTTGGCTGGTCGGGATGTATAAATTCAGATCTGCATCTGGTCAGAATGTGGTTGTAAAATCTGATGCCTTGTGAAGAGAGAGTGCCACACTCTGCATGTTAAAAATCCTTGCAACAACCATTTGAGGGGTCTGTAAGTGGCATGTTGGAAGGCTTAATTTCTATCATTATCCAATATACCCTCATTTTCTAGTGACAGTCCAAATTTCCAGACCTTTATCCCGATTGACCCCTTTTTACAGGACATTACATATTGTATTAATTATTTGTTCCCATCAGGAACATGCATGAATATTTTTCACTGAGTGTAAAGCAAACTACAATCAATCAACTAATTCCATCTGCTTTTAACTGTACATTCAAATTTCTTCCATTCTTCAAATCCCACTGACTTTGAGAATACCTATCTTTATATTATGAGCAATGTTAGTGTGAAGTTTCATCTAAATTCATCTCAGAAGTTTAAGTTGTCCTTACAAAATTCATGGAAAGATGGATGGAGACTGACAAGTTGATTCCTATAAACAAACCCAGCCTTAGTATACCCAGGTATAATAAAAAGTATTGAAAATTTTTACAAAATGTTGCAGATTTTTTAAACACATAAAAAACATAGATACATGGCAAAAACTGATTTGAGAAAACAGCTGACTTTTATAGAAGAAATATGCATCATACGGCATTCATCAAAAGCTTTATAATATCAAGTTTCAAATTCCAATTTCCATTCATATCAAGCAAACATTGAGTTCTAATGAAGATCATTCAGAGACACCAGACTGATAGACAGCAGATTTATAATTTACATAAAGCTGAGAATTGTTTCAAAATCTGTTTTAAATTCACAGAATAAACAAAAGAGTTCATATTGTAATGCACAGAAGTGTTTTGATAAAACATGCCATTTTTTGTTATTTGGGTGCCTTTTATTCTTTAAAACATTTATTAAAACAATATTTACCTCACTTTCTGGTATACAATTATCACCAGCAGAAACCTGTTTATTGGTTTCAAATGAATTATTCTGGAAATGTTTGGCTTAAAAAAAAATATTATTTTTCAAGGCCAAATCTTTTGTGTTGTGTTCTGCTTTTCACAAGAAACAGATTCTTTGGAATAAGGGACAAAGCCTATGTAAAACAGAGGACTAAAATAAAATCAATAAATCATGCAACTGTGATTTTGAAAATATATTTCCTATTTATATAAAATATAAAAAAAAGTCACAATTAATTTTCAACAAATTTAAAAAAAAAAAATACAGGATTTGAATAGATGTTACCTCAAAATAAAAATATACCAAACTTTCAATTTTTTTATCTTTTGATTTCACAAAATTTGTAGTGTTCCTTTGTTAATCAGTATATCTAAAAATATTACCTATAACACTTTGTATTAGAATAGACATATGTCTTGCATGTTCGTAATTGGTATAGTATAATGTAAAATGAAATTTAAATTTTAATATATAAACTATGCAAAAGTTTCAAAGTTAATGGACCATGGTGGAAGGGGCCAGGCCAAAGAACCATTACAAACTTTAACAATAGTTGATGCTAGAGTCGATAGAAACAGCAAGCCAAAGTTTCTCCTCCATAACTTTGTTTAGGTGAGACATAAACTAGATAACCCAAAGATCCTGCTTATCTAGCCAAAAACTTTTACAGAAAATAGGTTTATGTGAATCAATTTAATGATAACAAGATAGACTTTAGTTATCAGTCAACTGAATACTGGAAAGTTGAGGTTAACATTTAATAAAACATTACCAAATTAAGTGATTTCTTGGTCCGACTGAGTATTGGTTCAGGTATCATGGGAATATTTACACATTCAGGAATCTTTATACTTCCTCCGTCTAAATCAACAATGATCACATCCAACTGAAAAATACAAAAGGAATAAGTATATGTATATCATTTCAGAAATGTTGGCAATATTTTTATTATTGTAAAAAAATTGGACTTTACAGGTTTCACAAAAAGAAAAACTGACCTTTTAAATTTTGAGAGCATTATTTGGATGCAGCATTTCCTGACATTGTAATTATTAAACTCAAAACTTCATCTAAGATAGTATATAGAATTCTTAACACCAGCACTATTATTATTGAAACAAGTCAATATTTATAGACATTCTACTGACATATATTAATTGTATGCTTTTTCTGAAGGTCGTCTATACCTAGGTCTTCACAATACTTTTGTACTTCCATCCCAGACATTCAAGCAATCAGATGTTCCATTTCCGTGTGTATTTCTTAAGCAAAGAGTATGCTTAGTAAATTAATATACTGTCGGTTTCCTCCACCTGATCATGAAAACTGAGAAATGCATGTCAAATCTCATTTAACCATTATTTAAATTAGTTGTCTATCATGGGAACTATATTACACAATATATAGGGTAAAAACTTACAAATTCAGCAGTTTCATCAGCTAATGAAGAGTGTATGCCCGCCATGAATGGTGTTGGTGAACTTAATACTTCCACAAGATGAGCTGGTAGTATTGGTATATATACATAACTGAAACATCAACAATTGGTCAAAAAACAGAACATATATTTCATCATACTTTAAAAAAAAAAAAAATGTTCTGTGTCTCAAGACCTCCTCAAGTAACAATTATTTTGCTATCGGTTTTTCTCTATGCAAAAAAAAAGACTTGTCATTAATAACTTGAAAAACTTTGACGTTTGACTATATCACTTTTTGGACTATAGTAAGTCCTCATGATTGTTTTATTTCCCCTAATGAAAATTTACTTGAGAATATCCAAAACAAGTGTACTGCAATTGTGATTAGTATGTCATATGTGCACACACCAAAAACACCACCAAACTAGATATAAATTATATCTGTTTTTAAGCTTGATCTTTCATCTGTCTTTAATATTAATTCCCTGTTCTTATATTTACCTAAATCTGAGTGGATAATGAAGTACTACTATTGCTTGACAAGAATCTGTTAATCGAGAAAAACTCTGGGAATGAAATAAAATCTTGTGGTCAGTCAGAGCAGCACAAAATAACACCAATGTGTTCTGGATCCCTGGAACAAGAAAATAGATTACAAATTACTAGGGGGTAACTTCAGTTGAAATGTACACAGGATATTCAATAAAATTGCAATTTTCACATTCTTTCTTTTACAAATACATAGCTCTCACGATTGAAAAATTCCCAAAATTATATCAGTTATATTATACAATGTACTTGTGATGTCACATACAATATAGACAAAAGTTTGAATTGTTTCATGTAAATTTGATGTAGTATATGGTGTAAAATGGTGTGTTTAAAATTTCCATACTTCTGATAAATCTTAATTACTCTGTTTCCTCATTTATATAAAATTATAACTATCTGTTCATATCCTGATGAATACCAAGTTTATCATAAAAAATTTACCTAATTGTTGAAATAATAAGGCTACACAATTTCTAGATGAAGGTAAACCACTATTCAGTTTAGGTTGTAAAGCTTGCCTGTCTCCAGCACCTATTGAAAATCTTATCTGTGGTCCACCTGCAAAAAACAGCATTATAAAAAGTTACTGAGAATTCATCTTATTTTTCTTACTAACTGGATGAACTAATAATGTAATGTGATATACTATTTTTGTGTTTAGCTTTTTCTACCTTAATTTGTTTTTGCATTTTGCATTTTATTGCGAACCCTATGATAGTTTTCCATAGATTCACCTGCAAGTTACCTGTCGATTTAAACTTTTGGAAGTTCTATTGTCCCATCTATCAAATACAATAGGTATTGTTCTCTGTATAGTTCATTCACCAGGACCTTTAAATTTCTTCTAGGAGAAATATATCACTCATTGATTAATTTACCTGACCAAAAAATTATCTGTTTTTTTATTGAAATACTTCTATAAACTCACATAAACTGGATGCAATATTGTATTTATTCAATATATCATTAATATATTTTCAATCTGTTCAATATAAAATCTGATTTAATAATAAAAAGTTTATTTTAGACACATTTTTTAGTATTTTCCAATGAATTTGCATGTTTTTGTTGTTGTTAATTTATAGACTATGTTTATGAAGACCTTAATTTAAAAATAATAATATTCAAATTTTTATTTATCAAACACACAAAAATATTTATTGAATATTTGATCAGAAATCAACTTTTAATTTTTAAATCATTATTATTATTCCATATTGATAAAATATTAGTAGGTTTTTCTATATGAATTGGATTTTGAATAAATAAGCATATTCACCTGCGGAAAAAGGATATTCACCGCGCAAAACGTCGCGTGCTTTTACGTGTATAATTTTGATAAAAAACGTTTGATGTACAATTGATTTTGGTAAATATTTTCCATTACATTCATTTCTCTCGGAATATGGAATAAAACATTTACTGTCTTTTGCTTCAGTAAATATGTGGTTTAATTGACTTTTGAAAAACTGATATTCACTTCGGCCGTTGGCCTCAGTGAATATCAGTTTTTCAAAAGTCAATAAAACCACACATTTACCTCATCAAAAGACAGTAATTGTATAATATTGACCACATTAAAAACGAGTTTTTGGTATTGAATAAATACAACACCACATGCAGTTTTGTGAGTCCTTTCTTAGTATTGGTACCTGTATAAGTATTTTTTCATCATTGACAGTTCAATTTTTTGTTCAGGTATATTAATCAATGAGTGATATATTTCTCCTAGAAGAAATTTAAAGGTCCTGGTGAATAAACTACAGAGAACAATACCTGTTGTATTTGTTAGATGGGACAATAGAACTGCCAAAAGTTTAAATCGACAGGTAACTTGCAGGTGAATCTATGGAAAACTATCATAGGGTTCGTTATAATATTTGTTGATGTATAGATTATAAGAGAATGTAAAAAAATTACATATTTGTGAGGATAAACATAAGCAATATTTTCTTCTTATCAAAGTCTGTTAATAAATTGCTTTGAAAATAAGCTGATTTAAAGTATTTCCTTAATGTCACGATCTTTATTTCAAAACAGCCATTTTAGCAGTCATCACTGGATTTCAATCAAATGAGAGAGAATATAATGTCTATTATGGATATCCAGGAGCCTGTAATCCACTGATTGTCATAGATTGCTTCATACCATTATTGGTTTTTGTTCATTGTTGAAGTATAAATTGTTGGTTTTTTCTCTTTTGTATGATTTCACATCTTGTATAGTTTGGATTTTGCTCATTGTTAAAGGCCATACATGGACCTGTAATTGTTCACATTTTTTTCACTTATGTCTTTAATGGACAGTTGTCTCATTGGCAATCATACCACATCTCCTTTATTTCAAAATGGAATATTGTAAACAATTTTTTAAATTAAGCTGTAGTCTTAAAATTTCTGCCTTTAACATACCTGGGGGAGGGACATAAACACTCCCTATAATGTTCCCCACCAAAACTTCCAACTGAGCATCAAGTCTGTCTACATATGCTGTGTAAATGATTCCTAGGCAGTTCTGAGGGAAGAAAAAACAAATGTCATCAGATGTGTCTATAAAAATAAAGCTGATGGTAATTTAAAACAATTTGTGACAATGTGGATATGATTACTGCAAACTGGAAAATTTTTGCAGTCTTTATTTCGCGATTTACCAACTGAATCTTAATTTGAGCCATTTTGAATTCCAATATAAAGGAAACCTGTACAAAAATTAGTACAGAAATGATTTTGAAACGGAACAGTTGTACATGTATCGTAAAGCAAGGGTTGGAAATCGAAACAAAAACCCTATTTGTCTAAGCAAAGAGAACAGAGTTCTGAAAACTGACCATCAGTCTCTAATTATGAAGATAAGCCAAGACGTACATACATCCCTGACAACAGTAGTACTAAGGTCTATATTGAATTTGCATTGTCTTAAAGCATAAATTTCAACTAAAAGTGAGTTTGCTTCTCTTGTATCCAGTATAATGTTATTTAAGGAATCTTATGTGTATATGGTGTGTAAGAAATGTATAATGTAAACTAACTCAGTTAAGGAGAGTAAACCATGCTACAAGCATGGCAAAAGAGGATTAGTTTGTTCATTCAGAAATATCAGTAAAAGTAATCTGAAGCACAGCTATGCATGCATGACTAACCCTCAATAGTTAGGTTTGTTTTCATCATACATTTCTTATTAATTTTCCAGAATTCAAAAATATTGCAGATTGAAATAATTCCTTGTGTGTAGTATATTTTAAAACTGACTGTGAGTAAATGACTGCCTATTAAGTATAACCACTTAGTAAGCATCATGTACAAGTTTATATTGAGAAACCTCACCCTGAATGTTTCAAAGTAATCCAATCTTGATACTAGAACCAGACATTTTGGTGAGAACATTAATGATTGTTGGGTTATTGCATTTTCTGTTTCATCTGCGTCTCCGTCTTCATCTGGTCGTGGTAGTGTAATGGAGACAGGCTCGTAAAATGACAGACATGCACAGTAATGACGGTCTGCATCCATGTCTGTCAGGACAGCTATAAAGAACTCGGGTGGACATCTTTGTGGTGACAGCTTCCATCCTGATGGCTGACAAAACTACAAGATAAAATACAGTGTTATATTATAAATACATATAGTGTTAGAATAAATAAAGATTACTGTCTAGTGTTTACATATCTAACTAATTTCATCACTGTCACAAAACACATTGTTATATTTATAAATACATGGCATTTAAAAGATTTGCTACATACAGTTCTAGATAAATCATATCACTGCCATAAAATACCTAATATTTCTTTACATAACTCATTTAAGATAGTCATATTATATTATTTATATATATATATATATATATATAGACAAACATTTATAACTTATAACCGTGTTACAAGTACAGCATGCTAAAAACATAAACCAAACCTTCTTTCTTTATGTCCTAATGTATACTCTTTTAATTTCAAAGACAACTTTTCTTAAAATGTAGTTGTTATAAAACTTTACCTTTATAGAAAAATACTCAAAATTTGCAGAATATGTATACTGTGTACTTCGTATCAATGTTAAGTCCTTGTTTATTTCATGTAGAATGCTTCATTTCTTGTTTTGATTTACTCAACAGATATATATATATATCAAATGATCTGTTGTCATACATAAACAATGTACATGTAACAAATCTGGTGAATTTGTCTTGCACATATATGAAGAAACTATCTGATATAATCTAGTGCCAAAACCATTACATGTATATCAAATATGAACTGTTCTTGACAAATTGTTCAAATCTAAAAAGATTTCATGTCAAGTGGTACTCTAGTTATCATCAGGAAGTCCAAAATCAATCTCAATTTTTTAAGACATTAAGGGTTACAACTCTTGAAATGTAAATGCCAAAAGCAACCTTAACCTGTATTTTAACTTCTTCAAAACATTGAGATTTTTTTGAAAGATAACTAAGGGGTACAACCCCTAAATGGAAAATGTTGAGAAGATCAAAATCAAACTAGACCAGCATTTTAGGATCCTGCAGATGGTATTGTGTTTAAATTTCAAAAGATTTGGTCAAGCTGTACTTTAAACCTATGAAATTCAAATGTTTCAGGTAATTTAAAAAGTATAACGGTTGACCTAAAAATGTCAAAACCATGAAAATCGAACTTGACCTGTATTCTATGGTCCAATATGTTTAAATTTCCAAAGATATTGTAAAAGGTACTTTATAAATCCTTCAGACACCACAGAAATCTTAATTTGTAAGATACAAAATGTTACTAAGGCTGTAAATGTCAAAACTGTCAAAATCGAGCTAGGCCTGTAGTTTATAGTCTATAAATAACATTGCATTCAAATTTCACAAGATTTGGTCATGATATATATATACTTTTTTATCGCCACAAAACCAAAACTATCCTCCCCCTATTTTTGAGTCAAGGATATAAAACAAAATACTGTATCCATTCATCTGCTTCTATGATTATACAATATATATCAGTTCTAATGTTAACTTGCTAAGAATTCTACATAATATATCCCCTTAAATAAATCCATAGATAAGCTAGAAATTTTATCAGTAAAAGGTACCTTTCAAATATGAATAGTGACCACATGGATGGGTTCATCTATGATTTTCCCATTGATCAGTTCTTTATTTAGGTAAAGCACAGATATTATTTATCTGATAAGTAACTAAATCAAATTATAGATACACTTGAACCATACTTTAAAATTTTCTTCCATACTTTAAAATGTCCTTATGTAAGTAAATAAATGAGATATGTGTACAGATTATGTGCTAAATTTGCACATGATCGAAGAAATAATTATACTTTTTTTTTAAAATATTCACTAAAATCGACTCTCCTTTGACCCTTTATTTTATAGAAAAATGAAATGTCTATATCTATAGGTAACCAACTACCCAGCAGTCTTACTGTTTTAGAGTAAGACAAATAAATTTCTATAACAAATGGCATCATGCATATGCCAAAATTTATGAAGTGCTACTGACATCATGTTCAGCAATAAAACTACAGTGTTATTTTAAAAGCGTAATTAACATCTATACCTAGGGATAAAATCATTTGGGCCTCTAATTTCATCAGAAATCTTACAATTCCTAACATCAATCAGCTTTTGGTGCATTTTGTCATGTCTATGAGCGATAACATTCTAATTGTTGCAAATTTAAACCAAAAGTAACAAGCCTTTGTCCTTTCAAACAATGAATATGACAAGGACTTTAAGGAAATTACTTGTCTTAGTATTCTAGCTTTGACAAGCTTCTTTCAAAATTAACAGCATCATTATCACTTTTACTTTAAGTGCCTTTTTCCATCACTTAAACATAAGGTGTAGTAAAAGCCTTATTCAGTGAACAACGTGAAGTATTACTAAATCCTATGAGGTTTTTTGTTCAAAGTCCTTAACGTAAGATTATTAAGATATCATGAATATTTCATATGAGATTTGGACAATAATAAAATGACCAAATATTTAACGGTAGATCTAAAATATATATTCTTCAAATCAATCAAAACATCTTCATCTGCAGTAAGCGAAACAAAAATGAAGTAATTATTTGTGACAGGTGTTGTTTAAATAGACAGATGCTAAAATTAAGTGGTTAAGTTGGTTTTTATATATATTTGTTCAGTCTTCATTTCAAAATCAACCCTATTTCATATATTTATACAGATAATTCAACCACAATATTTACAAACATCATGGAAAATCAATCAAAGTCTACATTTAGAATAATCTCAACTTTAATTTCTTAAATACAGACTTTCAAAAAAGTTGTTCATGAATAGAACAAATTTCAGTATTAGTCAAGCCAAATAATGATTTGAAGAAATTTATTCATTTCCTGAAAAAAAGAGGTGGAATTTTCAAATTTTATAACTGGCGAGAAAAAAAGACAAACAAGAACCCCGCCAAATACTCTGAAAGTAAAGAAATTTATAAGTTTACATTTTCAGTTGTCATCCTGGTAATCATCTTCAACAGAGTTGTGGCTTCAGTAAACCAACGTGGTTTCATTGGCAAAAGACCAACACGTATATTCGATGCAAAGAATTTTTTTCTAAATTGTATGTGTATCTACCCCAAAACATAAAAACGCTTTAATGTATGAGTGAAAATTTGCATATTCTTTTTCAACATTGGCCTTAACATATTTGTACATCTTTACCTTAAATAATCCTACATGGAACCTAAACAATCATTTAAATTGGCAGAACTTTTGTAACAGACAATTTAAACTGAGCACCTGTAAACTGTAGGTAACTAAACTCTAGAGTAATGGCTGATAGCCATATTTCTTCACAACCAATTAGTGACAATTACCATCATTACATTGTTAGGGTGTAGAGGGGTGGTACATAAAAACATACCGGTAGTTTTATCACAATACAAGATTAGGGTGTTAAGGGTTGGAACAAAATAAGATGCCTGATTATTACTCATCAGTAGAAAGTTAAAGTGAGAACTCTCTGGGGACAGATTCAGTAGGGGCATTGTTTAGTAAACTTTTCTGATGTTTGACAACTAACATCCCCCCTATTTTTTGTAGGACCCTCCCTGCACCTTCTTTTTAAAAATCCATGTGCTCCTCATATGTATACCCAGCGTGTATTGACAATCTTCACAGAATGTCTTTTCAATAACAAATCTTTTATCCTATGTTAATTACGAGTCTTCCCAGTACAGATCACATATAGTGAATGTTAAAGATCACTTTTGGTTAATTTCACATTGAATTCTGTTGATTGGAAGGTGATTTTCTCTTTTAAAATACTTCATAGGTAATAGATGACTGGGTTGTTAAAAAGTTTTATCACTCAAAATCACCAACCCTAACCCTTTTTCACAGTGAATCACTCAACTTCAGCACAGTGTAAATTGACAATCTTCTCATTATTGCAATCACTAACCAGTTTTATACCCAGTTAAAATTGACAACTGACCCATGTATATATGTCATTGAAATCACCACTTCTACACCCAGTGATAATGGACAATATTTCCAGTATGTCATTGTACTCACATTACTATGTCCTGTGTGAATGGTCATATTTCCAGTATGTCATTGTACTCACATTACTATGTCCTGTGTGAATGGTCATATTTCCAGTATGTCATTGTACTCACATTACTATGTCCTGTGTGAATGGTCATATTTCCAGTATGTCATTGTACTCACATTACTATGTCCTGTGTGAATGGTCATATTTACATGTTTTGCATTGTACTCACCAGTTATAAACCCTGTGTTAATTGACAATCTATTTACTCTGTACATCAATGTAGAATGTACTTACCAGTTCTATACCCTGTGTAAATGGACAGTTATCCCATTCTTTCTCAGGAAATCTCTGTATAATCTTTCCTACACTTTGTCCACCTCCTGCAGATGTAAATAAACAATGTTAGAAGCAATTTAATGTGTTATTGTCATGTAGCTAACTAGAGGCTCTAAAGAGCCGGCCTATGTCACTCACCTTGTGCATCTTCAACAACTAGAATATAATTCATGATTAAAATCTCTTTTTGTTGATCATGTATTTGCTGATCATTTTTTCCTGTCTCAATTTTTCTCTCACTCTTTTACATGTTTTTTTCTTCCAAAATACAAAATGAAAAAAATATTGTCATTTAAGAGCAATAACTCCTTGACAATTTCGTCAATGCTCATCTATTTGCAGACCTTTTTTTTCTGATCAATTTTGTTTTTAAAACTTTCTTTCTAATTTATCTATTAATAGTTTTAAGATACCAGGCAAAAAACACAAAAAATCAGTAAAATTGATCATTTAAGCAAATTTAACGACAATAACTCATATAAGAAGTAGACGGAAGATTTGTCAAGTTGACTTATTTTGTAGATAAAGTCATTTAAACTTGTATAGAGCTATAAAAGTTAAGGGATGAAAAAATTATGGTTTTGGGCAAGGTGAGCAAAAAAAACATACATGTTGTTAGCTATATATATGTACAGTAAGTTTAACAAGTCAGTTGTGGTATTTGTAAATATTATTTTTGTAGAAAAACATAATTCTATAATGACAGATAATTACATAAATAGTAAAATACTCTGAATAACATTAACTTTAAACAACATGTAAAATGCACTTTGCATCAATGTTGACTGAGACTATCTTTTTAAAATTTGGCTTAGTGAAAATCTATATATAAATATTAGAAATACCAAAATGGTAATCAAAACCTTGGAACAAATCTAATTAAAATCCCCGATGAGGAAAAGAGACAGAAATTTGCAACTTACTAGCATAATAAACAGAGAATACACTATTTATATAGCTAAGTTGCTTGTTAAGTTGATAAAAAGTATATAATTTCACTGTGTATATATTCAGAAGCAAAATACAAACTAGTATAAATCTGCATTTCATTCAATGTATTAAATTAGGGCAGATTCTCTAAAACAAGATCCACTCATTGTCATGGGAAAATAGTCTAAATGTTCATCCACATGTCAGATCTAAATACCTCTCGTTTTTCAAGTGATTATACCTTTTTATGTGTTTAAATAGTATTCACAAATACACATGTACATGTACATGTACTTCAAAAGTCAGGAAAACTTCAATATTAATTTTCAATTACTCCACTGACAGGCCTGACATGCATTAGTAGAAACCTCTTATACTACTTCTTCTAAACCTGATGAAAAATGTAATAATGCCTTCTTCACCCTAAACATTAATCAGATCATCAGCCGGCTGTCTATACACCACTTCCATTTCTAATTAGTTAAAACTTCTCAACATGAAGGATATTTGATGCTTAATTATCATAGCATTCTTTAAATATCACAAATTCTATCTCAATATTAGAATGGAACTAGTCCAGATTATATGTTTATCATATTCAAATCAAAGTCATTCAAATTCACAGATGTATATATTTCCTATATATTACTCATACTATACATGTAGGTCATACATGTATGTAACTAAAACTTTTTTTACTTCACACCAGTTAACCAAAAACTGTACTAGCCCTACATGTGTGTTCTATCAGACATAGCAAGTTCCAAGTTAAAGTAAGTTAAACAGAGGATGTTTTATTTTGGGATGATACCTTTTAACTTTTTTTTTTAGTTTCCAAAAAATCAGTGCAAAATTGTTATTAAACACCTCTTTCCATTTTCTGTATGTGCAACCCCTAACTAAGTCTCATTTTTTTTCTGGATCTGTTTTGCAACAAGATTATCCAAGACCTAAACTAATTTCAAAACAAAAAGACATACTATACATTTGAATCACCATTTAGCAAACCTGTGGTTTTTAATGAACAAAAAGTTAACTATGGTAGATGTGTTGTATAGATCTAAAGATTCAAAACATTGTAGAATTTGTAGGTAATGATTTTACCCAGAAACTGTTTAGATTAGTAACAACTATTCCTTTAAAATATAATTCCCAGTATTTTATAAAATTGTTGTCCTGTGATACTGAAAGGACTTGATCATAAACACAACCTCATGCCTGTTATTTGTTGATGTAGTTAATAAACAGGAAGTATAAGAGTAAGGGATTTGGAAATATTTCATATTAAGTAGTAAACATTTGTATATACATGTAGGTTATATCAGCTGGGTTATATAATGAAAAGTTGTTTTTATATTGCTTGCATTTATTGCATACATACAAATGATGCTTTCTAAATCTTAAATGCATTTTTCATTTTTGTGACAGCTATTTTGTTTTCAATTTTCCCAATAACAAATAGCACCATATAATTAATGAATTTACAGTTTCTGGATCTGTAAACAAAATTTAAAACAATATTTAGACATGTAAACAGAATGCACAGAATCAGAACTGCTACGAAATTGCTCTACAATCAGTGAATCAAAGATATCTTAACTACATTCCTACAATAACATGAAAGAATTGTTCCATATGGAAAATATATTCTCTAGAAATAATTAACATGTTAGAAGAAGGAAGATTAATTGTAAACAAACAGCATGAAACAATCCATGAGATAAACAATTCATTAATTATACTGTAGGAATTAGTTCTTCCTCTAATCACACTTTAGAAAGTTGATACATTTCTGGAAGTAGACTCCACTTAGAAATCCAAATAAAACGGTACTTCATTAGTTATTGGGGTCATAAAAAATGAAATTGTCCCTTTCTGATTGCTTTTTCCCATTCAAATGTCTTTTTTCTCATTGTTTTAATTTCAATTTATAAATGTTTCAACAGCTAATAATAGCAGTGAGTTAATTATGATGTGAAACCTTGAAATTTGGGGTTTTTAATGCCTACAACAATGAGAACAAATTTATATTTATACTGAAACACCATGAACTTCATGGAAAAGTGACTAGCAATGTAAACTGAGGAGATCTTGAAATTTCTCTTTTTCCCTCACAAGTGGTCTTTAAAACAAATCTGTTGATCCAAAATGTTATATATTTATCAAAGTTAAACACTTTAGAAATTATGTTCATGTATTATAACCTTCCATCCCCCTTTTTTTATTTCCCAACAAAGTATGTTTTGATTTGTGACTACAAAATTGACATAATAACCAAATCCATTAATATAAATCTAACCAAAGATCTAATCTTAGAAGATGATCTATAATAACATCTCATATCTCATCATCAAATCCTGACAAATTGTATTTGTCTTAAAGAATAAAACAATACATTATTCTCAAGCCTTATTCAATATTTGTATTTATTTAAGTGTGTTATATATTTTATAGTCCAATGATAGTTCAGTAATTGTAGATAAGATAGATATAACCAAGTGTTTTTCCTACAAAGATTATAACGTTTTATCTTATCCAGTAATTGTGTTAAGTTGCTACCAGAATGGTTTTACATTTACATTCTGCCAACACAGTACTGATAGCTTTCTGGAATTCTTTCTCAAACTATTTCTTACATAATGTATCTTTTCGGTTCTGTAATACATCTTAAAGCATCTGCTATTTCATTTAAGAGAAACAAATATTCTGACCTCAATGCATTTCTGGAAAGGTGAAAACAACATCAGTTGATACAATCTCAACAACAACATATGCACTTGTATAAACATTTGTACATGTAAATCAAACCAGAAATTAAATGATTTCTTCATATATATATTACAAACTAAAACTTAATCATCTAAAAATAAAGTTTGCCTAAATCGTGGCAAGTTTGTTCTGTCTATCTTGATATTATTTACATGATCTTGCATCTAATGAAATTGATTGTTTAATTTAATTATTTATTGCTTATTGTCCAATTGCAAATATTTAGTGCATATTCATGACAAAAAAATAAATTTAACAACTAATACATGTATGTAGACGAACTGGTCTAAATGAAGAGTGTGAAATTTTTATTTTTAAAGAGTTGTCTCATTGGCATACCACATCTTCTTAAATTTTAAAGGGGCAAGTTCTTCCAGTTATTGTTAAAATTGAAATATTAATTTGGAAATAAACAGCTGTTTTGTAATTACTTTTGTGAAAAAGAGACAAAAAAAGACACTTTTATTTTCAAAATTTCAACAGTTTTTTCTACATTTAAAGATAAATTGAAAACATGCATCCACCTTGCCAAACTATTTCATAATTACTTCATGCCTTCAATTAATGCTTCAATATACATGTAAGTAAAGATATAACATGTGTTTTCCAGAAGTAATTAAAGAATAAAACACATCAATGGAAGTGCGGAGATAATTAGAAACAAACCATTGGATTACGTAACCATGTGCAACAATAGAAAGTACTTTGCAATTTTCTGCTATAATTTCCCATACTGGGTGGGCAGTCTACATACGTAACCATATAGACTACAGAACTATTAATACTATTGGGACTACAGAACTTTTATTTCTTATGGGACTACAGAACTTTTAATTCTTATGGGACTACAGAACTTTTAATTCTTTTGGGACTACAGAACAATTATTTCATAACTTCCATAAGTTTATTGACAAAGTCCCATCCTAGAATTGATCTGTAATATAATAATTCACACAGAAAGTATGGAACTGACAAGTCAATTATAGGATTGTAAAATGATATCTTTTATAAATTAGATGTTTACAATATAAAATGGATGATAATTGGTAAATCCCTACAGTGTTCCATTCTATTATTTCTGTTCTCCTACAATGATCATCCTCATTCAATTTATTGTGGACAAGCAAAAAGTAAATTTATAAAGGCCATTGTGACTGAAGAGACAATATTGATTCCATCAGTTGACATACTTCATATTAATAATTTGTTAATGTCCATTAGACACCATGCTTGAACAGCTTCAACTCATAAGTCTTGTCACAACAGATGTCCTAATAGAAGCAAAGAGTTGTATGTTTAATGTCTAGTGCCAAATATTTCATGCAATTTTAAGATGAGCGTTCATCAAAACCCTTTCTGCATCTCTTGAATCATTATTTCAAGGAAATAAGGTGATATATAATTTATGACTATTTATATGTATTAAATTAAATATTGGTAAAAAAATATGTATTTTTATAACAGCCTGGTTATTTATGAAAGTTAACATATCTTTTACCTTCGTTGATCAAACTTTTTTTTGGACCTTTTATTCTAACTACTATTTCCCTAACCGGATGTTTAGTTTCATATATTGATGTCATAGGGTAAATGTAATCCATCCTGCTATCACTAGAGATATGGGCAGGAATTCGCTAGTGAAATTTTAGGGTCAATAGTGTTTATCCAATTAAAAAATAAAGAAATCATGCAAATATGGAGAATAAACATTGTTTAAATATCAAAGTGGGTTAGTCTTTATTGTCAAATGCAAAAAATATGAATCCAATTAAAAAAATCAAAAAAAAATCAGCACTTGTTATGTGCTGGTAGTTGAAAACTGTAGACAAAAAGTGTGACATTTCTGCAGTGGCAAAACCCCTAGTCATATTTAGAATATGCCTGAAGAATTGTTCTACTATAATAGTTGTAAATCAACTGCAAAATGATCCGTCTATCATTTAGAAACCCCATTTTGTACAGAATCCGATTATTGCTGCAAATAAAATACGTTTGAAAATGGACAAGTGCATGTAACTTTTCCTGTCAACAAATGTTACATGCACCTTTTCATTAGCTGATTAGCTTTGGAAACAAGTTATTGGTCCAGCATGGCAAATTTTGAAAGGTGTCAACAATGGGTACAATTTGGATTTCATGATTTTTATCAATCAACTGAAGTTTGAAAAATATAGAAGGTAAGAAAATTTATTTCATTTTCGTGTCAATACTGCCCAATAATACTCATCTTTTTATAACAGTTGTATACTTTTTATAGTAAGTATTACCATAATTATTTTTTTCTCATTTCAACCCACTGACAATTACATTAAAATGTGGCTTTGTAATCTTTCACACTAGGCATCTACCAGTGATCAAGCAGATGATAAGAGAGTGGGACCAGGTTAATTTGACCTCACAATGAAGTGTTACATGCACTTTCTGTGTAAATTAGGTTCTTTGATAATGATGTGCGACTTGCTTTGCAATTTTGTCCAAAAATATAAGTTTATCTTGTATTTAAACAGGTTTGACCCTTACGATATTCATTTTATTGCTGGAGAGATTTCTGTACATAACATTGACACGAAAATATTTACCAAGGAAAGGTGTCTATGATACATGCAAAAGCTTTTTTTTGTACGGTTTGCCTTATCAATCTAATTTTTTACATGAAATACCACAGATTAATTGCCAATTTGATTAACTAGTACTTGTATTCATTCTCAGCATTATAAAGATAACTGGCCACTTTATTTGAAAACATAAAATGTAACATTGACATCAGAATAAAAACAATATTACTTTATTACACTTAAAGCATAATTGGCCAGTGCATAATATTAAATCAAATGTAAATTTATGCTGAATTCTTAACAGAGAAGTTGTTGATCTTTCTTGATTTCTAGACTTTACAATATATACTTGTAATTCTTATCGTTTAAAGGCATGTAACATTGACACATCTTCTGCGTCCAGGTTACATGCTACAACCTAATAAATGTGCATACAATTATTTAATCAATAAAATCTTGTTGAAATTTAAATTTGCTTCATTAAAATGATATTAAAGAAATAAATGAGTTTTAAATATATGTGTTTATTTTTTTCCTGATTGACTAGCAATTTTTCCTCAATATTTGTTGGTGTTCATGTCAATGTTACATACATAACCCAGAATTATAATGTTTTAAAAGCATTGATTTCCAAACCTGTGTTATGAGCTTTAAAATGAGTTTATATGAGTTTATAAATGACTAACATCTGAAATATTGTCATCACACAATTTCTTTGATGCTCCTATGATAACTTTATGAGTAACATGGACTACGATTTTTGTATCAGGTCTTTTTTGTGTTACATGAGAAGATTTTTTACTGTGTTGAAATCAACAGTGAGGGCCCTCATGGGGTTTTTGATTATGTGATTACTTGGCCGTTTTTTTAATGATTATTTGATTATTAAGCCAAATATTTCATGATTATTTGATTACCTAGGACTGTATTTTTAGTTTATGATTATTTGATTACTAAAGATAAGCAAATATTTAATGATTATGTGATTATATTGGCAAAAAAATGGTGATTATGTGATTACTAGGACCCCCCCCATGAGGGGCCTCAACAGTTAATCTAATTTTTAATATTCAAAGTTATTATTATGATACCTATTTTAAAAAATAATGTATAAAGTAAACCCAAATTAAACTTTTTTTTCATTAAGAAATTGTGTATGTAACATTGACAGAGTCTATTATTTAGACTTTTACATGTTCAGGCCAGTGTTACATGCGTAAACAAAACTTACTGCCATATGGAGCTATTATCTTATTTTTATTTTACAAAATAAAAGCGTTTTCATGTTTTCCTGTTTAATTTGTCTTTTAACACTAGTTAGTAACATTGACAACAATATTTTGTGTCAAGATTTTTTTATGTTACATGCAAAGGTATTACTTCCTTAAAGTCAGACATTTATATAACATTTTATAACCTAAATGATTAACTAGATATTACTGGGCAGCAATTATATTATTTCTCCAAAATTGACTATAAGCACACCACTTTAATCTTCTGGTCTTCATGTATGTAACATTGACATACAACCTTTTACTTTTCTGTCAATGTTACATGCATTAACAGAACTGATAACATTTACTTACTCCTTTGCTCTATAAAGAGATTATTGATAATTTTACTTGTTTTACCACCATCAAACTTCATCTTTATTTCTAAATATAAATATTCGTTTTAGAAGTGTATTTTCTTCATTGACAACAAAATTGGTGTCAGTCTTGAAAATTTACATGCAATTTTTAATTAAAAAAATCTACAGGCAATATAAACCTAAGAAAGAAAAAGATGATCAGCAATAAATGTGATGAAGAAAACTCTCAGGAAGATGCTGCAAAAAGATACTGTCCCTGTCAACCAGTCACATGGTGATGTCCCTGGCAGTCAGACAGATGGTGATGTCCCTGTCAGCCTGGAAGATGGGGATGTACATATCAGTCAATCAGTTAGTTGGTGATGTTCCTGTCAGACAGTCAGTCTGTGATGTTCTTGTAAGCCAGTCAGAGGGTAATGTCCCTGTCAGCCAACAGATGGTGATGTCCTAGTCAGCCTGGCAGATGGTGATGTTCATATTAGTCTGTCGGTTGGTGATGTTCCTGTCATTCAGTCATATGGTGATGTTCCTGTCAGCCAGTCAGATGGTGATGTCCCTGTCAGCCAGTCAGATGGTGATGTCCCTGTCAGGCAGTCAGATGGTGATATCCCTTTCAGCCTGTCAGATGGTGATAACCCTATCAGCCTGGCAGATTATGATGTCTGTGTTAGCCAGTCTGATATGGTCCCTATTAGTGAGTCGGGTGGTGACGGTGCTTTCAGCCAGTCAGATAGTAGTTCTGTGTCTGAAAACCAGATGATGGTGACTGTGTATGCAGACATACTAGTGATCTCCAATTTGACCATTCTACAGCAGTGTAGAAGATAGTTATTTCAAAATCTTGTTTATTTATCCCTTTTCATTCACCAGTAAACACATGTGTCATGTGTATTTACTGATGCTCATTATAGAAATCATGAGGAATTCAATTTGTAACATTTTTTTTAATGGTTATGCCAATAATTGACATTCCAGAATATCTTTTGCATTATAAGAGGTTCAGGCTCCTTCTGATTTCAAAATAATAATAATAAACTCATCATGGATACCAGAATTGAAATTTTGTAGGCCAGAAACGCTTTTCGTTTACAAAAGACTATTCAGTGACGCTAATGAAACAAAAAAGTAAAAGAAGGCCAAATAAAGTTGAAAACAGGACTATGGTCTAATGGGTGTTGGTTTTCTCTTCTGAATTGTTTTACACTGGTCATTATGGGGCCCTTTAAATTGTGGCTTCCTGTAGTTTAGGTAATATAACAAGTTTTCAAGATGAAATGGCATTGAAAAATCGAAACAAGATATTTGAGAGTTTCTATATTATTGTAAATTTTATAATCTATGCATAGATTTTGGTTCTGATTGAAGGTAGATTAATTGTTGTTTTGTTTTTTTCTTTTTTCAGATAGATAGTTGAAGATGTTGGAGACAGAAAACAAGAAACAAGAAACTTGTTTTGAATGTTTGAAATAAAATTTATTGTTTAAACCTTAAAAAGTTATCATAAATGTAAGATTAACCAGCAGAAATAAAACGAGATATAGGGTTATATGTCTATCAGACAACAACCTCAAAGATGAAACCCAAATTGTTCTTTATAGAAGTTATGTAAACGATTGAAAATAAGATTCTCAATAAATGCGGCTGTATCAACCTCTCGTAGATTTGTTCCATATTTTGTCTTGGTTTTTCATACTATTATTTTAAGTGTAACTGTGTCACATGAATGAGGGATACATGTAATCATTTTGTACCCTTGCTTTGTCAGTATTAGTTATTGAGTGAGAAACTTTGTGGATGCGGATGGTTGTATGGTTGTCTCTTTATCAATCTCATCCCTGTGCATAAACAAACAGGTTGCTTACTTACTGATATAAAAATGTTTCATGTTGTGGAAATTTTGGATGACTCCTTCATCAATTGATCTATCTTTGGTCTTAATTTTATTTTTCTGGTTATTTTGACATTTGAATATCTTTTAATTTAGCCTTCCATAGTGTACCACCATGAACAAGCATAACTACTGGTATAGTTAAAATCAAAGAGCTGAATAGCTCTGAGGGGAAAGACGGCCCTTGTTTCTATTTAATTATGTTTTTGGAAAGGGGGGGGTATCTTTTGATAGTTTTCATATGAAGAATGAAAAAGAGAACAGCTAGAACATGTAGAAAGGTTGACAATATTGAAATCAATTGTTGTTTATGTAATTTCATTTCCTTAGTTTAGGATTCAATTTGGACCAATGAAAGAGATCTGCATCTTCTAAATCTAAACATTTGATTAAAGTTGATAGCTAATTATAAAACTCAACTGAATTCTGTCATTTCACAACAACTACAATATTTTCTGAAATCTTGATTGTGTACTACTGAACTGCAGGCTCGGGCCATTTTCCATTTTTTGTGACAGTTCTCTTGGATTTTTAGGTTTTTTCTTTAGAAAGTGTGGACTGAAAAATCTATTCAGTTTTAAATTTCCAATGAATTTTATGAAGTTCGGAGTTATAACTCTCATCACAGGGAATCAGGTACTAATAAAAAAAAACAATATGAGAGATGTAAACTGTGTGAAGCTTGTTTCCAAATCTTAATTTTGAAATATTTGTAAATAATAAATATGTTTAAACTACAAAATGCAAATTTTTTTTTTTTATTTTTTTTACCATTACAATGATTATGTAGGTACACAAAAATTTAGTTTTTATACTAGAAGACTACTAATCCAATGAAATGTTACATTTGAAGTGTTTAAATACATTAACTTTTATTTTAGTGGATAATTACTCATCAATTGAGGTGCTCCTGAATTGGAGGAAGATTCTCAGAATTTTTACAGAAAAAGTGGTCTGACTAATTAGCGACAAGAAGAATTTTAGCGACAAGAAGCGACAAGAAGAATATTTTTTTCTTGTCGCTAAATAGTCTTCTTGACGCTTCTTGTCGCTTTTTGACGCTTCTGGTCTCTGATTAGTAGGACTCGAAAAAAGTAATAAAATCGTTTCTTTCCCCTGTCTCATGTAACCCCACGATCTTTGTTGATTTTGAAAGTTGTTGACCTACAAATTAAAGTATTGTATGTTGATGTTTAAATCATCTACAGTAAACAATATTATGTTTAGATTTAACAAATACAAATTTGTAATTAGTGCACGATCTCTAAGAATGATTGAAATATTAAACCAGTGAACTGGTGAAGGATATCCCTGCTTCTTCCAAGAATGACGTCACTATAAAATGCAATGTAGGTTGGATATATTTAGAATATCTCGTCATACTAATTTTTCCGGATTGTAAAATAAGCGTTAATAGTGTAAAGGAGAGTTCAAGATACGATAATTTTGTGAGAAACAGAAGGGAAATGTGTAAAAAAGTGTTTAAAGTCAAACTATTCATTTCTGGGTCTCCTTCTCTTCAATCTAAGTAAGATTTGTTGGGGGGTTTTCCACACTATAACATGTATAAAATCAAAATGAATGATGTGAGGGAGTGTCACTCTGGTCAATCCCATAGGGGATTGACGGCTTGAAGCCGTCTTTCCCCAAAAATATGTCTGCTGTCGGAAATTTAGGTGAATGGTTTTGGTATTAACCACTATTTAGATAATATCATATGTGAGAAATGTGGCAGTATAATTGTATAATTTACATTCAGATGGTTGTTTGGAGGCTTTTTGTATCTTTTAAGGTCAATTCTGGCATGGTTCATTTTTCATATTTTTTGTGTCCACGTTACATGCAACATTTAAGTCACTATTTTATGACAGAAATGAGATAATTGCAAAAATATTAATACAATTTTTTTATGTGAAGGTAACACAATGAAAAAGAGCCTTTACATGTTCAGAAAGAAAATGATTCTTACTGTATTTATCTCTTAAACATTGCATGTAACATTGACAGAAAAGTAGAGGAAACTTGTTTTCACAAAATTTCTGAAAGAAATGAAATTATACATTTTAGAGTTTTGATGATAGACAATGTTTTGTGATCAATATATATGATGTTGAATGTTGAATAAGTTAAGGAATCATTAATCTCAATTTGGAAAAAGTGTCCATGTTACATGCTCCAAATTCATTATTTGCTTTGGTTCCAAACTGACGCAAGTTTAAAAATGATGTTTTTGGTTACAAATAGAAGGACACCATTTGTAGCAATAATTTGTAAAAAATTTAGAAGCTTATAATGATTTTTTATTTTTTTCTTACAATGTCACACTAAAGTAGCATTAGCGAATTCCTGCCCATATATATGTTATAACTGATGTAGGTAATCATCTACATCACTGACCCTGAGTATAAATATGAGGAAGTAGTTTACTAACCTATAACCACCTCTCTCACCTTGGAATCATTATGTCATTATTCTCTCATAGTTCACTGTGATCACAGCTGATACAGATATGCATATCATTAACCCCCATTATATATACAGTTTTCATTACATGGATCCTGCAGCATGTACAATGTATCATCTTTACAGAGAGACTTCAAATACAATGTATATGGGTCCAATGATTTGTAGTTTTCTATGAATTTTACACAGTCAAATACTTCAGCAGATTAGAAATAGCTGATCAATGAAGTGTTCAAAGCAAATATTAATTGCACTCTGGATGCACTAACTAAGACTTGTGAAGACCCCATTTGCAATGCATGTATTTCTGGATACATTCAGTTTATGCCAATGAACATTTGAGTTTTTTCACTATCAATAACACATATGCCAGGATTTTTTTTTTAGAAAATTCTTTGTGACTTGTGGCCAAACATTCAGTATTTCATACAAAAGACTCTTTAAATCTATATGCCTTTTGAATGCTAAGTAATCTTCACAGGAAAATGCAATCCAACTAACTGCAAGTATTGTGATATTTATCCTATGGTCTGCTGAGGAGAAATGATGCAAGTAAAATTTTTATGAAAAGAGGCCTGAGCCTTTAAATTTGTTTTTGAAATGAAGAAATTTGTGAAATCAAATGAAAATTAGATGATTTACAGTGCAAGAATCCCTGAATGCCAAGTAAAATATTAATTCATTGAATCAAATTTTATCAACCAAAACTCAATCAATTCAGTGACAGAGATTTTTTATGGACAATTAGTGGCATTAACTTCCAATTATCCCTTTAAAAAGTGTATTTGTGACACCATAATACTTTTTTTTCTGCAGTAATAGTACTAATACCTGCAATTTCCTAGTTTCACAATTAAATTAAATCTAAATCTCTTCCAAGAAGAATATATTTATACATGTACCTATGTGGAAGTTAACTGTACATGATCGAAACAAGAAATTATTCATTGAACCATTTAGTGCAGTTTATGATGATATCAATTCAAATAGACTTGCAACTTCCTTATCTTTCAATTTTATTTAATTGGACTGAAAGTTCTACATAATTGTACCAGTAACCTACAATTAACTGTACATTTGATATGACATTGTTTCTATATCTTAACCCCAGGTTATCATCAAATATCTCCATTCATAAAGCTACTTCAACTTCAAACCGTGGTTAAATTGTTAAGTTATCATTTCCTCATAGTTGATTAGTTCCTTTGTTCACGGGATGGCAATTACTGCATACTTTAATATAAATGAACATGGGAGGGTGTTATATTGGAATACATTTGTACATGTTTGTGTACTAAATATCAATTTGTAGCTGAGCCTTTCCATTTTGATCAATCTAAGAAAGAGTCCTCAACTTACAAGCATCAAAGTTTTTTGAATACACATGTATATTATTTAACCTTCAGTGGCGAATGCAGGAATTTTCGAAAGGGGGGGTGCTAGCCCAGGGCAAAGGGGGGGTGCAAAGGTGCAAAACATATGTCCCGATTCAAATGCATTGATCGGCCAAAATAAAGGGGGGGTGCGCACCCCCGGAAACCCCCCTGGATCCGCCACTGACCTGTAAATCAAAGCTAAATATATATGCTGACAAGAAAGGCCAACTTTTTATACATGTACATGTACATGTCATTAAAAAATGGTGTGAAGGGAGCATAAGTACTAGGACATATTTATACATGATGTAGTAATTTGAAAAGAACCTTTGACCCTCTTGTGGTTTTCATGTTAAGATTTCCATGATAATGCTAATGATAAATTTAAGAAGCAATTTTGGTTTCCTAAAAGAACTGTATAATAAATATTGTGGGTTAAAAATCAAATGCTACAGGTATCATAAACACAAAGATGGGCCTTACCAAAAGGTAACATACATAAAAGCAAAATAAACAAAAATGAATTACATGCTTCAAAGTTACCTATTGAAATGTGTTTAAAAATCCAGAAAACTTTTACCATGTATGAATAAGAAGATGTGGTGTTATTGTCAATGAAACAACTCAACACCAGAGACCAAACGACACAGAAGTAAACAAAAGATTACCCTAAATATTGATACAATTTCTGTATACAAAAAATGGATTTTCCAGTGTGTTCCAGATAATAAATAATACAAGAACACATTTTTATTGTTAAGTAAATTTGGAATGTGTGACATTGATTTTCTAAATAAATAGACATGTGATAAGAATAACCAATGTCAAGTGACAGAAATCAATCCTAATAAAACCAGATGTTACATTAAATACCGATCGTAGTAGTACATGATTCCTTATATATAGTTATAAACTAAATTTATAACTCTAAGTTACTGATGTATTTTAACATTAACAGCTTGAACTTTCACTTGGAAACTCTATAGTATGATAGTAAATTAAAGATATAATTAATTTCTTGTTATGGTTGTGTATCGTCCAGTTACAAATATAACATGCAAGTTCAGGATTCTACCATTAGTATTCATAAGATGTGAATATTCCTTGCCTTGAAAAAGACAAACCCACTGAGTTGATTGGATTTTTAAATTACTAGAACAGAAGGTAGAATGAAAGAAAGCATGTTAGTTTAATGTACCCTTATGATCCTATAACTTAAAAGCTACATGTACCAGTCTACATTATTCTGGCTCTGACTTCATCAGACTTACCGCTTCCTCTTAAATGTTATGTAATTGGGTAGAAGCAGAACATATGTATCTATAAAATTTGGACTGACCCAGTGGAAAAAAGAAGTTAGAAACAATAATATTCTGCACTCTCAGCCAGAACTCTACCTGTAGATAATAGTGAACTGACCCAGCCAAGAGTAAAACCAATGTTGTCTGCAATCCCAGCCATCACTCTACCACTAGTCAGCAAATGGACTGACCCAGTGGAGAATAGAACTAAATTAAATTATCTGCTGCACATGTAGTCGAGTCTAAGCAATCACTCTACCATTAGTCATAAGTGGACTGACACAGTAGAGAGTAGAACTAGCAATCTACTGAATTCATGTCCATTACTATACCAATACTGGGCAATAGTCAACACTGATTGAACAGTGGACTGACTTATGCTCTACTCATCCCCTAGCCAACACTCAACACCTAGGCAACAGTGGACTGACCTACATGTAGCAGAGAATACATTTTGTACTGCAGTCTCACCAAGCACTCTACACTACAATTCAACAGTGGACTGACCCAGCAGAGAATCAAACCAAGTATTAACTGCAGTCTCCTCCATTACTCTATCAATAGTCAACAGTGGGCCAACTCAGTGAAGAGCAGAACTTATGCTGTCACGGAATAGAAGTTCCAAAAGGAAAGAATATTCTTGAATATTATTTCCACAGGAATAAATATTAGAGTATATGTTCATAACAGAATAAATGGTATAGAATATTTGTTCCAACAGGAATACTCAATAGATACATTGTATTATGACAATGTTTATAGCAAAGTTTCCATTGGAGCTTCTGGTAGGCGGAACAAATATATGTTGACAGTCCTACATTTTTACATGTATGGTTATTGTATGAAAGATCAGGGTGATAATGAAAATCTGTAAGCCTGTTAGGAATCATCATTTACAAAACTGGTATATATGATCAACACTGAAATATGTTGGATAAGCTGAACACACATATCATCACTCTATAGCAAACATTTAAATGAAATCTGAATTTAATGTCATTTCATTGCTCTATTGGGTCATAGGATGGAGACTAAAAATTTAAATGATATATATATACATAATATTGCAATAAAATATCTTCATCTTGATGTTTGACTTACCATGGCCAAAAGTGACGAGTCCCTAAACTCGCCTTCAAGAATCCTTAGTGAGAAGCTCAAAACCCTGACTCCTTTTCCAAAATCCTACATTAGGCCCTGCTTTGATACAGATTGTTTGCACATTCTGACCCAAATTTTTTATAATAACAGACTTGATAATATCAGTATCTACTGTCTTTAATGAATAATGGATAATGAGTTTTCATTAGATTATGGTGCCGTTCGCCCTAATTAATGTTCATAATTCGCCCAGTGTCCATGCCATTCGCCCTAATATTTTATATTAATATTGCATTGTTGTGTAATTGCAGAATATTCATTATTAGAACAGAGTATGTTAAAAAATCGCCAATATAGGTGTATTGCTGCAACCACATAATTAATTTCCTTTAAAGGCTTTGATCTGCATAGACCCCCCTCCCCCTTGGCATAGTAGAATACTGAAATACATTGTAGGCTTAATGACTTTTCATTTATCTTTTTTGATTTTTGTTAACAATTCTAATTTGCAGTATAATAATAAAGAACGTACTCTGTCTCATTGAATTCTTTTCGTGTTTGAAAATCTTTGTGATTTCTTTTACTGTTTGATTTTGAATTGGATTTAGAAATTGAATTTTCCCATAGAGTTTGAGGTAAAAGCCAGAAAATATAAAATTTATTTGTATGAGCTTTAGAAACAGGACAAAAAGCGAGGCTCTGCCAATCTTTTCTCCTGTTTCGAAGCAAGTACACTTGAAACTAAATAGTTATTAAAATTAAAATCATTGTCTCTTATTTCTCAAAGAAATCGACATCGTTGAAAGGCAGACTGCGGAGAAGACCATATTCATATTACCGCTTTCTCAACGTGGAAGTGAGGTAACAGGAGACTTTATTTGTGCAAGTACAAATAAAGAAAAAATTTATCTGTTATTTGTACAAATAGTTAGCTAATTACAGGATACATTTAAAGTGCTATGATGTTCAAAATATGTGACAGCTATTTAAAGATGATTTTAATTTGGTACCATATTCCCTGTAGACCAATGAGTTTCATTTATGAATGAGATATGATGGTAGATCAGAATGCAATTGTGATGTATTGACTTTGGAAAATGGAAATGTACAGGGAAAATGCATGAAAGTGAAAGTCCTCTATAGTCGCCGTCAGCTGAAATTCGTAGCGGTTATCGGTAAAAATAATCTAAACTATCAATCGAGTTCACTCGAGATATAGTTTTTCACATTCCATTCATAAATCGCATAAAGAAAAACCACTACTGACCTACCTTTTAAGTGATCACACTGTAATAATCCTGACCTTCACTTTTTCATAGACGATTTTGAATGGTGGAATCAGCCATTGTTTTTACCGGAAGTGTTTCCGTGGAGTTCAATTTCATAAAATTTGCATAAAGCGCGGGAAACCTTATCACATCAATGAAAGGAACATTTCAGGAATCTGCGTACAGTGACGAATGTCATATGTAAACAAATGATCCTCATAGAAACGAAGATGGCGGAATTACAATGGAAAATATTCTGGAAAATGTGAAGGTCAGGATTATTACAGTGTGATCACTTAAAAGGTAGGTCAGTAGTGGTTTTTCTTTATGCGATTTATGAATGGAATATGAAAAACTATATCTTGAGTGAACACGATTGATAGTTTAGATTATTTTTACCGATAACCGCTACGAATTTCAGCTGACGGCGACTATAAACTGTATCCATATTTTTGTAGATGGTAGTTTGAAATAATGCTTTTGATTGTATGGGATGTGTAACAAACAATAAAAAGGTAAAATAAGAACCATTCATATGCGTATTTTAGTAATATCTACCAGATTTCTGTCGTACATTACTGGTTATATTTATACCGATATATTCTATATATAAACATTTCGTTGCAGACGCATTTTGTCAGTGTCAGAGGTGTGCTTATACACCTTATTCTGGTCATTATATATTTTCTATCACTTACTATCTTTCTCGTGGTCGTATCCTACTAATACAAAGTAGTCGGCCAATCGAGACATTGCATAAAATACCACAAAGTTTCACTTTTCGGTTGCATTCCCATCACACTGTCGCCATCTTGTGTACATATTCCTAAAATGCACTTCCGGGACATCCCAGTGTAAGGGGAACCACTCGTTTCTTTAAAATTAAAGTTTGGCGGGATTTTTTTTATTACTTTCAACTTTCAAAATACATGTATATAGATATTATACTATCAAGTAACATGAGTTTAATATATGCCTTGCTTAAATTAAAAAAAAAATATGGTATATGGCAATTCAAACTGTTTTGTTTTGTTTTGATTATAATGAAAATATTATATTATGACTCAGGAACATTAAATGTATGTATCGTCTCTGATATCATATATATATACTGTTCACAAAATGACTTGAATACACTGAATCAGAGACATTTATAAAACACATAATTTTATAATTATGCTTATGTTGGTTGATAGTTTAACCAGAGATTATAAGTATTATATGTCTCTGGTTAAACATAAATAAAACACCAATGGATAATTTTAGTTATGCTGATCAGTAATATTATATGTATATGGTCAGAAATTATTAGAATTATGTAAAGGTAACGACCTTTTTATTGTTAATGGTCGTATTGGTGATCTGTATCTGTATTTCCCACTTGTGTAATGATAAACATGAATCTGGTAAATTAACATGTAAAAATACCAGCGTTATTGATTACTGTATTTGTACATATTTTTTTCTTAAATTTGTATCAAACTTTAAAGTTAAAGATTTTTCACGTTTATACTCAGATGTTCACTCTCCAATTACCACTACTTTACACATGAATGAATTTACCGTTGTCAATGACCAAATTGACAATACATGCGATAGTTCAGTTAGCTGTAGAGTTAAAAAGTGGGACGTGTCAAAAAAAACTTCATATGTTGATAATATAGATAAAGAAAAACTTCAAGTTTTGTATACTGATTTGGAAGAAACTTTGAGTGACAATTTAGATAAGGATAAAGTTAATTCTTTTGTTAGCAAATTGAGCAATCTTTTTATTGAAAGTGCAAAGAATACTTTTGGTTCCCGAAAAGATACCCAAAAACGAAAATCTACAAATAAGAAGCCTAAGGGAGATAAACCTTGGTTTAACGAAGAATGTAGATTCGAAAGACAAAACTATCGTAAACTTAAAAGAAAGCTTAAGTTTAGAAAAACAGATACACTTAAACGAGAGGTTTCAGAAGCAGAGAAACGATATAAAAATACACTCGATGCGAATAGTAAAAAGTATAGAAAGCAAATGCGTAGTAAACTTAAATATATGAAAACTTCCGACCCGAAAGAGTATTGGAATCTTTTGAATAGGGGTAAACAGAAAAAGCAACCAAATCTTCCGCTCGAGGACTTATTCGACTTTTTTAAAAAGCTGAACCAAACGGTTGAAGAACCCCCTAATCGAGAAATGTCTAATACAGATATATTTGATAATGTTGATATTGATAATTTAAACGATCAAATTAATGCCTACATTTCTAGAGAAGAAATAGCTAAATGCATTAAAAATCTGAAGAATAACAAAGCCTGCGGTGAAGATTATGTAGTAAATGAATACATGAAATCTACTGCAGATTTATTTCTTCCGATCTATGAGAAGCTATTTAATCTCATATTTGACTCCGGCGTTTTGCCCGATATTTGGCTAATTGGGAATATAAAACCTATATATAAAGGTAAAGGCAACCAGTTTGATCCAAAAAACTTCCGTCCGATAACAATTTTGAGTTGCCTTGGTAAATTATTTACAGCTATACTTAATGAAAGATTATGTCTTTTCTCTGAAGAAACACTCTTGCTAAATGAAAATCAATTTGGATTTCGAAAATCATACTCGACAACTGATAGTTTGTTTGCTCTATACTCATTTTTTGAAATTTTGAAATATAGAAATAAAAAGCTGTTTTGTGCATTCGTCGATTTTGAAAAGGCGTTTGACACGGTTTGGAGAGAGGCTCTCTGGTATAAACTTCTTTTAAATGGTATTAAAGGGAAAATATATAATGTTATTTTAAATATGTATAAAGATATTAAATCCTGTATTACATATAATAAACAGAAATCAGACTATTTCTCATGTGATATTGGTGTACGGCAAGGTGAGAATTTGTCGCCTTTTTTGTTTGCCTTATTTTTGAACGATTTGCAAGATTTTTTAGAAACGGAAAATCTTCAGGGTCTTAACGTGATTTCAGATTTACTAGAAGATAAGTTAAACATTTACCTGAAACTTTTTGTTCTGCTATATGCAGACGATACGGTCCTAATGTCTGAATCAAAAGAAGACTTACAAAAAATATTAAACAAATTTGGAGAGTACTGTAATATATGGAAACTGAAGGTAAATGTTAACAAAACCAAAGTCATGGTATTTTCCAGGGGAAGGCCTTGTGCAGATTTAAATTTTTCCTTAAATGGGGCAGATATAGATATAGTTCATGAATTTAACTATCTTGGTATACTATTTAGCAGGACCGGCAATTTTAGTAAGGCAATAAAAAAGCAAGCAGAGAAGGCAACAAAAGCAATGTATGAGGTTTTAAAAAGAGGTCGCATTCATAATTTAGCAATTGAATGTCAACTAGAACTTTTTAATAAAATGGTAAAGCCCATTCTTTTGTATGGCTCAGAAGTATGGGGATTTTGTAAAAATATTCAATGTATTGAAAGGGTACAATTACGATTTTGTAAATTGTTACTTAAGTTAAAATCATCCACCCCAAACTATATGATTTATGGTGAACTTGGCATTTTTCCTGTTCAACTAGATATCAAACTAAAAATGATTGCATTTTGGACACGACTTTTATCTGGAAAGGATTCAAAATTGTCTTATTTATCTTATCAATTATTATACAAATTGTCAGTCGACAATCATTTTGAATCACCATGGTTAAAGTTTTTAAGAAACGTGTTTGATGATACTGGCTTTTCCTATATTTGGACAACTCAGCTTTTTCCTAGCTCAGATTGGCTTATCCCTTCGATAAAGATGCGCCTACATGATCAATTTAGACAGGAATGGCATTCACTTATGTTAAATTCACCAAAATCTATAAATTATAGATTATTTAAGGAGACATTTCAGTTTGAATGTTTTTTAAATATATTGGAAGATAAAGATATCTATACGTTGTGCAGGTTTAGAACCACAAATCATAGACTTCCTATAGAAACAGGACGGTGGAATGGTATAGAAAGGGAAAATAGAAAATGTTTGAAATGTAATAATAACTGTATTGGTGACGAATATCATTATATTCTGGAATGTAAATTATTTGAAACTAACAGAAAAAAACTAATTGATAAAAATCTATGGCAAAGGCCAAATATTTTGAAATTCAAAGAAATAATGAGTTGTACTAACAAGTTTAAATTAGAAAAACTATGTAGATTTATACGCCAAATAAATAAATCATTTGTTCTCTAGGCAATAACATAACCCCCATTTTGTATATTTTGTACATACTGATATATGTGTATGTGTGTATTTAACGATAGTTAGTGTATGCCTGTGTGTATGTATGTTTGTGTATAAGTTGTTATTATAAATAAGTTTGTTTTCATTGCTATATGTATGTATATCTCTGTACCGTTGTACCTTATGGTTTATGAGAATAAAGATTATATTATATAGGTATACTAAAACCAGAGACATAACCTTAATTATTATATATTTCTCTGAATAAACCGACCATGCATTATCTATTTGTGAAGACATTTTATATTTTATTTATATTATGAAATCTTTCATGTAAAATTTTTAGAACAAAATATATGAAGATTTACAATGTTCCAAAAATTTATTCATGTGGTAATCTATTACAATTGTTTGATGAATTTGATCTTAGACATATGGTTTGTAATGATTTAAATTGTGATAATGAGACAATATCAAAGTATATGCATGAAAATTACGATATGCTGAAGTGAAAATTTAACACTTTTAAAAAATGTTATGCGGGTGTTAAGATTTAATTTTTCGTCAGTATTTGTGTATGACCGATAAAAAGTGTATCTTAAAATGGTCTAAATGTAAGTTTGCTTGCAAAATAATAATTGGATAGTAATACAGATGTAGTCGGCAAGTAATATATTATGCCCTTCAAGGAAGTTATGCGAAAGTCAAAATAGTTGGAAATGTCTGAAATCATTTGGTTAATACAATTCTCAGAAGTTATTTAATGTTTTATCCGGCATTCAATCTGAGACTATTACTTAATTTTATTTAAGTCCCAGATTTGATTAAGAATGTCATCGAGTATTATTAGTTATATCTAAATTTTAACAACATTTAATACTATAAACATGGTAAATATCTTAACATTGTATCCTGTTTAAAAATAATATGTTGTATATATTTTGTTACGTTTTTATACGCAAATTTGAAGATATATTATTTCGATTGTTGGGCTTATTTGAGACGAATTATATAATTAGTCTCAAATTTAGCCTTACAATATGTATATATGATTCATCTCAAATTTAGCATCACAATCAATGTTTTGGGCAAAGCTTAAGACAAATTAGATATATTTACATTGTCTGGCTAAATTTCACAAGTTCTATAAAATATATTTAATTAGTCTCAAATTTAGCCCAACAATGTTATAATAGTATGGTGTGTGCTACAAAGTACAATACCAATTCAACAATTGATTAAGATATCCACCCATGTTTTAACATCATATTTGTACCATTTTTTTTCAACCAACAAACTAAAAGCATCAACATACCAACACGAATTCGTTGAGTTTCAACATCTTGATGTCAATCTTTTATTTTACTTTTAAAACCTCCTCCTGAAAAATTTCAAAAATGAGAAAGAAAGTTAAAACTGAAGGAATATTTCAGTATACTTGAAAAACTAGTTTGAAAAATAACGAGATTTCCGTATGCTATTTCATTATGTTACATGGCCATTCCGTGGAGTTGCAGATCTCTTGTATTACATGTCATTGGTTGAGACAATTTTCTACCGGAGGCAAATTAACAGTGGTAGAAATTAACAACTATAGGTCACCATACGGCCTTCAACAAATAACAAAACCCATACCGCATAGGCTCGAAATGACAATTGTAAAACAGTTCAAACGAGAAAAGTAATGGCTTAATTTATGTACAGAAAAAAGAACGAAAAAACAAATATTTAACGCAGCAACAAACGACACTGAACCATGCACTGTATTACAGGTTCTTGACATGTGAACCGGGACATTACAGAATGTGGCGCGAGCTGAACTAGTTTTTTTGGCATCAAACATGAAAACTTTTGTTTGATAAGATTGTGGGGAAGTGTATGTGTAAAAAAAAAATTCAAAACGGCCAACAGAATCAAAAGAATCATCAAAAGCACGTCATTTATCTAAAACATCCAAATATTTTTTACGCTCCAAAAATAGTTAATTCCACTATTTTCATATATTTTATTACAAAAGTTAATGTTAGGTTATTAGATAGCTGAGCGTTATGGAATACCTTGTGTCAGAGATAAATATAGATTCTACCACTGCATCGAGTGTGATACGATATTTTTTGGGATCGCCGAGCGTTAATTTTAAATATTTAAAATTTAACTGTCGAGAGTGGATAAATATCGTATTACACGAGATTTGGTGGTGGAATCTGTTTCTCTAATGATTTTCAAACAATACGCAGGCAAACTTATTCCTTCTTTGCGACTGATCTGCAAAAAGATATGTTCTTTCTATTTGACGTCATCAGGCATGGTCGCCTTTTTTCATGCTGTCACAATAGGAAATTTAGAGAAAAAACAAGAAAATTCGACGTCATAATAGGATTTTAACCAATGAAGAACTGAGATCAAACGAACCGCACGTTGATTACTTTTTTTATACAATGGGTGCAGAAAGGGATAAATTGACGAAGAATTAGAGAAACACGGATATGCTTTAAATGTCATATTCACAATCATGCCATATTTTCCTCTATTGATACATCACCACGTTAAATTTGTTAATGGATTTCTACTTGAGCAACACGACGGTTGTCAATGGGGATTAGGATCTGCCAAGCCTTTCGGATAACATGTGATCGTTTTCTCTATTTTTCTCTCGTTTTTTTGTTGTTTTATTATGCACAGTTTCTTCAACCTATGAAATTGTATTGTCCGTTTGGAATCTTCCGCCCTCATCTCCAAGTTTTTTACCGCCAAGGAAAGTTATTAACGCGATTAACATAAGCTTAGTCACAACATTTTGAAACGAGTTGTAAGAGCACAAGTCAATTTTAGAAGTTCCGAGACATGTTGAACATTTACTGGATGCCGACTCAAATTCAAATGCACAGGGTTTACGATAATAGCTAGACGATTGCTTTTCTATTGTTTCAAGGTAACTTTATTTATTCATGAACTCCATCTTATCTATGCAATTTTTAACTCATTTCATCTAACAAAAGAAATGACAAAGGAGACAAGTGAAAAGAAGATACCTCGCCAAAATTTTCTTGTTATACACTGATTTTTAACGTCCTAATTTTAAGTTAAAAAAACAGATTTAAATGTAGAAAACCCACTGCTAATTTCTGGAATGCTTACACTGATTTTTAACGTCCTAATTTTAAGTTAAAAAAACAGATTTAAATGTAGAAAACCCACTGCTAATTTCTGGAAGGACATAAAGGATACACACGATACAGTTAACGGTTTGCCTCACGTTCTTGCGTACATCTAGAAATTGACAGTGTGGATCGACTGAGAACAAAAATTGACGATTTAAGAGATGATTTCAGCTTCCCAATGATACCTTTCCAGCAGCAGCATCTACAGATGGATTATATACTTTTCCTATTGATATTATACACAATAGCTTGCGTTTCCTATAAAATAAAATCCTTGATAGAGAGCAGTCTGGTTAAAATCAAACCTCTCAGCGCTCCCGTTTCTAATGTGAGAGGTTTGATTTTAATCAGACTGGATAGAGAGTTGCTGCTATCAAACCAATGGTTACAAGTGGTGAAGTAGAAACTCGGTCTTTCTCAGCAAATATATTACGGTAGCGAGTTGGTTGGTCGTTATTGCATATCCGTTTCATAGATATATGGCGGATATGTTCCAATCGTCGCAACAACATTCCAGTCTTCGAATGTAACATCTCCAAATTAGACTATCACTGAATGGGTACTTACATTTCGGCTACACGACAGATGCAACATGTGAAGTAGGATCTGTTTATTCTCCCAGAGCACATATGATTAGTCCGGGTTTTATTTGTGTACTTGTTGCTCTTACGTTAGTTTTCTTTGCTGTGTTTTGTATACTGTTGTTTTCGACGTTATTTTGCCATGGGGTGATGTGTTTATTTTCGATTTATGCGTTTGAATAACACTTTGGTATATTCCACCCTTTTTTTGACACGATAAAAAGAGCTAAGGGAATTCTACGTGTTATACTTTATATCAATATGAATTATTGCCTTTTAAGTGTTTCACACCATCTTTCGTCTTTTTGAATTGTAAATAACAGAGAACCTAAGGTCCAGATTTTCAATCAAGTCAGCAAAATTTGACGAGGAAAAAACATAAGTGTATAAAAAATGAATTTTTATGTAAGGAAAACATTTTCTGAGTATAAGGCAGAACATTTGTGTATCATTACAGAAGATGTTGATAGTACTTCAGTTGACTTGTCAATACTGTTACGCCTAAATTTTTTAGTAAATATGTCGAACAGTGGTAAGGCAATTTACAATCAGAGAAAGCTTTATCTGGTAAAAGTGGTAACAATCCTCGTGCATATAATTTATTTAAGAACAGTTTTGAAACGGAAACTTATTGTAAAATTCCAATGCCATTTTCGCAAAGGAGTTCTTTTGCCAAATTTCGATGTGGCGTAGCACCACTAAGAATAGAAACGAGTCTGTGATAATTGTATTAATATTTTAGAAGATGAAGCCCATGTTATTTTATCGTGTCCTTTATATGACGATTTTAGAAAAAAAAAACATGTTTGATGAAGCAACACATTTTAATAGTGATTTTATGTCCTTTGATGATAATCAGAAATTAGTGTTTTTACTTACAGAAAATAATATGTGCCAAAGCCTGTAATCTTATATTAAATAGACGTAGAAATGTTTTATACTGTAAATAATGTTAATGTCAATGTATTTTATAATAGATGAATTCTTTATATAATTTTCAATGTTATAGTCTCTTGTAATTCTGTACAGAATGGCTCTCTTTTTATATTTATATATTTTTACATTTAATGTAATGTTGTATTATATATTATTGAGAGAAGAGACTTAAATAAAATATTGAATTGAATTGAATTGAGGAATGCAGATATTGCAATGTTGATTTTCATTTAAACGAACAGATTAATAAGATTTAAACTCATAAATATTTTAAATAATATCACAAGCTTAGATATGTTTTGCTTGATCTTAAATGTTTATATAAAATTGGCAATTTGAGGGGAGATAGCTCTGAAATAGTTCATTTTCTGAAGGAATCTAAATGCAATTTTACTATTTTTACATTTAAGCTGGGAAAAACGTATGCTGACACTATTTTTTCTTTTGATATTCTTGTAACCAGGTTGGTCGCCATCTGTAACCAGGTTGTTTTTGTCGTGTAATAAAATAAACGCCTCATGATCGATGGATTCGTTTTATTGTGAAATATAAGTTTTTCACCGCCAAGGAAAGTTATTAACGCGATTAACATAAGCTTAGTCACAACATTTTGAAACGAGTTGTAAGAGCACAAGTCAATTTAAGAAGTTCTGAGACATGTTGAACATTTACTGGATGCCGACTCAAATTCAAATGCACAGGGTTTACGATAATAGCTAGACGATTGCTTTTCTATTGTTTCAAGGTAACTTTATTTATTCATGAACTCCATCTTATCTATGCAATTTTTAACTCATTTCATCTAACAAAAGAAATGACAAAGGAGACAAGTGAAAAGAAGATACCTCACCAAAATTTTCTTGTTATACACTGATTTTTAATGTCTTAATTTCAAGTTAAAAAAACAGATGAAAACCACTACTAATTTCTGGAATGCCTTCAAGACCCTTTCGAAAAACAAATGATTTGATCGTACTCATAACGATTTAAGAGATGATTTCAGCTTCCCAAGGATACCATTCCAGCAGCAGCATCTACACTGGATTATATACTTTTCCTATTGATATTATACACAATACCTTGCGTTTCCTATAAAATAAAATACTTGATAGAGTGCAGTCTGGTTAAAATCAAACCTCTCAGCGCTCCCGTTTCTAATGTGAGAGGGTTGATTTTAATCAGACTGGATAGAGAGTTGCTGCTATCAAACCAATGGTTACAAGTGGTGAAGTAGAACTCGGTCTTTCTCAGCAAATATATTACGGTAGCGATAACGAGTTGGTTGGTCGTTATTGAATATCCGTTTCATAGATATATGGCGGATATGTTCCAATCGTCGCAACAACATTCCAGTCTTCGAATGTAACATCTCCAAATTAGACTATCACTGAATGGGTACTTACATTTCGGCTACACGACAGATGCAACATGTGAAGTAGGATCTGTTTATTCTCCCAGAGCACATATGATTAGTCCGGGTTTTATTTGTGTACTTGTTGCTCTTACGTTAGTTTTCTTTGCTGTGTTTTGTATACTGTTGTTTTCGACGTTATTTTGCCATGGGGTGATGTGTTTATTTTGCCATGGGTGTGTGTTTATTTTGCCATGGGGTGTGTGTTTATTTTGCCATGGGGTGATGTGTTTATTTTCGACGTTATTTTGCCATGGGGTGATGTGTTTATTTTTCCATGGGGTGATGTGTTTATTTTGCCATGGGGTGGTGTTTATTTTGCCATGGAGTGATGTGTTTAGTTTGCCATGGGTGTGTGTTTATTTTTCATGGGGTAATGTGTTTATTTTGCCATGGGTGTGTGTTTATTTTGCCATGGGGTGATGTGTTTATTTTGCCATGGGTGTGTGTTTATTTTGCCATGGGGTGATGTGTTTATTTTCGACGTTATTCTGCCATGGGGTGATGTGTTTATTTTTCCATGGGGTGATGTGTTTATTTTGCCATGGGGTGGTGTTTATTTTGCCATGGAGTGATGTGTTTAGTTTGCCATGGGTGTGTTTATTTTTCATGGGGTAATGTGTTTATTTTGCCATGGGTGTGTGTTTATTTTGCCATGGGGTGATGTGTTTATTTTGCCATGGGTGTGTGTTTATTTTGCCATGGGGTGATGTGTTTATTTTGCCATGGGTGTGTGTTTATTTTGCCATGGGTGTGTGTTTATTTTGCTTTGGGATGATGTGTTTATTTTGCCATGGGTGTGTGTTTATTTTGCCATGGGTGTGTGTTTATTTTGCCATGGGGTGATGTGTTTATTTTGCCATGGGTGTGTGTTTATTTTGCTATGGGATGATGTGTTTATTTTGCCATGGGTGTGTGTTTATTTTGCCATGGGTGTGTGTTTATTTTGCCATGGGGTGATGTGTTTATTTTGCCATGGTTGTGTGTTTATTTTGCCATGGGTGTGTGTTTATTTTGCTATGGGATGATGTGTTTATTTTGCCATGGGTGTGTGTTTATTTTGCCATGGGTGTGTGTTTATTTTGCCATGGGGTGATGTGTTTATTTTGCCATGGGTGTGTGTTTATTTTGCGATGAGGTGATGTGTTTATTTTGCCATGGGGTGATGTGTTTATTTTGCCATGGGGTGATGTGTTTATTTTGCCATTGGTGTGTGTTTATTTTGCCATGAGGTGATGTGTTTATTTTGCCATGGGTGTGTGTTTATTTTGCCATGGGGTGATGTGTTTATTTTGCCATGGGTGTGTGTTTATTTTGCCATGAGGTGATGTGTTTATTTTGCCATGGGTGTGTGTTTATTTTGCCATGGGGTGGTGTGTTTATTTTTGACTTGTGCGTTTGAATAACACTTTGGTATATTCCACCTTTTTTTGACACGATAAAAAGAGCCAAGGAAATTCTACGAGTTATAACGTGTTATACTTTATATCAATAGGAATTATTGCCTTTTATGTGTTTCACGCCATCTTTCGTCTTTCAAATTGTAAATAACAGAGAACATAAGGTCCAGATTTTCAATCAATTCAGCAAAATTTGACGACGAAAAAACAAAGTGTATACATAATTTGAATTTTTATGAAAGGAAAACATTTTCTGAGTATAATGCAGAACATTTGTGTATCATTACAGAATATGTTGATAGTATTTCAGTTGTCAATACTGTTACGTCTAAAATGTTTAGTAAATATGTCGAACAGTGGCAAGGCAATTTACAATCAGAGAAAGCTTTATCTGGTAAAGGTGGTAACAAACTTTGTACATATAATTTATTCAAGAACAGTTTTGAAACGGAAACTTATTATAAAATTCCAATGCCATTTTAGCAAAGGAGTTCTTTTGCCAAATTTCGGTGTGGCGTAGCACCACTAAGCATAGAAACGGGGAGATTTGAAAAATTAATTTTAAAAGATCGAGTCTGTGATAATTGTAGGAATATTTTACAATCAAATGTTGTCCGTGCATTAACTCATGAACCGTTGAACCAAAGCTTTTAAAATTTTAATATGTTGTTACTGACAACTTAATGAAGGTCAAATTCAATAATGGCGATTTTGACTTTTACCGTTCAGGAGTTATGGTTCTTGAAAGATTGAAAAATGGTTTTTCCAGTCGTGTCCGTGCATTTACGCATGAACTGTTCTACCAAAGCTTCCCAAATTTTAATATGTTGTTACTGATGACAAAATAGAGGTCAAGTTTAATAATGACGATTTTGACTTTTACCGTTCAGGAGTTATGGTTCTTGAAAGATTGAAAAATGGAGTTTCCAGTCGTGTCCGTGTATTTACACATGAACCGTTGAACCAAAGCTTCCCAAATTTTAATATGTTGTTACTGACAACTTAATGAAGGTCAAGTTCAATAATGACGATTTTGACTTTTACCGTTCAGGAGTTATGGTTCTTGAAAGATTGAAAAATGGTGTTTCCAGTCGTGTCCTTGCATTTTCTCATGAACCATTCAACCAAAGCTTTTGAAATTTTTATATGTTGTTACTGATGACAAAATAGAGGTCAAGTTCAATAATGACGATTTTGACTTTTACTGTTCAGGAGTTATGATTCTTGAAAGATCGTAAAATGGCGTTTGAACTTTCCATTCACTTTATTGCATTTACTCATGAACCATTCAATCTAATTTTTTCAAATTTTAATATATTGATACTGATGACAAAATGGAGGTCAAATTTGATATTGACGATTTTCACTTTCACCATTCATCAGTAATGGTTCTTGTGATATTGCCAGGACACAAATAAATGTTAATAAATCCGGTTTGCTGTCGTTGTGACAGCCTCTTGTTAATGTTATAGTCTCTTGTAATTCTGTACAGAATGGCTCTCTTTTTATATTTATATATTTTTACATTTAATGCAAGGTTGTATTATATATTATTGAGAGATGAGACTTAAATAAAATATTGAATTGAATTGAATTGAGGAATGCAGATATAACAATGTTGATTTTCATTTAAACGAACAGATTAATAAGATTTAAACTTATAAATATTAATAATATCACAAGCTTAGATATGTTTTGCTTGATCTTAAATGTTTATATAAAATTGGCAATTTGAGGGGAGATAGCTCTGAAATAGTTCATTTTCTGAAGGAATCTAAATGCAGTTTTGCTATTTTTACATCTAAGCTGGGAAAAACGTATGGTGACACTATTTATTCTTTTGATATTCTTGTAACCAGGTTGGGCGCCATCTGTAACGGTGTGTTCTCATTTCGCCTTAGCTGTGAATTCCAGGTAAAAAAGGTAAAAAATATACTAAGGCCAGATGGGAATTGAACTAAGGCGAAATGTGAATTTAGATAAAAATATTAAATAAACAAATTAAACTCTGTGTTTTTATAGCAATTTTAACAACATTTAATTAGGGAATTGTTTCTCTTGAATTATTATTTTTAATAAAAGTGACATTTTTTATGATTTTAAAAGAAGAAAAAACACAATAATACATGAGTCAGAAGGAAAGTTGCTTCTTTTATACTTAATTTAATATAAGTTTCAATTGTATAAATTTTATGAAATTATAAAGTTCTTAATAATCAGTCAATTATCCTTTGCATTGTGCAACACAAAAAGTTAAAAAAGAAAGAAAAAAAAATGTGTTCCCACAAACTTGTTTACATATATTACAGAAACTTAAAATAAATACAAAAAAGAAGATGTGGTATAATTGCCAATGAGACACCTCTCCACAAGAGACCAAATGACACAGATATCAACAACTATAGGTCAACATACAGCCTTCAACAATGAGTTAAGCCCATACTGCATGGTCAGCTATAAAAGGCCCCGAAATGACAATGTAAAACAATTCAAACGAAAAAAAACTAACGGCCTTTTTTATGTACAAATAATAAACGAAAAAGAAATATGTAACACATAAACAAACAACAACCACTGAATTACTATGACTTGACTTCTTCAAGCTTGGTCCAAATTATATAAGATTTTTCAATCTCCTGTAAAAACATCGCCAACCAAAATATTAACCTCATTATGGTGAAGCAGTATCTTACATCCTCAAACTTGGAAACTAAATGAACTTTGAACATTCAAATGTGTACATCAGTGCGTTGTTTTTCACAATATGAACTATATGGAAATAATTCTTATGTTATATGTATTAGTGCTTTTTTCTCATGCTATTATTTATAACATGTACATTTTCTATATTAGTATGCAAATTTAAAATTGGGTTTTAAATTCAGTGCTGATTCAGAGATGAAATATTTGTTATGATAGTATGATATTTGTCTTTTATTTATTCATTGAAATATGTGATACCCATATACAATTTGCCATTTCTAATTAGACTTTATTTACAAAATATTACACATGAGTAAAAAAAATCAAAAAAGAAGAGCAGCTATAAAAAAGAATTATTTTAAAAGTGGGACACCAAACATAAATAATATTTCATGGTAGAATTTGACATCAAAATAACAAATTAGTTTGCAATCCTTGTATGAACAAACTAAATATAACCATGTTGTCTCATTGATTTCATGCAAGTTATAGTTCTAATGAATGGACTCAAATTATAAAAATAACACACTAAACCAATAAATAAATGGTGCTGGTCATGAACTTGAAAATAAATAAGAACATAATAGACTTACTACTGTCTAAGTAATATTTTTCTTTTTCTATTTGAAAAAAATAATAATAACATTAAAAAAACTATGCATTTTTACATTTATATAAAAGTATTTCAGAGCAGTTTAACAATTGCTCTGACAGTCAACAATTATGTTTTAGATCACAAGTCAAAATTAAGTCACACTTCATGTCAGTATGAAAATGCTTTGAATAAGATGGATTAAAATGATACTCTGAGAAGAAGTAGAAGATGCTTTATTTCCATCAAATGGGCTCACAAGGAGCATAATATAATATCATTATAATATTATTTTTACAAATATTAGTAAACAATACAGTATACATAGTTATAAACACAAATAAGAAACAACAGTTTTAATATATTAGTATGTATATAGGAGTATATATAAAACCTTCGTCTCAGACACACCTCTAGAAAGTAACAAAAAAAAAAGAACTCTGTGAGTAGGCTAAATATATCTAGCTGAATTGCAGGAGGCACCAATGGACGTTGCTATATGGCATGGTGGGTTCATATTAAAATGTGTATCGGGACATTAATGGTATGGTTAGATATTGTAAGAAGTTGCACATAACTGGTATGACATTCTCGTGACTAGTTCAGAGGAGTCAGTACTATTTAAAGTGACAAAACTGCAAGAGGTACCAAGGGACAATGCTAATTGACATGTCAAAGTGCACATACTACGAAAAAGGTAAATAATAACCAGTTTAATATAAAAAAAATATCACAAACAGAAGGGTAATAGAACTTATACGGTGTGTCCTGTACCCCACTATGCCAACATCGTGCCTAGTGCAGAAAGCTTGATTACAATATTTATCTTTCAAGTTATATTTTGTCTTCATTAACTAACTCACAGACAGATATCAAGATTCTCTACATTAAGACGTCATATCAGTTTTTGGCTAGGAATCAGATGCATAAAGTTTGGGCATTGTGAGTTAATAGTGGAATTTAAACAATTTCTCTTATCTTGAGATAATGTACACGAAAGTAAGAAAAAAATCATCATCAACTTCATTTGAGGTGCACCTGAGACAAAGTCTGTCTTGTCGGAGAGTACCCTGATAGCGGCCTTGTTCAATTCTTGGTCTGAGAGAAGAAATACGTAATCGAGTGAAATTTCTCCTTTGCTTAAGTGATTGTAATAAAGTAAGATATCTTTCAAGACCAAAATGAGCCTTAAAAGTGCTATAGCTACAAAGATTCCCATCAGCACAATTGTGCATTTGGCGGTTTCTCCACATAGTGCTGATACAAAAACTTTTTAATTAAAATTTTGAATATTAAGTTGCTTGCAAAGGCTAGGCTGTCAACCCTATTATTATTTTTGCAAATAGTTTAAGGTTCCATACCAAGAGGGAATTTTTGATTCAAATAATAGCTTTGGCATCTTTTAGTAACGGAAAGGATGAACCCAAATTTTCAAGCCGATATCATATATTTGATGAGTGTAATATTTTTAATTTTAAGGAATGAGTAGTTTTCTAGACATGCTTCAATGTTAATGTTCATTGTATGATTTTTTTTCATGGATTATGATTGCTTCGGACATGGACAATGATCTGCTTTTTCGACTTTTACAAATTCAACAGTCCTCTTCTTTTCAATTCACCCACATTCTTAGAAATTAAGAAAAAGAAGCATCATCTCACATGTGATGAATAGTATCTTCAAAGAACACTTTGAAAAATTAGCGGAGACCAATTTCAATCCTTTCTTCAACATTAATGATAACGATAATCTTGTCAAGATAGACGTGGAAACCATTGTTAACATCTGTGAAAACCAAGAAATAGCATGGTACCTCAAAAGAAATCTCTAAGCTTATATCTATATTGAAAACTAAAATGGCGATGTAGACGGCTGAACTGCAGAAAACCTAATTTATGAAAATCAGAAGGCATCACACAATTAAGAACTATATCTCTCTATCAAATGTAGAAGAACATATCTTTTTCTATATCATGGCTACAAGGATGACATCGAATATGACAGATAACAACTATGTAGACACTTCAGTACAGAAGGGCGGGGTACCAGGTTTTTCAGGTTGCATTGAACATACAAGCATCGTTTCACAACTGATTCAAGAGGCCAAAGTGAACAAGAAAGATCTCACAGTACTATGATTAGATTTGGTCAATGCCAATGGTACTGTTCCTCACATGCTGATACAGGAGTCACTAGATCATTACCATATTCCCGACCACTTGCAGATTTCGAAAAGGAGCAGGCTAATGCGCTACAAGGCAGAACTCGCACCAGCAAAGTGGAAGGGATTAATATAAGTTGCAATAACTTGTTTCACAATACACTATCAATAAATATGTTTAAACTATATCCATGCCTTTAATTTCCCTGATTGACCTGTCTTATCGGTGTTCATCATTCCCTCTGAAACCTGTTGTTCGATTCTCCTGATATTGTTCTTGTCACTGAAAGAATAATCATACCACGTTCCTAAGCACTTGATTTGGTTGTCAATTATTGATGGAATAGCCTCTCCTTAGCTTGTACCTTAAGTTCAACTTGGTATGTGCTCTTCCTTTTCTTATTATCAGAGCTCTAGACTTCTTTGGTTTGAAAGCCATCCTTGTCCATGTTATTGTCTCTTACAATCTCTGGTCTTCCTGCAGTAAAAAGGTTGTGATAATAGAGCTGATTGTTCCCTGGGAGGAGAGATGTGGCGAAGCCAATGAAAGAAAGAGGGCAAAGTACGACGAACTGTTGGAAGAGTGCAGAGATAGATGATGGCAGACATGGAACTTTCTTGTTGAGGTTGGCTGCAGAGGCTTCCCTTCACAGTCAGTGTGGCGGTTGTTTTCTGCAGTCAGAGTGACTGGTCGGCAAAGAAGGACAACACTCAGAAACTGGACTAAGCAGCAGAGAAAGCGTCTTGCTGGATATGGATGAAGAGATACATTAGTAGCTGGAACCACACCACCAACTATTAATGCGCAGTGATTGATTATCACTGTGGACCTCCCCCCCCCCAATCCTGAGAGTGTACAGAGCTAGGGGTCGTCACACATGCTGACGGATGGCCTCGGCTGAGGACATTGATGTTGTTTGCAGTAATTCCACCAGTACTGTATGTAAGAAAAATAAAAAAAATAAAAAAAATCCTTGATACTCTTGAATCCAAACATTTGAATTAAAATTGGAACCAATTACGGGGACTGCCGAACATGCGCAGATGACATAATGGTATGTGCTGGTTCAGAATTTGATGCCTCAATCAAACTCCGCATCATTGAAAACTGTACAAAAAATGACCGGGTAAAGATAAGCAGCAAAAAAACAGAAATACTACTGATTAACAAGAAGAATAAAAAAATAAATCTTCAACTTTTTAATGACAAAATCGATGAAAAGTAGAACATTTAACATCTAAGTATCACAAGACAAGAGAAAATGAGACAATGTATTCACTGTTAGGATCAGGATTACAAGGAATAAATGGTATAAATCCACTATTATCATATACACTATGGCGAACATAGTACGTTATACCAAGAATGCTCTATGGATCGAATAGAAATTCTCAACATTACCAAAACTGATATCCAAAAATTAGAAACTTTCCAGAAGAAACAAAAACACATCAAAACAACTTCTGTCTTAACCACAAAGAACTGCTGATGCTGCTAACTATATCTAGACTTGCTAGGAGCAGAAACTATGGAACAACTCATATGTAAAGCTGTAATTTCCCTTTTTCTCAGAATATCAAAAGACCCAAACTCAATTCAATGTAAAATAGTATTTCAAAAAAGAAGCTGAGGTATGATTGCCAATTAGACAACTGTCCACAAAATAACACAGAAATTAACAACTATAGGTCCCCGTACGGCCTTTAACAATGAGCATAACCCACACCGCATAGTAATCTAAAAAGGCCCCGATATGACAATGTAAAACAATTCAAACGAGAAAACTAACGGTCTTATTTATATGAAAATCAAAGCCTTAAAGGCTGTAAAAGCAATTGCTGCCATGTTAAAGTTTGGGGACTTTTATTTTTCATCCACATATATACAAGAATTAAACCTGACATGAGTGTTGTCTAGTTAAAAGTAAGAAGGTTTTAAATTTATATAAATAAAAGACTTTAGCAGAAAGTCATTTCTAATATGTTTTATATTTCACAAGGAGACAACACGTTTACCAGGCTAAAGTTGGGGTCAAATATACATGTGCTGAAACATATAACTCAAAAAGAAATCATCATGGATTATCCCCTGGTAGTGTTTGTAACTTCCTTGGCAATAATTTCCTTTATTGATTTAATTTTAACAATTTTCATTATTAATTTATATTTAACCATTAACACAAATGATTAAGTTAAAACATTTCAACTTTCCAGACGCAAATGTTAAAAAACGGGAAAGAAATAAAATATCTTACAAGACATAAACATGTAAAGAATAAATGTATATTTCAGCTTAATAAAAATATTTTCATAATGTTACTTTGTCATCATTTTTAAAACTAAGTTCCAAACATTATTGCTCAGTTGATATGTGTCCTTCTGATGCGGTACGAGCACAGGCACTTGTTTCTAAACTATTAATATGGATAATCGACCTTCCTATGGATAGAAACAAGTGCATGTGGGTACGAGATAACTACAATTCTTGTGCAATCCCGAAAAGGGGGTCATCACAGACAAACATGACATTAAATCGTTATCACTGAACTAGTATATATATTGTATAGGGGCCAGCTGAAGGACGCCTCCGGGTGCGGGAATTTTTCGCTGCATTGAAGACCTATTGGTGACCTTAATTCTGCTGTTGTATGTTTTTCTATGGTCGGGTTGTTGCCAGTGTCTCTTTGACAAATTCCCCATTTCCATTCTCAATTTTATTATACGAACAAGAACAAACAGCTCTACGTTGCTTTGATATTTATCGATTTTCAGGAAACATTGCGAAAAATGATCTTCAATATTTCGAAAACATGTGAAATAAAATTGCTAACACGGTGGACCGTCGAGTGTCAACAAACGTAGTAGACTTGTTCACTGAAAAGACGAGGATAATGGTTTCATCTGACATTTGTTATGCAAACCCAGTTTTGATCATGATATTTAAAAAGACGTACTTTTTTTCAATCTATGTATTAATAAACTAGAAAATTCCAAATTGTAAATATCTCTTCATCTGGACCGACTTGGCATCTACTACGTTTGGACGGGTCCATTTCATTTGTAAGGTGATCGATAAATATTACGGAGTTTTGACAGAAAAGGAAAACGAACTTATTGTTATGTGTTTTCAACAAGGGTTTCGTTCCGCTAAATTATTTGCGCAAATAAAGTTTGTCTATTTTTAGATTACAGGTAATAATTTGACACTACGCATTAACCTGTGTAGTGATTTTGATTTTACGATAAATGTATGAATGAACGATAATTTTATGAATGAACAAGAGCACCTGACCTCTTAAAGAAACACAAATTAAACATAAAAAACCGTATTTATTAGGAGATAATTCAGTTAAATTTTCAATACTAAATCAGCAACTGAAATGAATCCATATTTTGTTGAAACATCGTACGAACGGCGGAAAACGGAATCGCATTTATAAAAATGTACTTTTTTTCACTCGGACTTCTATGTTATTTGATAGTCAAACGGTTGACCCTTTAAATACAAAAATACATCTACAAGAACATATTCTGAAACTTCTTAAATCTACTAACTTTTTTTTAAAGTTTCAAGCTATGTATTGCATTAGAAAACATACATAGGTGTTAAAGAATGACTGACCAGGAGCCTGTTTAACAAAATACTATGGCTTGATCTGGGCGGAGTCTATGATCTGGGTCACAAAGATGGCCATACGCGACGGCATAAAAGCAATTGCTTTAAAAATGAACGAAAAACAAATATTTAACACATAAACAAACGACAACCACTGAATTACAGGCTCCTGACTTTGGACAGGCACATACATAAAAAATGTGGCGGGGTTAAACATGTTAGCGGGATCCCAACCCTCCCCTAACCTGGGAGAGTGGTATAACAGTACAACATAAGAACGAATTATAAAAATCAGTTGAAAAAGGCTTAACTCATCAGATGGACAAAAATACAAGTGGGGGTGGCCGGGTACTTGTACATCCCGACAACAAAAAGACACTAGGAACAGATCTGAGAGTACTCGCAGTTATCTGACAGCTAGTTCAAAGCCACTAACAACTAATAAAAAAATCATGCATCTAAAACTATCAATCCGTACACATCCAACAATGGATTTAGTGTAAAGACGTCATAAACAGTCAGAGAAAAACATGACCTTGTGCAATGCCAAGTTACAGGTATCAACAGATTGTAGATCCATGAATGTGTATATGTATATAACATTCTAGTAATATTTAGTTTGCTTTTAAATTACTGATTACAAAATCAATGTTTATACCAATAAAAACAATATTCAATGATCTTACAACAGCGTTGAATTGATAACCTTTAAGAATAAGTTTATTTAAAGAAGCGACAAGTTTACAAGGATCATTTCTAAATTTCCGGGCACGGTTAACAACATTTCCGTAAAAATGAGGATGTGCTATCCCGTTTGAAATAAGTTTTCTACAGGTACAACCAAACTTCAAAACCAAATCTTTATATCTATGGAAAATTAAGTAAAGGTTTTAGGTAATTTATGGTAATGATATCCCTGGTTTAATAATTTATCAGTAATACATAGATTGCGTTCGTTAAAATCAAAAACGTCACAACAGACACGGGCATAGCGAACGAGCTGTGAAATATAAGCACCGTAAGATGGTGCCAAAAGGAACATCACCATCTAAAAATGGAAAATTAACATTAGGGAAAGAAAAATCCTCCCTTTTGCCGTAAATTTTAGTGTGGAGTGTCCCTTTTAAAACCGAAATGTCTATCCAGGAAAGGACAGTTATTACCGTATAAACTTTGATTTATTTAAAGTAAGTTCCACGGGGTAAATTTCAGCAGTATATTGAAAAATTTCTTGATTATTTAACGAAAAAATATCACCATGATAACGGTAAATGCTGTTGAATTTATCAATTAAATGCAATGCCGACGGGTCTTTACTGAGTTTAGTCATAAACTGTGATTCGTAACAGTACAAAAAAAAGTCTGCTATTAAAGGGGCACAATTAGGGGATACTTACAACCTGGCGATAAACTTTGTTGCCGAAGCGTACATAAATATTATCAAGGAGAAAATTAACATCACACCTCCAGTAAGCATATCTAGTATATTTACCTTTCTCATTAGAGAAGAAGGCTTTAGATGAGTTCCAGCAAATATATTTGCATTCAGCTTTTAGACAGCTAGCATTAAATGACGACAAATCAAATAGTTGGTACATAGATGTGGACAAAATTTTTAAAAAAAATCATAAAAAGAGACTAAAATCCCTACTGGGGGATAATCAGATCCTTTATTGCAGAATATTTAACTCTGATGAGGACCTTCTTGACCTCTTAATAGTTGACTGTTCTAGGAACATCCTTATATCAGTGTCTCAGCTGAGATATATAGAACGAATTTGCAAAGACTGGATTTATTTATTTACCAAGTCAGCAATATGACAGTGGTTGTCCATTCGTTTGATGTGTTTTATCATTTGGTTTTGCCATTTGATTAGGAACTTTCCGTTTTGAATTTTCCTCGGAGTATTTTTGTGATTTTAATTTTTGAATGCTAATAGAGCCCAACTTCTGAAAAACAGATGAACAATCATTTTTAAGGTTCTTTGTGCTTAACAATTTCGGGTGGCTGTCAGTCATGGGAATTTAACAAGTATTATCTTACCTACTTTACATTTCTAGGAATAGATTGGTCACAAGTTAAAAGCGTCCGCGTGGAGACCGTGTATATTCCATATAAGGTTAGTAGGGAGGCGCGGCTTATTACAATGCACGGTTAGTATAGTGGAGTTACGACTTTGGCACTATTTGATTATTTAAATGTATTGAAAGTTCTATTTTATATTGTTATATCAAGGTTGTTTATATTAAATTGTTATTGTTGACAATAGTTTTTTTTAGTGCAGACCAATGGAATTAGAATCTTAAAATTGAACACTTGAACACTTTAATATAAAAATAAGAAGATGTGGTATGATTGCATGTGAGACAACTCTAGTCTTAATTCAAGAAATAAAGATAGACGATAAGATAAGTTCGTTACATAGTGTACTAGTGACCTAATTATACACTAGCAAACTATGTAACCAATATTATACTACTTATGATGTATATACTTACTAGAAATCAAATATTAAATGATATAGAAAATTAATTTTAAGTTAAAACTTTAATTAGAGTATATGAATATCAATGACCCTTGTAATCAACCTTGTAGATCTTAAATTGTGATAAAGACCACTTCTGTTTTTAAAACTAATCTTTAGAGAGCGTTTTACCATTATAGATTTTAAGAACACATACTACAAATTATAACAGTTTTAACTTTTATCAATCTAATTAACATATAAATCACTGATTTCGTTATACTACATATGTAAAATAACGAAATCAGAGATTAGATTGAACTATTATATTTGAGCTTGTCATATTTTACATGTTTGTTCGTTTGTCTGTGATGGGTGTTCTTTTATGTGTTTGTGCTGATTTCTGTCCCATTTTGTTGTCATTTTAGCAATGGTCTTTTTTACATTCTCATTTAAGGCAGGAGGTTAGGCTAGCCGTAAAACCACCATGTTTTTTCAAATGTCCTGTACCAAGTTCAGCTATATTTAGTACACATTCATATCCTTTTCTCCACAGAAAGATAAACTACTCAGAATTTAATTATACCCGGCCAGAATGTCAGTCTAGCTAAAATCACGAGCCCCTACTACCCACTTGCGTTAGTAGGAATTGTCCTTAGTCATACTCTCAATATGTTCACCATATACAGTCTATACATCTACTAGATATTTCTATGAACACCAAACTGTATTTACTCGCAAACAGGTTTATCTTTGTATCTGTGGATTTGTAACACGTCAAGTTTAAACATTCGGATGTGTCTTTGTATCTGTGGATTTGTAACACGTCAAGTTTAAACATTCGGATGTGTCTTTGTATCTGTGGATTTGTAACACGTCAAGTTTAAACATTCGGATGTGTCTTTGTATCTGTGGATTTGTAACACGTCAAGTTTAAACATTCGGATGTGTCTTTGTATCTGTTGATTTGTAACACGTCAAGTTTAAACATTCGGATGTGTCTTTGTATCTGTGGATTTGTAACACGTCAAGTTTAAACATTCGGATGCAGCGTGTTTATCTACAACAGATAGAATTTATTAAAAATGGAAATGTGGAATGTTAAAGAGACAATTTCCCGATCAAAGAGCAGAAAAGGGTTGTCTTCAACACAGCGGAAAATCCTTTATTTAAAGTCAATACAGCAGGACAACTCTCTTTAATGTGCAAACTGATTGATTGATTGATTGATTGATTGATTGATTGTTGGTGGTTTAACGCCACTTTTGTGCTATTTCGTGGCGGCCAGTTTTTATTGGTGGAAGAAGTCGGAGTGCCCGGTGAAAACCACCGACTTTCGATAGGAAAACTGACAGTCCTAGCCTTAATTAAGATTGGGATCAATTGCACCCGCACGAGCGAGGTTCAAACTCATAACCTCGGCGTTGACTGGTAAGACAGTGATTAAAGTAGTATAACTACATAGACCATTTGGCCACAGAGGTCCCGTGCAAACTGACTTCGTCATTATTGAGATCTAATATATCATCCAAATATGTAATAGTGTTATTAAATTTGTGTTTCAGATGTTGTTTCGATAGGTCTTTGGTAATTCAATGTTGTTATTAATTTGAATGGAATTACCTGTAAATGACTATCATAATAAAATTGAGAAAGGAAATGGTGAATATGTCAAAGCGACAACCACCCGACCATAGAGCAAACAACAGCCGAAGGCAACCAATGGGTCTTCAATGTAGCGAGAATTCCCGCACCCGTAGGTGTCCTTCAGCTGGCCCCTAAAATATGCATAATAGTACAGTGATAATGGACGTCATACTAAACTCCGAATTATACACAAGAAACTAAAATTTAAAATCATACAAGACTAACAAAGGCCAGAGGCTCCTGACTTGGGACAGGCGCAAAATTGCGGCGGGGTTAAACATGTTTATGAGATCTCAACCCTCCCCCTATACCTCTAGCCAATGTAGAAAAGTAAAACAATAACAATACGCACATTAAAATTCAGTTCAAGAGAAGTCCGAGTCTGATGTCAAAAGATGTAACAAAAGAAAATAAATAAAATGACAATAATACATAAATAACAACAGACTACTAGCAGTTAACTGACATGCCAGCTCCAGACCTCAATTAAACTGATTGAAAGATTATGTCTTCATCATATGAATATCAGGTACAATCCCTCCCGTTAGGGGTTTAGTATCATACTATCATAAAATATATGAGAAGAACATAACCCGTGTCATGCCAACAACTGTTTTTTTAGAAATAAATGTGTTTAGTTCCGATGCAAAGACCCTATCAGTGAATCAATGTTAAAGCCAAAATATGCAATCTTTAATGACCTGACAACAGTATCGTAACTATATCCCCTTTTAATAAGTCTATTTAAAGGTTTTGTTAGTTTCTGAGGAGAATACTGACATTTTTGTGCTTTATAAAGAATATTTCCATAAAATTTTGGATGTGAAATACCTGAACGTATAAGATGTCTGCATGTTGAGTTATATTTACGAATTATTTCCTTATACCGGTGATAAAATTTAGTAAATGTTTTGACCAGTTTGTGATATCGAAAACCCTGGTGTAATAATTTTTCAGTAATACATAAATTTCTCTCGCTAAAGTCTAATACATTGTTACATACACGAGCGAATCGTACAAGTTGAGATATATAAACACCATAAGATGGTGACAAGGGAACGTCACCATCTAAAAATGGATAATTAACAATAGGAAATGAAAAATCATCTCTTTTATCATAAATTTTTGTATTAAGCTTCCCGTTTATGATATAGATATCAAGATCGAGGAAAGGGCAGTGGTCATTGTTATCATTAGCTTTATTTAAAGTAAGTTCTACAGGATAAATTTCTTTAGTATACATACTGAAGTCGTCATTATTTAGAGCCAATATATCATCCAAATATCTAAAAGTATTGTTAAATTTTTGTATCAAATGTTGTTTTGATGGGTCTTTGCTAATTTTAGTCATAAATTGTAACTCATAACAATACAAAAACAGGTCCGCAATAAGTGGTGCACAGTTAGTCCCCATTGGAATTCCAATAACTTGACGATATACGGAATCTCCAAAGCGAACAAAAATGTTATCAAGTAAAAATTCAAGTGCATAAATAGTATCAAATCATGTCCAATTGACATAGTTCTTTTGTTTATTGCTACTAAAAAATGATCTAAAAGAGTTTGAACATATGTACTCGCATTCCGACTTTTTAAATGCCCAGTTAATTAGGGATGTGAATTTTTTCTCATAAGAATATTTGGTAGATTACAATATGATGAATGTTAAGATCTGTATCTGTATCTGTATTTCCCACTTGTGTAATTAGGATGGGTACGTCACAGATTCCTTTCGGCTATTATGTGACGGGTTGGTCTGCGCACAATTAGTCGCGCTTGCTGAGGAGTGCTGATTTAAACTCCTCGGTAGTAGTGGCGCACACTACTGAGTCTTCCAGATGGTTCCAGTTTATTGCAGTGCGCACAAAAATAGAGTTCTTGTATTGTTCTGTCTTACTGGTTGGAACTATGACCGCACGTTTGTTGTTACGGACTTGGTGGTCTATAATGTTTTTTGTTACAAAGTTATTATATGTTGTTGCTTTGATTTGTCTCTTTGGTCTATGAAATTGGATTAAATCGTCGGGAGGAAGCGCTGGTATCTTCCCCTCAACCACTTTGAAAAAGAAGATCAGTCGTTGTTGTTGGCGTCTTGATTGTAATGACGGGAGCTGAAGTTCTTTTAGCATTTTTGTCATACATCCTTCCTCTCTTGATTTGCAGTCTTTGGTAATGAATCTAGCACCTCTCTTTTGTATGGATTCTAGTTTGTCAATGTCTTTTTGGGTATATGGGTCCCAAATAATTGATCCATACTCCATTATTGATCGTATGAGAGCTATATATGCTGTTTTACGGCATTCCATAGGACAGTGTTGTTGGTTCCTTCTAAGGAAGCCTAGGATAGAACTGGCTTTGTTACACGTATTTGTTATTTGTTCTTTCCATTTAAGATCTTCTTGTATTTGGAGTCCTAGGTATGGGTTGGATGACACTTGTTCAAGCGTGTGATTGTTAAGGTTGTAAAAACGCTGACTTTTACTTTTCAGGCTAAGCATATAACATTTTTTGGCGTTGAAGCGCATACCCCAGTCGTCGGCCCATTTTTCTAGTGATTTGAGATCCTCTTGTAGTTTGTTATGGTCATTTTGGGTTTTGATTTCCCGGTAGAGCAAACAGTCGTCTGCAAATAGTCGTACTGATGAGTTTACTGCATCTGGGAGATCATTTATATGACACAGGAAGAGGATGGGTCCTAGTACCGTTCCTTGGGGGACTCCGGATTCAACTGAAGCATTTCTTGAGTTTTCTCCATCAAGTTGTACTCGCATTTTTCTTTCGGTTAGGAATGAAGTTAGCCATTTGTGGATATTTCCTCTAATTCCATATTGGTCTATTTTGTGCAAGAGTCTATCATGAGGTAATGTGTCGAACGCTTTTGAAAAATCGAGAATCGCAATATCTACTTAGTTTCCTTTATCGTAGGATTGTAGCATATCATGGATTGTAATGGCAAGTTGGGTCTCACAGGAATATCCAGATCTAAAGCCGTGGTTTAGTGATGTTAATACATTATGCTTTTCCAGATGTTTAAGTATATGACGGCATATGATGTACTCAAGAAGTTTACATGGTACTGATGTCAATGAGACTGGCCTGTAGTTTTCGGCCGCGTGTCGGTCTCCTTTCTTAAATATGCTAGAGATGTTTGCATTTCTCCAATCCTCTGGTAGTGTACCACTGTCTAGTGAGAGCTGGAATGTGAGTGTTATTATTGGTGCCAGATGTTCGGAGCATTGTTTTAGTACTTTGTTTGGTATGTTGTCAGGACCAGATGCTTTGGATGGGTTTACTCTCTGTAGCAGCTTTTTTACTCCTTCTGATCTGATGGTAATTTGATGTATGGAGTCTTTTACCCTGATGTTTGTTTTGGGTAGTGTTTTAGTTGTTCCTTTTGTGAAGACAGACGCAAATTGCTCCAGTAGAATTTGCGCCTTCTCCTTACTGTCGTTTATGAGATGTCCATGTTTCTTTAGTGGTGCAACCCCTATATTGTCCTGTTTCCTTGACTTAACATACTTCCAGAAAGGTTTTGTGTTGTTCTTATTCATTCCTTCAATTATAGCGTTGTTAATATAATTGTTTTCTGCTTTCCTAATTTCTCTTTTGCATGTTTTTTGGAAATGGCGGTAGTTTGTCCATGATTTTGTTCTTTTGGCCTGGTTATACAAGTTTTGTTTTTTCTTCAGCATCTTTTTGATCTTTTGTGTTATCCATGGTAGTCTGTTGTTGGACTTGACTATTTTTGATGGTATGTTTTTATCAAGGCTGGCAAATAGGTGTTTCTTGAACATCAGCCATGCTTCCTTGACATTTTGGTTGTTTTGGATACTGTTACTTATCTGTGATAATAGTGAATCCAGATCTTTATTCACTTCATCCTAGTTGGCTCTTGCCCAGGTGTAGACTTTCCGAGGATTAGTTTTGTAGTAGAAAGGTTTGATGTCTGTATCAGTTATGATGATTGCATGGTCAGAAATACCTGGTATGTTTGTTGATGTTTTCATAAGTGACGGGTTTGTTGTCAATACAAGGTCCAGTAGGTTGTTTTCCCTTGTTGGTTCTTCGTGGAATTGTGTAAGGCCGAATTGAGTTGTGATGTTTACGAGCTGTTTTGAACTTCTGGATCTTGAGCATCTTTCCTAATGGTGAGATTGTCCCACATTATGTCTGGGCAGTTGAAATCGCCTGCAAGTATGATGTTACTGCTTTTGTTCTCCTCTGTGATTTTTTCCAGAGATTTTTCTAGTTCTTCTAGTTGGGCTTTGTTTCTATGTGGCATGTAGAATGAGCCGATGATTAGGTCTTGGGCTGTTTTTAGTTTGAGCTTTACCCATTCAATTTCACATTTTGTTATGTATTGTGGTTGTTCAGTACTAATCATGCTGTTGTGGACTAAGATGAATACTCCACCTCCTAAGGTTCAGCTATATTTAGTACACATTCATATCCTTTTCTCCACAGAAAGATAAACTACTCAGAATTTAATTATACCCGGCCAGAATGTCAGTCTAGCTAAAATCACGAGCCCCTACTACCCACTTGCGTTAGTAGGAATTGTCCTTAGTCATACTCTCAATATGTTCACCATATACAGTCTATACATCTACTAGATATTTCTATGAACACCAAACTGTATTTACTCGCAAACAGGTTTATCTTTGTATCTGTGGATTTGTAACACGTCAAGTTTAAACATTCGGATGTGTCTTTGTATCTGTGGATTTGTAACACGTCAAGTTTAAACATTCGGATGTGTCTTTGTATCTGTGGATTTGTAACACGTCAAGTTTAAACATTCGGATGTGTCTTTGTATCTGTTGATTTGTAACACGTCAAGTTTAAACATTCGGATGTGTCTTTGTATCTGTGGATTTGTAACACGTCAAGTTTAAACATTCGGATGCAGCGTGTTTATCTACAACAGATAGAATTTATTAAAAATGGAAATGTGGAATGTTAAAGAGACAATTTCCCGATCAAAGAGCAGAAAAGGGTTGTCTTCAACACAGCGGAAAATCCTTTATTTAAAGTCAATACAGCAGGACAACTCTCTTTAATGTGCAAACTGATTGATTGATTGATTGATTGATTGATTGATTGATTGTTGGTGGTTTAACGCCACTTTTGTGCTATTTCGTGGCGGCCAGTTTTTATTGGTGGAAGAAGTCGGAGTGCCCAGTGAAAACCACCGACTTTCGATAGGAAAACTGACAGTCCTAGCCTTAATTAAGATTGGGATCAATTGCACCCGCACGAGCGAGGTTCAAACTCATAACCTCGGCGTTGACTGGTAAGACAGTGATTAAAGTAGTATAACTACATAGACCATTTGGCCACAGAGGTCCCGTGCAAACTGACTTCGTCATTATTGAGATCTAATATATCATCCAAATATGTAATAGTGTTATTAAATTTGTGTTTCAGATGTTGTTTCGATAGGTCTTTGGTAATTCAATGTTGTTATTAATTTGAATGGAATTACCTGTAAATGACTATCATAAGAATATTTGGTAGATTACAATATGATGAATGTTAAGATCTGTATCTGTATCTGTATTTCCCACTTGTGTAATTAGGATGGGTACGTCACAGATTCCTTTCGGCTATTATGTGACGGGTTGGTCTGCGCACAATTAGTCGCGCTTGCTGAGGAGTGCTGATTTAAACTCCTCGGTAGTAGTGGCGCACACTACTGAGTCTTCCAGATGGTTCCAGTTTATTGCAGTGCGCACAAAAATAGAGTTCTTGTATTGTTCTGTCTTACTGGTTGGAACTATGACCGCACGTTTGTTGTTACGGACTTGGTGGTCTATAATGATTTTTGTTACAAAGTTATTATATGTTGTTGCTTTGATTTGTCTCTTTGGTCTATGAAATTGGATTAAATCGTCGGGAGGAAGCGCTGGTATCTTCCCCTCAACCACTTTGAAAAAGAAGATCAGTCGTTGTTGTTGGCGTCTTGATTGTAATGACGGGAGCTGAAGTTCTTTTAGCATTTTTGTCATACATCCTTCCTCTCTTGATTTGCAGTCTTTGGTAATGAATCTAGCACCTCTCTTTTGTATGGATTCTAGTTTGTCAATGTCTTTTTGGGTATATGGGTCCCAAATAATTGATCCATACTCCATTATTGATCGTATGAGAGCTATATATGCTGTTTTACGGCATTCCATAGGACAGTGTTGTTGGTTCCTTCTAAGGAAGCCTAGGATAGAACTGGCTTTGTTACACGTATTTGTTATTTGTTCTTTCCATTTAAGATCTTCTTGTATTTGGAGTCCTAGGTATGGGTTGGATGACACTTGTTTAAGCGTGTGATTGTTAAGGTTGTAAAAACGCTGACTTTTACTTTTCAGGCTAAGCATATAACATTTTTTGGCGTTGAAGCGCATACCCCAGTCGTCGGCCCATTTTTCTAGTAATTTGAGATCCTCTTGTAGTTTGTTATGGTCATTTTGGGTTTTGATTTCCCGGTAGAGCAAACAGTCGTCTGCAAATAGTCGTACTGATGAGTTTACTGCATCTGGGAGATCATTTATATGACACAGGAAGAGGATGGGTCCTAGTACCGTTCCTTGGGGGACTCCGGATTCAACTGAAGCATTTCTTGAGTTTTCTCCATCAAGTTGTACTCGCATTTTTCTTTCGGTTAGGAATGAAGTTAGCCATTTGTGGATATTTCCTCTAATTCCATATTGGTCTATTTTGTGCAAGAGTCTATCATGAGGTAATGTGTCGAACGCTTTTGAAAAATCGAGAATCGCAATATCTACTTAGTTTCCTTTATCGTAGGATTGTAGCATATCATGGATTGTAATGGCAAGTTGGGTCTCACAGGAATATCCAGATCTAAAGCCGTGGTTTAGTGATGTTAATACATTATGCTTTTCCAGATGTTTAAGTATATGACGGCATATGATGTACTCAAGAAGTTTACATGGTACTGATGTCAATGAGACTGGCCTGTAGTTTTCGGCCGCGTGTCGGTCTCCTTTCTTAAATATGCTAGAGATGTTTGCATTTCTCCAATCCTCTGGTAGTGTACCACTGTCTAGTGAGAGCTGGAATGTGAGTGTTATTATTGGTGCCAGATGTTCGGAGCATTGTTTTAGTACTTTGTTTGGTATGTTGTCAGGACCAGATGCTTTGGATGGGTTTACTCTCTGTAGCAGCTTTTTTACTCCTTCTGATCTGATGGTAATTTGATGTATGGAGTCTTTTACCCTGATGTTTGTTTTGGGTAGTGTTTTAGTTGTTCCTTTTGTGAAGACAGACGCAAATTGCTCCAGTAGAATTTGCGCCTTCTCCTTACTGTCGTTTATGAGATGTCCATGTTTCTTTAGTGGTGCAACCCCTATATTGTCCTGTTTCCTTGACTTAACATACTTCCAGAAAGGTTTTGTGTTGTTCTTATTCATTCCTTCAATTATAGCGTTGTTAATATAATTGTTTTCTGCTTTCCTAATTTCTCTTTTGCATGTTTTTTGGAAATGGCGGTAGTTTGTCCATGATTTTGTTCTTTTGGCCTGGTTATACAAGTTTTGTTTTTTCTTCAGCATCTTTTTGATCTTTTGTGTTATCCATGGTAGTCTGTTGTTGGACTGGACTATTTTTGATGGTATGTTTTTATCAAGGCTGGCAAATAGGTGTTTCTTGAACATCAGCCATGCTTCCTTGACATTTTGGTTGTTTTGGATACTGTTACTTATCTGTGATAATAGTGAATCCAGATCTTTATTCACTTCATCCTAGTTGGCTCTTGCCCAGGTGTAGACTTTCCGAGGATTAGTTTTGTAGTAGAAAGGTTTGATGTCTGTATCAGTTATGATGATTGCATGGTCAGAAATACCTGGTATGTTTGTTGATGTTTTCATAAGTGACGGGTGTGTTGTCAATACAAGGTCCAGTAGGTTGTTTTCCCTTGTTGGTTCTTCGTGGAATTGTGTAAGGCCGAATTGAGTTGTGATGTTTACGAGCTGTTTTGAACTTCTGGATCTTGAGCATCTTTCCTAATGGTGAGATTGTCCCACATTATGTCTGGGCAGTTGAAATCGCCTGCAAGTATGATGTTACTGCTTTTGTTCTCCTCTGTGATTTTTTCCAGAGATTTTTCTAGTTCTTCTAGTTGGGCTTTGTTTCTATGTGGCATGTAGAATGAGCCGATGATTAGGTCTTGGGCTGTTTTTAGTTTGAGCTTTACCCATTCAATTTCACATTTTGTTATGTATTGTGGTTGTTCAGTACTAATCATGCTGTTGTGGACTAAGATGAATACTCCACCTCCTAAGGTACCCCTGTCATTCCTGAATGATGTATAATTATCATGCAGGGAATACTTCAGCTGATTTTATAGCATCTTTGGTTGGATTCTTTCCGGGTTTTACCCCTTTTAGCCAAGATTCTGTGCCAATAATAATATCTGGCTTTGTGTATTGTATTGTTGTTTTGAATTCTGAGGTTTTATCTTTGATGCTTCTGCAGTTTACCGTCATGATTCTGAGGTTTCTTTTATTGATGATGTTAAAGGGTGGTGGTGTTGTGTCCTTTACGCTGTTTCTTGTACTGTTTGTAACTGACCGATTTTTGGTTATTGATTTGTCTTTTGGACTACTTGTTACAAGTGGACTAAATGATGAAGAAAAGGAGTCCATAAAGCTGAGATCTGTTGTTAGAGGTTCGTAATAGCTTATGTTTTCAATCTCGTATGCATGGTAAGTGAATGAGGATACATTTAGGCTGTCACATTTGTAGCACATCCATTGCACGTTTGACCTTTGTAGAAGTTCGTAATCTGTCGTGCACAGTTCGATGCATGCGCGGTGGTGCCATATGCTGCAACAATCGCAACATACTCCCTCTGTTGACCATGTAACGGGTCTTTCACACAAACCACATGGGAAGACGTTTGCTGTTTTTGGACCTGGATTTGATTCAATGTCACCTGATAGTAGTATTATGAGCAGTGCTGTTGTTAAATTTTGCATGTATTGGTAATGATATTGGCCTTCTTCCGCTATGATGTAATTTCGGGTTTAGCAAGTTGACTAGATTTTGTTTTGTTGACCCGGTATGTGCATTTATGATATGCAGAGCTAATGAGCTGGCTAGGAAAAGTAACAGTGTATACTTCATGTTGTAACTAATATAGCAAGGGAGATCCTTACTGATTGTTGTTGTTGTGAGGTTTTAGTATGTACAATGTAGCAAGGGAAATCCTTACTGATTGTTTCTGTTGTGTTGGTCCAATGTAGCAAGGGAGATCCTTACTGATCGGTTAAGTTGCATGTAAAATGTAGCAAGGGAAATCCTTACTGATTTTGTCTTGAATTGGCGGTCCAATGTAGCAAGGAATATCCTTACTGATTGGATTGTTTATAGGTTATGTTTAATAGATATAGCAAGGGTAATCCTTACTGATCTTGTTTCCAACAGTTGATTAATGCATGTTTTGTTATTTTCATTAGCCAGACTTTAGCTAGAAGTGGTCCTGGGTGTATCCCGTCAGCGTATAGCCAGAAGCTGAATGTTTTTCTTGTAGTTGATGTCCTAGTTCTTTTATTTTTGATTGTTTTTGAGTTATGGATGATGTCGGTTGTGAATAACGGCGAGTATGTTAATTCATCCTTGTTGAGGGTTCTGATCTTCTCATTCAACTTGTATATTTGTGCCTCTAGTTTTTTGTCTTGTTCCTTGAATATTTCAGGTGTTTTATGGTCTTTGTTTTTGTTGTATTCTGATATTGAGTAGACCGGTATTTCAAGGAAGGTGACTCTACATTTAGGATATTGTTTCACAAGTTCCTTTATTTTCCCAAGGTATTCAGCGGCTTTATCTATTGCGCTGTCTGTTTCTGATGTAAGAGCTATATACTTTTTGTTTTTTGATGTAAGGTCGCAGGTACCATACCAAATGTACAACCAGATTTGACCGTGTTTCTTCGTTTTGCGTTTGATATTGTTTTTTAACCAGCTGTAACCAGATGTGTTATTTGGGTCATTTTCAAAAAATGTGGATATTTCAGTTGTGAAATAACAATACAAAAAAATATTCAATTTTCAACTTTAATATATGAAATTGAATAGTTTAACAACAATACAACCTGAAATAAAAATATGCAATCTTAAATGCAACTACAAAAATATTTTAAAAAATAACATAGAAGCAAGTATGGGACATATGTCAACTACATAACGGATTTAGTTTCGGTCCCTAATTTTTTTTTAATACTATTTACATTTTGCTTGATATATATTTCCATAAAAATCATCACACTTTTTTCAAAACAGTTAACATGGTTAAAATAACACTTTTTAGAAACATATTTTAAAGTGAATTTAATTCAGCATTGTCAACTACATAACGTTTTTTGTCAACTACATAACGTTATGTAGTTGACCGTTATGTAGTTGACCTATTTGTGGTTTTTTGATGTTTTTCTTGACCCTAATACTACCAGATAAATGGTTTTTATTGAATTAGAGTCAGTATTATAGACTTTGAATGATTTATGTAAAAAAAAATATTTATGCCAAAATTTATCAATGTTTTTGCCGTTACAAAGTTGACATAAAATAAAATTACGGAGTAATTTGTACTCACCAAAACTAATCTATAACGAAATGAATCAATGATGTCATCCTGTAACTTTAAGCACGTCATCAGAGGATGAAGAGTAAGTAGATAACACTTCCTTAGTTACAAGGGATATAATCAGTTGTTTATTGGCAACATTATTTCATTTGTGTTATGTAGTTGACATTTTTGTAAGTACGAAATGAAAAGTAAAAAAAAATGCTAATAAAATCTAATAATTCCCTGTATTTGTGTATACATACCTGCAGTGATACCTATATATTTATAATAACAAAAGAAAAATAATAATTTCCGCTGGGTATTAAAACCAGCATTTAAAAAAGACTAGTTTTTCAATTTCGTACAAGCAATTTTGGGGTTTTTGGACCCTTTGAAACCCACTGGAAGCAATTTCTGTAGCTAAATTTCATATTGAATTTGCTGGAACTTGTTACACACACCAAAAACTAAATGGTGTATCTAAAAATTGGATAAAAATATTTACACTTTTTTAGAAATATTGATTGTACAAGAAAATCCACATTTTTTGAAAAAGGCCCATTTATGGTGAGGAAAATATTTCTCATAGTAAACATTTTCTTTAAATAGATTTGTAAGTCAATAACTTCGAAAACCGTAGTTTTCCAGTAGGAAATATTTGAGTTTTCACCTAAAATGAATAGAGTTATCTTTCTTTTTACTGATTATTTGTAGCCGGGATAACCTAACCGTGAACCTGATTAGTAGTGACCCAGTGACGAACAGGTATGTAAACACAGCTAGTCTAAAAGTAGGACAAGAAGGGGAGATAATATTGGAGGTGAAGGCCATTGCTAGACACAAATTTTATGTAACATTTTCATAAATACATTTAAAACTTCTAATGCGAAGATGTAAACAAAAGCAGGTAAGTTAAAACTGCATAGGGAAATGTCCGATATATTTTTATTCATTTATTTCATTCAAAATCACAATGCAATGATTAAATCGCTGTAATCAGAATTTTTTATTTACATATCGATACAAATCCTTGTATTGGTTGATGACCCTGCGGACCCTTGTTATTTTGGTCATGGTCACTATCTGTCATTATGATCTGATTTCAGCTATTGCGGTTGAAGCGATGGATATACTGACCAGAAAGTCATTTTTTTCTTTTCAATACTTACATATTACCGTTATTTTTTAGTCATGTTTTCATTTTTTAAATCTAGGTTATACACGTGTGTATGTTTACAATACTAATTAATTGAGACATGCATTCTGTGAGAAGTCCTGTTGATTATAATATAGTTGCCAACCTATGACAATGAGAAATGATGACATGATATAACAACCCAAATGTGCAGTGCTTTTATCCTCTGTAAAAATATAAGTACATGTACATTTAACTTCATGCAAGTACTGAGGGGGAGGACAGGGGTAAGGGAGACCGGGAGAAAGGGGGTAGGAGAAAGGAGAAAAGTGGTGGGAGAAAGAAGAAAGGGGGTAGGAGAAAGGAGAGGAAGGCTGGGAGAAAGGAGAAAAAATTAAATATCTCTCCTTTAAAAAAAATTTCTAATATTTCAAGAAAAAATATCTCAAAAGGAGATATTTTATTCTAATGGGAGAAAGGAGAATGGTGGTAGGAGAAAGGAGAAGAGGGGTGGGAGAAGGGAGAAGGGTACCCCCCTGTCCTCCCCCTCAGTACTGTAATCTTATTGCTAGGGCCATTAGCTAGGATATGAAAAAAATAGAAACAGATTAAGTTTGGTTTAATCAATAATAAAAGTGAAAAAATGAAATAAAAATTAGCTTTTATCAGTCAATTTGGTTCAGTTTTTTCAAAATAAGCAAAGAATTATTGCTAATGAATTATTCACTTGCAAGTGAATAATTCCACCTCATTGAATCTGTATTCATGTGAACTTCAATTAAATACAATTACATTAGCTACAGATTGGTTATGGCTGCATTTTTCATGTTCAGCCATTGAACTGTTCAAAGCAAAAGAATGTCAACATTGAAAGTGCAGTGTTGACTGATTCGATATACAAAAAATCATACTCATACAGGTAAACACTGTAATTTTTTTTAACTAACTTTTGAACCTATAACAAGAAATCAAACAGATCTAGAAAAATCCAATCACAAGACGTTGCCATCTATTTATATTTATGTTTATATTGGTTTATGATGTGACTGTTTGCATAATTTAAATTGACCATAAAAGGAAGGTTGGAATTGATTTTGGGAGTTTTGGTCACAACAGCTTAGGAATTAGGGGCCAAAGGGTAAAAAATTAAACTTTGTTTGATTTCATCAAAAATTGAATAATTGGGGTTCTTTGATATGCCGAATCTAACTGTGAGGTAGATTCTTAATTTTTGATCCCGTTTTCAAATTGGTCTACATTAAGGTCCAAAGGGTCCAAAATTAAACTTAGTTTGATTTTAACAAAAATTGAATTCTTGGGGTTCTTTGATATGCTGAATCTAAACATGTACTTAGATTTTTGATTATGGGCCCAGTTTTCAAGTTGGTTCAAATCGGGATCCAAAATTAATCTTTGTTCAACAAAAATTGAATATATGGGATTCTTTGATATATGCTGAATCTAACCATGTGTTTAGATTTTTGATATTTGGGCCCAGTTATCAAATTGGTCTACATTGAGGTCTAAAGGGTCCAAAATTGAACTTTATTTGATTTCATTGAAAATTGAATTCCTGGGGTTCTTTGATATGCTGAATCTAACTATGTATTTAGATTTTGGATGTTGGACCATAATAGGTAAATGTCCAATATTATATTTTATGTTTTTAAGTTTAAGTTCTTAGACCACATTCATTCTGTGACAGAAACCTATGTTGTGTCAACTATTTAATCACAATCCAAATTCAGTGCTGTATCAAGCTTGAATGTTGTGTTCATAGTTGCTCCTACTGTCCAGGGTTTGCACTCTGCCGTCGTATAAAGCTGCGCCCTGTGGAGCATCTGGTTTTTGTTTGTCATGGAGACTGAAACAATGTATTGTTATAGCAAACAAATTTCCTCTTCTCCTTGTTTGACTTGCAAAGGCTACAAATGATGAATTACCATAAAAATCCATAATGAGGACCCTGAATTTTAATGTTTACAAAAAAAAAACCAAAAACACTACATGTAGCTTAAAAAAATTACAAAAACAATAGGCCTGCAGGTGCACGATTTTCTCACTGTGTTGAAGACCTTAGGCTGTTTTCTGCTCTTCGGTTAGGTTGTTGTCTCTTTGACACATTCCCCATTTCCATTCTCAATTTTACTTATATCATCAATGTTGAAAATTACATTGATTATCAGATTATACTAAAAGTGTTTACAATAGTTAAATGGTATAATATATCTATGATTTATAAGTGTTTATTATTGACATTTTAATGAGGAGCTTTTATAACTTTAGGTTTCATTTAGTATTGTTTGATATAAAAATTGATATATTTCTTATATAAACATATGAATATTATCAGAATAATATTATAATCAATCCTCTTGATCTATCCATGAATATACATGATTGATTTTATGTAGTTTGAAGGCTTTTTGACAATGAGGATCTGCGCCTTTATCTGTCATCATATAATTTTTGCTTCTGAGAACACTAGTACTGAAACTGCAAAGTGTTGCAGCAGCTGGTCAATACCAATAGACTTGAATATTTTCATCAACCTAAAGTCTTGTCAAGTTGATTGTCTAAATTACCCTATAAATACACTGGGTGCTATGATACAAACTCAATACATTTAGTGATATAGACTTTATTAAGGCAACAAAGGAGTATATATGAACAATGTCTAGAGTGGTTCAGTTAATGCTTTATACAAACTCTTACTGAAGATCGTATCTTACACAATGCCTGGCCATTTGATTAGGGACTTTCCGTTTTGAATTTTCCACTGAGTTACGTATTTTAATTTTTTAATACGTATTAGACAACTTTATACAGTATAATACTCCGTATTGTTTTATTACTGTTTCTTATTGGACATTATTATAAATATAAACATACAATGCAACATGCAATAGAACTATAGATTATCACTAATTAAAAGAGGATTAACTTCAAGTCCAAACTAATAACCTATTATCACAATTGGTGTCAATTCTAATAAAAGGATAATCTTAAACCTTAATCCAAAATATGAAGCCTAAAAGATAAACATTTAAAAAAATACTGCTTATAGTTAATGTTTTAAATAGAAAGGTAAGGATATAAATCTTAATTTAACATTTTGAGAGCCTCAATTTAAAAATCAATCCTTTCTTTGTTTTTAACATAATTTACACTGTCACATTCTCAACTACTTTGCATGAGGACCTGTATTTGTAATGGGGAAGGATTCAAAATGGCTGTAGCAATTTCTTTCATGAATTGATGGACATTCTGATATATATAGTAAATGATATACATGTAAGTTAACAGTAATTATAAGCTATTTATTGTTAGTGACCACTGAATAAAATGTACTACAGTTTTTGCAATGATTTGCAATTCAAAATCTTTTTTTTAATAAAGTAGAAATACATGAGCCTGTAATTCAGTGGTTGTTGTTTGTTGATGTGTTACATATTTGTTTTTCATTCATTTTTTGTACATAAATAAGGCTAGTTTTCTCGTTTTTGCTCATTGTTGAAGCCCGTATGTTGACCTATAGTTGTTAATTTCTGTGTCATTTGGTCTCTTGTGGAGAGTTGTCTCATTGGCAATAATACCACATCTTCTTTTTTATATAGACTCAACTAACCTCCTTGACAAGATAGACAAGATATACATGCATGGAGCATGGTCTAATACGGCAGCAATCCCAAGTGCTGGGATGTAATAAAACCTATAGATGCTAAGGGACACATGCTTGAAGCTCTAACTGTGTCACCTTTAAGTGGTACCCAACACTTTCACTAAAATTAATTTGGCTCGTTTAATTTTCAATAGAATTTTGTCAAAGTATTTACTTTGACCTTTAAACAAAAATATAAAAATTTCAAAAATTTTGAACCAACCGTTTTGTCAGAGAAATTACACTGGTTATATAGCAGTTTGACAAACACCAACTTTGATCATTGAGAAGCTTAATATTCCTTTAACAACACAACGTAATTAAAACATTTAGCTGACTTTACAGAGTTATCTCCCTGTAGTGTTAGGTACCATCTTAAGGAACAATTGTACCCCTCGATCCTCCTAAATCTGTCCAATTTGAACTAATTTTGACATAACTAGCTTATATGGTTTCAGGCAGCATAGACATGGAAGCAGTTTCTAGCAGTTTATTGCTACCAGTTTTGTAATTCAAAATTGTGAAATTTCTCAGGTTGAGTTTATTTGGAAGTGTTTGGGTTTTAGTTTTTATCACAGGAATTTTGAATATGTAACTATCACTTGCTGTTGATCATATCTTGAACTTTGTGACACTCCTTACCAATGCCTGTTTACGAAAAGTTCAATAAATTATTATTTAATGTCCAGTTCATGATTAAGTTCATGAATATATTCCAACTGATTTGCTGTTTGACCCTTCAATCGTGTGCTGTTATTCCATACATCTAATTTGTTTATATTCCTGCTTTATTAATTCTGATATATGGCATTTTTATGTCCTCTCAAGGTTATTGATATTTACAAGTTTATAAATATTATTCTAGACCCCACACTTCATTGTACTGATAATATAGATCCCACATTTAATTGCACTGATAAGTTAAACCCCACACTTTTATCTTAATGATACCATAGACCCCACATTTAATTGTACTGATAAGGTAGATCCCCCACTTTATTGCACTGATACAATATATAGATCCCATGCTTCATTGTACTGAACTTATTGATAAGATAGACCCCATTATTTTACTGAAAATATAGACCACACCCCACCTTATTGTCTGGATGATAGACCCCATACTTTATTTTACTGGTAAGATTGACCACATACTTTATTTTACTGGTAAGATTGACCACATACTTTATTTTACTGGTAAGATTGACCACATACTTTATTTTACTGGTAAGATTGACCACATACTTTATTTTACTAGTAAGATTGACCACATACTTTATTTTACTGGTAAGATTGACCACACCCCACCTTATTGTCTGGATGATAGACCCCATACTTTATTTTACTGGTAAGATTGACCACACCCGTACAGAAATTGCTAACAAAAGCACATAAGTTTCACATGTGAAGCACATGAGATGCAAGTAAGAATTGTATGCAAATCAGGTTGCTCATATGTGCAGTTTGGTAGTTCATATGTGCCCACAAAAATCTAACATAATGCTCACATGTGCAATTCAAACCTCAGGTGAGCTTTTATCATCCATGTTAGTTTTATATTAGTTTTGTACTTTGAAAAGTTTTTCCATTCTTCTAACCATTCAAAACTAACCTACATCATTGCTCATATGAGCTTTTTCAAAATGACATGCCCAGTCATGTACTTCCTGTAAATTCAAATTCATGAAAAGCATGCAATAAATGGAGGTAGATGGATATGGAAAATGTTAAGTCCTATATTGTGCTATTTGAAGAAAGGCATTGTTGAAATCTGATAAAACCAGTGTGGCTGTGATTAATTATTAGTAAGTTATCATTTCTATTTCATTATTTTCATTTTTGTGTCAGATTTTGAAATATATTACAATTTTAAGTCCTTTATGGGAATATATATACAGATTGCTTCAAAATAAGTACTACATGTATAAAGATTTTTCCTTTTAAATTTTTTGAAATACAGTACTTATTAATCAAAGACATTCATTGTGTACTAAACTTGCAAGTCCCTCTATTAGTTTTATAATGTAATGTTATGTTTTTAGTCATGATCATGATTATTGTTTAAATAAAAAAAAAAAAATGATATGAAAATCATAATTAACTGACAATAATTAAAGAATAACTCTTTTAACATGATGTATCAGTTATTTTATTTTCAACTGAACTATTTAAGATTTTCATTTAAATTTGAAAAATATTCCTTTTTTAAAGCAGCCATTTTGTTTTGGTCAACTATAATATTCACGTGTGCAACATGTTAGCAACTGCTCATATGAGCAATCTAATAAAATGCACATGTGAAACAAAAGCTCATATGAGCAGTTGCACGTGAGGTTTTTAACATGCAAATTAGGTTAGTTTCATATGTGCAATTTTTTTGCTCACAAAATGCTCACCTAATTTGCATGTTAAAAAACTCGTGTGCAATCATGTTAGTTTCTAACGTGAGCATCTTATGTGCAACTTATGTGCAACATGTTAGCACTTTTTGGTAAGGGGCATACTTTATTTTACTGGTAAGATTGACCACATACTTTATTTTACTGGTAAGATTGACCACACCCCACCTTATTGTCTGGATGATAGACCCCATACTTTATTTTACTGGTAAGATTGACCCCATACTTTATTTTACTGGTAAGATTGACCCCATACTTTATTTTACTGGTAAGATTGACCACATACTTTATTTTACTGGTAAGATTGACCACACCCACCTTATTGTCTGGATGATAGACCCCATACTTTATTTTACTGGTAAGATTGACCACATACTTTATTTTACTGGTAAGATTGACCACATACTTTATTTTACTGGTAAGATTGACCACACCCCACCATATTGTCTGGATGATAGACCCCATACTTTATTTTACTGGTAAGATTGACCACATACTTTATTTTACTGGTAAGATTGACCACACCCCACCATATTGTCTGGATGATAGACCCCATACTTTATTTTACTGGTAAGATTGACCACATACTTTATTTTACTGGTAAGATTGACCACACCCCAACATATTGTCTGGATGATAGACCCACACTTTATTTTACTGGTAAGATTGACCACATACTTTATTTTACTGGTAAGATTGACCACACCCCACCATATTGTCTGGATGATAGACCCACACTTTATTTTACTGGTAAGATTGACCACACCCCACCTTATTGTCTGGATGATAGACCCCATACTTTATTTTACTGGTAAGATTGACCACATACTTTATTTTACTGGTAAGATTGACCACATACTTTATTTTACTGGTAAGATTGACCACATACTTTATTTTACTGGTAAGATTGACCCCATACTTTATTTTACTGGTAAGATTGACCCCATACTTTATTTTACTGGTAAGATTGACCCCATACTTTATTTTACTGGTAAGATTGACCACACCCCACCTTATTGTCTGGATGATAGACCCCATACTTTATTTTACTGGTAAGATTGACCACATCCCACCTTATTGTCTGGATGATAGACCCACACTTTATTTTACTGGTAAGATTGACCACATACTTTATTTTACTGGTAAGATTGACCACACCCACCATATTGTCTGGATGATAGACCCACACTTTATTTTACTGGTAAGATTGACCACACCCCACCTTATTGTCTGGATGATAGACCCCATACTTTATTTTACTGGTAAGATTGACCACATACTTTATTTTACTGGTAAGATTGACCACATACTTTATTTTACTGGTAAGATTGACCCCATACTTTATTTTACTGGTAAGATTGACCACATACTTTATTTTACTGGTAAGATTGACCCCATACTTTATTTTACTGGTAAGATTGACCACATACTTTATTTTACTGGTAAGATTGACCACATACTTTATTGTCTGGATGATAGACCACATACTTTATTTTACTGGTAAGATTGACCACATACTTTATTTTACTGGTAAGATTGACCACATACAATGTACTTTATTTACTGGTAAGATTGACCACACCCAACCTAATTGTCTGGATGATAGACCACATACTTTATTTTACTGGTAAGATTGACCACATACTTTATTTTACTGGTAAGATTGACCACACCCCACCTTATTGTCTGGATGATAGACCCCATACTTTATTTTACTGGTAAGATTGACCACATACTTTATTTTACTGGTAAGATTGACCCCATACTTTATTTTACTGGTAAGATTGACCCCATACTTTATTTTACTGGTAAGATTGACCCCATACTTTATTTTACTGGTAAGATTGACCACATACTTTATTTTACTGGTAAGATTGACCACATACTTTATTTTACTGGTAAGATTGACCACACCCAACCTTATTGTCTGGATGATAGACCACATACTTTATTTTACTGGTAAGATTGACCACATACTTTATTTTACTGGTAAGATTGACCACACCCCACCTTATTGTCTGGATGATGGACCCCATACTTTATTTTACTGGTAAGATTGACCACATACTTTATTTTACTGGTAAGATTGACCACACCCCACCATATTGTCTGGATGATAGACCCACACTTTATTTTACTGATAAGATAGACCCAATACTTCATTGTATGGATGATAGACCACACCCCACCATATGTTATGGATAATGGACCCACTCTTAATTTTACTGATAAGATTGACCCAATACTTTATTTTTCTGAAAAGATGGACCACACATCATATTGTATGGATCGGCAATGGATGGTAGACCCACACTTTAATATATTGATAAGATAGACCCCATACTTCCTTTTAATGAAAAAAATAGACCACACACTTCATTTTAATGATAAGATAGACCACACACTTCCTTTTAATGATAAGATAGACAACATACTTAATTTTACTGATAAGATGGACCCCACCCCACCATATTTAATGGATGATGGACCCACTCTTTAATTTTACTGATAAGAGAGACCCAATACTTCATTGTATGGATGATAGACCACACCCCACCATATTGTATGGATGATGGACCCACTCTTAATTTTACTGATAAGATTGACCCCATACTTTATTTTTCTGAAAAGATGGACCACACATCATATTGTCTGGATGATAGACCCACACTTTAATATACTGATAAGATAGACCACACACTTCATTTTAATGATAAGATAGACCACACACTTCATTTTAATGATAAGATAGACCACACACTTCATTTTAATGATAAGAAAGACCACACACTTTATTTTAATGATAAGAAAAATCCTCACACTTCATTTAAATGACAAGAAAAATCCACACTTCATTTTAATGATAAGATAGACCACACACTTCATTTTAATGATAAGAAAGACCACACACTTTATTTTAATGATTAGATAGACCACACACTTCATTTTAATGATAAGATAGACCGCACACTTCATTTTAACATTGTTTAAAGATAAGAAAAATCCACTCTTTAATTTTCAGATAAGATCTGACTCTTTGCTTTATTTCACCTGAGACTATTATACTTTAAGTTTAATAGTCCCAGATTACACTGATAAGATAGACTCCCACACAAGAGATTGGTCCATTGATCATGTTGATATCATTTATTTGGAACTTTGAAATATGCGATGATTTTATAACAAAGATTGAAATTGAATTTCAGGAAAGTTCCATTCATGTCCTTCACCTTTTAGTCTGAACCAAAAACTTATTATTTATCATTTGCTTGACGACTTGTTTATGTTGCCTGCATTAATGAATAAAGAATTGTCAATAAATACATAATAAGGCTTTATTTATAGGTATAACTATAGTAATGGTAACAAATTCACAATTAACCAACTGTGCCAGGGTTGTATCAGTCAAGGTCATTAAACACTTCCATCATTAATTGAGGGGGGTCAGAGGGCTCCTGATCCCGAAATCCCAGGCATAAAAACATGAAATCAAGAGGTTGTGAATTTAAAGAAATTAAAATCCTGAAATCCCGAAATTAGAAAAAAGAATTCCCTGGATCCCGAAAGGCTCAATCCAGAAATCCTGAGCTGAAAAACACCCGATCCCAGAGTCCCAATAAAGGTCCATCCCCACCTTAATTCACAATCTTGGATGAACATTGTATGATAAAAGAGAGGCAAAATATACCATTCAAGGGACATTCAAACATATCGAAAAGTGGAAAATAAACTGACAACACCATGTGGCTAAAAATGAAAACAACAAACAGACAAACAGCGGTAAACAACGAAAACACAGCATAATAAACTAGAGACTTATCATGAGCAACATAAACTCAACAAAAACTAGGGAAAATCTCAGGTGCGTCAGAAGGGTTATCAGATCCTGCTCCACATGTGGCAACAATCGTGTTGCTCGTGTTAGTACAATCTCATGCAGTGATTAGTCTAATTCAGCAGATTACATTCATGGAAAAGAGGACCGGGTTGTAATTACCACAATTTGAACATATATAACTTTGTAATCTATGAAGCAGATATTTTATAACAGTGACAACCAACTCATGAAAGTGTCTGTAAACTTTACAAAGGGATGATTTCAACTTCACTACTTTGAACGTTTGGTTTAATAGCTTTTGGTTAAATAGCTTCTGTAAATGTGAGCAGAAACCTTCTATCAAGAAAATCATGATATGAAAATAACCCCTGGAATACCATATCACCTGGGATATATATACTCTGGTGTTTAGGCGATAAAATGTGTATGAGAAAAAGCATAGTAGATCGAGTAGAACAAGAATGATACATGAATTCAAACTATTTTCTTCAGAACAGTAAAAAATTATGTTGGCAAATTCTAATTGATTCACAAAAGCACAGATGTGTTTCTTGGTCAGTTTATTTTAAAGATTTGACAAATGCCATCACGTATTTACATCTTTTTTGTGATTTGTTTAGTAAACACATACCGATATGTATAAACAACAATGTTTTCCTTCTCTTTGAACAGGTTATTGTCTCTTTGACACATTCCCCATTTCCATTCTCTATTTTTTACACACTCAACTACAAAGATAAGTAGTGCTTGTCACACAAAAATAGTAATTAGAAGACTCATACATGTCATTCAGATATTGACCTTGAAAGAAACTGTCATGAATAGCAGGCCACATTCCCATTCTAATTATATGTGATATTATTACATAGGAGGATATTCTCATTGTAAACTCTTTTCTTAGCACTGGTTTATATGGTAAGTAACTCTATAAAAGGTTTGGTTTAAGGTTATTGATGATGTTGGGGTTTTTATCGACTTAGTTTACATGTTCATAAATGATGCAGAGGCAGATTTAGGGGGGGGGGGGCAGGGGGCCCGGGCCCCCCCTTTTCTGAGAAAAATTTGTTTGATTACATGTATATATGGAATCACTGTGGCATGACCGAAGCGGGCCCCCTCTTAGGCAGTCAGTTGGCCCCCACTTATGAAAAGTTCTAGATCCACCACTGATGTTAACAGAATTGTTAAAGAATGCCAAATTTGGGTTTTGACTAAATTTTTTAATTTTACTGAAGGAATGGAAACATGATTAAAGGCATGGTGTCCTTTCACATGTTCTTGTTTTAAATGAAATGTACCTAATTGTTTTACAAATAAAAAACCCTGCATTTTTTTTCATTTTGTATGACGTCAAGTTCTAAAGTAATATCATTAGCCAGTGGCATAGCTTGCGTGTATGCTTAGATGCTCAAGCATCCACATCATTTTGCCAACAAAAATTATTATATCGAAATTGAATGATTCCTGTGACATAAAAGACTATACGTGATAAAGTTGTAAAATTTAAACTCAATTTGTGACAGAGTATGATCATTCCTGGGCTTATGAATACCTATTGCAATCTAGGTACAAATATTAATTTTATTTTAAAAAACAACACAAATTTTGTTGTAAAAAATTACCAAATCATACATGTAATCTGTTCTAACATAACTTCTATTCATATTTCATGCTTACCATTTTTATTTCTGTTTAGAAACATTCAATATTTGACTTCTCTGAGGTTACTTCAACAAACCAGATTGTTAAAGTCACACAAATTTAAACAAAAGTAAAATTCAAAAACCATACATCATCTTGTATGTTTTTTTCTTCGTGAAACTATCCTATCAACACATACCCACACTTAATCAGGTAAAACATGTTGCATCTCCATATTGCCGAAACCAAGCAACGAAAAATCTGAACTAAGCCCATTTATAATTGAAAGTTGCCAACATGATAAACATGAAGGTGCTGTAACAATGCAGACAATTTGACTTTAGAAACTTTTCTAACTGTCCTTCCAACAACGATACAGACAGACCAGATTTGTTAATGAACTGATCACTACGTAGTGACAACTACCCGGCCATCAATAGAAGGGTCATAGAAGTTGATTACGCAAGGTCATATGCGAGATATGTTTACGGCCGCAACGTCAAATGCTTATCAAATTGCCAAATGCCATGGTAGACAGATCCATGCATAAATGTTTCCCACAAACTGAAATGCCAAAGAATCAACTGCAGAAAAATATTTAAATTTAAAAACCATATAATGGAATAAACAGCATAATTGAAAAAAAACATACTATAATGTGTGGGACAAAGGCAAAAACAAAAGGTACAAAACTGAACCCAAAACATGCCCAAGAGAATTGGTGGACCTTTCTGACAATCAGTTTGTCGTTGGTTACATGTATTTATTGCCTTCTACGGTGCTTCATCCATTGATAAGGGGAAAACCAGGGTTTTAGTGCTTACCACTTAACCAATTCAACTTCCTAACTGTTTTTTTTAGACAGTGATGTAATGAATGAAATTTATGTTCTTATGTTTGTTTAACAAAAATTGCAAACTTGAAAATGGAAATTAAACAGAATAATCTAGTGTTGCGTTTCTAAAGTCGGTCAGTTTTAATTCCAAAATTCTATATACAGAAGACAGTGCTTCTGTAATGGGTCCGTTTTTGAGCTGTCAAATATAAGATTGGGTGAAAAACTTTTACATTAAATATTTATGCCTTGCATGATAATTTCGGAAAAAAACCCAATAAAATTTTGTTGGAGATATGGTATTTTAAAACCTACTCGAGAAGAGACAGTCTCTCGCGCTTGATATGCTACACATTTATAGGGACATAGCAATCAAAATTTGCATGAAATAAAAATCTAACCAGTGACGGGATTCTGGAGGAGTAGACGTGCATACAGGGAAAATGACTGAAAAAAAAAATTCTGCATAAAATGGTCCAATTTTTTATTTAGCAATACTATATAGTGCTAACAAGCTGGCTATACAAAGAAGTAAACATTGTTTTGTATGCAAGCTATGGTATAATTCATTTTTTATTTTTCTTCATTATAAAGTTGAGAAATGAACATCTGAGCTTTTTTTGTGATGAGAAGAAATTTCATTAATGGTAATGAATTAATTATTAATGTGTTTTTGTTATGTAATTCAGTACTTGTGTGTATTCCATAGTCTATTTGTCGTTTTCTAGTCTTGTTTGACAAAGGTTTGGTTACAATAGGAAAATATGTTTTATTCTGTAGAACAAAGGAGACATGTTCAAAACAAAACATAGAAAACTAATGACTGGGGTGATCTCAGGTGCTCTGGTTATTAAAGTAAAACTATATGTTAACTTCTACAACCCAATGTTTTCTGTGGTGCTAAAAAAATAATACTTCATGTTTATGTTTACTTTACATATTCCTCACAGACCTTCCCTAATTGTTGTGAAGATGGAATGAAGAACCCTGGATGTATTTTGTTATTTTCTTTTTCTTTTCAGATATTGTGTGAGATAGAAGGGGATGATGAAGAGACCCTGTGTGGTGTTGTATACAGTGTTTAAAGTTTTCTGAAGTAAGTGGCAAACAAACTTTTTTTTTGCATTATTGTCATGAAGGTTAATAGTCTAGTCAATTTAGTGAACAACCTGCAACTAATTGCAACACAAGGTTTTTCTCTGAAAAACAAGTCTGTTTCTATCTATGAACAACATACTAAAACTATACAAAAATATATTTTATGAAAATATTTTGTAGTAAAAGTTAGGTAATATGAGTTACTTCCTCTTATTTGCCAAAATTGAAAAAAAAAAATTTATCCACAAAATGTTCTTTATTTTGTAAAACAGTTCAAGTAATACAATACAATTCATAATTATTTCAATTCAAAAGAATAATCTTACAAGTGGATCACTTTCCTGTCTCAAAATTTGTATATTTAAATAAAGATATAGACCGAGATTGTGTTCTGCTATTTTACAATTCGAAGATCTAATTCTCTACAATAGTGATGGTATGTAACCTATAACAGAAGACTATTTTGAGTTCGATTAACCAACATAGTCACAATCTTACTAGGTTTTTGAAAGAAATCTACCCCTGTGTTTAAGTTAATTTTAGTTGGGGAAGGTGTTCTCGAAACACATGTGTTTGGCCATTAAAAATTGAATTTTTTTGCAAGACTAACTTTTTTGAAATTCAAAGTTATTAATTTATTTTTTTAACACAACTTTTTCAAGACAGACAAGACAAGACAATTTATTACAACTTAGGCACACGTATGGTGCTACAAGAGGATAACAATTATACATTAAAAATTACATACATACTTATACATTTACAAGAAAGTCACACAATAGATTAATAATTGATATCATACAATAAAACTGAAATATATTTGGTTGATTTGTTTGCAAAATTCTTAATTGCAACGTGGTTAGAAATTATTGTAACATGCTATGAATTATGAAAATATTTTTTCAATATGTCTTAGAAACATGCACACTTTTGTTAGCACTGGCACGTTACAGTGTGATAATAGACCACAAAATTTCAATTGGGAAGGATTTTTTATGTAATATGTAGGTATATACCTTTCTCTTAAAGACATAATTTGTTTATTGGAACATACAAAAAAATAATGATATTCGTCACCAATGGTGTTTGAATCGCAGTGACAGCATATACGATTTTCTCTTGGTGTATTTTTCCACCGACCAACTTCTATAGGGATTTTGATGTTTGAACATCTAAATTTACTGTAGATGTATCGATCTGCCACTTTAAGATTGAGTAAATATGGCTCTAAACAAAACATTGTTTTGTATGAAGCATAAAACACACCTCTAGATGAGTTTGTCATATCAGCAGATAGGCTCTGTACGAATTGGTCAACCAATCTCTGTTTTATTTCTTTTTTGATATCCGAACTTTTGATATCACCCTGTGCATTCCAGACAAAAGAAAATCCTGTATCATCTAAAATTTGTTTCACGGAAGATAACCATTTAAATGAGTATTGGCCTGAGTTATGTAAGTTATACATTAACTGATACAAGATCCCAGATAATTTGTTACTACTGCTTTGCACTAGCCTTGACCAAAAGCATAGTAATTTAGTTTTGATATTAATTTTTAATGGAAAACTGCCAGTTTCCCCATAGACCATATAGTTTGGTGTTGTTGATCTAACATTCAGGACTCTTTTTTAGGAAACTCAAGTGCACCTTTTCAATCATGTCAACATTTTCATGACCCCAGATTTCCGACCCATAAAGCAAAATTGGAGCGACCATACAATCAAATAGTCGAAACTGCAGATCTGAAGGGATGTTTACATTTCTTAACTTATAGTATAATGCATACAGTGCTTTTTGTGATTGTTCAACAAGTTTTTTCTTTGATGTATAAAAAAGTTCTTCTTGAACAAACATGTTAAGATTTAGATTCAAACAATGCTTTTCAGAAAAAAAAGCATGATGAGTGTTAAATGATTGTATGCTAGAATGAAAATTCCAGGCTCCTGAAGCAAATAATAAACTACTCATGTAATTAGCGACGATCTCAGTACTTACAAACCATATAAATAGAGCTTTTATTGTAACACTAAACCAATAGGGGGCAAGTTCCATACCAGGAAATTCGCCTCCAAAAACATCAATATAATATATAATAATAACACTGAACCCACTTTTCACTGGTTTCTAATTGGATGTGTACAGATTTATATTTTAGTCGTTGCCAAGAGTATTTATTCATCAACTGTTATTAGCTTTGAGCTAGCTATTGAAACTCAGTGTCATTTTGTTAATTGGCCATGGTTTAGTATATACTCTGTGCTGACCTTTTTGAGTTGAGCCCTTCCCAACTGAGTTTTACAATTTGCACTTATGTTGTTTGCTATATATATTTCACAACTGTTCCTTATTATGGGAGGGCTGGGTGCATGCTCGCAAACATGGTTAACCCTGCACACTATGAATATGATTATCACATGAAAGTGGCTCTTGAGTACATGGTGGTTATTGTTTGCTGTCTGTCATATTTATTTGTCCATTCATTGTCTTAAAAGTTTTATATTTTAACGAAGAGCTTAAAGAAGGAACTTGGTAAGCTTTTCTTTATATACACATATCTTTAACCATAATATTTCATACAGCAGACAACCCATGTTAGTTCTTTGTCATTATCCTTTGATTAATGTTTCAGACCACCACATACAGGTTTACAGGGTACACAAAAAAGGCGCTGCAGGGGCGGATCCAGCCATTTTAAAAAAGGGAGGTTTCCAACACAGGACAAAAAAGAGGTGGGTTCCAACTATATGTCCCCATTTGAATGCATTGATCGGCCAAAAAAAGGGGGGGTTTCAACACCCGGAACAATCCCCCCACCCTTGGATCCGCCAATGTGCTGTTACTATTAACACTCTAGGAAGTGATCCCATCAATTCATTCAACAGTCGGCTTATCTCATTTTCAACATCTAAAATTTGACAACTTTGGTACAATTTTTCTATTTAAATTTAAGCTCTTGAGGTAAATTATAATCATGATCATATTGACAAAGCTTCTCTTGAAATTGCCTTAAATAATTTCTACATTTCATGCTAATTCAGTAATAGTGAATGTTCCAAAAAATTAAAAAGCTTACATATCTGAAATTAAACCTGGATATTGATAGTGCTTGCGAAGTAAAATTGGTCTGTGTTTAAGGAGGCTCGAGGGTATAAAATTTTCAGAAAAAAATCAAACATTACAAATTATATTTATTTCCTTTTTTAGTTGCTACTTTATCATATTGTACAAAAATCATTCAAAACAATCAATCGTGTTGGCCCCAGATGACTTTCAAAATGTATACATCATTGAAAAAGTTCCAAATTATCTCCCTTTGATGGAAAAATGCCATTTTTTGGCTCTAAAATTGAAATATCTTTTTCAACTCATCGGTGACCTATCTTTTTTAATATAATTTCCATATACATGTAAGCTGTACTTAAACTAAATTATTTTAAAATTTTAGCGATTTCTGTAATAAATTTCTTTTTTTTTATTTCGATATTACATTTATTTCTCCTATTACTTCAACAGAAAAAAACCACCTTTACAAAAATGTATGCTTCTTTCGAAGGCAGATTGTGAGCGCAAATGAACGGTGACCCCACTTTTTTATTTTATTTTTCTATTAACTAGCTATAAGATAAAGTTCATTTATAGAAAAATATAGAGAAATCCTATATAAATGATTTAGACCCGCGAACCCCCTTAACTGTGACTTTATGCAATTCAAATGTTGAAAAAGTAGCTGATGGAAAAACTACACAAAACAGGACTACAATCTATGACAATGCAATGACACTAGAAAAATATATCTTCCAGCAATTAACATGGCAAAATCAAAGGCAGTAACCAAACTGATTCACAGTTATTTTTTAACACAATCTAAGTTTTGGTTTAGTATAGCTACGTATTTAATTACTAAAAATACATAACAGTTACATAAGATAACAATTTCAAACTTCCACAAAATGCACTTCTTTAAAATTGAGTTTTACTGTGTGTTTATTTATTCTACATTGTCTGTTTAGAGAAACTATGGGAGGCTTGAGTTCTCAAACAACATGTTTTTCTCCCAGCCACATTATTACACTTATCCCAAGTCAGGAACCCCTAGCCTTAGTTTGTCTTGCATTTATAGTTTTTGTTGTTGATAATTTTGGTTCATGTGTATGTATTGGAGTTTCAAGAGTGGTTTCCATTTCGCTGAACTAATGTACACAATAATTAATGGGGTCGGCTGAAGCCCACCTTAGTGTGCCGGATTTACTTGCTATGTTGAAGACCGATAACAGGGGACTTGTTTTCTCTTTGACCCATTTCCTGTTTCCATTCTCAACTTTACGTTTTTAAAAATCAAGCTGGAAGTAACCAAGATTTTAAAATTTTCATTTGTTATGCCCCTCACTTAGGGGTACTATTTTCTGAGCGTCCGTTCATTCGTTCGTTCTTCTGCTCTGCTTCTATATAAGTTTTTGGTCAAGGCAGTTTTTGATGAAGTTGAAGTCCAATCAACTTGAAACTTAGTGCACATACTCCCTGTGATATGATCCTTCTAATTTTGCCAAATTACAGTTTTGACCCCACTTTCACGGTCCACTGGACATAGAAAATGATAGTGCAGTGGGTATCCATGTACTATGGACACATTCTTATTTTGTAATTAGTTTGTAAAACAAAATATTTCACACAACACATTGGTCATTATTGATATCGATAACAAAAGGAATACATATGCATATAATCATGAGATAATAAAGTCTGTCTATAAAGATCCTATGTTAAAAGTTTTGACCATGAATAACCATGAATAACCGAGCTTTTTATTTCCATTTTCACAATTTTTCTGTACACATCATATTTTACACAAGATATACATTTTTTTAATACTAATTTCTATAGGACTTCTTAAGATAAACATCAGAAAGTATTTACTATTTATATCCCAATTTCGAAAGTTTTAACCACCAATAACCAAGATTTTTTTAATTCCAGTTATTGGGTTTTCTGTCTCAAGACATATATTCAACTAAAATACCCAAATATTAATACTGATAACTAAAGGACTTCACAAAATAAACATAAAATAGTATGTTCTTTTTTCTATATAGATCAATTTCACAAATATGAACCATTATAACAACGGAGATTTTCTGCGTTTCCAGTTTTCGACGTTTTTTCACTAAAAATCACTCATTTCACCCCAAAATTACTTCAATATGAATAATAATAGCTAATGGACTACTTTATAGTCTATAAAGATAAGGTTTCCTGTCTTCCACAAGCTTTAGGTCTAAAAATGCAACAATAAATAATAATTTTTCTTCTTTTCCAGTTTTCAGCATTTTTTCTCTAAAAACCACATATTTCACCCAAAATAACCTTTTCCGCAAATCATATCAATGTAAAGTTTTAGTATGTTGTTAGTACAAGTCTATATTACAATTTTCACTAAAAAAAGCTTGTGTTGCAATTAGTTGGAGGTTGAGTGATTTTAGAGCTATATATTGACTAGGCTATAAATACATGTATATTACTTCCATATTAGATAACCAATCAAAATGAATGTTAGCAACAAGTTAACTAAAATAATATCATGTATTTGAGGTAACCATAGTAATGCTTATAAGGTGACGTGAACACAAATGTCATAGTATACATGTAGAAGATTCCTGTACATGCTCTCAAGGTAAGGGTGTAGGTCTTGCAGGGGAATGCAAAAATTAGTTTTTTTTTAATTTTTCTTATTAACCATGGAATTGGAATGTGTATCATAACAGCATACCATCAAAGTTTTGTCTGTATTGGCAGTGTTATTTGTTGTTTATACAGGAATATTTGAATATGATCAGTGATAGGATATTCAAAATACCGAGAGTTAACACCAAAAGGTGTAAATCATTGATTGTTTAACTAATGTTCTTGAAAGGAATAGGGATACTGTTCAAAATTTTCAGAACCTTTAATAGTCTTGAGACAAATTGACTTTTACCCAGTATGAAGTTTTTATGCCCCACCTACGATAGTAGAGGGGCATTATGTTTTCTGGTCTGTGCCTCCGTTCGTCTGTGCATCTGTGCGTCCGTGCGTCCGTTCGTCCTTTCAGGTTAAAGTTTTTTGGTCAAGGTAGTTTTTGATGAAGCTGAAGTCCAATCAACTTGAAACTTAGTACACTTGTTGCTTATGATATGATCTTTCTAATTTTAAAGCCAAATTAGACTTTTGACCCCAATTTCACGGTCCACTGAAGATAGAAAATGAAAGTGGGAGTTTCAGGTTAAAGTTTTTGGTCAAGGTAGTTTTTGATGAAGCTGAAGTCCAATCAACTTGAAACTTAGTACACTTGTTACTTATGATATGATCTTTCTAATTTTAAAGCCAAATTAGACTTTTGACCCCAATTTCACGGTCCACTGAACATAGAAAATGAAAGTGGGAGTTTCAGGTTAAAGTTTTTGGTCAAGGTAGTTTTTGATGAAGCTGAAGTCCAATCAACTTGAAACTTAGTACACTTGTTGCTTATGATATCATCTTTCTAATTTTAAAGCCAAATTAGACTTTTGACCCCAATTTCACGGTCCACTGAAGATAGAAAATGAAAGTGGGAGTTTCAGGTTAACGTTTTTGGTCAAGGTAGTTTTTGATGAAGCTGAAGTCCAATCAACTTGAAACTTAGTACACTTGTTGCTTATGATATGATCTTTCTAATTTTAAAGCCAAATTAGACTTTTGACCCCAATTTCACGGTCCACTTAACATAGAAAATGAAAGGGTGGAGTTTCAGGTTAAAGTTTTTGGTCAAGGTAGTTTTTGATGACGCTGAAGTCCAATCAACTTGAAACTTTAGTACACTTGTTGCTTATGATATGATCTTTCTAATTTTAAAACCAAATTAGACTTTTGACCCCAATTTCACGGTTCACTAAACATAGAAAATGAAAGTGGGAGTTTCAAGTTAAAGTTTTTGGTCAAGGTATAGTTTTTAATGAAATTGAAGTCCAATCAACTTGGAACTTAGTACAGATGTTCCCTATAGTATAATCTTTCTAATTTTAATGCCAAATTAGATTATTACCCAATTTTTACAGTCCATGGAACATGGAAAAGGATAGTGCAAGTGGGGCATCTGTGTACTTTGGACACATTCTTGTTTTTCCTTCTCCAACATTGAATTTGTTAATTTGTGTTCACATTAGTAATCATTTATAAGCATCTAAGCTTTTAAAAGGACGGTCAATACTTAGAACACTGGTCTCAAGGACATAGCCATGTTTGTTTAAAGTTCAGCACACAGTTTATCTTAGCATGGGAACATTACACCTCTACCGCCTTATCAACTTTAATTTATTTACATTTCTTTCATAGGTCATTGTAAGTAGTCTTCATGAGAAGCTATTTAAATAAAGGTATATGGTTAATGATTGTTTCTCTCTTCCAATCTTTTTCCTTGTACTTTTGAAAATATTTTTAATACCATCCATTTAAAGTTTGGTAAAGTTAAACTTGTTCATTTCTTATACCCTAGCTCCATCTCAACAATCTAATGCCAACAATATTGGTTACAGCATGGAAATATTATATTTCATTTTACTTCCATGGTTGCAGATATTTCAATTACTGAAAGGTAAAAATGCACTAGCAACTCCTAAACACATACCTTTTTAATTGGATTTTAGTGATCTAGAATAAATCTTCATGAACCAAGACGTTCAAACAAATCAAGGGATTAAGAACATGTTTCTTTATGAAGCTGTGACTACCCAACAACTCCCTTGTAGTCTTGTCCTACAGACAGATAGAATGGTTATCTGTTGGACTAGTCTTCTCTTAAAGGAGGGTAGTATACCTACCTTTATAATTACTTCAGGGTTCAGCTAGCCAGCAAGCTAACCAAAGATAAATTACCTTTTCCTACACACTCGATGCATTTTGCTGTAAAGGGGTAGCATTACTTGAGATGACCTAGTTTAGTAGTTATCAAGCAGAACTCAAATTATATTATGTTCAATAGCGATGTTTGATTTTGCTGTTAATTTTTATGCAGATATGTATGTTGTTTTCTTTCAGAGATACAGAACTTTTACATTATGTAATCGGATTTTAGATGAAATTGACTAACATTTATGTTAAAAAAAAGCTACTTAGAAATAGGAAGAAATGTATAGAAGCTTGGCTACCCACATCTTCTTTTTTATATTGGCAAGCATTTCTATCCTGTATATATGCCAAGTTAAAATTCAATGTTTGTCAGGGACGACTTATAATTTTTTTGAGATAGCACAGCTCTTTTATTTATCCTAATTTACATGATTCTAAATTTTGGATATGTGGTAAATGATAAGAATATATATTGAAGTGAATTTATTTGAAAGGTGATTAAAAAAAATAGCATGGTTGCAGTATGACATTTACTTATGCTGCCCATTAATAGGTTAATGGAAAAGTTTATATCTAAGTAATCATTGATTATCTAATATTTACTTAGATATGATAACACCTATGTATTGATTGCATAGTATGTTACATGTATAACTATAACACACTTAAAATTACCTTTACCTGAACTAGAAAAAAAGGGGGGAGAAGATGCGTAAAGGAGTAATCAAAAGTGAAAATATTTAGATATTGAAAAAATACTACACATTAATTTACCAGACCAATAATCAATCAACAGACATTGTCCTTAGTTCTTTATATGCAGAAAATATATTATTTACAGTAAATTATTATAAGTTCAGATGAACTTTGATATATCTGGATCACCAAAAATTAGATCTCTAAATAGGTATATTTGTTTTATCCAAATTCAATTCAGCAGACCTTTAATAATAAATTGGACTTTTGAAACCTTTGTCTCAATGTTTGAGTTTTTTTCTTTATATTCTGTATCAACACGTTTCTCTTGATAGTCTGGTAAACAATGTAATAAAGTTCAAGGTTATCCATTACGTTTTAACACCCTGGGTAATTCAAACTGCCAACGACACTCTTGATACATTAGTACCTAAGCATGTGGTATTAGTGTAAATGCTGTCATTTACACATACATCGCGAGGGCACTTACTTATAACCTTTCCTGATTATATTGGCTTTTATAATGCTGATAATAAAAATAATTGACTTTGGTTCTGGATAGCATGTGATATTCTGTATATTAATTTATAACTCTTGTTTTTAGCCAAGCAGTACTGATTTCTTATTACAATAAACGAGCCCATACAACTCCATACAACTCCATCTGACGTCAGAATATATAGAACAACATCTGACATCAGATTCAATACAACTTGAACTCCATACAACTTCATCTGACATCAGAATAGAGTTGTAATGTCAACATATTGAACTAACCAATGTAACAACACTGTGCTGGAACACCATAAATTAGATCTCTAAATAGGTATATTTGTTTTATCCAAATTCCATTCAGCAGACCTCTAATAACATGAATAATAAATTGGACTTTTGAAACCTAAACTGTTCAAGAAGATTTGTCTCAATGTTTGAGTTTTTTTCTTTATATTCTGTATCAACACGTTTCTCTTGATAGTCTGGTAAACAATGTCATGAAGTTCAAGGTTATCCATTACATTTTAACACCCTAGGTAATTCAAACTGCCAACGACACTCTTGATACATTAGTACCTAAGCATGTGGTATTAGTGTAAATGCTGTCATTTACACATACATCGGGAGGGCACTTACTTATAACCTTTCCTGATTATTTTGGCTTTTATAATGCTGATAATAAAAATAATTGACTTTGGTTCTGGATAGCATGTGATATTCTGTATATTAATTTATAACTCTTGTTTTTAGCCAAGCAGTACTGATTTCTTATTACAATAAACGAGCCCATACAACTCCATCTGACGTCAGAATATATAGAACAACATCTGACATCAGATTCAATACAACTTGAACTCCATACAACTTCATCTGACATCAGAATAGAGTTGTAATGTCAACATATTGAACTAACCAATGTAACAACACTGTGCTAACAATCATGCCTTTAAAACTGGTACTCTCTCAAACAACTAGCATTGCTAACTGATTTCCTGACTCAGTCTGAGTTTGGATATAACTCATATGGAAGGTACATTATGAATCATTATATCATTACAAATAAATGTAAAAATATCCCTGTCAAAATTTAATAAAAAAAAAAAGATGGTGTTTACTCATGCACCCCCTAAAATTTTACTATGCATGGGATAAATGCATTTGAATGTGGAAATATATTTGGAAACCTCCTTTTAAAATGGCTGAATCCGCCCCATAAAGAAAGAATGTTAATCAGTAATCTGATTATTAACATTCAGACATACAGTGGGAGAAAGATAGTTGTCACTAATGAGGTAACAGTTTGTAACTTGTCACTAATGAGGTACCAGTTTGGAACTTGTCACTCATTAGGTACTAGTTTAAAACATGTCACTCAATGTCCAAACTGACAATTTCAAGGGAATAGACCACTTTCGAGTTCCTCCGTCACCAGAAAAAACTCGTCAATTATACACGCCTTTATGACGTCATTTACCAGATAGAGGGGTCGCCTGTATCCCTGCACTATTTATGTTCATCAAGCGTCTTAGTGATCGTCATTGTGCAGGATAAACTAGAAATAGTGGTTGTTCTGTAGGTACTTAATGACAATTCCCTAATGACAGCAATGCTGATTGTCAATTTTGAGAATTCAATTTGCCGAATAATTCATAATTCATACAATGTAGCATTATAGTTTTCCAACCACTCGCTCATCATTGGAATGGAAGTGACGACGCCCCTAAACGCACAAATGACGTTCACTAAAACCAGAGTTTTTGAAGGAAATGCATCGAACTCGAAAGTTGTCTATTCATTTACACATCTTGATTAAAAGTCTATTCATTTACACATCTTGATTAAAAGTCTATTCATTTACACATCTTGATTAAAAGTCAAGGATATATGAAATTTAAATAGAAACCAAAATATGAATAATATTTAAAAACAATGTTTGAAATGAAATCTAAAATGCAAAAGTTGGTGATTTTAATAGCCAAAAATACTATTTGCAACTCTTGGGTGGAGTTGGTTCATGTATTGTATTAAAATTGTTGGTCCAGCAAATATTTTCATCAGACTTTCTCAGATACAGAATAACATCATATTTAGTCAGTTGCTTGGAAGTGATGAATTGTAAGATGTTAGCAATGTTTTTGTATAGCCTTTGAAAAAAAATCACCAAATACATTAGATATTCAGAAAAGATTGGATATTGAATTTTTCACACAGTTAGCCATGCAATGCTACAATATAATTCTAACTACAGACAATACTTGGTAGATATTATGCAGTCTTACATTTCAACTCAAGTTTCTAGTTTGTGTCAACACATTGTTTGAAAGAAAATAGTCCTTGTTTTTCATGTTTTTTTTCTGGACTTTACTGCTGGATTAAAAATTCATACTGAATTGCAATATATTTTTGAATATACAAAAATATTGCATCTTCTTCTTTAATTTTTTTTTACATTAAACCAGGAAAGTAGAAGAAATCATGTTTACTGAACATAGTACAATCTTAAAACAGCAACAAGAAAGTAGAGAAAAAGTGGTTTTGACATTATAATTTTATGCAGTTTCATACCTTTTTAATTATCCTTGCTCAACGCACATCCCACTACCCCCATTAAATCACATTACTACAAACATGATATTTACATGCACACTTTAGCATTTTATTTTTTGAAAATATTTACAGATCATCTGTTTTGCATGTAAGTCTATGAGACAGTCTATCTACAAAACTACAACTTTAGAAGGCCTAGATTTATGTACACCTTGCTTCTCTTTTTCTATTTGAATGGAGGCTGGACAAGTTCATTTGTTTTGATTAACATTTACTTAGTCAGTTAGTGACCAAGTTTTTCATCTTATCTGGTCAAGAAGTATGACCAAGGTCACTCACTGATTTTATTTTGTGGATTAAGTGTATATGTGTGACCAGTGAATGACCACTAGATATGACATTTTTATGTAGTAAGATCTAAATATTTGTTTTAATTTTTCAAGGACTTATTTGATCCCTTGTCGCAGGACATTTATTTTCAGATATAAATAGTAAGGTTTTGATTATATAGCTGTTTACTTTTTGGTAGTTGTTGTACTGTTGTTATACCCAGTTAAGCTTATCATTGTTAAATATTTTTACCATTGCAATTTTGAAATGTTATTGTTTTTATACAAATTTTTATCTCCCTTTATGCATTTAGGTCATCAGAAACAGACCTTTTGAGGTACTTTTCCATAAAGCCATTTTCTGCTTAAATCAAGTACATATTATTGTATGGTTGTATCTTTTCCTTATTTACATGAAGCTTGATTTAGATTATCAAGACTATGTATTTGTTATTGATTTTTGTTTGTATTTTTTACGAGTGGATGTTTAAGTAGTTTTGGTCAGTTGAACTGTCCAATAGTTTGGGTATTCTAGTAATCCTTTTTATGTATTATTTTGTAAGTTATCTTAGGGTGTAGGTTTTTTAATTATTTTATGATGGTTTAAATTTATAATACAAACAGGGGCCTTGTTAGCCTAGTGGTTGCAATAAAGATCCCTTAAGCCTGGTCACTCTGAGGTTGTTAGTTTTCCGTCAGATGATTTTTTAAGAAAATTCAGCCACTGGTCTACTTCAGTTTTTATTTTCCTTTTTAACGACATAGAACACATTTAATAGTTGTATAAAAAGGCAGTTAAGAAGGAAAATAAGGAATCTGAAAAAGGCCAGTGGCCAAAATGTCTTAAAAAATGGTTTATTACAACAATAATGTAATATGTGTTCCTAATAAGCATTTTGGAACAAGAAAAACAAATAAATTAAAACACAGTACTTTTAAGAATTAAAGAAAATTAAGTTTATACGAGATGTTCTGTTCAAATAAGATAATAAACATGATAAATATGAATTGAATGGTTTTTGGAAGATATATATAGGTTCCTGTTATATGGGTAATTTTAATTAATTTAACTGAAGTAAAAGTCGGTATATCATTTGTGAAGTGAGGAAATATTGAAAGTAACATCATTGGCTATTCTGGTACTAGGCTGTTATTGTAAATCTTGACAATTTTAATATTTGTATAATCCGAAGCCATATTGAATTTTTTATGAAAGGATCCAACATTCATATGGGCAGGAAATACTTTTTTTTACACGTATACTTCGAAACTTGTTTCCCAATCCACTATAAATAAATATGTTTAAACCAATGATAAAGGCCCAAGTAAGTTCAGGGAGAAAGGAAAGAACACCCACACATTTAATGCCAAAAAGGCTTGTGTCACAGAGTCCATGTATGAAATAATTGCCACTGAACCTAAAGCAAACCCCCAACAATGGATCAGACATTATGTTAGTGCCTGAACATATAATACTTATTTCATTGATCTTATCAAGTTTGTTTAAATACCCATCAATTATACACTCACTCAATTATGTTTTTTCTCTTAATATTTGGGTTATATAAGGCTGATTTTTTCGTTGGTTATGTCACGATGTCCTTAACTTTATCATGATGTCCTTATCTGACCTAAGAAACAGGATGTTATTTTATATAACTGTTATATAAAGTTATATAATGTAAGTTAGAGTTATCTTTCTTTGGCAGATTAACCAGCAGCATGGGTACCGGTAAATATTATATTTAATTAATCTTTTTAATTAATCCACCAAATATCAGCTTTCTGTGGTTGATTACAATGAGTTAACGATAAAACATTGATTTTTTTTTTTTATTTCAACTGTAAATTTTTCATAATGAATGAAATTTATTTTGTTAAAAACATTAAGAATTTGATGAGCTACTTTTATATACCATAACAAAATGAATAATGAAAAAAAAACCAATTAGATAGTTTAAGCATTTTATATACTACCAGAATTTGAAACTAAACTTTCCAATTCTATTTTTGAAAAGGGGGGTTCAGCTGGTTATTTGTTGTAAATTTTAAGATTTAAAACATATTTATTTAATTTATAAATAAAGTCTATTTGTATTGGTGAGATTATTATATTGTCAGACTGATGAATTATTTTATCTGATCATATTGACATAAGATTAGGCAAAGCTTACACCCGCAGGTTTACAGATTTATACTAAATTTAGACAAAAAAAACTTTGTTTATTTTTTGTATTTCATATTGTACATGGTTTTAAATGTTCCTTGGTTTGGTTATATAGAGTCAGTGGTTTGGTAACTTATTCAGTTGCACAGTCAGTAGTTTCTGTAAAACTGTCAGTATGTCTATGTCAGTAGTTTCTGTAAAACTGTCAGTATATCTGTCATTAGTTTCTGTAAAACTGTCAGTATGTCTATGTCATTAGTTTCTGTAAAACTGTCAGTATATCTGTCAGTAGTTTCTGTAAAACTGTCAGTATGTCTATGTCAGTAGTTTCTGTAAAACTGTCAGCATGTCTATGTCATTAGTTTCTGTAAAACTGTCAGTATGTCTATGTCAGTAGATTCTGTAAAACTGTCAGTATGTCTATGTCAGTAGTGTCTGTAAAACTATCAGTATGTCTGTCAGTAGTTTCTGTAAAACTGTCAGTATGTCTATGTCATTAGTTTCTGTAAAACTGTCTGTATGTCTATGTCAGTAGTTTCTGTAAAACTGTCAGTATGTCTATGTCAGTAGTTTCTGTAAAACTGTCAGTATGTCTATTTCAGTAGTTTCTGTAAAACTGTCAGTAGTTTCTGTAAAACTGTCAGTATGTCTGTCAGTAGTTTCTGTAAAACTGTCAGTATATCTATATCAGTAGTTTCTGTAAAACTGTCAGTATGTCTGTCAGTAGTTTCTGTAAAACTGTCAGTATATCTATATCAGTAGTTTCTGTAAAACTGTCAGTATATCTATATCAGTAGTTTCTGTAAAACTGTCAGTATGTCTGTCAGTAGTTTCTGTAAAACTGTCAGTATATCTGTCATTAGTTTCTGTAAAACTGTCAGTATGTCTGTCAGTAGTTTCTGTAAAACTGTCAGTATATCTGTCAGTAGTTTCTGTAAAACTGTCAGTATGTCTATATCAGTAGTGTCTGTAAAACTGTCAGTATGTCTATGTCAGTAGTTTCTGTAAAACTGTCAGTATGTCTATGTAGTTTTACTTTCATGTCAATTTGAAATCATATACATGCATGTAGTTAAATTTGCATATACATGATTAATAAACCACCCCTATGTGCAGCTAGATGTTTAAGATAAGCCATTCCATCATCATCTTGATAAACAACTAGGTAGTATATATACAGTTCATTCCATCATGTTGTACAAATACATCTAAGATATACAATTCATTGTAATAATTAACTAGTCTATTAACATTTAACATTGACAGATCATTGTTGTAATTTGGTCAATGAATTCAGTGACTGAAATTGGGCTTATTTTACCTGCCAACAAACTATGGAAAAATAAATAACACCTATTGATTGCCTTATTTGGCATTGATGATTTCAGGAACGTACCCTGGCCTTACAGGATCTGCTGCCAAAGTACTAGTTATTAACATATAGGAAAAATAACCAATATTTATTTTGCAATTATAAATTTTGTACAACTGAATCCTAGACAGTGGGATGACCTACAATAATGTACATAGATAAATGAAAAAGATTTCAATGATCTAGGGGCCTCTGTGGTTGATATGTCTAAGTAATTACTATACTGTTACTTAATCAGTCAACACTGGGGTTGTGATTTCAAACCCTGCTGGTGCGGGTGCACTCCACTCCAATCTTAATTGACTTGAATTGTCTGAGTTTTCCTATCACAGGGTCTGTGATTTTCTTAAGGGCTCTCAAACTTCCACAACCATTGAAAACTGGCCACCACAAGATAGCCCAAAAGTGGTGCTTGTTTTAAGTGGCCTCAATCAAATCAATTTCAATAATCTGAATTGAATGCTATTTTAACTGGATGAATTTTAAAAACTATTTTATGTATACAACAAACAACAATGTTGCAGAGGTTATACTATTATTTTATCAGTTCAATCCATCTTCATGTTGTTGTCTCTATGAAAGAGCAAATAATTTACATGAATATCACACATTTTGTTTTGTCCAAACATGGTGCAGTGGCATATACAAGTATGACATTGTTTTTTTATAATATAGACCTTGACTGGCTACAAAGCCCTCCCATGGTCGTAATACAAGTAGGTTGGTACAACTCAAATTTATAGTAGAATTATTTGTCTATAAAGCTTCAGTGAACCCTAAATTATGTATTTTCATTATGATGATTTGGTTGTTACATAAATACAATAAAAGTCAAAAAAGTGAACCCTGATGAATTTTCATTATGATCATTAGAAAGTAACAATAAAATTGGTCAAACCACAGCATTAGGTTTTGTAGACTAAAATGGATTTTCTATTTTGGTATGTAATTTTGGGCGCATCAATTCCTTATTCAATAATCTGAACATTTTTTTCCCATGTAAAATACTTTTCTTTGCTGTTATGACAAATAAGTCGACCTAGGGAAGCCTGGGAGTATCCCTGTGAAATAGTCACTTAACATTTAGTGCATTTGTTGAACTAATATTTGAATGTTGAATCTTTAAAATATGTAGAGATTTTTGTGCATGTGTCCTCAGCATGTAAAAGGTTGTCACATTTTTCAAGTTGAGTTGTTTATAAGTTTTTTTCCCTTTTTCTTCTTTTGAAGATTGTGAGTGAACTAACTGCAAATGTATTAACCTATTTTAAAGTGTCATTATAAATAATGTTTCATGGAAACTGTGAAAAAGACAAATGAGTTTATTAACCTGCAGTATATATTAAAAGGAAATTTATGCAGAATATTAATTTTCACACAAAATTTTCTTCTTTCTGTCATTTGTGTATATAATATTCTCAGTTTATTGTCCTCTTGTATACTCAATGTGTCTGAGGTTGAATAAAGACTTTGAATTTTGAGTTTTGATTTTAAAATTTCTTTTCTGTGTTTGAAAATGTCAAGTACCATTGATTTTGGAAAACTGTGAAATGAACAAGTCACATTAATTTGACCTAACTATAATATAATTAAAGGAAAGATAAGAAAAGTTTAATTAGGAAAAAACAAATTACTTGTTTATAATTTTTTTTTTCTACCATAAATTTATTTTTGACAAACACAAAATCGATATAGTATTAAATAAAAGAAACAAATTAGGAATAAGAAAGACTAGAAAATATGTGACTTCCTATAATACAGACTCATTTAAAATATTGTTTTAGTGTTTCAAGTCACTTTATAAGCTAAATTACAGAAGAAGCAGAACTCTATGTCACTACAGGGGAAAATTAACTTTATATTACAAAAGTAATTAATTTTACATAAAAAAAAGTTTAGTTTATTGATTGTGGAAAGGATAACAAGGTGTGGACATAGGATCTGTGACACCTGTCTTAAAAGAGGATAAAATGGTGGAATAAGTGTTAATTACTGAAAGCATATAAAGTGATTGTCTCATATCATAGTGAGTCGTGATTGCTGTTTTAATCATGGATCCATATAGATCAAGTTTTCTGGGTAAGAAATCTTTATGAATTACATTTAATATGTACATGTATGATATGGATATGCAATGATACTAATTGGCACACAGGAAATATACATTGTAATTAATTAATTACATATTTGTTTTGCTGCTGCTTTTAAAAAAAAAAAGAAAATGAATAATTTATACCATTTGAATATCATATTACATTTTATGATTGATGTATTGAGTTAGAGGAAAAAGAGAAGAAAACCTATGAGTTTCACAGAAATCTTGATAATGATTAGTTATACTGAAAGGTTCCAGATTTCTTAATATTTTTTCTGATGAGATTTTTTTGGAAAAGAGTTGGTGCTTATTGTTGATTGTGAAGTCTCTTATAAAGGCTTTTAATGATCCTGGTTCGATCTTCAATGATATGACTTAGTTAGATAGAAGTTTGAAATATCCCTTAAATTGTTGACAAAAAAATGGAGGGACACAGTAGAAAATTTCAATCTTAAAAAAAGGTACTTTTTGAGAGGAGTTTTTGCAGTTTCTGATTATTTTGAAATATTTGCCATGATTATTGATAAGACAGGTTGTAGATTGAATCCTCAAATAAAACAAAGGCCAAGTTAAGAGACGGAGATGACTGGTACAACTTACTTACTTACAATGTACTTAGGTTTACCCCTAGGTTCTTTTACTGATACAGAAACAAAAGTTCCTCTTCATCAGTCTCTATAACTAAATCTTCTCCACTTCCGGTAATTGTTGATTTATAGTATTCGTACACCATTGTTTGGTTCTTCCAGAATTTGTCTAGTCTATTCTTAAATGTATTTGTGGTTGGTGATGTCACTATAATTTCGGGTAGTGCATTCCATGTTCTCACCACTCGTAGAGCAAAAGCATTTCTCCTTAATTCTGTTCTTGCTCTCTGTGGAAATTTTTTTAGACTGTTACCGCACGACCCTGTTCTTGTAGTCATATCCTCCCATAATTTAACAAGATTGTGCCACCCCTTTATCATATTTTCTGTTCAGTATTTTGTATAATTCAATCATGTCACCTCTTTACCGTCTAAAATTTAGAGATGGTAGTTTTAATTTTTGCAGTCCTCCTTAGTATGCTACATTCTTAAATCCTGATAGTTGTTTAGTTGCTCGGCGCTACACATTCTCAATCATGTCAATATATTTCATTTTATATGGATGCCATACTGAGCTTGCAAACTCTAAATGTGTTCTTACGAGTGTCTTGTATAGTGGAACAAAGGTATCTGTATCTAAATATTGGAAAGTCCTTCTCAGTAGTGCAAACATGGAATTTGCTTTAGTAACTTTTGTAGTATTGTCGATTTCATTGTATATTTTGAGTCTGGTTCTGGTCCTCTTTTACCTATGTGCATATGTTTGCACTTCTCAGGGTGAAAGGAGAAGGTTCAGTAAGACCCCTTTTTGGCCCCAAAATATAGCAGTTTTTCAAAATTGTGAAAATGTAATCTTTTAGATATTTACTGGAAAGAAGAATGCTTCTGCTACATAAATATGGGCCGTTTTTGACAATACAATGTACATATATCGGGTACTAGCATCATTAAGTCATGCTAAATTACTGAAATCTTCACAATTTTAGCATTTTAGTTAAATTTTAGACGGTTTCCATCTTAAATGAAAGTGGCCGCATTCGTGTTCATTCATAGTATTGAAATGTAAGTTGTATTTGGTGATAATACATAACATGTATAAAGGTTGAGGATGAACACGGATGCGGCCTCTTTCATTTTTGACAAAAACCATCTGAAAAGTGACGTTTTTTGGCATATTTGATGGATTTTTCATATTCAAGCTTGAGTTGGAGCGTTTTTAATGACTAAATCAGTTAAAATTTTCCCCAAAAACTTATTGAATCAATTGAAATAGACACGTAAGTGTTTGAAAAGTGTCCAAAATCTTTCGTTAGATGAACTTGAAATACCGGACCTACTCCTTTTAATAACCAGGTATAATTACTCCATTGCGATAGTTTAATTTAAGTCACTTTGTAATTGTGTTTTATCCTCTTTCTGACTTATTGTGTTACAAATTTAATACCATCTGCAAAGAGGTACTGTTTCAGAATCGACCAGGTTTGGTAAAATTTACAAAAAGTAGAGGCCATAGCACAGATCTTTGGGGTATACCTGAAGTTACTTTTGACCATCTAAATTGATCAGCTTCATAAAAATTAGGATGTGATGTCCCCATGTTAAAAAGAACTTTACAGGTTAAAGCCATACTTCCAAATCAAAAAGTTGTGTCTATGAAAATTAAGTAAAAGTTTTAAGTAATTTTGTAGACAAAAATTATGCTTGACTTAAATATGTACCTGTTATATAAAAATTATGTTCATTGAAATATAAAACGTGACAACAGACATAAAACAAACAAGTTTAAAATAAACACATCATAAGAAGGAGGCCAAAGGATTCATCATTGTCCAAATGGGGAAAATTAACAAAAGGGAACAAAACATTGTCTATTAAATACTCCAAACATTTTATTTTATCAAAATTTTATGTTTTGTTTGTCTTTTAAAATGTTCTATTTCAATGTTGCTTAATTCACTAACAATGGCAGATTCTTCTGAAAGATGTACATTTCTTTAGTTACTTTCTATGAAAAAAGAATTTATTTGAAATACATTGAAAAACGAATTTTGTCATGGAAAAGTCTGCATTTGTTTATTATTTAAAAAAGAGTTAAGGAAGTAAACAGATATTATGAACAAAAGACTGTTTGAGCATAAGCAGATGAGACACAAACCCCCACAAAATAAAACAAGAAAAACAAGAAATTTAGAGGTCAACAAAGATAGTTATTTGATATTTTTGGGATAATGAGTTTCCAAGAAAAATGAGATTTAGGAGTGGAAACAAAGAGATATTTTGATGTATTGAAAACACACACATAAAGAATTAGAAGATCTCAACTGATTTTTAAAAGGTTTTGCAGGCATTAAAGTGTGAAAAAGAACCCAATTGTATAATAAAAATGTTGCTGAATTTAATATTGGTTAGACATTAAAATTCTTTAACCGTTTACAATTTAATTTGTTATAGTTATTGTTATTTTTCCAGAGAACAAATATAATGCCTTTTCCATGCTTGTAATTGTCTTTGGAATAAAGTACCATTGTGATTTCAAAAATCAAACTTTAAAGCCCTTAATTTTGTATGAAAATTTACTAAATGAAAAGTTTTATCTTACTGACTCTCAATATACATAATAGTTGTTTAAGTACTTTGTGAACCAAAGTGATTTTTTTTTAAAACCAGAAATGCCTTATCTTTTTGAAACCAATGTCCTTCTGAACTCCACAGAATACGGTGATAGGTTTCTGATAAAAAAAAATCCTCCTGTTTGAGAAAGGTATACGTAGCATTGACTTTGATTTATTTTTACATGTTTTAAGGTCACATATCACAAGGGACTAATGGTGAACTGAAGGTCACATGACCAAAAGTTCATACTTGGGTCCTTATTTAACTATTTTGATGGGATTTATCTCATGCACTTACACAGGGGTTTTAGCATTTCATGCTTTTGGCTAGATTTTCCTTTTCTCAAACTTTTACAGTTTCTGCATTTAACCAATTACACTGTCAATTTGTCATTTGACCTTTTCACCATTATCAAGGTCATTTTCCAAAAGGACAATTGGTGAATTCCTTAGATCCCTAAGAGAAAGACATTACAGCTTTTGAGTTATAATATTTGAGAGTTAATTTTGGATGAAATTATTTCTCTTCAGGGGGTTTGTGAAATTGTTTGGTGAAAATTTCATTTTCGTCTATTGTAACTGAGTTTTTGTGTGAAAAGGCTTTTGGCTATCAGGGTGATCATCATAATCCTTAAGGAAAGATGGTTTGGTCTGTCTAAGTCAAGTTTGAGGTGTATATTTCGGTATAGTACTTAGTATAAAAGATAATTTTGATATGATGTTTTCCAAAAAAAAGATGTATTTCTGCTGTAACTGTAAAAGTGTTATTCTGTGTAATCTTCATAAACAATGCTTCATTCTTAATCTTTTTGATTTTTGAGGATTTGTTGTTTTTAGGCATCTTCGCTAGCCAGGGGTTATGATCCACTTCCCTCCTCCCCACTCTTTGTAGATTATTTAAACCAACATTTGTGATAACAATGTTGCGCCATCTATCGGTAGATTAAATTCACGCCAATTCCGAATATATTATTCTTTACCAATGGTAGCACTTTAACTCTTCAATTTGTAAGTAAAAACACGGCAGCGTCTAGATTCTACACACTTGGTAAAGCAGGAAACGAAAATATATGTTGACATTCATGCATTTGTGCAAGAAACATACATAGGAACTTCTATTAGTCGATTAAAAACACTAAAATTGTCACTTAAAATATAGTCGTAATTGCTTAGGGATGTAAAGACTTGTTGCACAATAAGAACATGGCAAATGTTTGCATACACTTTTTACATTTACACTAGATCATGTTATAAGCGCTTTTTAATTGGATGCAGCGAGTTTGACTGCAACCAATGCAAATCATAATACATTGGGTCTCCTAAATTCTATCGCGATCCGCCAAGGGTGGAGAGGAGGGAAGTCGATCTTAACCCTTAGCTAGCGAAGATGGTTTTTAGGTAAAAAATGTTCAAGATGTTCAAATTTTGTTTAGACTTGTATGACGACTAAATAGGCAGCACAATGAAATAAAATATCCATGGGAACATAATTTTTCCTCCATCCACGAAAATAAATGAATACACAGTAGATTCAATTGAATGTGTTGTGATATTTTGAAATCCAGTTAGTGGTGTCTTAGTCTCTTAAACCTCAGCTAATATTTAATATCTTTAGATGATATATAAAAGTATTAGACATCTTAGACTCCATTAGATATTATTTAACATATTTTAGACCCCATTTGATACAATAGATATCTTAGAATAATTTAGAGTTCTTGATAGATTTGAAAAGAGGCTTGATTGAATTTTATTGGTATTATGTGTCCCTGGGAAATAAAAAAATGTGTAAGAACGTGACCTCGTTAGTTCTTTCATACTACTCTCCTGATTGACTCCAATAAAACAGTAATTCAAGGTTTATTTTAACAATACCTAATTGAGTTTATGGGAGTTATGGCCATGAGAATGTATCTTATATGTGAAGAAATAGGGCATCGTGATAACATTTTAATAATTTTTATTTGAGAAAAGTTTTTATCGTTGATTAATTAGATTTATGATTAAATGTGTACCCTAGGAAAAAAAAATTAAAAAATTGAAAGATATAGATGTTTTTCTTTTCTTGTTTTTTTTAATATTTTTTATGTGTTAGTTATTTTTAAATTTAATTTCTTTTTTTAGTGTTGATGAAGTATTAAAAAGTTTAATGATAAAAGAGACATTCATTAGAGAAAACCTCCAGACTTTCCTTATCCATACAATACTTATTATCCATCTTACTTCTGTTTTTGTTTAAATAATTTTTGCATATTTTAAATATTTACCAAAATTTAATGAAATCTGATTTTAGAGAGTGTTTAGATAATAAAAAAATAGTCATATGACATATGTTATTTAAGAGTTTCTCCGTGAAATTCAGTTGATAATTATTGTTTGAAACAGTAATGGACTACTGTATATTCCTTATTATTCGTTGGATACCAATTTTTCGGGGCTTTGTGGGTACAAATTAAATGTTCACACGAATAACAAATTTTCTATAGGCTTGTTTGCAGACTTTGTCAAAACCACAAATTAAATATCCACGATCATGCAAGTTTTACTTAAGGTTTATGTACCCTTCTGTAGCCATTTTTGTACGAATTTTTTAAACCTCAATTGTATCAAAACTAAAGATATAATAAATAATAGAGATAGGCCATTTAGTATATGTTCCAAGGGGAAACTTGATGCAAAGCATTATTTTTTACTGTTTCATTGCATTTGATAGAAAAAGAGGACTTTGTGGCAAATAAATCAAGATGTTTATAGAAAATCCACAGCCTTTAATACAGAGATGTTTGTTATAAAATTTGAAACATAAATTACTCACTTGATTTTCTATGATGTGCTAGTGTTTATTTTTTACAAAAAGTTCTAAGTAACCTGTAAATTCCAAAACACCTCGTGCTGAGTCACTAAAGTCGAGCGCACCCTAAAAGGTGTACTTGATTTTGGCCATATTTATACTTGTCTTAACCAATAACTACATTTATAAACTTGTTTTAAGGAAATCAATGCTAGCACTGCATGCAATAACCCTATATCTATCAGTCATCAAATTGCCAAATATGAGAGTACAAGCATAAAGGCTGTGGATTTTCTATAAAAATCTTGATTTATTTGCCACAAAGTCCTCTTTTTCTATTAAATGCAATGGAAGAGTAAAAATTAATGCTTTGCATCAAGTTTCCCCTTGGAATATGTACAAAATGGCCTATCTCTATTATTCATTATATCTGTAGTTTTGATACAATTGAAGTTTGAAAAGTTCGTACAAAAATGGCTACAGAAGGGTACATAAACCTTAACGAAAATTGGTACTTAATGGAAATTAATGAATCCACAGTATATAGAATAATACAAAGATACAAAAAATTGCATTTTGTAAGAAAATAGATGTAGATATAAGAAGATGTGGAGACAATTCTCCATCCAAGTCGCACCCAACAGCCAGCTATAAAGAGCCCAAAAATTGACTAGTGTAAAACAATTTATATAGGCGATCCAATGCTCCTAATCTATTAAAAAAAAGGGAAATGAGAAACACTTATGAACCATATCAACAAGAGACAACCAATGAACATCAGCCTCCTGACCCAGGACAGGTGCAAACAAACTCAGCTGGCTTAACCGTTTCAACATGCGCTTTCATCAGAAATAGAGTCAGTGGTTAACATACATGTATTTCATATCATAATGTTTTTGATTTTGTTATTTAATAGTTTGGTGTTTCATTAGATTTGGGCTTAACTATACAGCCTGACATACTGTACTTATATATGTCTAAAACTGCATGTTGAACTCTGTTTTGTTGTGTGGTTCCTGTCACATTTGGACATGCCCACAACTTTGTTTTCATTTAAAGTAAATAGAAAAATGTAATCCAACAATTAGACAATTTTGATGCCAGTACATTCATATCTGTATTTATGGCAAATGTATTAATTTATTTTTTAATTTTTAAAGCACAAATGTATAAAGAATTGATCTTGTTTGTAAACCGACATATTGTCATGTACAGTTTCCTGCAATTCTTTGTTCCTAATTAACTAATCATTCTGGTCAATTGTGACAGTAAGTAGGCAGACATGTTTGCATGATATAAAGGATTATGGTCCGTTATTGAAGACTGACTATTTGTACACATGAACATCATCCATTAATTTGATGCTCTGTGAATTAAACTAATGAATTCTTCATACTTCCAAGGTCAGGTTCCATTAACTAACTGCAGTTTTATAGCTGTGTAATTAATCAGATTTTTTTCTATGTGGTTTACAGTGTTATACCTAACTTCTTACATCTGGCAACAGGAAGCTTATTTCTATTGAATTTTGATGCTCTGAGGCTTCATCAAACCTGTTAGCATTGTTGTTTCTGATTCTTCTGTTTTCTTGAGCTGGGGGTCAATCCAACTTCTGTGGCTTTGGCTATGCTTTCTTTCTAGACGCTTGTTGTAATAAGCACATTTTGACTACTTCCCATATTATATGTTTTTATTTCCATGTTTAGCTCAGTGGCCATCCTCTGAGGTAGCTTTCTGATATAGGCCTTTGTCGCTTACTTTCTGGATATACCTAATAACTGATAAAAAATAATCTTCATTTTATGCAAAGTATGCTTTTTTTTTATATAAATAAGGACATTTGTTTTCTCATTTGAATTGTTTTACAATGTCATTTCTGTGTCATTTTGGTCTCTTGTGGACGGTTGTCTCATTGGCAATTATACCACATCTTCTTTTATATATATATATGTCTGACACCATTACTGTAAATTTGAAATGTTTCTTAAACTTATCATTTACAGAATCCTTACAATCCCCATTTTTACACTGGAAACAATTATTGATATTACAATAAAATTGAGAATGGAAATGAGGAATGTGCCAAAGAGACAACAACCCGACTATAGAGCAGACAACAGCAGAAGGTCAACAACAGGTCTTTAATGCAACGAGAAATTCCCGCACCCGGAGGTGTCCTTCAGCTGGCCCCTAAACAAATATATACTAGTTCAGTGATAATGAACGCCATACTAAACTTCAAATTGTACACAAGAAGCTAAAAGTTAAAATAATACAAGACTAACAAAGGCCAGAGGCTCCAAGTTTTCTTTTCTGCTGTTTCAATGTTTGATTTCCTTTCTGTCATGATAAACAACAATTGCATGTTTTCTCCAACAATAAGACTGACTGGACAGCTGCCTCATAAATGTCCATCAACCAACACTAGTTGGACTGTAACAGGATATTATTTTCAAGGGGTAGACAATTCTGATTTGTATGAATTTATATTTAAAAGATATAATTTATGTTTTATACAGGCATTAACTAAAAATGATACAGCAACTTACACTATATAATTGTCCCCAGCAATAGCTGAAAACTATAATAACATTATGAGAGTTTTAGAATGGAAACAGAAAAAGAATCAAAAAAGCAATGTGCCTTCATTTGCTAAGGGGCCCTGTAAATTAGGGTTTGGGTACAGTTTAGGGTAAGGGTTTATTTTAGTTTAGGGTTAGGTTTAAGTGAGGGTTAGCTTATGGCTAAGTTATACAGTTAATTTAGTATGAACCTTAATGGGTTTATTTACCTATAGCAAGTAAGGACCCAAACTTATCACAAATCAAGAAAATTGCAATATATGTAATTGAAAATATTAAAGAAGATAAAATGATCAGACACTGTAAGCTCATGTAATACAAAATACTGTTCAAGACATAATATTTCTCAATATAAGTTCATTAAACTTCAATTTACGAATTTAGACTGATTCATCACAATTTCTGAGGTTAAAACTATAAATGGAAAGAAAATAACGTCATATTTATAAATTTCTTACATATGCCATGATCATATTAATATCATTATAGTAGTGTAACATCATATTTATTAAATAAGAAGATATTAATTGTTTCCAGAATGATAGTAATTACTTACAATGAGTTCCTGTATCAATAGGGATTTTAATGATATTAGGAGTTTTGCTTGTAGGTGAGTTTCATGTATAAGCTTGATTAAGGTGAATCTCACGTGAAATTTTTAATGTGAATTTCATGTGAGATTCATAGGAAATTTATGTGAGCAAATTTTGTATGTGTAAGTCTATAGACTCACTTCCTTCATTTCATGACAATTCAAATGAATCCAGAAGGTTTAGACAGAAAATACCAAAGATAGGAAATACTGACCCAGGCCCTTTTATTTATTTAAATATCATAAAAGAATATTCTATGCTAGGACTACCATACAGGAAAAACTATGAGTCAAATTCACAATGCCCTTTTAAGACATGTTTGTGGGTTACATCTTTGTAATGAGAACTGATCAATATTGAATGACATACATTCAATTCTACATTTAAAAGTCAATTAGTAGCTTTAAATCGTCCAATATGGAAGGGTAGATACTTTATGTAATGAGTATAAGAAAATGTCAAACTTGTTGAAGCCCCAGTGTGAACGCATCTAAATCATATAACAGAGTTCTCAACACTGCTATTGTCTCTATTATTCTAAATATTGAAAAAAAATTGGAAGTTTTGAATTACATTTTGTACAACACATATTCAGAGATGTTTCCACTTGTCATTATGTATACAATATATAAAGTTCAATATTGCTTTTTCATTATCTATTGTATAAAACAATTAGTTAGCTTATAAAACATGTCTATAATCATGATTATTATGTCTATGAACAATTAAATTGTACTGTTAAACATCCATTGATCTTGGTCAAGCACCTGCTAACACTGATTAATAGTAGTTTATCACTGTTTGGTACGATTCAATTGATTCAATTTGATTTTCCACTTATGGAATCCATTTTTAGGTTAAATAGATGTCTGGTGCCACAGCCCTCATTAGGAATAGTAGAGAAGGGTGGGGCTGTAATTCACAATGTTTGTCATTTGTAGAGAAGGGTGGGGGCTGTAATTCACAATGTTTGTCATTTGTAGAGAAGGGTGGGGCTGTAATTCACAATGTTTGTCATTTGTAGAGAAGGGTGGGGGGCTGTAATTCACAATGTTTGTCATTTGTAGAGAAGGGTGGGGCTGTAATTCACAATGTTTGTCATTTGTAGAGAAGGGTGGGGGCTGTAATTCACAATGTTTGTCATTTGTAGAGAAGGGTGGGGCTGTAATTCACAATGTTTGTCATTTGTAGAGAAGGGTGGGGGCTGTAATTCACAATGTTTGTCATTTGTAGAGAAGGGTGGGGGGCTGTAATTCACAATGTTTGTCATTTGTAGAGAAGGGTGGGGGGCTGTAATTCACAATGTTTGTCATTTGTAGAGAAGGGTGGGGGCTGTAATTCACAATGTTTGTCATTTGTTGTTGTATATCAGGTTTTTTTTCCTCGTTTGAATTGTTTATTTACATAGGCATTTGAGGTCTTTTATTAGTTGCTATGCGGTTCAGGTTTTGGTCATTGTTGAAGGCCTAACTTTGATCTATAGTTGCTAACTTCTACATCATTTTATTTCTGGTGTAGAGTTGTCTTATTGGTAATCATACCACACATTCTTATTGTGATTCTGATATCCATTAAAAAAACTTTGACAGTAAAATGGCAACATCAATTGAAACATTTTTGTTCAATTTACATATAGATACCAATGGTAAGACTAAACATAAATAACTGGACATATATTGGACATATAAGTTAGCCATAAAACTGTTAGTTATGGATAGGTTCATATCATACAGTATGTATTATAAGCCAACAGTAGATTTTATTGAAAAATATTCTACCAATATTTTTGTTACAGGTCATTTATAAGAAATATCAAACTACCAAAACATTGATAATACAAATATGTTTAGTTATTGATGTATATTTTTTTTGTTTTATTTTCTCTTCAACATCAGTATTAGGTTTTAGATTTTTTCTGATATTTTGACCTCAAGCATCAATGAAGAGACATAAACTGGTAATTGTCAAATGGGCTTCTTGTGCAATAAAAATGGTACATTCAATGTTATTGAAGTCTCAATAAATATAGAGAAATTATACATTGATATCACAAAACTAATAGACATATGTATAATAAATGATGGTATAAAAGATGGAAAGTTGATATTGAACTCTTCAACACATCATAAGTATGTCTACATTTGCTTCCATCAAATTCCCAATGGACATAGACATATCTTCATTTATAGAATGGTTTTCAATGACTATGATCTGGGATTCCAAAATGTTTTACTGATGTGATAATAAGGGGAATTGTCTAGAAAATGGCTGTTATCATTGACCTGCTTTTGATACTTTAAGCACTGGGGATCAGTTTTTCCAGAAAATGATTTTGTTGAGTGAGGCAGGCTGCTGAAAATTTTAAGATAAACAGTTGTTGCATTCACATTTATTTTAATATTGCAAGTTAAGCTTGTATATACATATATATCATGACATTTTACATTAAACCATAAGACATTAAACTTAAATTCACAAAACCATCTTTCAAATTTGATTTTAACACATACTTAAACATTTTCCCACATTGCTGAAACACAGAATATCATAGTCAAGTTCATTTGTAAAGTTTTGTGAACTGTAAATTCTGGAATTATTGCGTGCATTTATTATTGTGATTTTGTCCTTTTAGACTTAAATGAGATTTAAATTTTACGATTTTGAGAAAAATCTATATAAAATATTTCAAAATGCGAGTTTAAATTATTGCGCTCACAACTCTGTGGCATTTTTTGCAATAATAAAAACCTGGCAATAATTTCTGAATTTACAGTATTTGAAGTCAACCTTACAGGCATTTATAACACAAGTTCAATGGTGATAAAAAAAAAAAGGAGACCTATCAAAAGCAACTGTTGACTGGCTGGATTTGACAATTTTATTTTTTTGGCAGAGAATACACATTGGTATCCAGATAGACAAGTTTCAGGTGATTATAATGAGACCAGACAGTTTAGTCAGGAGTTTAAGCTGACGCTCTATGGAAGAATTTGATTTATATTTCATATAAATATGTTGGTTTTTTTTCAGACTACAACCTGTTTGACAATAACATAGTGTTACCTTCACCCCTGACCTGTGAACTGTACCCTCCAGATATGGAGTTGGCAACACACACACCCAGCAAGAAAAGAAAAGGGGATGAGTAAGTTAAAAAGGTTAAAATAAACCAGGAAGGAAGTAAAATTAGGTCCAAAGGAAAGCAAATAAAAAGTCATGAAATGTTGCAGAGGGTGATTGATAACCTGTACATCAGTCAGATTAAATACTTGTTTCATTATACGTGTTAAATACAAAATTGCTGACCACAAAGATTTCCTTGCATGAAAAAACAAAAATAAGATGCAATGACTAAGGAGCAATATCATAAAACATAACTTTTTCAAGTGCTCTCATTATGTAATTTAGGAAGTTAGAAATAATGGATCAAACAAATGTCAAATGTTTCAAATTGATTAAAATTTCTGTTATGTAACATGTATTTTTTTTTATCTTTAATTTGAGTATAATAAAAATTATATGTTTTATACATGAAAAATAAAATCGGAATGAATGATAACTTTTCCACATTTTTAGAATTGAGTCAGACCACTGACACATTTCAGACCTTTTTTTGTATAAAAAAAACTCCATAATTTTTTTAAATTATCTGTCAAACATCTTTTTTCCCCTGCTTCATCATACAGTTTTACATAACGATTCCAATAAATTATACCTGTTTTACATAAACTTACAGCTTTTCATTAAAATAACTTTTTTTTATTTTATAGGTCGATGTTTAATGACTTTGAAGAAGAAGATGAATCTGTTGACTCTGGTGATGTACGGTTCTCAAGGTATGTAAAATCTGGTGTAGTGAGACTTGTGAATTGTACGGTTTGCTAGGTACGTAAATCTGGTGTAGTGAGAATGCTTCTGAATAAGATGTTATATTTTATGGTGAAATATACAAATATCTAAGTATATAACATTGTAATGGTAAGATACATACTCGGCTGATGTACAGATTTCTTAAGGTATGTAATACTATAAGGTGAGACAATGTTGTGGTCTTGGGTCACACTTAAGTTTTTATTGGCTAGCCTGCGACTTTTTTGCAGAAAGTTCAACATAGGGATAGTGATCTGGCGACAGTGTTAGCAAACTTCTTAAGCTTTATATTTTAGAAGGTGGAAGACCTGGATACTTCATACTTTGTATATGAATGCTTCATGTTACGAAGTTTCCGTCAGTCACATGTCCAATGTCCTTGACCTCATTTTCATGGTTCAGTGACTACTTGAAAAAAAGTTATAAGTATTAGGATAACTATATTTTGTATGTGCATACCTTGCAAGGTCCTCATGCCCGTCAGACAGTTTTCACTTTTAATACCTCCACCTCATCTCATGGATAAGTGAACAAGGTTAAGTTTTGATGGTCAAATCCAGATCTCAGATACTATAAGCAATAGGTCTAGTATATATACCGGTATGTGTATGGAAGGTCTGTAAGGTGTACATGTCCAAATGGCAGGTGTCATCTGACCTTGACCGCATTTTCATGGTTCAGTGGTTATGGTTAAGTTTTTGTGTTTTGGTCTGTTTTTCTTATACTGTATGCAATAGGTCTACTATATTTGGTGTATGGAAGAATTGTTAGCTGTACATGCCTGCCTGGCATGGTTCATCTGACATTGACCTCATTTTCATGGTTCATTGGTCAATGTTTAGTTTTCTTGGTTAATGTTAAGTTTATGTGACAGTTGTAATAAAGCTTTATATTTAGGACTATCAACATAATATCAAGGATTATTAAAGAATGTGAGACATTTCAGTGTGTGCACTCTTGTGACATAAGGTCAGAATAAAGTTATTATGGCCTAAGGTCAGATTAAAGGTATCATGACATAAGGCCAGAGTCCGCCAGACTATAGGTTAGGTATTATGATGTAAGGTCAGACTGATATTATGGCCTAATTTCAGACTAAAGAGACTGAAGATATAATGGCCTTAGGTCAGACTTAAGATATGCATATGTATGTTAGGAGGTCAAACATATAGCTTAAGAACATAAATCTGATACAAGAATTTTCAAATATGTTTTATTATTACAATATTCTTTAAATAAAAAGGACATGGACAATGAAGAAACAGACCATCTAAGACCCTCATAAAAAATTCCCAGTTAGAATTTATAAATTTTTTGGATCTTATAATGGTATAATGTTGTCTGCGTCTGCGTCTTGTCATTGTCGTCATCTTGTCATCGTCGTCTTCCGAAGATACATTTGGTTTCCGGACAATAACTTTAGTTTGAGTGAATGGATCTCCATGACATTTTTTTAGAAGGTTTAATACCTCAAAAGAAAGGTTGGGATTGATTTTGGGGATGATGGTCCCTATTGTTTAGGAATAAGGGGCACAAAAGGGGCCAAAAACAAGCATTTTTCTAATGAAGTGATAATAACTGGTGTACTAGTATTTTGATTGCTATGAAATTGTACAGCAATTTTTTAATACCACAGGTAAAAGATTGGGATTCATTTTGAGGGTTTTGGTGCCAACAGTTTAGGAATTAAGGGCCAAAGGGGCCAAAAACAAGCATTTTTGTAGTTTACTGACAATAACTTGTGTGTGAGTGTATGAATATCTCTGACATTGTACCACAAGGTTCCATATTACAAAGGAAAGTCTGGGAATGAGTTTGGGGTAATTTCCCCAAACAGGCAGGAAAAAGAGGCCAAAAAAAGGGTCAAAAACGCATTTCTCTAGTTTCTAGACAATAACTTGTGTTAAAGTAAATGGATCTCTTTGAAATTGTAATACAAGGTTCCATACTACAAAGGCTTGGACTGAGTTTGGGGGTAATTGCTCCAAGGAGGGATTCAAACATATTTTTTTTGGGGGGGTGGGGGGGGTTCCAAATTTTTTTGAGGGCCGGGTTCATATTTTTTTTCTTAAAATTTTTGGAAAGTTTCAAGAAGAAAGAAAAACTTTCAATTGCACAGTATTCGCATTAGATTTGTAAGTTCTTTGACCATTTTTTGGGTGTAAGAAACCTATATTATGTCAAAAATTTAATCGCAATCTAAATTCAGACAGTATCAAGCTTGAATATTGTGTTCCAACTTGCCCCAAATGTCAGGGTTCGACTGTTGCGTTCGTATCAGGCTGCCCTCATAGAAGCAATTTTTTGCAGGTAACTTTTGACCTAGAAAAACCTGCTTTTTAATGTCCATTGACATCAGTACCATATACTCCAAACTCCCTACTGAACTAGGGCATTAGGTAATGTAGACATTGATTTAAAGACTTTTCACCTCTGAATGAAACAGTTAAGTATTGATTGAATAAAAGTATTGGGATAATTCCCTGCTGAACCTACAGTACACGATAATTCAATATTACCCTGACGAATATACTACTATAATTACCCTGACAAATATACTACTATATTACCCTGACGAGTTTACTTCAATATTACCCTGAGAGCTATCATCAATATTGATGTAACAGTATTACCTCATTAATTAAATAATACGTCTCTGATGCCTCTAATTGAATAAAACTTTCTACTAAATGAAAATCCTTACTGAAATCCAAGATCATTTGTAGAGGTAGAAGAGCTGTAAATCAAGACGTATTTCAACTTCATAAATCGCACATAAGGTATTTTGTATTGATCTTGTCCTTATATAACCCTTCATTTTCTTTCCTTTCAAAATGATGAATAGGTTTTTGTCATGTGAAAAAGAGCCAACTAGTACAATGACATTTAAGGAAGAAATGTTATTTTTTCACTATTCAACATTAAATATATATTTACTTGTCGCTAGCCTAAAGATCATGATCAATTTAAAAAAAAGCTTTGAGACGAAATGTAAATTACTTTTGAAATTCTAACTGTATATATCTTTTTTTGGTCATTAGTGAGATCTTTTGGTTAACTCAATGAGACATGGGACAATGAGCATCTTTTAAATGGGGAAAATAGGAAATGATTTTCACTCAGGTTAATATCCAGTTCAAACCAAACAATAGAAATGGAGCTTTTAATTAAAAATGGTAAAATAACCAAAATAACATATGATATGGAGGTTCTTTCTATTAGTCATTGAATGGGTTTTGCGTACTTATAAGATTTCTTATTGCTTATTAACACATAATACTCAAAGTTAAAACTGATTTGGTTCTCGATTCAATAAAGGCCCAAAAAGCCCCTATTTTTGGCTAAAACTTTAAATAATTACAATGTATCATAGTTACATTATTACAATAATGACTGAATTGTGGAAGTTAATTATTTTTACCTCTTCAGGGGCGGATCCAGCCATATTTAAAAAGGGGGGGGGGGGGGGGGGGGGGTTCCAATTCCAACTATATGTCCCAATTCAAATGCAATGATCAACTCCAAAAAAAGGGGGGTTCCAACCCAGAAACCCCCATCCCTGGATCCGCCAATGCTCTTAAATAATATTACAAATCAACTTATTACACTCATATCTCAACATTAAAACATATTTTGAAAAACAAAACAAAGAGAATAATTCAAAAACATTAAATTTTTTGTATATGAATTGAGAGTTATTTCCATTTACAGAATTTTAACATTAAACAAGCTTTACTTATTATGATCAGAACAACAGACAGAAAACCACCACTAATTGTTCCTTTTCCAGCATGGTTCACTTTATTTGTAAACTTTTTTTTTGCTCATTATGTTATACTTTATAGTATTAGAACAATAGTTTCTTATAATCATGATAATAAAACCAAGCTTCCTACGTCATACATTCATTTTGATCAAGTTTCATGTTTCAATGTTTTTTTTTGGTTTTATAATTAACTTGTATAATACAGACATGCTACATTGCAATAGTTTTCGGTGAAGGAGAAATAATAACAGAAACCAAAGCTTGCTTTATAATAGAAATCATGCAACTTGTCATTTCCTGTACATGTTTCCTTTTTGACCATTCTTATTTCCTTTCACCATAGTGTGATTCAGTGATTTTAGTAGCAGTTTTAACTATACTTTTCTGTGTAGCAGTCTTTGAATGCTGTTTGTATCCAAATTTGTTTATTAAAACAAGCTGAAACTATATTTTAAATTTATTTATATTTTCAGACAAAATCACAGTGAGATTGAGAAGAGAAGGCGAGATAAAATGAATGCTTACATTACAGAGTTATCTTCCTTGCTTCCTATGTGTAATGCTATGAATCGTAAATTAGACAAATTAACTGTACTTAGAATGGCCGTCCAACATCTAAAATCACTCAGAGGTAAAATAAATATGCATTTACCATTACTTATATTTTTAGGTACATTTTAGCAGAGCTAGGGAAATGTTAGAACTCCTCTTATATGATAAATACCATGAGGATATCATCATTTTTAATTCTAGAAAATATTTTGCTAACATGAAAAACCTATTTATTAACCTTGGTCTGATACTGCCCGATTGTCTGTAGAAATCTCCATTCGAATTTTTGGTGTGGAACTTGTTCCAGTCCTTTTTAAAATAAATTAAAATAGCATTAACACTAAACATTTTATTTGGTTTTACTTGACTTGATCAGAAAAAAAGCATAAAAATAATTTTCGACGAAAGGAAAATAGAAATTTTTAATTAGACTCTTTTAAATCTACTGGTGATAAGAAAAGGGTGTTTGACCAATGATGCTAAAGGGTAATCCTTATACCTCACTATATCCTTCAGACAATATTCACAAAAAGAGACCACTGATAGAAAACTTTAATAGAGGTTTCTTTAATAATTAATTTCATAATGGAACATTCAAATAAAATGATGCCTTAGTGCTCTTTAATTATTATTCAATCCTAATAAAACATTGAATGTTAATGATAATAGAAAATATTAGGTGTATAAATAAAATAGTATGTGGGGTGTACATCCTGTAGAAGACAGCAACCCAAGGACAAAAACAATAAACAGCTATTGTTGACTTTGTTCTACTCTTCAATTTGAATCTGGCACACAAATTTTTAGAAACACAGAAACATCTTTAATATTTTGGAACTTTGGGATTAATAGAAGCAATAAAGAGTTATGAAAATTTGATATAAAACCGTCACTAACATGACTAATTCTAGGAATCCCTGCCATTAGTATTATAGTTACATGAATAAGGGTAAAGGACTTAGGGATGTTTAACCGTAAAATTAACATCTATTGAATCTCACCAACATGTTTTAATTACTGAGTAAATGAATAAGCTTCTTGTTTGTAGTTGATATCATGAAAAACCAAAAACCAAAAAAACAAGTATTCAATCTAACAAAAACTGTAAATTTATACTGTAATAAGTACAATCATCACTTGAGTACTAATTTTTCTAATCAAACTTTTGATTACTGAAAGACTCATGTTTCAGGTTTTCTTGTATTCTCATTTTCATTTTAAAATGAACATGCGTTCAAATTACAAACTGGTTGAATGGAAAAACATATTTTGCATACGATAAATATAATTTAAGGATGGCAATGGCAAAGGATGGAATGGAAAAAAATCACCTAACCAACCAATACCAGATGTGATCAACACAAAAAGTCAAATAAAACATAACTTTTATAAGCAAATTAGACAGCTGCTGTCTATAAACCAAAAATGTCTTAGTGAAAAACTAGGAATTTTATACATAAATCAAAAGAATGTTGATATATGTTACTGAAACAGTAACCTAATACGTAAATAGTTACTTTGACATTCAGAGAGGTCAGCATTTAAAAATCTATAGAAGGCTGGTGTCATTCTAAAAAAAAATACATAAATTTTTAATTCTGTCTGACAAAGAGTTTGCAGTCTGACTTATAGAACATGTGAATGAAAGGAGATGTGGGTATGTCATTGAGACAGCAACCCAATGAGTTAAGGAATTATAATTTGCAGGTATACTTTATAAAGTTTATAGATAGGTTTTACATTTATTAAAAGAAGTTGTAAATAATTATAAGGGGTCAGGAAGGTATCCTATCTAATAATATAGATGGATTCTTATATGTACATGGTAGTGTATGTCATATATGTATTATATTTTTACAGGTGCTACTACAACTATAACTGAAGCTAGTCAGAGACCATCATTTTTATCAGAAGATGTACTTAAAAGTCTTATATTAGATGTAAGTAATATAAAATTCTCTCTGATTAGTCCTGACAAAGGTCTTTTACCAGAAGAAAGTAATAATTTCTCTCTGATATCAAACCTCTTGGTATCTTGCTCATATCCAGAAATTAACGCCACTTTGCTTATTTGAATATTATACTAAAGAAATAGGATACGGGTCACGGAAATTATATTAAAATAATAGGGAATTTTGAAAAAAAATGTCTGTTTTAATTTTAATTAAGTGATAGACAGGTTGCCGGGGCAGAAAATATATAAACACAACAATATACACCATTTAAGGTAACACGATACCGAATGACGTTACGCCATGAGTTATCGTTCCTGACGTTATCGAATAACGTTCACACATATAAGCCAATGCAGCGGGTTTTGTGTGGCATTTTTAACGGTAACTTTCCCTAGATCCAGAGTGCCGAGAGTTTTGATGCAATACGTAGCGGTTATTTGACATAGATTGTTTTATCGTTTTCCGGCAATCATTCTGCTCATTGTTAATCTTTAAAAAGTATTACTTTACTTTTTAAATATTCTGTTTCTTTGATATTTAAGCATCTGCACGCTTTATCTATATATGTTCTTATGCATAATAGACACAGTTTTATCACTTCATTTTTATTCTTGGAATAGATATAGGAAGATGTGGTGTGAGTGCCAATTAATGAGACAACTCTCCATCCAAATAACAGTTTATAAAAGTAACCTTTGTTTATTTTTGCAATAAGTACTCATTCATGATTCACGCCGTATCCCCATAAAATTTTGTTTTGAAAGTAGAAATCTAATTTATAGAAGCTTAGGATGATGTGTGAAAAAAATGGGGAATTTTACAACTATTAATTCGTTTTAAAATGGTCATCAAAAACACCGCTCGGACAAAATTGAAATTTATTTGGATGAGAATCCGGATATAATTAGGGGGAAAAGCACAATACAAGCAGACGTTGAAAATCATACAGAAAATAGTTTGTTTGTATGGAATGTAAAAAAGTGGTTATTTAGCCGAATAACTTTTCCTGTTTTCCATGTGTAAACAGTCTCTGAAATTCATTGGTCTGTACACAGTAAATTCGATATAGTTTTGGAAATATTTTAAAATACAGTGCCAGCTTTGTAATCGTATAAAACACGTCTATTCAGGACGGACAGCGGAATGAAGCATTAGAAAGTTAACGAAGGCTGAGAAATACATGGGCATTTGATTCGGCAGAAATAAAATAACAAAATTCAGGTTCCGTTACAGTCTACAAGGGGCTGGCTGTAGTCAGACCGGTTCCGTGTTCCCTGATTCCGTTATAATTTTTTTCTCGAAATTAACATGCAAACGGCTGACGTTTTATTATTCAAACGGCAAGAGACTGTAAAAAAACTAGATCTTGAAATCATTTAGATTTTATATTCGTGTTAATTTACGCTTTCAATGGTTTTCGGTGTTTTTTTAGTTTTGAGTTGGAAATAATGTACATGTACAAGTTGGGGGACAAAACGACTGAAAGAAAATTAAAAAAGTTACCTTTTAGGGCTCTGAGGGCCATATTGCTCGCATACTAGACGTCAGAGAAGACCCGGAAAGTTTCTTTCTTAAAATTAGTTTTTAGAACAAGTATACAAGTATATATACATGTATAACGTCAGTTAAAATTTTCCAGACCATCATCGCGGATGCCCTGCCTCTATTGCAAAACCTACCTATTGTATTTATTGTTAACTTGTTCTCGTCCTGAACATGCATGAAATATTTTCCACTGGACGTTAACCAACCAATAATCAAAGCAATCAATCCTACAATTTACATCCGTCACTTGGAACTTTAGTTGTTAAATCTAAATCATTGCCTCTAATTTTTTCAAAAAATTCGACAAAGTTTAAACGCAGACCGCGAGGAAGACCAAAATTGAACAGTTACGCAAAAATAAATATCTACGTTACCGCTTGCTCACTTTAAAAGTGGGGTAACATGAGACTTTATTTGTAAAAGTACAAGTACAAATAAAAATAAAAAAATTGTGTACATGTACATGTTATTTGTACAAAAGTTGGCTGATAGAATGATAAATGGAGATACATGTATGTGATATGCAATTTATAAGATAGCAACAGCTGGGCATTAATTAACTGATATCAACACCTTGAAGACATCAAGAAAATCGTGACTAATGCTAATTGGAATAGTATCTTTACACTTCTTATTTGTAGTTTTAGTAAACGTTGGAAAATTTTGAGTTTTGAGTATGTGTAGTATAATTGTCACAGTAACATTTCAGTCTCTTGGTAAATATTAGTTTAAGTCTTAAAACTTTTGCTCTTCTCTAGAAAATTCAAACCATTATGAAATATAAGGAGATGTGGTAAAATTTCCAATTAATCAACTTTCCACCAAAGACGAAATGACGGAAATGCTATCCTTCTTACATTGCTACTACCTTTCAGATCTCAAAATTATCATTCCATTATATGAACTGCATATTCAAAAATATGCATTGTCATCAAATTACTTATAGAGCACGTATCATCATATTGTTTTACATTTGTCCGTTCGACCGTTAATCCCGCACTTGGTATATATAGGGTTAATTCGGCTAATTATTTAGGACTACAGTAGTTTTGCTTCAGCTTTAAAACTATGTACCTGGTGTTACTACCTCATATTATAGGTGCGCATATCGTCTGGAGGTTCTTTTTTGTTTCATGACTGGTTGATGGATTAGGCATTTTGATAAAATACAAAGGCACACAGAGTACAGACTTTGGCTTACATCTGATACAGGTTGAATTTCAAGCTTGAACTTTTAAATTTCGCAGTTGTTTTACTTATATAAAGAATGCATATATGATCTCAAGATTTGTTATGTAAATAATTTTTCACAAATGATAGAATGTTGAAATTTGTCATACAGTTTGCTAACCCGAATAATTCAGTCACTCCCCGTGATCGATCTCTCCTACTTACTTAATGTAGTAAGCGGAATATAACGACTGAATTATTCGGGTTAACAGTTTGCAAGGTTTGTCCGACTTGCTGAGCAAACAAGTAACACATTTACACCACGCAGAGTACAGTATACTACATGTATTGTATGTACCAAGTCAAGAATATGACAGCTGTTTATCATTCTTTTGATGTTTTTCAGCTTTTGATTTCGTCATTTGATAAGGGATTTTTTCGTTTTGATTTTTTCTTGGAGTTTTGTTATTTTATTTTTTGGAAAGTGTATTTTATCATGATCATTATTTTTCCTCATAATTTTCACAAATAACAGAATGTTTAATCTTTTTTGACTGGTGCATCAAATGTGTCTTTTATAAACAACTGTTTTCAAAATTGTATTGTTTCGTCCCAAACATGCATGAACTATTTGCCACTGAACGTTAAACAACCATCAAACCGAGCAATTAAAAAACTGTTAAATGAATCAAATTTTGTTAAATACCATATTTCTGCATCACGGGATGCAGTGATGATACCACCCTTGTCTAATATGATGGAGTTAAAAATCAGTAATTCGAATGAATCTCACGTGAAATGTTTCATTTAATTTTCACGTAAACTTAACAAAAATTTGAAGGTATTTTTTATGGTTTTAATCAAATTTTAGAACAATGATATTATTTAAATAATTTTATTTCAAATATTTACGTGAATTTCACGTGTACAAAATTCCGGTGATTTATGCATGAACTATTATCATAAGATTCACATGGAACCTGTTCACGCAAGTTTCAAGTATATGCTTGTTTGACGTGAAAATCGGACGATATTGATATTAATTCATATGAGTGATACTCCATGTGCAGGACGAAATAAAATTATATCTGATTCAGTAGAATTTTATATTGCATTACTAGGAACTTTACGACAGTCGACAGGGGAAATGAAAATAAAATATACTCATTCAGATCCTGACACATATGTTTTTCTCCATTCTCTGAGAAGGAACGTTCTATTCCGTACACCATAACGTCACACGTTTTTGGTCAAATTCTAGGCCTATCGATCAACTTTGAAGCCATTTATTTCAAAAACAAGCATGGTGACATATGAGTTTCTATACGTGTATGGATTCACTATGCAATCCTGGATATTATGTTAGTTTTTTGTTTTTCTCCGTATATAAGAAAATAGCCATTCATTCGAAAATTTAAAAAAGTAAGCCGAAAAAAAGGCATTTCCCCTATATACCTAAGTAAATTTGTCGCCAAAATTGACGTTTTCCTATGAAAATTACAAAAAAACAAAAATGGTGACCCCCATTTTTTATTACATACTCCGATGTAACTCGATTCAAAGTACACGTATGCCAAAAATTTTGGAAATCGGGAGATATGCCATTCGGTATCGTGTTACCTTAAACGAAACATAACGACTGTTACAAAAATCAAGGTTCCTGAGCTATTTTATAAATCGAAGCGAGAGGCTTTTAACATTGCAGTGTAAAATACAGGCTAAAATAGCTGAAACGTCAAATTTGCAAACTTCGTGTTGAACATTGGCTTACAAGGTCATTAGAAAAACAGGTTGCCGGGGTGAAATTTGAAACTTGAAGGTCCAAAGAATAAGCCAGTCCAAACCTTGTATGTGTAGTCGTTGAACTCTAGGTTCCCACGTACAGTTAAAATGCTCCTATTTCAAAAAGAATAACCTCATGAAAACACGAAAAATTCACTAAATGTCGCATTCATTGTTTTGATTTTGACCGCCTGACAACTTTACGGAAATATCAGAGTGATTGTAAATAAGGATTCTGTGACAAGCAACTTATAATATCCGTGTTTTAAAGATTTTAATGATATCAAGCCAGTCCAGTTCAAACTATTATGTGGTGCAATTCTCATTTACATATTATGAATATTAATTAGCAAATGCACTACTAATTTCTGGCTATGTATGGTTATGTACAAACACTGATATTTTAGACCAAAAAATTAAAAGTAAGGTAGAAAATGTAAACAGCAAAAATGACCAGAAATACAAAATCTACAGGAATACCAATTTGACAGAGATCTATGGATGAACCCTTTTGGTAGTAAATGACCTTTAAAAATATTTTTACTTTTTTGCCAATTACTATTGGTTTTAGATAGGATAGAGATTCTATCTCTTTTGTTAATGTGTGAAGGCAGAAGTGGAGACAGATTGTATTTCACACATGCAATTGTTTAATCCCATTACAGTATTTGCCAGTACCAAATTAAAATATCCTGAACAAATGTTGTTTGTCTATGTACATTTGGGTGTTATCTACTATATGAGTTGTGTGGGTGGATTTGTCTTTGTACATTTGGGTGTTATCTATTATATGAGTTGTGTGGGTGGATTTGTCTTCGTACATTTGGGTGTTATCTATTATATGAGTTGTGTGGGTGGATTTGTCTTTGTACATTTGGGTGTTATCTACTATATGAGTTGTGTGGGTGGAATTGTCTTTGTACATTTGGGTGTTATCTATTATATGAGTTGTGTTGGTGGATTTGTCTTTGTACATTTGGATGTTATCTACTATATGAGTTGTGTGGGTGGATTTGTCTATGTACATTTGGGTGTTATCTATTATATGAGTTGTGTGGGTGGATTTGTCTTTGTACATTTGGGTGTTATCTACTATATGAGTTGTGTGGATGGATTTGTCTTTGTACATTTGGGTGTTATCTACTATATGAGTTGTGTGGGTGGATTTGTCTTTGTACATTTGGGTGTTATCTATTATATGAGTTGTGTGGGTGGATTTGTCTTTGTACATTTGGGTGTTATCTATTATATGAGTTGTGTGGGTGGATTTGTCTTTGTACATTTGGGTGTTATCTACTATATGAGTTGTGTGGGTGGATTTGTCTTTGTACATTTGGATGTTATCTATTATATGAGTTGTGTTGGTGGATTTGTCTTTGTACATTTGGATGTTATCTATTATATGAGTTGTGTGGGTGGATTTGTCTTTGTACATTTGGATGTTATCTATTATATGAGTTGTGTGGTTGGATTTGTCTGTGTACATTTGGGTGTTATCTACTATATGAGTTGTGTGGGTGGATTTGTCTTTGCTCCTTTGAGTGTTATCTATTATATGAGTTGTGTGGGTGGATTTGTCTTTGTACATTTGGATGTTATCTACTATATGAGTTGTGTGGGTGGATTTGTCTTTGCTCCTTTGAGTGTTATCTATTATATGAGTTGTGTGGGTGGATTTGTCTTTGTACATTTGGGTGTTATCTATTATATGAGTTGTGTGGGTGGATTTGTCTTTGTACATTTGGGTGTTATCTATTATATGAGTTGTGTGGGTGGATTTGTCTTCGTACATTTGGGTGTTATCTACTATATGAGTTGTGTGGGTGGATTTGTCTATGTACATTTGGGTGTTATCTATTATATGAGTTGTGTGGTTGGATTTGTCTGTGTACATTTGGGTGTTATCTATTATATGAGTTGTGTGGGTGGATTTGTCTTCGTACATTTGGGTGTTATCTATTATATGAGTTGTGTGGGTGGATTTGTCTTTGTACATTTGGGTGTTATCTACTATATGAGTTGTGTGGGTGGAATTGTCTTTGTACATTTGGGTGTTATCTATTATATGAGTTGTGTTGGTGGATTTGTCTTTGTACATTTGGGTGTTATCTATTATATGAGTTGTGTGGGTGGATTTGTATTTGTTCATTTGGGTGTTATCTATTATATGAGTTGTGTGGGTGGAATTGTCTTTGTCTTCGTACATTTGGGTGTTATCTATTATATGAGTTGTGTGGGTGGATTTGTCTTTGTACATTTGGGTGTTATCTATTATATGAGTTGTGTGGGTGGATTTGTCTTCGTACATTTGGGTGTTATCTACTATATGAGTTGTGTGGGTGGATTTGTCTTTGTACATTTGGGTGTTATCTACTATATGAGTTGTGTGGGTGGATTTGTCTTTGTACATTTGGATGTTATCTATTATATGAGTTGTGTGGGTGGATTTGTCTTTGTACATTTGGGTGTTATCTACTATATGAGTTGTGTGGGTGGATTTGTCTTTGTACATTTGGGTGTTATCTACTATATGAGTTGTGTGGGTGGATTTGTCTTTGTACATTTGGGTGTTATCTACTATATGAGTTGTGTGGGTGGATTTGTCTTTGTACATTTGGATGTTATTTATTATATGAGTTGTGTGGGTGGATTTGTATTTGTTCATTTGGGTGTTATCTATTATATGAGTTGTGTGGGTGGATTTGTCTTTGTACATTTGGGTGTTATCTACTATATGAGTTGTGTTGGTGGATTTGTCTTTGTACATTTGGGTGTTATCTATTATATGAGTTGTGTGGGTGGATTTGTCTTTGTTCATTTGGGTGTTATCTATTATATGAGTTGTGTGGGTGGATTTGTCTTTGTACATTTGGGTGTTATCTATTATATGAGTTGTGTTGGTGGATTTGTCTTTGTACATTTGGGTGTTATCTATTATATGAGTTGTGTGGGTGGATTTGTCTTTGTTCATTTGGGTGTTATCTATTATATGAGTTGTGTGGGTGGATTTGTCTTTGTACATTTGGGTGTTATCTACTATATGAGTTGTGTGGGTGGATTTGTCTTTGTACATTTGGGTGTTATCTATTATATGAGTTGTGTGGGTGGAATTGTCTTTGTCTTCGTACATTTGGGTGTTATCTATTATATGAGTTGTGTGGGTGGATTTGTCTTTGTACATTTGGGTGTTATCTATTATATGAGTTGTGTGGGTGGATTTGTCTTCGTACATTTGGATGTTATCTATTATATGAGTTGAGTGGGTGGATTTGTCTTTGTACATTTGTGTGTTATCTATTATATGAGTTGTGTGGGTGGATTTGTCTTTGTACATTTAGGTGTTATCTATTATATGAGTTGTGTGGGATAGAAATCCACCTGATTGAAATGGATGTATATGTATAAACGTATAAGACTTTGTATATGTATAAACGTATAAGACTTTGTATATGTATAAACGTATAAGACTTTGTATATGTATTATAAACATATAAGACTTTGATACATTTTAGAACACTCAAGTAAGAAATAAAAGATAAATTTTCGTCTGTTTTGTAGGGTTCTTATAACAACTCAATTTTCAAACGGTTACAGACTTTTTGTAGAGATCTTGTCAACCAAAAATAGGTTAACAGATGTATTGATATTCATTTGCACAAGGTTGATATTTATCAGACGCTGTTTATATGTATTATAAATTACTGATTATCTTGTGGGATATTCTTAAAAGTGTTGATGACAGTTTCTAATAATCTCCTCAGTTATTTAGATATAAAATGTTGATGAATCAGTTAATATACAATATACAGATATAAATTTCTTGAATTATATCAAATCTGTTTACATATAAACTTATAAGGATTAGTTATGGATTAGCATAGATATTTCTGTTAATCTTCTAGTCTCTCTAATATCTTCTAACATTTAGCAATGATAAGTATGTCATTTGCATGTATGATAATGATTGGATGTTGCTGAAGGTTACTGGTCCACAAATTGTAATGAGTTAAATGTTCATTATAGACTGTTTGCCATGGTTTAATAGAAACATGGTGTGCAGCCCAGCCTTTTAGTCATTGATTCCTATTACCACATTACAATAAATCAGTGCTATTCCCATTTAAAGACAATGAACTCCATCAAGTGTAGAACGGTAGAACCAAGTTCAGACTTCATGACATAACTTAATAAATAATCATGTAATAATTAAACATTAAAAAGAAGAATTAAATGCCAGCTTTGGAAAAGTTCAGAATTTTCCTGTATTTTCCGCATTAAAGATGTTTAAAATGCAAAAGTGTTTTTTTTTTTCTAATTTAGAGGATGGAACAACATTGTAATTTGTCTAGTCAATTACTGCTTTGTGGTGTGTTTAATGGCAATTGTCATATAGTTATTGTGTTTCTCTGGCAGGAAACTGCTAAGCAAGGGAATGAAAAATGTCATGATATATTTTAAATACTTTTGTAAAAACACTGTACAATTAACTTGAGAATCATATTTATAGCTGTCTGTGAATATTCAATGATTGTAACTAAATACTGTCCATGGGGAACTATTAAGTTTTGAGGTTAGAAGAAGGAGATGGAAAAAGGGGTTTAAATGCAACCATATCCCTGTTGTTACTTGTTGATTTTTTCAAACTGTCTGAAACTGTACAATCATAACCAGGGTTAAAAGTTATTCAATGCATTGTGTATATAAATTGTTGTAACAAAACATGTCACATGCAATTTTTTGAAATCTCAGTCTTGGGGAAATCTGAAAATGTTTCTTTATAGTCAATGTTATGTTCTGACCTTTATTTAGTCTTACAATTTCTGGATGTAATCTTCCTTCTGCTTGTCTTCCATATTTCATGTTGTTGCATTTTTTTATTTTTTTATTTTTTTTTAAATCTTGAATTTTGGACACTGGCAAGCTAAAGAAAGTACCAGTAGAATGGCATGCTTTTTGGAACATTTAAGCAACAAGGGATAACTCCTCAAAGTGATCTATTGTGACCTTTAGTACGCAGAATTTCTGAACAATTTTATGAAGTCCTTTTCCCCATAGAAGTTAAGTTTTCATCTTTTTCCTCCTATCCTTATTATATCCTTTACAAATCCTATAAACATGATAAATTGATATTTTGATTATTACTATTCTAAATGGTATGAAATTTTACCCCTTTCAGCTAACCAAGTATCAATCAATTTATTTATTTTGTTTAGGCCCATTTTATGATGTTTTGTGAGCATTTCAAAAAATGCTCTCTCTCTCTCTCTCTTACAATGAAAAACTAATCATGTTAATTTCAATGACGAAATTTGAATCTGCAACCCACATAATTTGACAGTAAATAGGACATGTATTGTATAAAAAGTTATATAAATGAAAATATAAGTGAAAAGAAAAGATTTATAGAGTTCGGTGTCTGGGGAGCCATATAGATTCAGTTACTACAGAATAAATGACATTCACAAATAATTTATGAAATGTAGAATAAAAACTTCTGACAAAGGTTCATATTGATTTCTAATATTCTTTGTCAACATTGTTTTATTTTATATTCATTGTCATATGCCTTGTTCCACATTGCTTTATTTTATAGTCATTATGAAAGACCTGGTAGATCATTGTTTGATTTTATTAACAATATAGTTAGGTATGAAAATTAATAAATGATGTTAATTTACAAAAATATTGAAAACCTGATTTGAATAATTTAAATTTTAAAGGTCTGATTCAGCATGGTAATAAAGTATATAACTCTAATTCTAATGCAACAACGTTTGTAACGTTCATTTTGATTGGATAACGTCACTTATTTACATGGCATCAATTGACAATTGATGCTATGGGACGTACCCGCAAGCGCAGACGGCATATGACAGATTTTAAATACATGTTCTAACGTTGTTTTCTGTCAGTTTCATTAGAATGGAGATAACAATATTGTGTTTTAAGCTCCGACGGCATCAATTGGGGATTAGATGGTCGCAAATACCCGTTTACTGTCTCCGCTAACGCGTCGCCAGTAAACTTAATTTGCGACCATCAAATCCTCGATTGATGCCGTCGGAGCTTAAAATACAATACAGTTATCTCCTAAGTAAAATCATATTTGTTTTGTTTTGTTGAGTTCTAAGATCCAATTTTATCAGGAAATGGAGATCAGATATTTTTTTTTCACTGATCATGATATTAAAGGCTTTCACCGATGAAATGCAAATGATAAAGAATTATTTTAAATGTATAGATATTAGATATAATATGAAACATTGCAATTGAATATTACCTTTCAAATTTTTCCAGTAGGAAACTGAGTGAATTTGTCAGTTAGACAATATTAGAAAACAGCTGACCCTGAGTCCACAAGAAGTACATACATTAAACAGAGACTATCAAAGGTCTTCATTAACACAAATTTCACAAAAGGTCCAAAATAATTATGTTTTTCTTACACAGGTATTATGCTTGGTTTCTAATGATTATCTGTTTTATTCAGCACACCTTTATATTTTTTCTCTGTATTTTCAGGTAGCAGAAGGATTTTTATTTGTTGTCAGCTGTGATAGAGCAAGAATTTTATATGTGTCAGAGTCAGTCGGGGAATTCTTAAATTACTCAAGGGTAAGTAAGGACAATCATTATAGCATAAAGTACACATATGGTAACAAACTGGAATACACAGCTGGTTGTCAATAGACTCTTTCTTAAGTTGGTTGGACTTCGGTCAAACACTTTGGTTTGAGTGAAAATCATTCATGTGTTAAGGGAAATTGTCACTTGTGATCCAAATTGAAAGGGTGGTTGAAAAAATAAGATGCTATATTGCACAAATTATTCCTCAAATTAAATTCTTATAATTGATAATCAGCAGTACTGTCATTAGGGAATAGTGATTTAGTAACTACTTAATAAAAATTATGTGAATTTTTTAAAGAAATAACTTGAAAGTTGTCGATTCTGAAGGATTGTGGGTAATTTATTTGTTATTTGCTAGGTAACGGTTGTTTTAAACTATCTGAGAAACTCAAGGGTGATGGACATCCATGCTTCGGTAAATTGTAATCATTCACTTGTACCCTGTATACTTTGATATTAGCATCCAAAAAGATAGTTCTCAAGGTCAAAGTCAAGGGCAGGCATTATGTAGGAAATACAAGATATAACAATTTTATTGATTTATGGAGTATTTGATGACAACTATCAATAAATAATTACAGACAGTGAACATTTATTTTCACTGTGGAACTATAACTTAAAGGTTAGAAATAGAGTTTGAAGTAAAGTTAAGTTAAGGGCATACGATACAGTTACAGGGGAGGTAATGACGTTGCTAACGTAAAATGTTAATTTCGCGACGTCAAACTATGACATATTGGGAAAAGATGCATTTTTCGACTGATTTTTATCATTCAAACTGATTTAATTTGAAAACGAGTGCATGGACCCCTATTTTTTAAAACGGCAATTTGTTTCATTTTGCAAGGAGATTATGTGACCCAAATTTTATAAAACTGTAAATAGAGGATTTTTTTTAATTTTGATAAACATGCAGCAAAAAATTACGTTTGTTCCTCTATTCATGATCATTTGATAAATACGAGTTATTTCTGAATAAAAATTGCATAATTTTTAATGATACTTATAAAATACAGAAATTACCGATTATTTAACAAAAAAAACATTTGTGTTTATCTTTTAAAACAAAAAAGTTATGTCTTTCTTTCGAAAAAGAAAATAAGGACACAAATCTGAATTTTGAGCAAATATACAAAATTTCGACCTCATTTTACTCAAAAAGTAGCACATGATGCTATACTTTTTATTACATATTTGATTTAATCAGGTAGAAAATAGCTTATAAGCAAATTTTCATCAACTTGTAAATACAGGTTCAAAACTGTATCGTATGCCCTTAAGGTCTGTATGAGCAGTCTAGAAGTAACATATAAGGACACTTTACTAATAAGTTCAGGTTTGAATTTTCAAGGATGGATTTTGACATACTCCTAAAAATGGAAAATCCATAGAAATGTCAGTTAATTTGAAAAAAGATGTTCAACTTAGGGATTAAATGTAGGTTTATTCCATATTTCTCTGGTGAAAACCTGCTTTCTAGAATAAATGTCTAACTGACAATCATTATGTTAAAAAAGCTATGATAAATACAGTTTTACAGAGGAACTTACAGAATGCACTACTGAATAATGTTTTTGTTCTTTAGCTCTTCTTGTATTAATGTTTTTTTCTACATTCCATCGTTAATATTTTACTGTTGAAGACAATTCTTGTTATAGAATATGTCACTTAGGATTACGAATTATCAGGGAATAACTGCAATAATAGTAGTTTCTCAAATCATTTGAGAAACTGATTAAATTTTTCCTTTAATAGTAAATTTGAATATGCCTAGAATGTGAAAATTTAATGCCAAGTGCACATTGATGAGTCTCAGTTGAGGTTGTAAATAGCAAAAATATATACAAATTCTGTTGAGATGAAGTAATGATGTTTGAAAATGTTGATATAAATGAGAAGATGTAGTAAGAAAGCTATCTACCAAAGACAATGAAATGTTTCTGATGTGATTTTGTTTTCCACATTTATCCTCGTCCTGCTTGGTTTTTTTTTTAAATTCAAGAATTTTGGGTTTCAATAAATCTTTAACTAGTCGATTAAATAATTGTCTCTGCCGTTTGATTAGCACTTATCTAAATACATAATCTTTACATATGAATTCAATCTGAATATAAAAGATTGCAACCTAAATTTATAGGTAGAAAATATACATCTGTTGGAAACTTAAGATACCAGAAATCAAATTTTACAAAATTAATGTGCATTTTGTCAAAAATTGCTTACACTGTGAAATGCCATTCACTGACTTTCTTTATGAGCGATTAATTTAATATTACATACATTCATAATCGTAAATTAATATTTCCTGCAGGAATTAAAGAAAAGTGGCATTTTTTACCAATCTCTTCACACATATACTATCTAAAGCAAGTTTAGCAAATGTCCCAGTGACCTTTCTCTTTGACTTTTAATGACCTACATAGCTATTGATAAAGGTTATAACTATACTATTGATGTTCTATCATTGATTTTGGTATTTTCGGGGATAAACAATCGATTCAACAATTTAGATTTTAAAACAAGACTGAAATGACTGGGTTTTTTTTACGATACTGGTAATGAATAATATAAAAAATTTCTGGGATCATAATCTCAAGATAGTTAAAAGACAAAAAAAGGTATTTCCATGATCTCAAAAACTAATTTAACCCTTTAAGCCACATATTCTTGCACCTCTCCTTAGTCTGGATTGTTGTCAGTTGTTGCTTTTATATTTTATTGAGGGGATTTTTCTGTGGATGAAAAAAATCTTTAAAAGGCTTGGTTGTATTTATTTGAAATGACGTATTTAGTCTTGGGATGATTTAGAACGTCACATATTATAAAGACACCCATAGTTAATTTGAATGGATAACATAAGCTGTCAATTCTACAATTAACTGTCAAAGGCATTGACAACAACATTACCCAATTACAGTTAACATTTCCAGGATAATTATAGTTTAATTATTTCAATGTTTTTAGTAATAATTATCCAAAACACATAAACATACATATATCTTTATTCTCATCACCAAATACATAGGTACAGAGAAGACATGTAAAACAATACGTTAAATACATAAACATATATATATCTTTATTCTCATCACCAAATACATAGGTACAGAGAAGACATGTAAAACAATACATTAAATACATAAACATAAATATACAGTATATACAACAACAACAAAAAGAGAGGAGGACACAATGAATACAAGAAAAGTATTGCAGTACAAATTGATTTGTGTGGACATGATTAAAAGAAAAGAAAATGAAAACAAAATCAGGATCTCTCATTAATTTTGTTTTCTTTGCTAAAGACATAAAAAGTACAAACACTAGCTACATTTGCAAGAACAAGTTAATGCATTTGATAATGAATTAACCTTTTTTATTTTAATTTATTTCAGAATGATTTGATTGGCCAGAGTTTGTTTGATTACTTACACCCAAGAGATATGAATAAAGTAAAGGAACAGCTGTCCTCATCTGATATGTCGCCAAGGGAACGCTTTATTGATTCACGGAGTAAGTCACAAAATTTATTTGCTTAGTATAAAAAAAATGGATACAAGTCTCATTGAGATATCACTAGGTACTTCGTATCTAAGGGAGAAAGAATGATTTGAGTAAAAAATCTTGTTCAGTTAGCAAAAATGTACAAAACATATTCAATACAATATGATTATGATGATATGCCAAGTCACTTTTGATTGGATAACAGCTGCCTTTGACAATTGATAGTTGGATTTTGATCACAACATTGAGCAATCACAATGTCTGTTTGAAATTACATTGTGTGCTAAATTGAACTGTTTTAAGGAACCTGTATACTGATTGTATTACCTCAATTTTTATTTGTATTTCTATAAAAGAGAAAAAAAACAAAGTGTGTATTTGCAAAGGAATTGTTACAAAAAAGCATGGTTCTAGCTGAAAAAATGACAAATATAATGCTAAAAATGTTGTGCACAATGTAAAATTATGTAATGACTTTCTTCAGTTATACAAAAGGCACTACAAATGTTTATGCTCCTCTAACATAACTGCAAATAATCTGAGCTATCGTGATTAGCCTTTCATGCACCTGAGCTGCTGGGCAGATGAAACCATTTGAAGTTAATAGTCAACTACCAATGATTTAACCTAGATGTACAAATCACTTTATAAAATTTTATTATCCCCCCTTTTTAAGCAATGATGCCTGTGAAAACAGAATTATTCCATCGATTAATGATTTAACCATGACGTTGTAATTACTTAATAACTATAATAAGATTATATTCCCCCTTTTTCAGCAATGATGCCTGTGAAAACAGAATTATTACAACGACCCACTCATTTGTGTTCTGGTGCTAGACGATCATTTTTCTGTCGCATGAAAACTGGCAATAAACTTGATATGTGTTCACAATTAAAATTAGAAAAAGATGAACCTGATATGGTGACAAGAAAGAAAAAATCAGGTGTGTATCTAATTTCGTTTAGGTGTGTTTAACATGAATTTGTTCTGTTAGTTGTTTTTATCAATTGTTTTATGTAATTAACAACTCTTCTTTGTAGACAACAAAATAAATCTTCACATCTTTTCAGAAACATGTTGTTGATAGACTACATGGTCATACATGTATAAATTGTAGTATCTTTTCTTAAAAAGAGGATCAAAACATACTGGGAGGATGCTCAAAGCTTTTTAAGTAACATCTTCACAGCAGTTTAGGGATCATAGATTTGTTTTAATGATGAATCTCTAAGTGATCTTGCAGGGTGCTAAGGGCTTTTAAGATATACCTTTTTTCAGCAGTTCACTTCTAAACAAGTTGGTGGTGCTATGAAATACAAAACACTCCTTATTTTGAATATTTTAATACAAATCATACTTTAAAACATAAGTACCAATACCTAGGCAATCTAAAATGGCAGTTGTTTCCCCCTAGAGCTATCAAACTCTTTTGTTATCATTATTTGGCGATTTCAGGTATAAATCAAGATATCTTATGACACATAAATCCTAAAGAAAAAAAATACCTTATACAACCATGTCATTGATTTTACCTTGAACAGCATAATCACAACATTTATGGGTGTGTATTTCTACAAGCAGTTTTTGAAATAAGAAAATTTTGTTTCTAGTTTCAGATAGGAAATCATTTACTGTGATACATTGTACAGGATATTTAAAATCTTGGCCCACATCTAAAATGGACCTAAATGAACAGGATGAAACAGACGACTGTAGTTTAAGTTGTCTTGTTGCAGTGGGCAGGGTTAAAACAGCCTCTAGACAACAACAAATTGTCAAAGACTATGAAAGTATAGATGTCAGACCAGTTAAATATGTATCACGGCATGGCTTAGACGGAAAATTTACTTATATAGATCAGGGGTTAGTATCTTATATTGTATAAAAGTAATTATTGTAAGAATTTCAAAGTGGTAGTTTTTCTGGTGAATTCCAATATTATTTAATAATTTTTCTTCCATATCCTAATATATGATGACCTTGCATACTTAAAAAAGTCAAATGCAGAAAAATTGTTATGTTTTTCAAGGACAGCCTATGTGTAGGTTTCATTTTGCAGCATGGTGAAAGATTTGTTCATAGGTCAGGAAGAACATTTTTTTTAGGGGGTTTGGTATAAAGGGGAATCTGCACATTAAACATTTATTTACAAAATCAAGGTAATTGTGAAATATTTTTTGTTTTTTTGTACAGTGCATCCTTTTGAGTCACTCACTGTGAATGTACTATCCTTGATCAATGCAAATACATGAAATAAAAAAATGACAATCAAAGTTTAATAAAAAATGAGCACCAACATCTAGTTATCTGTATATTGTCATCTTGTGTATAGAAATCAGGGTTTCCTTTTGTTTTATGATCTAAGTATTGTCTCTCCAACCTAAACAATCATCATGACTATATCAGTGAAGAATATAACTGCCTACCAAAGCTATGAGTGAACACAACTACCAAAAGAAGGCATTATAACTATGTAGATTCTAGGGCTGCTAGAAAATGATAAAGGATGATGACATTATAAGATGAATTAAATGATATTCAAATAATTCAATGATAAAATTAGTATCACCAAGCATATTTACCAAAAGAATATTCCTATATAGTGTAATGTAAGCTTAATTGTTTATCTTATTGTTTTATAGAGCCACAGAATTAATAGGTTATTTACAACAGGAATTACTAGGTACATCTGTGTATGAATATTATCACCAAGACGACATGGCTGACATGGCAGAGGTTCATAGACAAGGTAACATTTATACATAAAAGATAAAGTTATGGGGCTGAAGTTGATAATAAAAGATCTTCTGTATCATGTGATGCCATTTAATTTTAGAATGGTATCCTTTATTATTTGAATATACTCATATTTAAACAAATCCAAACCTTTTACATTCAAAATTGGTATTTGTTGCTTCTCAGCTTAGCACAGGAATATGAAGAGGAAGACTAAAGATTGGTTAGATTTTCACATGTTATTACTGTCATTGGTAGCAACATGATTTTATCTGAGTGTGTGTGTATCAGCTTAATTTAAAATTTTACTGCTTAAAATATAAAGGAACACTTTCAGAAATACTTTACCAGTATTAAGTTGATCTCTTAGGAAAAAGACAGAATGATTTTGTATACAGGCTGATAACAAACAAAAAAGAAATGTGCAAGGATTTTGTAGATAAGATATGTCTGTGTTTGTACATGAGTATGTTAAACAAAACCATTATGACAGTCCTTCTTTTAGGAACATATTACTATAAAAAATGAAAAAATGTCACGACATAATGTATGATGCTTAGATTAGAGAAATAGAGAGGAGTTTAAGGGAATTTTTAATCATGTTTAGTTAAGGTAAGACATGATAACAATAATTTCTTTAAATCAGTTTTAGATGATTATTTTCTTTATTTTAGTTTTGAAAACCAAAGAGAAAACGACAACGAATGTATATAGATTTAAGGCTAAGAATGGTTCCTTTCTACATCTACGGTCTGATATGTTTAGTTTTGTCAATCCATGGACTAAAGATGTGGAATACATTGTTAGTACAAACACAATTATCCCGTAAGTATTTTTTTTTTTTTTAATATTTAGAATATAGTGTAAACTTATGTTGATATTTTTGTAATTTACATTTAAAAAAAAAATTGTTTGGAGATATTGAAGGAATTATCATAATTATCATTAAATGTAATACATGTAAAAATATTATATAAGTGTGTGGATATGCTTATATCAAAATACAGGTAAAAAAAAATTGTTTTGAATATTTGAAGTCAACCATTTCATCAAATGAGACATTGAATTTCTGTAGTGCAGCTTATTCAATTTCATAATGTATACATTTAGATTAGTTTCTTGAGCTTTTTCAATATTTTGAGATTTACCTGTTTTTTTTAGAGGGATTAAGAGATAGAATTACATTTAAAGATCCTACAAGTTTCATCTGTTAGTAAATTGTTTTTAACAGAAACCTTTGAAAAGTATGCTCTTTCCATAAACATGAGTTTTTTATTGGCCCGTATTATATGTCAAATGAGGATCATGAATTAATGTGACTGTGAATTTCAATTCATTAACACAACTCAATAATTATTGTTATTGGTGTTAACATTCAAAGTGGGAATAGATCAACATGTTTCTTTGTTTGAGTACAGGAAATTCTAAGCTACAGGAGTAGTTCTGGTCATGGAAGATTCTGAAATGTGTACTGTCTCTCTGGTAGGGTTGGCACTCATTTATTAAATATTTAACAATGTGGACTTTTTGTTTTACAGTCAACAAGAAGTAAGCAGTTCAGGACAGGCAGCAGATGCAGGTGGTGTTACCTTGGAAACGTTTAATGATGCATGGGAGGAAAGTGACTGTAAGTATATAGAGTATAAAGGGGAGGTAAAACAGTTTCAAGTTATGGTGTTGGTTTTGTGATGGTTAAAGTCATAAGAAACCTCAAATTAAAAAAAGTTATGCATGTGTTTTTTATAACTAAATGGATAGTTTTCATTAAACAACTTATGTACATATACTTTTTTTCTGAGGAACATTCTTTAATTTGTCCACATTTAGAAGAAGTTTACTTATTTTTAATTGCTTGCTTCCAGGAAGCAATTCGCCGACATATTTTCCGTATGCATAGTGACCTGAGCGTAACCCTTCTCGTAAAAATCCGGTGATCGCAATACGCATGGATCTGTCATTAAAATAAACAATTATCTGATTGTACATGTTAAACACATTCTCAATACCCATGCTTTTTGTTATTTGTTTACCATAAGGTGACAATCGGTAAACTTCGGCTTCAAAACACGGCATTTAATGAGCAGCCATATTTGTTAAATCATAACAGACAGAGAGAAAAAAAAAATTGACTATTATACGATATATTTGCTTAAAAAATGATAAAATCGTGCACAGACTCAGAGGACTAAGTTTATGATATATACATGCATTGGTTCAAGAATTGGATAAACATTATTTTTCACCACTCACTCGTTTCATATGACTTTAAGATATGAGCTGCGTCGGACAGAAATCGACCTTATGCAAGTGCACGTACACAGGTTCATGTTTAAGACTTTGATCGATTTTGGAATAATTTTAGATATAAAAGCTGCATTTTGGTCCGTTTTAAAGGGTTGTCTTCTTCTGCAAATCTACCTTTGGAACAATTACAGACTTTCCGTAAAATTATTTCAGCCCAAAATAGGTTAACAGAGATATTAATTTTTGTTTGCATCAGGTCGATTTCTATCCGACGCAGCTCATATGTTGTAGTTTTAAATCAAATCTTCAAAAAATCCTAAAATATCATGGGTTAATGTACCTGTAAAGGATCACTAAAAAGTAAATATTTTTTTGCTCCAGCCATATTAAGGGTTAGGAGGGTGCATTTAGGTTTACCCTTGTCTGTCTGTAAGTATGTACATCCCAAAATTGGTTTCTTTTCTCTGGCTTTAGTTTGCCTCAAGTAAATGTTAAGAAACTAATACACAATGCTTATTAGGACAAAACTTGTATCATGTTGGAATTCGGGTGGCATCACTTTTATTTTTCTTGAGTTATGCCCCTTTATAACAATAGTAACGGGATCATCATCTGTGTCCTATGGACACATTCTCCATATATATATTTTTTTATTAACCTTTTGGAGGTTAGTTAATGACTTAAGCATTGAAAGCCATAGAATTGGAAGACATTGGAAAGGCTAAGGATGAAGAAAGGAGAAAAACCAAAGTTACTGTGGTCAACTATATAATTTTAACTGTTGTATGTTGAAGGAGTCAGTCATACATGAATTGTGCATTAGTAAAACCCAAACAAACAAGTTGATAGTTTTATCATTTGGAACAATGATTAAGTAACCATAATTAATCTTTTACAGCTTGTCTAGAAAGTCTTGAGAGGAAGGAAAAGAAGAAAAGTAGTTTACCTGCCAATGTTAGGTTAGCTCCTGCAAGAATAGGTCGACAGATTGCAGAAGAAATCATTGATATGCAAAGGTATATAGCATTGTTTACTTATAAAGCAACCAACAACCACTCAATCAAAAGTGTACATCACTTAGCTGATTCTTTTCAAATGTTGATATGATATGTCTAAAAGCAAAAGTAAGGTCAAGGTTGATATTGAAGATTTAAGTTCCTTTTCTGGAGCTAAAGTCCTTGAATGAATTGGAAATGCACTTTAGTTGACCTGAGAACCATTCAACCAAAGGATTTTGAATATTGATTCATTGTTTCTTGAAAAAAAGTGAATAAAGATTTTCAATGTCACTGTATGTCAATTCTGTAAGATAACTTGGGAACAATTGATTGAACCCTTCCAAATTTTCAATATACCGGTATCTTTTAACAAAAAATGGAGATCCTGATTCCTTTTGAAAAATTTTTGTTTTGAAAGTTGTGGCCCTTGATTACTATATAAATATGACACTGTTAATTGTATGACAAGGTAATTTACTGTCATTTCAAAGTATCCAGTTTTGAAATTGAATACTGATAAATAGGAAAGATAATTTATGTTAACACTTTTTGTTTTTTTCTGTATACAATTTGATTTAATATTTTTTATTATTTTCAGAATTCCAAATTCACCTTTAGCAGATAGTACCAATAATGCCACACAATCATCAGTCCCAGAAATGGTATGTGCTCATACATAACTAATGTAACTTATGTATTTCTAAAATATGTAAGATCCATCTGCTACAATGTTCAAAACACTTTAATAGTATGAATGATTTTTCCTATAAGTAACATTTTTAAGTTCTCAAATTATTTAGAACAATATATTTTATGTGAAATAACCAAACAGATGTATTTAATTTTAACGAGTATGGCAGCCTACAAATATTTAAAATCTAAATGTTATGTAAAAATTGTTTTATCAAATCTTTTAATACTCTATTTTCTAAATAAAACATTTGATTTTTTTCAGCCCAAAGCCAGGAGTTCCCATGCTTCACCAAGTGAGTAATTTACATCTCTTACAATTTCTTTTAAAAGGACAAATGTCTAAAACTTTCGAAAAAAAAACCCAATGCCAGGTCATTTCTTTAATCAGTCTTAAATGAATAAGGTCATGATATGGGACCAAATATTGTGTGCATGAGTCCATACTTCTGAATTCAAACTCCATCTTTTTCCAGATGGACCTTAAAAATAAATGCATAACCAGTCAATAGTGTCTTAACTTATAGGTTGTCCTTACTGCAGAGATTAATAGCAGTACTTTTTCTCATATAAACTGAATAACTGAAAAAAATGAGGAAAATAATTTTGCACCACATCATGACAAATTGCTATAGTGTCATTTGGATAAATATATTCAACTCCTACAAAATTGATAAGTTATTCATGCAGAAATATGGAAAAACATCTATTACACTGTATAATGGAATTTCATCCAGCAAATTAAATGAGTCACTTTATTGACTTAAAAATAGTTGCAGCTATGGTTCTCTTTTCCTTTTCTATATTGTTAATTGCTTTTTTCAAGTTTTACCATCCAAAGTAAGCCAACAATTAAAGTATATATAAATTTATTTTCGCAATACAAACATTTTTCTTTTGAATTTACTGCCTAATATTTTCAATATCATGTACAGGACTTGATACTCGAAAATTATTAGGCAATGACGTCATGTATCAGTGCAGTAATGTCACATGGTCTTGTCCATCCTTTCAATTATGAATGAAATGCATGCGACTTCATTCATACAACCTATCAACAAACCCAATGTTTTGTACAGTAAAAGTAGTTTTACTTATTATTGTATTTTCCTTCATATTCTTTACCAAAAAACATAGAGTTAAAACTGATTGCTGAAAAAAAATAATGGCATTTTATTTTTTGATACTGACTTCATCAGCTCGAATATCAGCTCGCCCTAGCATGCTTGCTTGATATTGGTGTTGATAAAGTCACTATCAAAAACAAAAATGCCTTTACCCGGTATTCTAGATGTATCAATAGTTAAGGCAGCAACCATTTGATTTTCTGGGGGGGGGCTATGGTTTTTTTGGAAAAAAAAGTTTGTTTCCAGGTTTTGGTGAAAAAAATAATTTGTTTTGGACCCTGAGTAAAAAAAATTGTTTGTTTCACCCTCAGCTGCCACTATATGTAATGCTAAAATTGAAAGAAAAAATTGTCTTCGGTTTTTCGCTAAAAAAGTAGATTGTTCTTCGCCGAAGGCGAAAAAAAAAGTTTGCACAGAAAAAAACCCATAGCCCCCCCCAGAAAATCAAATGGTTGCTGCCTAACAGAGATAGATAATAAAGGTATGATTGGCATCTTACAAATAAGTTATGATTTGTAGTAAAGATAAGATTGAAAATTTTCCTTTTCTCAGGTAATGGAAGAACTAGTCCAAGAGTTCCAAGAAATGGTCTTGCACATCATCCTGAAACAGGCAAGTACTATATATATTATTTATAAGCGCCCAAGGTGCCATTGGAATATACCTTATTGCTATTTGTCTGCTATTACTGGACAGTGATTGTGATTGTGATTGATGTCAATAGTTCAAGTAGGACAGAATCTCAGGTCAAGTGGGACAGAATCCAAATAGTGATAAGGTGCTAAGTAACTACAAATCAGTAGAAAATTCAGAAAATAATGACTGGGTGGTGGACGACAAACAATATTCCTGGGTGGTGCTCTTCTGTTGGTAATCAGAAGGCAACCTTTTTTGAGAAGTGCAGAAATATTCCAACCCAAAAAATATGTTTTCAAAATTAATAAGAATTTAAGTGTTCTGGTCAGATGAGGCCTTCAAAAGACTACTGTAGCAAATGGTGTTTTCATTCTGTGACGGGAGTTATGTATTCTAGGTACACACCATTGACCATAATCTGTATAACACACATTTTAACATCAGATGAAAAAAAAAAAACGTTTTGGATGAGGGGGAAACATCACTTTACTTTTCATAAGGGGGAGAAAATATTTATGGTTAGAAAATTGAAAAGAAGAATACAGTTTACTTAGTCTGTTAAAACTGTTCTATTACTGTAAATTTAGAAAATTTTAGTATGACATAATTAGTTTTGCAAAAATAAAAACTTGTATGATGTATTTTGTAATTTGTTTACAGCGTTATTTTATATGGACATTTCCGTAAATTTGTGAAGAGTAATCTCATCTTTTTTTGTTTGTTAAAAAAATGAAATAATAAATGCATGCATAAATTTCTGAATTTACATATAAATTAATAATATTTATATTTACAGCATCATCTACAGTGGTACCTAGTGCACAAGAAACCAATCTTTTAGAGAATGTGATAGCTGAGCAACAAGTGTTTGAGGATCTCAATATCTCTGGTAATGATGGCAATGATGAAGCAGCCATGTCTATTATCATGAGTTTGTTAGAAGCCGATGCTGGTCTTGGTGGACCTATAGACTTCAATGATCTACCATGGCCATTATGATATTGGCTTGTGTTATTATTACTGACAGAGACAGTTATACCTTACATTAATAACAAAATGAATGATGACAGTCACATGATGTGGTGTTTTTATTGTAAAGTCAAGCCGAGTAACAGATTTGATTCTGTTATCAGCATGAACTTTTTGTTGAAATTAGTTGAACTCTGGAGGCCTATGCAGCTGGACTGCATGTATAAACATAAACAAATATAGAAATATCTATATATATGAAATGGTGCATCATAGTTTGATCCAAAGACAATTTCAGGTTCATTGTATTTCGCTTGCAGCAATTTTTGATTTTCAGACAATGTACTTATCAAGTTGTTTAGCATATCATCCTGCAAAGACGAGGAATATTAATATGTTCATCATAATTCATCTCATAAAAACATGTCAAAGTTAAATCTATTATAAATCTTTGCAAAATAACTCTGTCTGCAATCCCTCATGTAAGATTTAAATCTATTATAAATCTTTGCAAAATAAAATCTATCTGCAATCCCTCATGTATCATTTTAAAGAGGGAAGTTATTTTTCAATTGTTAATTCTTTTATTTAAATACTTAAAGCTATTTGTGTCAATATCCTCCAATTTGGCTGTCCTTCATAATTGATTTAAATATGTGTTTACCTTTACAACTTACGATTCAAATTCAAAACTTTCTATACTGTCAATTATCATGGATTAGGTGCCAAATTTTATGGATAAAGGAGCACTTGCATTTACCTAAATAATTGTGTTCATGCTTTTAACAAAATCTGCATCCATGTCTATAGGAAATATGCCTCTTGTTCAGCATTTGAATTTCATCTCAACTCACATTATTGAGGAAAATTTGTACATGTACCTCACAAATACTTTAAAATCCACAGTAACGCTACAGAAATTTTGAATGTAAAATATCTCCTCTAAACTTCTGTGATGTCAACTATCTGCTGGACAGATGATGACACTTCTATGAGGTTCTGTATAATTATACCCAAGTATAATCACCTTTTGACCTTGAATAATACAAACGGTGTCATTTGCCAAAATACAGACATTGGACAAAAGTCAAAACCTCAAACATTTTTGAACTGTCTTTTAAGATCACAACAGTAATTCAAGTAGGTAAAATAGAACCTTTGTCTTGGTTGTACGCTTGATAATTGATTTATTGATCTAATTTAAAACCAAAAGTCATTTGCAATTAAGGGTCAGATTTTTTTATTACTCGACAAGTGATATTTTTTACACCTTTCTTTTTAGATACAAAATGTCAACAGTTGCTCCATCTGAAAGAATTAATTCACACTTAGTTTCAATCTAGGGGTATACTTTATAACAAAGAAAGGTTGAATTAATTGATTAACTGTAAAGTTAAGATTCTTTTAAATAATAAGATGTGTTTGCAGGAATATGCTTTAAATGAAATGGTGCCTATCAAATAAATGAAGATAGAAATGTTGTGTTTTTTACTTGAAAAATGCTAATTTTTTAAGAATCAAAATGAAGAATTCATTTAACTACACATTATAGCATTGTTCACAGTTCCATATTGTTTTATTGACTCAGGACATTTTTATATTGTTTATGTACTCAGCTTTGTATGAGTCAATGTTTTAAAAGCAGAATGGTAGATAAGTAGTTGTTTTATATCATGTTTCAAATTCCATTATTTGTATAAATTCATATTTTTCATAGAATTGTAAGATGATTTCCTATTTATCTTTTATGTATGTTCAGTTATGTGTTATAACAGAGAGATAATTTATGTATATATTTATTGCAAGTTGGCAGTTTTGCTAGATTTGATTTTCATTACAAGATTCCTATATATCTGTGATATTTGCAACTGACCTGGATCATTGATTGGTCCTAAAGTTATTGTCATCGCTTGGTATTCCTCACAAGGATAGTCGTCAGAAAATGGCTTCAAACATTTTTGAAACCAGGTTCCAGTCAGAACCAATGATAATAAAGCAATGTTAATTTTGATATTTGGTATATTATAATTATTATATAATGAATTATGATCAATAACATTAGCTATGTTTATCTAACTGGATGTCTGTCTTCTCTTTTGGGAAAAGGGGGTGACAGTGTATGACATTAAATGTGTGTGCATATTTATTATAAGAAAAATTAGGGTTCATTTTTATTTTCAAAAATATTGCCTGGTTAATGATATTCATGTTTTCTTGTTGTTATTCAATTTTTAGTAAAAGTGTAAGTGGAAAGGGGAAATTGTAAATATATATATTATTGTTAGACACATTTGCAAGGACATTAATTATTGGTTATTTCCCAATTCCAAAAAATTTACCTTGAATGAATTTGTTCCTTAATGAAGATTAGAGATCAGACAGGAAAAAATTATATTAAACCTTTGAAACAGGTTTGGAACTAGAAATCTTAAAATTTAATTGATAATAAATCACATTATAAAGTTACATACTGTCAGCAGGAGATGAAAATGCTAGGTGAAGCAAACAGGTTCATGGTAGCATATTTAGGGCATTATTCTTGTGTGAATACAATGATTATTCTTGTGTGAATACAATGATTTACACATATTATTTTGGCATTTACATGCATATACCAGCATGGTTCAAGAGATATTTTGGTATAAATCAAAGATCAATTACATTTGGTTATGACATAAAGAATATATAATCTTTATTTTATGTATTGCAATTATTTTGACCACACTAGCAGGGGTATCTAAGTTTTCCAACCATCTATCCTTCAGTTCTGTCTTAGGTTATTTATTTGAAATTACTAGGTCCAAGCTCAAGTTTGAAGTTATCAAAACAGAATTTCTTAATTATCAAAAAAAAATTATACAAAAAAAATTAACAGAAAAAATATGCCAGCAGGTAATTAATGCTAAGCTAATGGGTTTTCTGATTTTTTTTCTCTGAAAAGACATATGCAATTTCCATGCATCAGTACAAAATAAACATTTTAATATTGAAAATTTGTATTCTAATATACTAAACTGCAATAATTCCGAAATCATCCAGATTCACAAATTAAGATGAAGATTAATAATATCATCTAATTTACACATTTTATTTAAAAATCAACCCAATTTATGAAAATGAATAATAAATCTAACTTTATCTACTTGCATGTCTTGTACATGAAATTAAATTATTTAATATTTAGCAATGGATATTCCATTATGTTTGGAGAGATTTGTTGCTATCTTCAGGTACATATCCATGAGTTCAGGTTAAGGGTGATTGTTTGGAAGCCATCTTTTACCTTCAGAAGACAAAAGGCAGTGCTAGATTTATATGTGTACTAAATTTCTGTGCACCCTTTTTAATCCCTTCTAAATCGGAAAATGGATTTATGAATCGAAATTTAACTTGTACTTATATAATGTTTTCTGAGGTCAGCAGGAGCATGATAGGAAAAAAAGTTTTGAATGTTGAAAAAGAAGATATTTTTTTTTCAATGGGTTGCTATGCTGGGTTATTTTTAACGCATTTAAAAACTCATGGTTAATCAAAGTTTGAGTGGCAAAAAAAACAAAACAAGAAACTAACACAAGGAAGCTCGTGTTATTATATATTTGTTAATACAAAATGTATACAGTTTCCGGTTGGTAATTTGCAATGTACAATCAGCTAAACTTTGCCTTTTCAAGGTTATTTGAATAAAAGGCAATCAAATTTAATGATATTTTGGTTTTGAAGAGACTTGGATTTATTTTAAAGAAGGCATTATATATATAAACTGTTAAATTGTGTCGCCCTGTTGTTAAATATGTCACGACTTCAAAATTTATTTTCCTACAATTTATTTTGGACTTTTTTTATTAAAACAATTTCAGTAACTTAAATTTGCATTTATGATTCTACAAAATAGGGAGACCTGTTAATAAGTTTAAGAATTTTTGAAAAAGATGTTGTTTTTTTTTCATTTTTATTTGCAAAAGCAGTTTAACAATATTTGCTTAATTGTAAAAGTTTTTATCAATAAATGTTGAATTGAACAGAAAATCCTACTAAATGTAAAAATTATGTTTTATTCAAATTATTTGTCTCTTATATACAGGGAAAATTAAAAAAGAACTAATTCTTAAAGAAATTGAGCCATGATTGATTAATGTGCCTTGTTATAAGTGTAGTGTGTTTCCTTACAACTGAAATTGATGTTAAATATATGTGATGTAATGTGCCTTGAAGCAGATATGATTTAGGTTATCATTAGGTACAATTGTTGACGATATTTCAAGGTTCCATACATGTACTTGAGAAATTATTGTTCAAAAGACCTGGGTACATTTAAAGGTGCTGATTCAGTGTGTTGTGAACATTTAATGTCATTTGTGTACATTACCCATAGTTTCATGAGGTTGCTATTGTGATGGGGTTTTCCCTATCTTACATGTGCAAGAGTCTTCTGAAGATGAAAAGTGTCTCTGGTGTAACAAATAATTAGCATTGTATTTTTAAATGAATTTTTACTCATCTTCTGAAATTATAAGATATATACTTCTTTTCTTACAATTTTTAATCATTTTGAATATGAATAGGTGAGAGAAAAAAATGAAACACTTGCAAGAGTGCAAACCTTGAAATTTGATCAACATACCAGGGAATATTTTGTTTTTCTGACTTACTCTATTTATGTCTGCAAGACGATTTTATTGTTGAGTACAACGATTTCCTGTTTATTTTTATCATTATTGAAATGAAAGAGGTTTTTGTTTTATGTAAAAAAAATTAATGACCTTGACTGGCTATAAAGCCCTCACAGGGTCAGTCAGTCATATCTGCCTATTGAAGTTTTTTTTCCTTTATGCCTATTGACTTTAAAACATTTCTATTCTATAATCTAATTAAGAAGCATGTGCACCTGTTTGAAAAGCATACACCTGTACTTGTTAAATCATATTTGTTATGTTCATAGCATAGACACTGAATACATGTGACATACATTTTGCATACAAACTACATTTGCTCAAATATACATTGGGTGCATTTATTGCTAGCAAACTGGTTTAAGTTTAGCAACAGTTTTCAAAACTTTTCATTTGTTTTGACAAACCAGTTTAGAACCTGGTTTAAAACTGAAACTGGTTTGATTGTTTATTGAGACCAAACCAAAACCAGTTCCAGAAACTTATCAAACCGCTCTCGGGGCGGTTTAGTAGTTTGGTTTCGAAAAAGAATATGGCGGAAGAAGTGCAGACAAACATGACGATTATGTTATTCATCACAGTACATGGACAGGGGAAGACAACTCTCTACTATTTCTGTATTACATTTGTTGCCTGTATTAAGTCTACTTCATTTCTCCTAAAGTTTTGACTCTTCATTGATCAGGTTTAAAATTTTAACTTGATTTTTGTCCCATAAAGAAATATATACAGTTGTTTAGATTGAAAACTTTCTCTTCATTTTTGATAAAGCTGTCTAAAGCAATTTTGCATTTGAATAATCAATAAAAAAAAATTCTGTGATAAACACTATATTTCATTTATTTCAATTATTCATATTTTTGAAATTTTAATTAGATAACAATTTTATTGCAGAATTGCAGAAATATCATCTTATTTCTCCATACTTAGATTTTTAAATCCAAAACAATCTAATGAAAGTAAACCTTTGCTTTGTAATTAAAACAGTGTACACCTTCAGTAGAAATTCATGCCATTAAATAAAAACTGAACCACACAATTTATAAATGATTAATGACTTCCTTACTCTTATTTAACAATGACTTTGTATTATTCCTATATACATTTTGATTTCATTTTGGTAATATGCTAACAAATTCATTAAGTTTAAACTTATTTAATAGATTTCAAGGTATCTTTTCCTATCCTCTTACAATTGTATAAAAAATAAAATTCTACTGTAATATGAAACTGACCAAACTTAAAGAAATCTATGAACTTGAATTCTCTCAAAATAGGGTGGAGATCCATACAATATATCTAAATAGATTCCATACTTTTGTAAAGCTGTATTACCCACTATGTGATACTATGGTGTATGGTGATGGTGGATGGACATATATGATTTATCCCTTATTTTATATTAAAATTGTTTCCATTTGAGAAATCCACATGGCTACCTCTACATATCCCCTGTCCATTAATTACCATTATATATCAGATAAATTGTTGTTTATGTATACAGTATTTGTTATCAAAATAAAAAAAAAAGAAAGTTTGGCCTTTTTGTTTATTTTTTAAAAAGTATGTATGTATTCAAAGTTTGATAAAAGTCAAAATATGTGTTTGATTGCTATATCATGAACTTTCTTACATGGTGAAAGTAATCTCCACAAATTGAGTAACTTTATTTAATTTTAAATGAAGGTTGAGATTTATAAGATCATTTTGTTGGAATAGCATATCTTTTGGTAACAAAACAGATATCTTGGTGGGTTTATGTTTCTAACTTTTCCGATTTTCTTTGTAGTGTTATGTATAATTGAGTTTGCTTAGTTGTTTTGGTGTTAGAGTTATGAGATTAGAATGACACCACAAAGTGGTCAGGATGAACTAGTTTTATCTGTCATTCAATCATTCAATCATTCTGAAACTTAGTTTTGTTAATTTGTTTCTAAATGTCTCAAATAAGCCAAATGAGCTGATGTTTATTGTTTTATTCGTCTATGACGAGTATGGGCGTATGAAGTGTGCCGATTTTAAAATGTTTCGATATTTCATCTGGGCTGATTATATTATTTTATTTTCGCCGATTGTGCACTTGTAAATTACAGGTGAATGTTATTCGATTATTTAACAATGTCAATATAAACCACTCCCGGTATCAAGTTGTACATATGTTATGAATTGTAAATTATAACATGTTTGTAACTGTTGTCCTCTGCAAAAGATGTTGTCGTTTTCGTCTGGCTCAGAAGTGGTGGAGGAAAATCCAGTCTGTTGGGCTAAGTTCAGAGTATAAAGACAAATCAAGTTCATATATATGCTCACCTCCACCTTATCCACCTTATTTCTGGGCAGCTGCACCAGTTGAAAATTGTAAGAGGACGAATAACAGTCCAGCATAGTTTAATTCATAGTACAGTAAATAGTTCTATTCACTCCCTAAGACATAAGACATCAAGCTTTATTTAGAGTCGGTATATACAATACAAGTACAAACATAAGCTTTGAAGAACTTTTAAACCAAAAGAGCACCAAATAAAACAAAACCTACATATCAAGTCATGCTCACATAAATTAAACATATAAAGCAATTAAACTCATCATAGATACCAGGATTAAATTTTGTTTATACGCAAGACGTGCATTTCTTCTACAAAAGACTCACCAGTTACGCTCGAATCCATAAAGTACGAGCTTGAAAAGCATTGAGGACCACAATTCCTAAAAGTGTTGCCAAATGCAGCTAAGGTAATCTATTCCTGAGGTAGAAGAGCCTTAGTATTTCAAAAAATTCAAAATTTTGTAAACAGTTAATTTATAAATATAACCATATCAATATTAATTCATGTCAGCACAGAAGTGCTGACTACTGGGCTGGTGATACCCTCGGGGAATTTAACTCTAGAGTTCATATCAGTATATAAACATGCTGCACAAAAGTTCTTTGAAGCAACTTGTTAAACACACACTGGAACATGAACTTATGAGTTAAACACACAGAAGCAAAACATAATGGTTTGCACAATTAAAAGCACATACAGAATAGTAAGTTACTTAAATTAGAACAAAGCAACAGAAGCACTACAGTAAAGCTAACACAATAAATTTGCCATGCTGAAAAAAAGTATTCAACCAAAAATAAGGAATAGAAATTAACTGGTTTTGCAGGCAAACATTGGCATGAGCTGCCAGACCAAGAGCTTATCAAGTTCTTCAATTCATTTAAAGATGATTGCTTAAACCACCCTAACATATAATGTTATGGGTGTCATCATGGAAATCCAAGCAGTCACCTATGTCAAAAATAAGATCTCTTAAAATGTCCGCTGATGTATGGAACAAGTGTAGATATAATATGAAATTATAAGTATATAAATACTCTGCAAAAACAGATTTACACTTTTTATAGCTGACTATGCGGTATGGGCTTTGCTCATTGTTGAAGGCCGTACGGTGACCTATAGTTGTTAATTTCTTTGTCATTTTGGTATCTTGTGGATGGTTGTCTCATTGGCAATCATACCACATCTCCTTTTTTATATTTTCAAGTCATTGTATTTTGTTTTTATGGATTTTAATGTTGTGCTTTTGAATGCTGTAAATAAAATCTTAATCCGTGATTTAAGTGAATGTAAACAGAGGGCTTTTATTTTTCGAATTGACTTATCTTGCTCAACATTCTAATTTCACATCGCCGTAGTGAGCAGGGGACACTCTGCAAACAATCAGCGCAAATAAAAAACAAAATCGGCGCGAAAAAGAAAAAAAAATCAGCACAAATGTAACGCAGATATGCGCAAATGAAAAACGCCGGACGAGTTACAGTTCTAGTTTTTGTTTGGTTTAGCTCCCTGATTTTTGTAGAAATTAAGTGCTTTGGACTTTGGAAATTTCTTGAAAAAAACCAGTTATATGGACTTTCATTCTCAATTTTTTAATTCCTAAAAAATGGATACAAGCTTTTCGCAATAGGGACCATTAGTTTTCGCCATTTTTGACCATTTTGTTTGAAGTTTTTGAAAATTGTGGTTTTGAACAAAATTGAAGTTTGTTGCATCCAGTGTATTCTAAGCTTTAAAACGACATCTAAAACCAGGTCATGTCTGTTATAAATGTAATTGATATAAAATAAGAACAAAGGTATGAATACAGTATAAGAGTGCATATCTAGTTTATTTCAATTTATTAATTACAAAATTAATGTTAGTACTGATAAAGACAATATTCAAGGATCCAATTACAGTATTGAATTAATATAAAAAAAGAAGATGTGGTATGATTGCCAATGAGACAACTTTCCACAAGAGACCAAAATGACACAGACATTAACAACTATAGGTCACCGTACGGCCTTCAATAATGAGCAAAGTCCATACCTCATAGTCAGATATAAAAGGCCCCGATAAGACAATGTAAAACAATACAAACGAGAAAACTAACGGCCTTATTTATATAAAAAAATTAACGAAAAACAAATATGTAACACATAAACAAACGACAACCACTGAATTACAGGCTTAAGTTAAGTTTCTATTTGGGAAAACTACTTTAATGGTAGAAATGGCCAGCACAACTTTTGTACCTGAACATTTTAAAATTACACCTGAAATATTAACTTTAAACTTTTTTGGGGGGTCTAAAAACTGTAAGCAAGGTTAAAGAGTATATTAAGTTGAAAAAAACAACATAATAATTGCATCTGAAATATTTATTTTAAACGATTTGCAGTTTTTTGGCAGTCATATTGAATATTATATGAGCTAAGTTAAACATTTAAATCAGCACTAGATTTATATTCTCTGAATATGTTTTGTTGATATCCTTATCCATACCTATATTTATTTGTGCTTATTTTCTTAATTCAGAAAATATCCCAAAATTTTTACTGGGTATGCATTTGTTCTTTAATGAAGTAAAGAGTAAAGACATTTTGTTTTTTATAGTTTTTTAAAAATACAAAATTTAAGCCTGGTATCTATGATAAGTTTATGTGACCTGAAAAATATAAACAAAATCAATTTTCATACTTTTATGCTTTTAATATTAAGAAATATTTGAGCTTGTGTAAATTGCAAAAATAAAACCATAACAAGACTTATAAACTAAGAAAATCGTATTGCTTAGTCTTTTGTTGTCTATGTTGTGTTTTATGTACCTCTATCTGTCTGTCTGACTGTCTGTTTGTTTTCTATTTTAGCCATGGCGTGTCAGTTTATTTTCGATTGATGAGTTTGAATGTCTTTTACCCCTCTTCTTCCTCTATTGGTAGAATTAACACAGCCTATTTTAAATCTTTTGGCAGAAAGTACCACAGCCTATTTTAATTCAACTTGTGTTAGATAAAACCAATTGTTTTATCTTTTTTTTATTTTACCAAAATCATGAGATTATGCCCTTCTATAAGTTTCATTACTCTTTAACTTACTAATTTATTTTGCCTTATATTTCTGTGATGATTCAATCACCACTTTCGTTCGTATAAGTATAGATTATCGGGCTTTCTACCCATTAATATCGTAAAATATCAGCCACGAGCTACAATGTGAAGCTTTGTGGCGAGTGAGGGCAGCGAGCGAACTAAAAAGCTTCACATTATGCCGTTCAGCTGATATTTTACAATATCTATACGAAGAAAACCCGATTATCTGATTATCGTTCTGCTACTGCTGTGAAATCAAGCTTGTTGAAGTGTCCTCGTACATGTATATTTTGACGTCGCTTGTGATACGAGAATTACGGAGCGACTTAGCAGGGTAATATAGACATAGGAAAAGACGACAAAAGACAAAACTAATGCATGACATGCGAAATAAAAGCTTTGATTGGCCAATTAAAAAAAACAATATTCTGAGTCACTGCGTATCCAAAATTGAAGCCATTAGCTATGTTTATTTGCTAGAGCAACATATTTGCTGCTTCGTTAATTCGACTTTGTTGTACCAGTTTACAATTATAACATAGACTCTTCGTAATATTTTTCATCTCATACAGGTATTCTCTATTCCCCGACTCCAACTTTTCACATCTCTTCGACAAAACGGTGAATTTGGTATCACTCGATATATCATCAAATTTTAGTGCTTTTGAAAGTTCCCCGTATGAGTGTGTGCATGCCTTCTTGATACATGCAAGTAAATATCTTGGCCGTTCATAAAACTCGGCTTCTAAAATCGCGGCAACTAGCTGATTTGCATTTTTTTATTCCTTTTCTTTCACACTCTCCGCCAATGCCTCGTCGATTTTAAACAATGTCCTGTTAGTCTGGTACTCATGTGCCAAAGGTAAAATAAGATGAGCTGTCTTTTCTGAAAAATAACAATTATTTCATATTCATGATTAAGTGTTCATCGTAAGACGAAAATATTATACTTTTATATAGTTCAGACTGTTAGGAAAGAAAGATGCTTGTCACCAACCTGGTTTTATAAAAACAAAGACTCATTAGATATTTCAACTGTTGTCACAGTTCTTTGTACAAATTAACGTAAAACGCATTATTACTAGGCGAAAGAGGTAAGTTATTTGTAACTAAAGTAACCGTTAATTAAAAATACGAAGACTAGGTAACATAATCAAATAGGCAAGGGTACGGCTAACTTGAAATAAAAGTGAATTGATAGCAACATTTTCTGTTCATAATTAATGAAAGAAAAATAGCGGAATACTATTTCGATTTTAGTATACGGTCGTTTTTGTTCAATTTTGTCACAATAAACTAAGAAACATTACTGATGACATGTTCACTTTCTCAAATGAATAATTCGACCTTATTGAAACCGTTTTTATGTCACTTTCTATAGCTATAGATTGGTTACACATAAACAAATCGTGTTCAGCTATAAAAAGGACAATAGTGTCAACATTGAAAATAAAACGAGGGTAACTAATTGACTTGACTGATTTGACACACAAAACCTCATTCTTATTCATGTAAAACCCAGTCAGGATTCTACTTCGTCAAAATTATCTCCCCATTACGCCAGTTCATTTTCACAATCGTAGAAATGAAAGCCATTGTAGGGATGACGCGCTACCAATTTTGCTCTTGGAAACCGACAAATTTATCCACATTGCACCATTACGATCCTTATATGGTAGTTGTATTTTAAAAGACAAATGTATCAACTAGCTAATGAGCACCAGTTAATGGTCTTGTCTGCATTGATTCAACTTAAAACTATTGTCTGATCAGTTTTCAGGTGGAATGTTCGAAAATTCATAAACATTAAAAAAAAAATCTAATTAAATATTTTGTGGAAGGGCAGACTAGATTTTTTTAGTGATTGAAGACTATAAACCCTAGTTATCACACACAAAAAATATAATTTTTCGAAGATATGCATTTTCATCATCCAACTTCACACCTACTCTGTTTTTGTGATTTATTAGATAGGTATTTCACTTGTTAGTTGACCCATATATTTCATCTTTTAGTACTGTGATTTTTTCATGTTTTAAAGTCAACTGTAGCTTTGATATATAAAAATGATAGAATCTGAAGCGAGACGATGTATGAAATATTCTTGCTTTGTACGATATCAAGACAAAATATTCAACTCAAACACGCCCTTTTAAAAGGTGCACTCGATTTTCTCTTTTCGATACAATTGTTACCCAATTGTTGAATTTTTTTCTTGAGTCACACAATGGAAGGGCAGACACGAAAATTACTGAACTAATAGATTTATATGTTTTCCGTCCGTTGTAATTTTTTTTTTTAAATCGGAGGTTATGCATTTTCTTCATCCAATTTGGAAGATACTTATGTCGTAGACTTAATATCTAATTTTTCTGCTTACCTATGTACTAAATATTTTAGACTTCTAGAAATTTAAGATAGTTACAAATCCGTAAAATTGACGGTTTATGCCTCTTTAAGAGCACTATGCTATCTTAACAAAGGAGTTTTTCCGTTGAGTACAATGTTTTCAATATATCTAAAGTAAATAAGCGAATTACAGAATTATACAAATTACAAGTAGTATGCTTCATACATTAAGGAAGATACCGGTAGTTTAAATAACAGGTGTATCATATACGAATAACCAATCAGAATCATTTAGGCTCAGGGTTCTGTAACTTATTTGTGTGTTAATTTTACAGGTAAATACAGGTAAAATTGTGGAAATTATTATGATTATGGAGAGAGATATCATGAGTATGTCATAATTTTAATTAAATTCATTATATTGACAATAATGTGTGAACAAAACAAACAGACATAATAGTGAAAAATGTCAATAAAGTGATATACACAGGAAGTTAAACTTTCAAACTAAAATTGATATCTGTAAACAACTGTGATATCTTCACAACGATTAAGGAAGTGTGGATATTTAAATACAATCCAACTTGTGAATTCATCTCTGACTTAAAAAGTTATAAAACGTAACCAGATACAATTATAAAACTTACAACGCAAATCATTTTTTTTTAAATTAATTCTTATCAAGTATAATATTACCAAGCAATATCAATCCTTTAAAACCAGGTAGTGTATGTCTTAGAAAATGGCTAAATGCTGTTGGGTCTTTATCTGGAAGTTCTAGTTCCCTGGTGTCTTTTTCTTTAAAATTTCCGGTCAGCATCGCAAGGAAAACTGGCGACTCGTCCATAAGTTGGCGTTTGTTTATATAAAACCTTTCATTGCCAACTTTAATGATGAAATCCGTGAATTGAAACGCAGGCTTGGACTCCTCAACTGCAGTGTCTGTTTTGATTCTTTTAGCCGTCATCTCTATAGATGGAATTATAAAAAGAGGTCTACGATATCTGCAACAAAATATTGACAAAACTTTAGAAATACTAGATAACATAGACAGAAATAACAGTTTTAGTCAAAAAGAATAAAAAGAGAAGTAGAAAATCGTTTTGTTACCCTTACAAGCTAGCAACAATTATCGTTTATAGCGTTTATAAACACTAACGCAAATCATAATTTTCTCTTTAGGATTTATTTGTTACTCTTATATTTGAGTGGGAACTCACATTACTATAAGACTTGTCACGGTAATTTTCTATCCCAAATTCATGTATTTAGTTTTTATGTTATATTTGTTATTCTCATTGGATTTTGTCTAATGCTTAGTTCGTGTGTTACATTTTAATGTTGTGTCGTTGTTCTCCTCTCATATTTAATGCGTTTCTCTCAGTTTTAGTTTGTAACCCGGATTTGTTTTTTTTCTATCGATTTATGAGTTTCGAAAAGCGGTATACTACTGTTGCCTTTATTAAGTAAAGTGGATGAATTTTTGATACATGATACTTCAAAATATAAAGACGAATGAATACTCTTTTAATATGTATTAATACAACACATATCAGATGTAAGCTTCTTATATTAAGGGCGTTAGTCCCTCAAATATGTGACGATTACATCTTCATCTAATTTAAATAAAAATAAGAGATCAATAATATATCATTTCTCTTGTTCTGAAATAGCAAATAGTTTTGATAAAACAGGAAAAGTGTTATTATCTCATATTTGCTAGATGCAGTAGCATTTTCAGAAGATGTTATAGTTGATCATTTTGTATGGAATCTTAGAAATCCTAATTGCATATGTTTGTCAGTATGAAACCTGTACTATCTTTTCTTTTTCTCACGGGTTTAATTGCAAAAATCTTAATTTTTTCTTGTAACTTCGAAGTAGACTGTGTATTCCATACAGACTCAACGTACCAGGGACAGTCTCTTCCTATATGGAAGCATATACAGATGGCATTTGGAATGAGTCCATTTTTTATATGTTATCAATGGGTTGCAATTTTACCAAATATAAAATATCAATGAGTCAGTTGTTTTCATATGTATATATGCTGTTATATCCTTTCAAATTACATAAATATAAAGCAATTGTTTGAGCTTAGCGAGAATTATATCAATGTGTTATGATTTTGATTAATAATTCATTTATGGGTAATGATTTTCATCAACATCAATATATAAATAGGACTGGTTTTTTTAAAATTCTAGCTGCAAAATTAAATTCCTCATCCATATGGTGTAAAGTGGTATTTTAATATCCCAATAAATGTATTACAAAGGACTATCAATGACCGCTTGAATTAATATTACCTTTCTATTCAGTCAATATCAATTACAATTTCCTGACAATTATGTCAGATATGCATACAGATGATATAAAAAGGATTTCCTAGAAACTATTCATCCTCGGTATGTAAGGAAGGATTACTTTCACTTTCGCTAAAAAAAAGTTGGTAATTCAGGCAAGAAGGTCTACGGTATTACTTTAAATTCCTGAATCTTCATAACATGATGCACAATTTGCATATCGTTACTAATTACACAATAAAAATTCATCGAATTTGTTTCTCTTCGATATGAGCAATGGACTAAAAATGACTGTTTGATAATTAACATATACCGCTAAAGACAATCTTAGACTGAATTAATAAACATGAGACCTTACTAGTATTTCGATGTCAATTACATTTTGTTAACATTTACAAATGGTATAGATACAGATCTTTCACAAAAAAAAAATCAGACATATGTTATCTTCCATATGTAAATTGAGAAATTAAAGTGTCGCTTTGCAATAAAAACATATCGTTAAAAAAATCATGTAAAATGGGAAAATGACATTTGCTAGACCTGTCTCATCTTTTAATCTTTGATTAAAAAAAACTTATTTTACTTTAATAGTAATGTTTACATAACTACTTACTTTTTCATTTGATGGCGGACTCTATAAAGGAAGTAAAACTGTTTATGGAACAGTTTAATAATAGATTTTTATTCTTACAACAAAAAGGGCTTTTTTTATTATCAAGTAAACTATCTATTCAAGTATTCCGCCAGTACTCTCCTTTATCGTATAGATTCATAAAGAATAAAAATAAATGCATTTTTACGGCGTCTGTGGTGATTCAATATAAAAAAAGATTTGAATGACTATCATAAGACAAATATAGTACACAAATAATTAAGTTTAAGACCTTTATTTCAAGGTTATGACCATGATCGACCATCCGAATATTAGGTTATCAGATGGTCGTATCGTGAAGTTACAGTTAGCAAAAAATGGGAGACAACGTCAGAGGTAAGTTTTTCTTTTCAAATTTTCGTGCAGTATAATGGTTACTTAGAAAGATTTGAAAAAGTATTTATGAATGAAAGATGAAATCAAATTTGAATTATCGTTAAAGCAATTAGTCTAGAGATATAAAACTTTTGTCGAAAATTATTTTGGTCTCAATTATTTTTTTACAATTTTAGTGTTTTCTGTATACAAATCATATTATGTATCTTATCAGAAATTGACAAATGTAAATGTTTATCAAATTTTGGTTCAAGAATACATTAAAAGATATAACGAAACCAGAACATAGAAATTTAATTCATTACTGAAGGCACTTAAAAGAAGTTTAGACGATTGAATAAATTATAACATAATACATAAAAATGTTTTACAATTGTTTTAAAAAAATGTGTACATATGATATATACCAGCAGCTGATTACTTACATGGGTAATCAGTGGAATATAACATGATACACCAAGAAAAGCTTGGTTTCTGGAAGTAACAATGTCACAAACATATTTGAACAAACATATAAATGTCATTAAAAAAGTATAATGATTACTTCAGCTTATCTGAATCACACTTATCATTAGTACATTGTTATTCAGGTAACATTTAATACATAAAGTTATTAACATTTTCGTAAAATAGTTATTCAAAATTACTTACCCTAGCCTCGTTAACGTAAGTATATAGCATATCAGTGGTAAGGTCAGTACTTGTTAGTGCACAATATAAATAATATTTTAGTTAATGACAAATATGCAAATGAATAAAAATAAGTTAACATGATATATAATAAATGCTAATTCAAGAAGATAATTAAATTTTTGCTGCAACCAGATTATTGAAGTTTTCATATTTGCTTTCTTTATTTATCAATATTTCATGATATTGACAAAATTCCTTTTTAATTTAAAAAAAAATAAACACATTACTTATAATTTTTTTGCTTGGATATATAATATTCTTTGTATACAGTAAAAATTATAATTGTTAATAATTTTGATATGACGACCAGTATACTCACAATATATCTACCTTTAGTGCAAACGCAGTCATACAAAAAAAAAACCGGCCGTTCCGTGTTACGAACAACTTTTCATTTTTAGCCATGGCATTGTCAGTTTATTTTAGATTTATGAGTTTGACTGTCCCTTTGGTATCTTTCGTCCTCCTTTTATTTATACTACCAGATATTCCTAATTTTCGACATCGAAACCCCCAGTTTACGTAGGCCAAGATACAATATATTTATCTCTATTCTACAGCAAAATAAATAAATCAGTTTAATTCAAATGGTAAAATTTCATAAAACGAAATTTCCGCGAAATTATGTTATTGTCTTGGCATGTCATTGAAACAATGTGACGTCACAAGTATGTTTTCGTAAACCAAAACATCAAATGTAAATACCGGGCGTTTTAAAGCTTCTTGTACGCCCAGAACGAATAAAATTATATTGGAAGAAAATCTATAAGTGAAAAATGCGATTGAAAATATAATAATCATTGAATTATATAATTTTACTAATATTAACAAAATTGGGTAAAAGGAACAGCCAAAACAGTACTGTATGTATAGGGGTTTCATGGTTAACAAAATTACAGAATTTTTCCTATTAGAATCGAAATAATTCATAGCAGCCGTAGATTTGTTTTCATTTAACCATGGGATAGGCATTAATATTCGTATTTTACCCCTCGCTAACGCTGAGGATAAAATAATCAAATATATATAAATGCCCAACCCATGGTTAAATGAAAACAAGTCTACGGCTGCCATGAATTAGTTCTTAAATCATTAATACTGTAGTGACTTGTATCATTTATTTTGTATCCATACACAAGTGATCTAATTGATATTTTATGATGTCCGGTTTTAAGTTTATCAAGCAATAGTTTTATTTGATCCCACAATGATTTCAGAAATTTGCATGTCAAAAATCTGTGTTCATTATCTTTGATGACATAATGATTACAAATATTGCATAGCGGAGTTTTAGTTATTTTCCATGAGAAAAGTAATTGTTTGGTTGGTAAAATCTAATGCAGAAATTTCCATCTTAACATTTTGATTATCTTGTAAATAGTAAAAAATATAGATGAGCATTTGTTGTCTATTGCTTGTGTTGTTTTCTAAAAAAAACATCATTTTGGTCTTTTGTGGATAGTTGTCTCATTGGCAATCGTACCACATCTTTTTTATATGTTGTCCCATTTTTGAAATCCTATAGTTTTTCATAATGTCTATTTAAGAGAAAAATGTAAATGCCGTAGAAGGAACTGTTTTTAAATGATACCATTTTCCTTTTCTATCTTTAGATTTATATTGGGAGTCAATAGCAATTATCAATTATGTCATTAACAAATAAAATCCAGTTTTTTAAAATGCGCCATGTACCGTCTTATTTGTTTATATGATAGTCGAAATGATTCTTTTCCAGATTTTGAATTTATCTATTATTCTTAAGTAAAATTGTGAAATTATTTCTTTCAGTTTGTTTACCAAATTAATTTGGTTAAAGTTCATTTTAAATATAAGGAATTCTTATCCAAATTTATCAAAATAAAATTATAGTAAGACTTTCCAATTGGGTGATAGAACGTCGTTATCAATGATTTTTTTACACAACTTATATTTATCGCTTCTAGATATTAGTCTATGTCTATCATTTTAAGCCCGCTAGCATGGTATTTTTACTTATTATATCTCTTTTAACTTTACCTGGTTTATTGTTTCATATAAAACTATATATCATTTATTTTTATTTTGCTAGGTATTCTTTTATAAATTACGGTTGCCGATGCAACATAAGTGATATTTGGTAAGATTAATAATTTAACAAGAATAATCTTACCTAACATAGTCAAATTTCTTTTATTCCAGTCTTAAATTGTTTTTTTCAGATTTTTCGTATTGTCGTAGCAAGTTTATTTTTTTACACTCATTGTTATTTAGTCCAAAAAGCTTCGAATGTTTCGAAAAACTAAGGATGTTCTTACCCAAGGCATAGCTTACCTTAGCCGTATTTGGTACAACTTTTTGGAATATTAGATCATCAATGCTCTTCAACTTTGATCTTTTTTGGCTTTATAAATATTTTGATATGAGCGTCACTGGCGAGTCTTATGTAGACGAAACGCGCGTCTGGTGTACTAATTTATAATCTTGGTACCTTTGATAACTATTATTAAGTCCAAATTATATTCCCAAAACTTTTATCGGCTCTTGTGTAAACTTAATGTTTTCAACTGTATCTTTGCAGGACTTTAAATTGCCGAGCCATATTCCTTCTGTTTTATTTCAGTTAAGCTTTAGACCGGAAACTTCCTGTTTTGAATTTAAAAACAACTTGGTGTCATATGCAAGCTGGCTTTATTACGAGTTTTGTTGATTTATTTTATTTGAAAACCTTTAAATTTGTTATTTTGCCTTCATCTTCTTGCTAAAATTTCAACAGCAAAAACGAAAATTATAGAACTCACGGGACACCCACGACGGATCCCACGGTCAATGCTGAAGGGTCTTGAAATCCAGCCATTATTTGATATGCAACTTTTTATATATATATATAAAGTATTAATCCACCTCAAAAGAGATTTCTGAAAGCCAAATTTATTTAAAGAACAATATATAAATTCTCATTCTAGCGAGTCAAATGACTTTGTGAAGACTTAAAAAAAGGGTAGCCCTATCTACATTGAATTTTTCTGAATAATCTATAAGATCTTGGATTTGGCTAATATCAATTCAATATATCTGTTTTTATGCCCCACCTACGATAGTAGGGGGCATAATGTTTTCTGGTCTGTGGCTCCGTTCGTTCGTTCGTTTGTCCGTCCGTTCGACTGTGCGTCCGTTCAGGTTAAAATTTCAGGTCATCATAGATTTTAATGAAGCTGAAGTCTAATCAATTTGAAACTTAGTACACTTGTTGCTTATGATATGATCTTTCTTATTTTAAAGCCAAATTAGACCTTTGACCCCAATTTCACGGTCCATTTAACATAGAAAATGAAAGTGGGAGTTTCAGGTTAAAGTTTTTGGTCAAGGTAGTTTTTCATGAAATTGAAGTCCAATCAACTTGCAACTTAGTACATCTGTTCCCTATAGTATAATCTTTCTAATTTTAATGCCAAATTAGATTATCAATTTCACGGTCCAAGGAACATGGAAAAGGATAGTGCGAGTTGGGCATCCGTGTACTTTGGACACATTCTTGTTTACATAACGGTTTTGATCACTATAATTAATTTTATGCAATATTGGAACATATCCGTTATCATCTGTGAAATCAATATTCAATAACGGTTAACAAACTCGTTATGGCGTCCATGGGGATGATTTCAACTTTACCACTTGAAATTCTTGGTTAAATAGCTTCCTTATGAGCAATATTCCTGTATTAAGAAAAAACAACCCCAGGAATATCGTATCAACTTGGAGAGATATACTCCATATGCTGGCGTTACTGGCATAATGCTACATAGAAAAAAGGTCACAATTGGGGAGATAAAATCATCTCTATAGATTTATACATTGAATATAATACTGAGGTATTTATAGGTCTGCACGAGGCAGTTAATCTGATGCCCGGGATAATACACTGAACATTTGTCTAACGCACTGAAGAGAATATATCATACCTTGCATAGTTTTGAGCATTGAAGCTAGAGAACAACTTTCATATTATGAAAAGATATTTTGAATAATAAAAAAAAACCCACAAATGTCATTTTTATATTGTATTCAAAGTTTATCTGTTTTCTCGTGTCTTGGTTTCCTATCGAATTAAGATTGGTCAACGGTAGATGAAATATGGTCACCCTGGAAGACTGCAACTTGATCTGCTGACGGCTTTCTTTCAATTGTTACCAAAAGACTACAGCACATTGTTCATAATGAAAAGTGAAAGGGGTTTTGTGAGTCTTCTGTTATATTTGCCACTTATAAATCCGTTAAAAGACGCCGAACTTATCATACAAACGATCATTCAAAGAGAATAGCAGATAACTATGCGACTTCTATCTTTTTTCAACTATTTTCAAATTAGCGCACTGGGGATGGAAAGCCCGTCTAATTACTACATGGCTTTTGATTTCTTGTTTTTGGTGACTCCGAATGAGGGAAAATGCCTTCTCAATACAAACACCATGATCAAAAGTTGTCACCATGTACGCATTATTGTCACCCCCCTTTGTTGTCAGTTTGAGGTTGCGTGAATGATGATAAGTAATAATCAATTGTCATAAGCCTCAGATGACTCTCACTTAGATTGGACTTAACACTTATAGAACCGGACACCTCCTGAACAATGAAAGGACTAAAATACATGACTATTTTCCACTGTGAGTCTTGTTCTCGCACGCCATAACGCTGTCAGATCCAGGGTGTTTATAATGCTCAACAGAGTAGGGTCGATTTTTAACTTTTCCTTTATTGTATTCTGCTAACACTTCCTGTAGTTCTACATGTAAACTTTGAGCAAATTACTTTTTTAACTTCAGATACAAAAATGGATAACAATCAACCAGTCCCTTCACAATCGAAGTCTTGGAGTTACTTCCATGAAAAGTATGGAAAGATGTCAATTCACATATATCCTTGAACAGGTGATCATAATTGTTCACAATGGATGTCAATATGCAGTAACAGCAGATTTTATTTTATAGTAATTGATATTTTAGCGTTATATCACATCGGTTTCTGCACTAAAAATTAAGTCTTAGGAATATTTACAGGTTTTTATGCAAATTTGTAAATTGCAATTTGTCAAACTAAGCTTTAAAAAATTGGCTTTGTCGTTATGGATACCTAAAATGATCATTCCAAAATTCATTTCATTCGATTCGTTTATTTTAAAAACCTGCATCCTTAGTAAGAAAAATCTTTGTGTACATATATCAGTTGATACGTTATGCACGGAATATATATGTTCCAGGACGTATGAGTATTTGAACCGTACACGTACGGTCTTGATCGTATGCGTACTTTTTCAAAATACTCGTCGGTCTGACTAATATTAGGAAGTTGGTTAATAGATATAGGAAGATTTATTAGATACAAATGCATATAACCATAACATATCAACATAACTTAACTCTCAAATTGATTTAAAAATGTTCAATGGTAATTAAAATAAAGAATTTATATTTTAACTTTTTCAAAAATTCATTTAGCATGTCGATCAGTAATCAGAAATTGAACTATGATCACTGAAATCGAAGATATCGTAAGTAAACACAATGTGGAAGGATAATTGTTTTAGAATATTTAGCAACTTTACAAAAAAATGCAAATGCAAAGGAACACGCATGAACTGCAAACATATGAACGTAAAAAATATTACGTTACTTGTGGTAGCAAGTGTCACCTTAGGCATGAGTACCAAAATAGGATTCAGATATACAATTAAACAAATATTTAATTTCAATTGTTCGTTTGTTCATTTTATCCATCTACTAGTAATTGTAATAACAACAATTTGTAAAACTAAAAAAAAAAACCAGATTGTGATAAATGTTTGTTTAAATTTAACCCATACAGTATGATCCGATAACATTTATGGTCAGCTCGTACTGGACCATACGGGGTTTATACTCATACAGTCGAACCGTATGAGTATTTACATTTAAATTAGACGTGTATATTCATACATCCACAATTCATGTATTTAGGTATGATGTGTCTTTTGTAAATATGGTTGGAAATTGTGTTATGTCTTATCGTTTATCGTTATCGTTATCTATTTTTATTTTTTATATGAATGTAAAAGTTGAGATAATTATTCAGCTAGATCTTGTATATAATGTTAAGTTTAAAGCAACTATATGCACATGATTTATTTGATTTTACACATTTTGATTTAAAAAAAACCCAACACAATGGTTAAAAAATACAAACAAGTACACCATTTCTAACATAATTCTATATTCATATTCTTTAATAGAATTTTTGAAATACTAAGGCTTTTTTTACCTCAGGAATAGATTACCTTAGCTGTTTTGGCAAAACTTTTATGAATTTGGGTCCTTAATGCTCTTCAACTTCGTACTTTATTTGGCTTTTTTTTCTCCTCACTTTTTTGGATTCGAGCGTCACTGATGAGTCTTTTGTAGACGAAACGCGCGTCTGGCGTATATACAAAATTTAGTCCTGATATCTATGATGATTTTATTTAGTACGGTGATCAGACACAATATTTTTTTAGATTTAATCGTCAAACATACTATGTGGCTATACTATATATCATTGGATTCGTAAAAATTGGTACTTTTGAAATATCTATGTCGTCAAAAAGAAATGTGGTAACAATTTTGCATAAAATATGGTCAAATATTAAATTCTATCATTATTTTTTTCATCCATATTTTCAAAATTCAAACGATATGTATAACAATTTCGGTTGAATTTCAGATTTAGAGATTTTTTTTTCAAATCAATTAGCAATAAATTATCTCAAAAATGTAAAACAAAAAGAAAAAGGAAGTAGATTGCTTCTTAAAAATTGGCGTTTTTCAAACACTTGTACTATTATACAAGACCAACACATATTCCTCGACGGCTAACATTCAACCTCAGTCATAAAAAGACGTCTAACAACTTTAATGCACCCACCTACCATACGGCTATATTATAGATCATTAGAAAACTTATTACCTGTACTGATTTTCCCGGTCGTCAATAATTCGTACTATGCAATTTTCGTCAAATCAAGGTCAAAGGTTAAAATTGAAAATTACTAAATTTTGCCACAATTATACAAAATGCCATTTTTCTGGTACTTGTAAGGATTTTTTTCTCTAAAAAAGGTTCTAAACCTTATAAAACAAATTAACATAATTCCAATAGTACGGCGGCTTTGTGAAAAATTGTGCAGATCCTGCTACAAGCATGAAATTTGGCATAGACCTTCCTCATCTATTACTCTTTTATTTCAGATAGGGAGGCATTTGAAAAAAATGTCACACGTCCGGCAAAATCCAAAATGGCGGACTTCATACTTAAATTAGCCCAATATCGAAAGCTAGTATGTGAAAAGGTGTTATAATCATGCTACTATCATAATATTTGGTATAAACCTTTGTTTTTTACTACATTTGTCTATATTATATTGTTTAAAATTTAAAAAAATGTTGGAAAAACCCTACTTCTGGTAAAATCTTATATGGCTGACATTGTACTAAAATAAGCTTATTTTTAGGGAGGGTAATTGGAATATGTTTAAACATGTTGCTACTATCATTACATTGTGCAGGAACCATTTCTTTGGTGCTTCTCATGGATACAATGTATAAGAAATATTTCTTTAAAACCCTTACTTCCGGTAATATCCAAAATGGCGGACATAGAAATATCAATTTCTTTTTTTATATAATCAACTTTTTTCAAAAAGTAAAGAAAATGTTGTTTATTGTACTGGCTTTAAGTTATCATCTAAACCACTTATTCTATTCTGTTGTAAATGTTTAGATACAAAGTTATCACTTCCGGTAAAAAAAAAACAATCTGGGGTAATTTCAAAGCTGAGTACTCAATCCATTTCTTCGATGAAGAGTTTTGGATAGATTGATTAAAACAAAATAAAATGACTAAAACATTTTTAAAAACTGCTACTACAATTTGGCCAAAAAGACATGTTTATTCACGATTACCACCTCATGCACACAAGAATGTCTACGGGAGACACGATTTTTCACATCACTCTCTTACATCTACATGTACAAGCTTCTGACAAAATGATGAGGCCTCAGAAAGAGTTTTTTTTAAAAGGGATCCTCTTTGTCCCTTCGTCATCCATTAGAGCATGGACTGGGTAGCATAACAGCCAATTCCAAGCTCGTCCCATTAAATACCTGCCTTAGTATATTGCATGTTTTACAAGCTGGAAAAGACTAGATAAAGATGAGGGATCCGGAATAGCCTCAATTAGCCTTCCATTGCGCAAATAGTTATTTTCTCGCTTCGTTAACCATGTTAACCCAATCTGTTTAATTTGTGGTGAGATCGTATAGTAAAACCCCGGTTTTTTAGGTTGATCAATCATCATTTTTTATATTAAAGTCACATTTTCAAATGCCATCAATGTCTCACACTCAGTCTTTTTTCTTTTCAAGCAAAGATAGAACTGTATCACAACTGGTAAAGGCATGGATCACAATAAGTGTATGTGATCACTCATTGCCTAGTGCATTTGAAAGGTCATTAATAGATATTAATTCAAAGTGTTTTGCCCTCCCAAACACAATCCATAGTTCGTCTACCCCTATGTCACGGAGAAGCGAAACAGTAATGACAGCATCATCAGTAATGCCTGTTCGAATCATGACTCGTTTAAGTTCGTGTTTCACTGCATCAGATACATGCACCATGATTCTAGTGTCTGCCTCTTAATGTGAACATAGTGCTAAACTTTACATAACGTGGTGGATAAGATAGAATACCATGAACATTTGTTGCTACAACTACCATACGCATCCGAGAATTCATCTACTCGTGCTACAGTTTCAAGGTATTTTATTGGGGTAAGGACATAATACTCAATTAGCATACTCGTTAGCCCGCAAATACGTATTTATTCACAATCGGAGAGCTGATTTTCCACATTTACAAAGACTGGTATTGTTTCTTACATCCATAATGTACAAGCTCCTGATTAGATGAAGAGGCCTCACTAAGAGTTCAAAAGGGTTCCCATGGATCATATTTGTTCCTTCGCCATTCATAAGGGCCTGGACTAGTTAGCGTAGGAACCAATTCCAAGCCTGTTACTCATTCATAGCCGCCATGGTATATTGCACGCTTTACATGCTGAAAAAGACTAGACCGAGTCGTGGGAATAGCCTCAATAAGTCTTTCCTCTCCCCAAAACGCATGTTTTCTTTTTTTGTACTCATTCTAAATGCTAAAGTCACATCTTCAAACGTCATCCATGTCACCAACGCAGTTCCTTTTCCAGGAAATGTGTAATCTTTCAATGCCTAGTGCATTTGAAAGGTCATGTATAGATATATATCTAAAGTTTTTCCCACTTCCAAATGCAAACCAAAGTTCGTCTGCCCTATGTCACGGAATAGCGAAACAGCAATGGCATCAGTATCGACTGTTCGATTGTGCTAAACTTGAAACATCATCAAGTAGTAGATAACACTGAACATCCTGAGCATTTGTTGCTACAACTACCTTTTCCTCAAAATTTTATTGAGCAAGCTGCTGTGAATGGAAACTAAAAATGTCTTTCTTATTGTCGTCATCTCTCAGAACACTTTGCCAATTTTGAGAAATTTGTTTTGACCCTGGATTCGTCTGTGTATCTCTTTCCTCAACATGTAGCTCTTGCTTCTTGTAGCAGCCTTCAAACTACCAATATTTTCTATGTACTCATCCGAGAATACATCCACTATCATTACAGTTTCAAGGTGTTTCCTAACGAGTATGCTGATTATTATGCCCTTGCCTTAATAAAATACCTTGAAACTGTAACAAGAGTGGATGAAATTTTTGATGAGTATGGTAGTTGTAACAACAACTGCTCAGGATTTTCAGTGTTATCCACCTCGTGCTGTATTTCAAATTTAGCTCCATGTTCACTAGAATCATGGTGCATGTGTCTAATGAAGTGAAACACGAACTTAAACGAGCCATGATTCGAACAGTCGTTACTGATGATGCTGTCATTACTGGTTCGCTTTTCCGTGACATAGGGGTAGACGAACTAAGGATTGTGTTTGGGAAGGCAAAACACTTTGGATTAATATCTATCAATGGTCTTTCAAATGTACTAGGCAATAAGTGATCACACACACACTTAACATGATTAACGAAGCAAGAAAATAACTATTTGCCCAAAAGGGAAGGCTAATTGAGGCTATTTCCTCAATTTGTTCTACTCTTTTCCAGCATGTAAAACGTACAATATACTAGGGAAGGTGTTTAGGGGCTCGAGTATTGGATTGGCTCTTATGCTACCCAGTCCAGGCGCTAATGGCGACAAGGAGGACCTCTTTTAAAAACTCTTTCTTATGCCTCATCATTTTGTCAAAAGCTTGTATATTGTTGATGTAAGAATGGATGTCTCGGTCATTGTTAATGTGAAAAATCGGATCTCCAGTGAACTGATTTGGGTTCATGTTGTAGGGACTGTGAACAAACATGTATTTTGGTCAAATAGTAGTAATTCTAAAAATGTTTTAGTATTATACGGATTTATTTTTAATCAATCTATCCGAAACTCTACATCGAAGAAATGGATTGAATACTCATCTTTGAAATTTACGCCATATTGTTTACCGGAAGTGTAAACTTCGTATTTAAACATTAACAACAGAATAGAATTAGAGGTTTTGAGGATAACTTAAAGCCAAAATATTAATGACCAGAACATTTTCTTTACATTTTGAAAATTACCGGAAGTAGGGGTTTTATAGAAATATGTCTTATACATTGTATCCATGAGAAGCACCAAAGAAATGGTTCCTGCACAAGGTAATGATAGTAGCAATATGTTTAAACATATTCCGATTACCCTCCCTAAAAAATAAGCTTATTTTAGTGCAATGTCCGCCATGTTGAAATTGACCGGTAGTAAGTTTTTGCAAACATCTAAACAATATAATATAGACAAATGTAGTACAAAACAAAGATTTGTACCAAATATTATGGTTGTAGCATGATAATAACACCTTTTCAAATACTAGCCTTAGATATTTGACTGATTTAAGTATGAAGTCCGCCATTTTGGATTTTACCGGAAGTGAGACATTTTTTTTTCAAATGCCTCTCTATCTGAAATAAAAGAGTAATAGTTGAGTAAGGTCTATGCCAAATTTCATGCTGGTCGCTGGATGTGCACAATTCGTCTGAAATATGGATGGAGCCGCCGGACTACAAATCAAATGCAAACTTAAATTTTGATTGCGTTTTACCTACAGAAAATTGCATTTATTAAAGGAGCACTAGCTGTCAAATTCATGGTCACCGATTTGACTCAAATTCTCATATTTGAATTATAACAATGTTAAACATTTATCCAAACTATCAAAAGTCTAAAATAAACAGTTTACAGAGCATGGGGTAGATAATATATAGGTTCGTTTCGTGTGTAATTTAGTCCAGACGCCATCTAATTACATATCGATTCGACCTCAGATGACCATATAAGCGATGTAAACCTAAATAAAGATATGAATAGATTAAACTAACTCGTGCAATTGGATTTTTATAGGTCTGTTTGATCTTATTTTATAGATTAAAAATATATGTTTCTCATTGTTTTTAACCGTATAAGGATGATTTTATGTGCATCGAATTAGTAATCAAATGATTTACCGTAGTTTCACTTTCATTGTTGACATTCTTTTTCTTTAAATAACCAGTACACGTACAATGCATGCGTTGTCAATCTCTAGCTAAGGGTTAAATTGAAGTTCACATGAATACGGATTTAAAGAGGGCGACTCATTCACTTGCAAGTGAATTACTAATTATAAATGTTTCTTAGCGTAATTTGACAAAATTGAACCTTTTTGGCTGCAAAAAGCGAATTGTTATTTCACTATTTCGCTTTCATTATCGGTTGAACAGAAAAAAATCAAACTTTAGAATTTTTATATATCTCGTAGTTAGTGCCCCTTTAAAGAAAAATAAAAAAATCATAAAATTGCAATAAAATCTTTATATTTTAGATGAATATTTGTATGTCAAAAATACAATAGATTGATTGTTTAAAGGCCTTGGGATTGTTTTCGTTATTTAAAACTACAACTTATATGATATAGGTCAAAATGCAGCCTTTTGTAAATGGGTATCATTTTGCTTTTATGGGCTGGACAATATTACCAATATAAACAGACAATGATCAACCATATTTAAAAGAAGGGGTAATGGAAGAACTTTTTAAGGAACAAAAAATGTATATTTAGTAAAAAAAAAATAGTTTTCTGATGTGAAAAGACATGTAACGAAGGTTATTATCGTTCAATGTTTGAATGCAATCTTTAATATCAACTCCGGTGAATTCCTTTTAATGTTAGACTATTATTATATACTTTACTAGTTATTTTATTAAATTTGACAAAAATTAATAATTCAGATTAATTAAAATCAAATACCCCTTTTGAGCAACAATAATCACCATACAGGTTTATGTAGTGTTCGCACATTTCGATATAGTGTTTTAAATAGTTTTTTGTGTCTGTCCTACTTTTTAGCATTGGTCATGCTGATATCTGTTTTTCTTCGACTATAGTTTGAGACTGCCGCCTCCTGGTCATTTTAGTCCTTCTTGCAACCAAAGACAAGAAAACCATAAGGTTCAAAGCTGAGCGAAACGAAGACAACATAACTTAAAACTTAGATATTGATGCAAAATATAAAAAAAAGTTAAACAACAAAAAGTACCAAACGCCGAGTGAAAATTAAGGTTCAAAGCTGAGCGAAACGAAGACAACATAACTTAAAACTTAAATATTGATGCAAAATATAAAAAAAGTTAAACAACAAAAAGTACCAAACGCCGAGTGAAAATTAGAACGGAAAGTCTCTTATCAAATGACGATACCTAAAGCTGAAACACATCAAACGGTTGGATAAAAACAAATTGTAATACGCAATATTCCTCCAACATTGCTTGGTATAATTAAAGAAGTTAAAATGCACATATGGAGGTTATACGGGGGGAATTTGTTTCATAATAGACTTTAACAAATTGAGTAAAAAAATAGATATCTCTTAAAATTTACTAGAACATACCGGCTTTCGAGCTATCTCATAAAGTTAACACCAATCGAAACGAAACGCGCGTCTGGCGTACTAAATTATAATCCTGGTACCTTTGATAACTATTATTAAAATGTAGATCTCTTCCATTTCTCTAAACTTCGTGTAAAAGTTTAAGGCATTGTGTATCATACGAGTATCGGCCTCCTCTTGAGTGCTTAGCAAGTTACGACAGTCATTAACAGTGTTGGTTTAAATAACTTTGACAATTTCGGAATTTACATACTTTTCGGCTAAGTAAAGCTTACAATCAGGTGGAATCATAGGGGATTTGTAAAAGTTTTGAATAATAAAACTACCAAAGAAATTAAGGAGAGCCTGTTTGTTTTCTTTAACAGAAAGAAACTTCTTCCAATCAGGAATACTTCTCCCTTCAATAATCTGATAAACTTTGGTAGAAGCTGTATTTTGTGTGCGACGTTTCCTTTCAGCAGACATTATAGAGTTGTTCATGTCGTAGCGTTTAAAACATCTGCTACTAAATATGTGCGCTATAGAAAAGCAATGTGACATATTTGTAAATAGTCAGCTGCAAGGTCACAAAATGTTTTACTGTTCTTAACATCATAAAATTGAACCAATGCCATACCATCGCTGATGTAAGTTTGTGAGTGATGGTACAATTGAAGGTAGGGAAAGTGCACAAGAGACTTCAGATTCTGCTTCACCAAATTAGATTAGCTTGATTTTCTAATGTAACCGTCATCGTGAAAAAGGTAAATTTGAATGGGACCTAAAGCATGCGACAGCACATTTTCTATTGTAATATCATCTCTACAGTATGCCAAAATCAGTGCACGTCTAAATACATTTATGTCACCTGAAATTGTTTCCCCCGATTTACATTTAAGGTTTGTTTTTGTGGTCATGTTTTACAAACGTTTTTAGTTTTGACTTTGATATTGGACTATAAAACTCCTTGAGTGACCTGAAGAAAAAGCACTAATGATGAAATGTCTAGACATGTTCAAGCCTTCCTCGACAGCTGTGAGCAAGAATTCTTGAATATCTCTTGTAGCATGCATTCCAGAAGAGAGCTGGAGACATACAGGATGGAATTCCACATCAAAGGGATAAAGTCATGGTTCATTCAGATAGTTCAAAATGGCAATAACATGTTTTTCGTCTCTTTTCATTGCTGTTAGTTTTGTTTTCTCGTGTTAATTTGCATTAAATGCAGACTAAGGGATTCAAGGAAAGGTATAATAAGGGCTCATCTAACAAGCGCAGACTTTTGATTGTGTATGCCTATAGGGTGCCTCTTGATCCCCTTGAGGCTTTTATAACGGTCTGTTCAGTTGCCATGTCGGTCCATATACCGTGAAAATGTCTAATAGCCGCCATCTATAATATGTGATCGAATATTCTTAGAAAGTTGAAGCATATCGATTATGTAAACTGGCATCCACCTTCAATAAGTGGTATGGATGGTTACCAAATAATAAGGTAACATTTGAAATGACGATCTCAAAGAAGTGATCAATTACCCTCTCGTTCTAGATCTGATCGAACATTTTACAACAAAATGTCTACTGCTTCAAGGAACATATCTCAGTATTTGAATATAGGTGATACAGCACATCCCCTTTGCTTGCATGTACAGCTATATAAGAGGCTGTATATGAGCTCCGAATATCTTTGTCATATGAGCGTGAGGATTTGTGTCTGGCTCGAATTGCTGAAATATTGCTTCTGAGATAAATGAATTTGATATTATTTATTAAGATATGAAATATCATATAAATGTTGATTATGTTACATTTTCAGTAAAAACAAATGATGAAATTGAATTGAAACGTACTCTATTAAATGCCAAACATCTTTAAAAACTTTGTTTGAAATCGTTAAAATAAGGTGTAACACCAATGTATATAATAACAGAAATCATATCACAGATGTTCTTATACAATGTAGACCTCAACACTTTTCAACGTCGATTTTTATTTCAAGTAAATCAACGTACTTCAAAGCACATTTTACCAAAAATGCATCGTATGATTTTTTTTACTACATGTCAAAATAATAAGTTTAACTTGAGCTACCAATAATAAGATTTATAACCGTAAAGTCAGAATGACGATTAAACTCTTTAAATAAGCGACTTTTTCTTACTCTGTCACAATACTATGTGTTATATTGGTATATTAGTAATAATATGCTAACATAAACAAAACCAACCTGATTTGTTATTAAAAAGCACGTGGTGCAAACAGTATTCATTAGAATATTGAACGATAATGAATTTCTCAACATGTCTTACACTTTCAAAATTAAAAAAAAAATATCTGTACTGTATAAGTGTTATATTCCTTAAACACTTTTATTGCACGTTTTAAGATAGGGAAAATAATGTTGTACTGATATTGACAGTATTCAATGTGTTTTTTTGAAAATGAAAAGTAAAATGATCCCTGTATGCATATGGTGGTATGTTAAGGGCAACATTAAAGCTTCATTTGATGGCTGATCCTTGACCAATATCATATTAATTGCAGTTTAAAATGACGAAACATTATTTACCTATAATCGATTTATTTGTTTTATTTTTGGCATCTTAAGAAATATTTTGCTAGTAATGTAATTTTTTATGGATTTTGTGAGAATCGCAATTTCCTGTTGATATTGTATAGTTATTCCTTCGATAATGTATGATATAGCCATATGGTTGATTGATTGAAAACATATTTTATGTTTAGAGGAAGTGTTTTTCAACAGACTGTCGGCATTCCAATGGGAACCAATGGTGCCCCTCGTCTTGCTGACTTGTTTCTCTATCATTATGAGGCTGATTTCATACAGGAACTTCATAGGAAGAAAGATAAGAAGTTAGCAATATCCTTTAACTTGCTTTCCGCTATAAAGATAATGTTCTATTACTAAATAATTCAACATGTGGAGGCTATGTTGAACGCATCTATCCCATCAAACTAGAGATGAAGGATACAAGAGATACAGTTAAGTCGGCCTTATATCTTGAGTTACATCTAGAATTGACAATGAGGGTTGGCTGAATACAAAACTTTACGACAAAAGACATGATTTCAGCTTCCCAATTGAGAACTTTCAATTTCTATGTAGCAACATTGCAGCAGCGCTATATATCTCTCATGATCAGTTCATACGATATATCAGGGCTTGTATTTCCTATCATGATGTCCTTGACAGATTTTTGCTGCTCATAAGGAAGCGTTCAAACCAGGAGTTCCAAATGGTAAAGTTGAAATCATACCTTCGTAATTTACGAGTTGGTTGACCGTTATGGAATAACCGTTTCACAGATGATATGTTCCTTCCGTCGTAACTACAATCCCCTTCCCTTTTCACGAATGTGACCTACCGAATTAGACTATTTACGGGATTTGTAATTACATGAGCAACACGGCAGGTGCCACATGTGAAGCAGGGTCTGGTTACCCTTCAGAAGCAATTGAGATCACTCCCAGTTTTTGGTGGGGTTCGTGTTGCTTAATCGTTAGTTTTCGTTGTTGTGTCTTGTGTACTATTATTCCTCTGTTGTCTTTTTCTTTGTTAGTCATGGCGTTGTCATCTTATTTTCGATCTATGCGTTTGCCTGTCACTCTGGTTTCTTTCGGCCCTCCTTTAGTTTTGTGCTTTTATCGTTAACAACGCGTCTTTTTTAGAAAAAAGTCAATCGCCTTTTATTGCATAATTAATGTCCCAACATTTGAATTGATAAAATAGCATAAGAGAATAACAATTGTACGTTCTATTGTCAAAATAGCTACACATTAGATGTTCAAAATTCTTCAAATCAATTATGTAAAAAAAAATGAAGAAATCTAAGAAAAAAGTTCAGTCAATAATTATCATATCAGTCTCCATCAATTTTCCAATTTGTTAGGTTAACATTATCACACTAGAAATAAATCTTATTTGTAATCCGCTAATACATTTTGAAGTTGAAATATTCATAAAACTTAAGCTTTATATTTTTTTATGTATTTGTTTCCAAAGTTCCATAAACCATGAATGTAATTAAATGCTATCAAAATGTTATTGATATGACAAAACGTTATACAAAACTAAATTTAATAAAAATTAAATGGCTGGATGAAAGACTACTTTAATGACAAGGGAAATGGTAATAAACTTATTATATTGTAGCGGGCAGGGGCTTGAAATGCTTCGACCCAAGAGTTTTTACTCAAATTATATGAGTAGTTTGTAAATAACAAAATCAGTACGACAAGATATGAGCTGGTCAGTATAATATTATAGGCATTTGCTAAAAGTCACGTAAATAAGTTTCTATCTTTTATTCATTTCTAGAATCAGATATTTTCATTTATATTCAAGATAAACAACAATTTTAACTAGTAATATACTTAAACTATAGACTTAAATGATATATGACAAGAATCTATTCAGTATGATACATGTAGAAAGTTATCTCTACACTCAAGAGATATTCATTAACTTATCTCTAAACTCAAGAGATATTTATTAACTTATCTCTACACTCAAGAGATAATATGTTGGTGTGTCAGAAAAATACATAAAAAGGCTGAGTCCTGCTATCTTAATAATAAAATAAATTACCCTAAGAGAAAATCTTAACTTCAAGTGAATTTAATCAGAATACCTCTTTCTGACATTTTTGCATATAGTTGCAACTGATACCTCACCAGTTACATAAAACATGTTTATTATTATTAGTTATATTCAGAACCTTTCCTGAACAACTAACAATGAAATACAGTTTATACCATACATAAACTATATTGTTTATTATAATTTCCAGACCTTTAGGAAATTATCCCTTACTTGTCAAATGTTTTCCTATTTAATCCTATTTATTACAAAATGACAAACGTTAACAGTAAACATGAACTTCAATGAACAATTCCAATAATCCTAACTTTAAAAGATAAACTAGAAATAAAGAAATAAAGCTTTAAAAAAAGTCCGCTAAAAATGAAATATTCCTTTTAAACTTTGAAAACGCTAACTTTACTATTTTCCTTTACAATTTACCTTTTAAAAATAATAAGTTTCTCAGAAAAATTAACCATTTTGACTAAAATAAATAACGAGCAAATAAAAATACCAACTGTAAGAACCAAAAGTTTAAGCAGAACTGACGACCAAGCGTCGAAATTACGTCAATGTTGGATTGTTGGATTGTTGGAAAGTTGGATTGTTGGATCGCGCGCTTGCCGTCCAACTAAATATTTGAATTCTCAAATAAATTACAAAAACCATAATTATACACAATTTTAGTAACCTTTATATAATTAACAAAGTTTGCATGGTACTAGATAAATTTCTATAGTAACTAAAAATACAACAATATATACAGCGCCACCGGAAGTCACAATACGTAAACAACATTGCGAAAAGTTATGTGTGTCACCGGCGGACCAAAATGTTAAATATTAAGGAAAGTGAGCATTAACATCTGCAAAACATTGAAGACGTTGACTACAAATACTAAAAGGAATTACAAGAAGTATGTGAAAACAGTTGCTAACACGTAAAAATAGTGTTTTTATTGAACAATCGTCCCAAGTGACACATGGGTTCTACTGCGCATGTCAATACATTTCATGGGTTACACTAATAACTGGACCGAATGACAGGACCGAATGACAGGACCAAATGAAAAATGCTAATAACTTTTTTATTTCTCAAAGGATTGAACTCAAATTTGAAATATAATAAGATTTCATCATTTGATAAATAGATTTAAGAAAAAAAATAAAAAAAATTGTAAGAAACTTTAGAAAACGTGACATGACCAACTCTGATAATGACAGGACCAACATCGAGAATGACAGGACCAAATAAAAATGCTAATAACTTTTTTATTTTTCAAAGGAATTATCTCAGATTTGAAATATAAAATGGTATGTCATATTTTGAAACTAAAATGTTATAAAAAATATAAATTTATTTTCAAAAACTTTCGAAAACGTGCGTGACCATCGCTGACTGCCAGGACCAATACGACAATGACCGGACCAGATGAAATTGCTAATAACTTTTTCATTTCTCAAAGGATTGAACTCAAATTTGAAATATAATAAGATTTCATCATTTGATAAATAGATTTAAGAAAAAAAAATAAAAAAAATTGTAAGAAACTTTAGAAAACGTGACATGATTAACTCTGATAATGACAGGACCAACATCGAGAATGACAGGACCAAATAAAAATGCTAATAACTTTTTTATTTTTCAAAGGAATTATCTCAGATTTGAAATATAAAATGGTATGTCATATTATGAAACTAAAATGTTATAAAAAATATAAATTTATTTCCAAAAACTTTCGAAAACGTGCGTGACCATCGCTGACTGCCAGGACCAATATCGACAATGACCGGACCAGATGAAATTGCTAATAACTTTTTCATTTCTCAAAGGATTGAACTCAAATTTGAAATATAATAAGATTTCATCATTTTATACATAGATTTAAGAAAAAAAATTAAAAAAAATTGTAAGAAACTTTAGAAAACGTGACATGACCAACTCTGATAATGACATGACCAACATCGACAATGACAGGACAAAATAAAAATGCTAATAACTTTTTTATTTTTCAAAAGAATTATCTCAGATTTGAAACATAAAATGATATGTCACATTTTGAAACATTTATGTTATAAAAATATATAGATTTATTTTCAAAAACTTTCAAAAACGTGACATAACCATCGCTGACTGACATGACCAACCTCGACAATGACCGGACCAAATTAAATTGCTAATTATTCTTTTTTTTTCGCAGAATATTTCTCTGAAATTTTAAATTACCATTTCATACATAAATATAAAAAAAAGGTATAAAAAGCTTGCTGAAATGTGACCTGGTTAACGTTGTCAATAACAGGACAATCCTCGACAATTAATGACAGGACCAAATAAAAATGCTAATTATGCATAACATTTGTCAGAATATTCCTCTCAAATTTAAAATAATGACAATTTAGACCATTTTGCACATCATATTAGAAAAATATATAAAAAAAAAACGTATTGAAAGCTTGCGGTTGTGTGACCTGACCAACATCGGCTACTGATGATCTGGCCAATGAAAAAATCAAAATTTCGTTCTTATTTTAATGAAATTGTTCAGTTCTGATCCATAATTAGTAAGATTATATCTTATAAATACAGGAAAATATATTCTATGGTGGTTAAAAATCTTGACCTAGCTACTTAACGTATGTTGGCAGAGAGTCACAGGTCAAAAAGACACGAATTATCACTATATTTAAGAAAGAGATCTTGAAATATTTATATGTTATTACATATAATCATTTTATATAATATATCAGTTCATTAAACTATAGATCAATTCAGATTTATTGAATTATCATCATAATATTTCTTGACATAATGAAGCCCAATTTAAGCCACTTTGAAAAGGTATCAAACCTTTTAAAGTAGTCCGTGAAAATGTTTGATTCAGTGTATTTTATGAAAATATTTAAAACTACCAAGAAATCATGCATGCAAGGGTCGGGCACACTTCAAGAAATGTTTATTTGTTTATTATTACTATCAAGATAGACCCTGCATATACTCAAACATACATGGAAATAATTATTTACTGTTCTGAAAATATTAATAAAATAACGACATGAACTATTATGTGATTTTAGTTACTGTCATCACAATCTTTATTGGATTTATCAACTTATTTATGGCTTATGTCACACCTTTTGTTTGTTACCTTATAATTATTTTCAGACGTGTCAGATTATGACCGGTAATTAATATACAAAATATTTTGAATGAATGAATGAATGAATGATCTTTATTCTCATCAAACCAAATACATAGTTACAGAGAAGATATTACAATGATATATATAACATATATAAGATATAGCATGTGTGAAATATCAATTAATATGATAAATATTTACACCAAAGATAAATAAACATATAGTTGTACCAACCAGGAGGATCATAGACTTTCGCAAAAATAGATTTGATAAAGCTACAAAGTTTCTCAGGCTGAGAAGTGCAATATTTCTACAACTCGGTTTAATACAATATTCCAATAAAAAAATCAAATAACGCGGTGGGCGTTCGCAGACCTACCGTTTTCCCCCAGTTAGCTTTTTTCCCTTATTTTCTAAAAACTTTTAAATCATTCAATCTTAATGTGTGTTTTTTAATTATTATTATTAATTTCAACCAGGATTTCTATAGTAGGAACTATGGTCATTTCACGTTTTCGCAATAAAAAAAAAATAGATTTTTTTCTTTAATTGATATATTTTAAATCTGACATAATTTTCTTTTCAAAATTAAAAAGTGAATAGCATTTTTATTTGGTCCTGTCCTTGTCGAGGTTTGTCCTGTCATTGTCAGCGTTGGTCAGGTCACATTACAGCAAGCTTTTAATATTTTTTTCTATGTTATTCCTATCTTTATGTATAAAATGGTTAAATCTGATTATATCTCAAATTTCAGAAAAAATATTTTTTAGAAGTAAAAAGTAATTAGCAATTTCATCTGGTCCTGTCATTGTCGAGGTTGGTCCTGTCAGTCTGCGATGGTCATGTCACGTTTAAACTTTCTATATTTTTTATAACATTTATTTTTCAAAATATGACATATTATTTTATATTTCAAATCTGAGATAATTCTTTTGAAAAATAAAAAAGTTATTGGCATTTTTATTTTGTCCTGTCATTGTCGATGTTGGTCATGTCATTATCAGAGTTGGTCATGTCACGTTTTCTAAAGTTTCTTACAATTTTTTTTATTTTTTTTTCTTAAATCTATGTATAAAATGATGAAATCTTATTATATTCCAAATTTCAGAGAAATATTTTGAGAAATAAAAGAGAAATTAGCAATTTCATCTGGTCCGGTCATTGTCGATATTGGTCCTGGCAGTCAGCGATGGTCATGTCATGTTTTCGAAAGTTTTTGAAAATAAATTTATATTTTTTATAACATTTTAGTTTCAAAATATGACATAACATTTTATGTTTCAAATCTGAGATAATTCCTTTGAAAAATAAAAAAGTTATTAGCATTTTTATTTGGTCCTGTCATTCTCGATGTTGGTCCTGTCATTATCAGAGTTGGTCATGTCACGTTTTCTAAAGTGTCTTACAAATTTTTTAATTTTTTTTTCTTAAATCTATTTATCAAATGATGAAATCTTATTATATTTCAAATTTGAGTTCAATCCTTTGAGAAATGAAAAAGTTATTAGCATTTTTCATTTGGTCCTGTCATTCGGTCCTGTCATTCGGTCCAGTCATTAGTGTAACCCACATTTCATTCATAAAATTCAAGCACAGGTGCGTGGAATTTACTACGATTTACTACGATCTACTACAGTTGCTACAATTGGATTATCACAAAAATACAAGACATACAGTTGGATTATTCAGTGGATTATTATTATGAACCGGTAAATAATTACATGAACTTCAACTGGTTTATCAAATATATATGCAAAGACAGTAATTCAATATTTCTAAAAGAATCATAATATTGTAATTGTTCTTACTACACTTATTAAATGTTAATTAAAACTTATTTGCTTCAATTATCATATGTTCCAGACTACAAGCATTACAAGTAGTATAATACAAGTTATTTCACACAGTTACTGTTTCCTACATAATAACTTTCATAAAATATACAGAATATTAAACAGTATGCTTTATAAATACCAATTTAAAACATACATCAAAAATATCTTACATGTCTATGTACTAGACTTACATGTCTATCACACGTCATAATAAAATACATGAAAATACATGTACCCTAGTCTTCGTACTCTACAATATATTAACAAATAATAACAATTACTCTTTCCAAGTACCCCATCACTGCTACGTACCATGTAGTAGTACATTTAACTGAGTATTATTTTTGTATTTTCAATCTTTTTTTTGCTGTTACAATCACTATGACATCCATATGAATATTCTTCTAAAACCTTCATGCAATTGCTAATCCTTGATTCCATGGCTTTACATCTCATTATGAAAATTTTTGCTTTTGTATCACTTGATATCTTGTCAAACCTACCAGTTCTTTCGAACGCCATGGTAGAGAATGCACTTGCTTTTCTAATGCAAGCTGTTAAATATTTCTGTAGAGTGTAGAGTTCAGCTTCTAGAATATCATCAACTAACTTGTCTAAGGATTTGTATTCATTTTCACCTGAATATGCTGATAATACCCTGTCGATTTTTATCAATGATGTATTTGTCTGGTATTCATGTACCAATGGTAAAATGCTATGAGCTGTTACAACTGTAAAAACAAGTAATATATATAAAATAAGGGATGTGTTTAGGATTATTCACACTACGGTTCGGACTGAAGGAAAGAAAAATGTGTATGAGAAGGACTGCTTCATATCTTGATCTGTTTCTCAATAATGACGCAGATACACGACTTCACTTTAATATCCCGATAACGATTTCCCATTTCTCAGCAGTAAAATTCTGTCAATTTTGAACATGAGCATGAAAATAAGCCCATTCTTTTTTTTCTTATTTTCATGCTCATGTTCAAAATTGACAGATTTTGTATAGATTATGCATGGAGAACCCAATTTTCTGCAATAAAGCGTAAATTACACCATATAATTTTGAGATAACATATGAGAAGACAGCTTTAAGTTTGCTTTCAGTTAAAAAAAAAAGGGGGTCACTGGACCCCTTTTCTTGCTACATTATGAAATAGGTAAACTCCTAACACATGGAAACATTTTTATCAAACAAAAGTTTTCTGTTTTTTGTAAAATACAACCAAAACTATGATAAAACATGTCATTTTCTATATTAAAATGAAAGTTCTTACACATGAATTACCTACTAACTTCTCTAAATATTTGCACATTCTATTACAGATCAGAATCTTGTTTTCTGGTATTTTCAAATTCAAGATGGAGGAAGACACCCTATCTACCTTAAGCAAAGAAAATGTATATTTAATAAAAAGCATTATTTTTAATTATCAATGTCTGTCTAACAATGTATATAGATCGGGTCTGGAATACTAATACTGAAACGTTAATGAATTCTTATGGTGCTGTATAGTAAATGCTGTGGAAGGTTAGGATTCACAAACATATTAACCCCGCAACATTCTGTATGTGCTTGTCCAAAGTTAAGAGCCTATAATTCCGTGGCTTCATACGGTTAAATGTCTGTTATATTTTTTCCTGTTTATTATTTTGTTGTAAAATATGTCCATTGTTTTCTCGTTTGAATTGTTTCCCCTTTTTTAAGATTATTTGATCTAACGGAAACTTAGTGTCCGTCGTTCAGCGTCATCGTACCTGAAATTTTTGAAAACAAATGGCAATGCAAACGATGCTGACAAATAAAAGCTCCGGCATTACATCCGGAACACATTCTTATAACTCATTGCTTTGAAAGAATAAATTATAAAATCTAATAACTTCTGTATTTTTTACTAAGTACTGTACTATTATGCAATAATATAATAAAGTACCGGACAAAATCAATCCATCGAAACCAGGTAGTGTGTGTCTTAAAAAGAGAGCAAATGTTGTTGGAGCTTTATCAGGAAGTTCAATCTCACAAGCGTTCTTCTCTTTAAAGTTTCCGGTCAGCATTGTCTTGAAAACTGGCGACTCTGCCATTAGCTGGTCTCTGTTGACAAAAAGCTTTTCATTACCAACTTTGATTGTCAAATCCGGGAAATGAAACGCTGATAACGATTTTTCTTCCTCATCGTCATTTTCTGGTTTCATTCTTTTGGCACTCTCCATAATAGATTTAATAACTAGAATAAGACAAGATATATGCCAATCAAAACAGGTCAAGAAGTTGTAAATTTCAACGGTGAATCATTGCTCAGTAATGATACATCCGTTATATATACATGTATTCGATTAACAAGACGTTTATAAGAGACTGATGACAACTGCATCACAAAGTAAAGCATACAAAAATGAAAAAGAGGGTCGAAGAATACTAGAGAGACATTCAAACTCAGGTGTCGCAAATAAACAGATAACGTCATGGCTATGAAATAAAAAAAGACCGATAGACAAACATAAGTACACAAAACACAACATAGAAAATTAAAGACTGAGCAACATGAATCACACCAAAACTGGTTGTTTTCTCATGTGCTCCGTGAGGATACGAAGATCTTGTTCAACAAACGGCATCCGTTGTATTGCCCCTGTTATTACAAACACGGTAATACATTTAATGCGATAGGTCACATTCGGGAAAACGGTATGGGACTTTAGTTACGACCGAAGGAAAATATCTGTTATCATCTGTATAACGATCAAACAGCCTCGTAATGAAGATTGATATCGGATTGCAGGTAGTTCTGAAAAGAGCTTGGGTCATCGGTGGCCGAGTGGTCTAAGTAGTTTAACTACTCTACCACTAGCAAGTCAACACTGAGGTTGTTAGTTCGAATCTCACACGGGGCAGGCGCACTCGACTCCAATCTTAATTGACTAAGCATTTTGAAGAAAAAAAAATACTGAATTGTTATAAGAGCTGTTTTAGATGAATAAATACCCTCTCGTTATTCCATGTTTTTAAACCTACATGTTATACTATGTACTAAAGACAATAGCAAAATAACGACACCAACGACATTCGCTATATTTACTATAATAATTAACTAAACGAAATTTCTTATAAATACTGGAAGAAAGCTCAGTCCAACATATAATTTTTTATAAAAAATAAAAAGAAGACAGAAAAATAATGAGCCAAACAAACACAGACAACCAAAACACTGCGGACTATAGATTGAGGAACATGTTTTCCGTCGAAATTGGATATAAACTCATGTTCACCAGAAAGTCCGACCTTCAACCATTGAAACTCTTCAAAATAATTAAAATGCAGCGCGAACCCCTGTCAAATAAGAATAGTCATGATTGAACGTATGTACTCTGGAATGAGGCGCAGAAAACTTATCCTGCTTAATAAGTGTGGTTGCACTACTTATATAAACTGATATTATTATCTTTATTTTTGTCATAACATTATCCAGACATATCTTTTAAAAACAGTTACTAATCGATAATAGGATGGTATATACCACATCACACACGTCACGTTGTCAATGTAAATATACAAAATGAAGGCTTGAACTCAATTTAAATACATTATAGTAGTATTGCTTCATAATGTTTATAATCAATGGTGGGTTGTGAACAGGAAATATTTCTAGAATGTGGTAATGAAATTTTCCAGCTGAGAAAACTATTCATTTAACATTTGTATTATCTACTTACTTGGTCGTTGACGACAATTTATCACAACATGCACAAGGAAGTAAATCTCTGTTTATTGACGAGTTCAATTGTAAATTCTTTCTTCTTTCAACTTACATTATTATTAAAAATAATATATACTAATACTATTCATCCACCATGCTATAAATTTCAAATATCTTGTTTAAGTTTAATTCATATAACTCAATTTTTTTTCAGACAGACAAATTATAATAACTAAAATATTGCAATCCAAGGAAAATCAAAACGAAAAGGGTTCATTCTTCCTACTCCCGTTTTTATAAATCTTGTTAAGAGATCGGTTAAGTTTAAGTTTTCTGTAGGAATAGGAGAAAAACTTGTGCAAAGATTAAGGATTATACGGTATAAGCATTGCTTCGTCAACTTTTAATTGAAAAGTATTTTTTCTTAGAAGTTAACGAGTATGTGTATGAATTCTGTGATTTTAATCTAAATAAATATGAACGAAATGGAAACAAAGTAAATTATTTCCTGTATAACACAGATTCAACCGTTGAATTAAGCAACATTATAATATGAAACAAACAAAACAATTTAACAGCACTGAAACAAATTACACACTGCAGCACACACATAACATTTAGACATGCACTGTATACAGTGTGGTGCTGAACACCAATATATAGTAATGAACCAGTCCATGTTTTACATGTTCCTTATCATGTATCCGTGACGTAGTACACAGAACACACGATTCCGAACTCTTCACCTTACCACATGTATTGACATATTGCTTATTCCCATTATTACTGTATTTTATGTATTATTGTTGTATCACCTGAATAAACCCTGGTGAGTTTCATATATATTGTTTTATATTAGTAATTATATGCTCGGATCACAACATTGGCGTCGTCGACAGGATAAATCTGGTAATTTTGAAACTACCGCTTTTACACGGTACGTTTCACACCATTTGCTCTATATTACTGCAAATTATAGCAAAGGCTATATTTTCAATTAAAACCTCCATCAATTTTGGAAAGTTTTAGCACCTTTTTAGGCAATACTACACATTATATTCACTGTTGAAATTTAATGCTTGGCTAGTTTCTCGTTTTAGTGAGTCGCCATTTTGAATAGCCATTAGCTGTATCGTCCAAATTGAGCAGAACGGAAGTTGGATTTCTGCGCATGCTCTGACAAAACTACAGTACATGCATCGTGGTTTACTACAAACACCGTTCGTGCACAACTACAGTACAGGCAAGGTGGTTGATGACAAACACCCTTTCGTGGACAACTACAGTACAGGCATCGTGGTTAATAACAAACACCGTTTCGTGCACAAATACAGTACATGCATCGTGGTTGATGACAAGCACCGTTTCGTACACAAAAAAGTACAGGCACAGACAACATACGCACGAAACAGTTTACTAGTAGTTTGAAATAACAATCATAACAAACCATTCAATTTAACCGAAGTTTTAGAATGTCAAAACTTATCATACTTATGGATGCCACCTTGGATCAACTTCAATCAGTTGAGGGTATAGACAATGAAATGGCCATACAGATACTTGAGGTTAGAGATGCCTCACATGTCATAGACTTTAATACAGTGTCCGGCATTACTGGTGTTCCAAAATCAGCTTTAAAGAAATATTTCATTGAACCTGGCATGTTATTCTTTTATCAGAAAATACATAATGATCTAGTGAGTTTCAGGCAGGAAATCAAACAGGACTTGTCCATCATAACTTCAGGACTACAGTCCATCATAACTTCAGGATTACAAGAGGAAGATAAGACAATGGCTGAAGTTGACAAAACGGAAGAGACTACTGGAACATCAGGTATCCGCTTAACTGAAATGGAGACAAGCCAGTTAATAAAGTCAACCACCCAGTTCCAAAATCACATACCATTATTGCAGGACGAACATCGTGGAGTTCCAGAAAAGCTAGATACTTTGATAAAACATAAAAACCAGCAGGTTGAGGAACAATTTGGAACTCAACCTAAGTGTCTTAGCACTCCAGCTAGTTCAACACCATATCAGTCCTTTAGCGTGGTGTCACCTATCAGTAAATCTACTTCATACTTTATGAACAAAGACATCATGGGAAACCCTTGTGCTTCAGCAGAAACCACTCTCAAGATTGATACTGCACCAAGAGTAGTTAAACAAAAACACGAGAAACCCAACACTGAAGTTTCTGTTGATCAGGGGCCCTTGGCTCCACCTATGGATAATCCTTACACTGGGCAAGCTAAGTCGGACACAACATTCACCATACAAACCCAGTTTGATATGTCTATAATTGGACAGGGGCCTTTGGCTCCGCCAGTATCTTTATATGATGCAGATCATTACATAACCAGAACCCATGAAACAAAACTAAATTACCTTGTCTTACCGGGTTATCCTGGTCTGGGGACAATGGTCCCGTCTTCAGAGTATTACCATATCTTAGTTGAAGACTGCCCTGCACCCAAATTGTCACCAAATTGGTCTTGCAGTAACCTGCTTCCGAGAGTCCAGCACATTGTTGGATCAGCTGTATAGACAGCTCCAGCTTTCTACTCGGGATCAATTAAGAACACTCCAATTATAACTGCAATATCATTACAGTTGACGACTCCAGTTGTAATGTCTTCCCATGTCCAGTCTGTGGACAACACTTATGTTAAGACCAACTGTGAACTTACACCTGACAGACACAAGTGGAGAGAACGAAAATGCTGCCACAGGGAATCCTCCTCTACTTCAAGTGAGGACTCTTATGACCGACAACCATCCCAATTGAAACAGTCCTATGCCAGGGGAGGAAATATGAGTCCTCAACCGCTGAAGGTGCCAATCTTCACTATTTCTTTCAATATATCTTGGGAATATTTCCTGCAGGAACGTCAGAAGGAGGTATCCTGAAGAATAGTAGAGGCAAATCACAGCGCTATAAGTGGAGCATTAAAATGGACCAAGTCTTCATTACCTACCGAGAAAGCCAGTTATGGAGCCAGTATGACTTACGCTAGCAGTCCTCAATCATATTTCCAACGACAAGTAAAAATGTCATAAATCAACGACTCAGATCATTGTCCACAGAGGCCCACGGCCTCACTGAACAGTCAGACATTTGAAAAGGTACAATCAGATATAAAAGACTGTATATCTGTAGTTAATCAGTTATTAAAAGATGAAAGTACTAAACGACAATTACCTCCTGCGGTGCACCGAGAATGTTACAACTCCCCCTCAATGCGCCCTCACAGAATTTATGTCAGATCACCAACTCCATCAAGGTCACAATTGAAATTCAGGAGTCCTCAGAATTCACACCCCCCCTCACCACAAAGTAGTTCAAGTTCTAGTAAAGAACAACACTATACTTTTCAGAGGACCTCGATTTCACCAAAAGACCAATCTTTAAACAGGTCAGGGTCAGGCCACTAGGCTCACGCCTGACCCAAGAGGAAGAGAGCCATAATGAGCTTGTTGTTAAAACTGTTGGTAGAAATTTAGATGTACATGTAGCTGTAAATTCCATAAAAATCTGGGCTACCATTGACACTGCTGTTTTAAAAGGAACTGGACTTCAACTACTTACGGATATCCTTGCCAATTCAGGGCAATTCACCATTCGTGTCATATATTTAATCGGTACAATCAACCTTGGCCTGCAGGGTTTGATTGTATGCAGCGCAATGGTAGACTTGGTTCGCTATGTTCTAAATTCATTTATGTTCAAAACAATGAAAAGGAAATCCTTGCCTGAGGCCGATTATGATACTCTCCTCATACAGAACCACCTACCTGTCTTAATATCACACGTCATGGAAATTACACCACAATACACTGTAAACATTGTCAATAATACTGCAAGTGAAATATCGCCTATAGCAACATACCTTTCTAATAAGATGGTCAGTGATGCAAATAGGTACGTGGACATAACAGATGAAACATCAGATAACCATAAGGTCCGTCGCGAGGGAGTCTCCCAACAGAGATCTGCAGGGGCCCAAGGTCCCGCAGCATCTCTTGTCACTGCATATAGTTTAGCAGCAATTGACAGGAAATTGATAAATTCGTATTGGAGCTTACCACATCAGTGTTTTGTATGTGGATTAGTGACACAGGCCAAAATGGGTTGCCACGTCTTAAAGACAACTTTGTTATGTTATTTTGAACCACACACGACCTGCTGGAGCTGTGAAGTTCGGACAGGTCCTTTGACCCACCGACATGCAATTGAACATAGAAAACAACGTTTCGTATTTGACGAAGACTTCTTTGGTGCCAGCTTATGCTGGGTTCACGTCATCAAATTAGCACAATGCTATTAGAATATTCCACTCTTGAAGATCTCTTGGATTACATTTTACAGAGAGAACTTTACACTTTCACGAAGTGCCAATTGTAACCTCAAAAATTTCCGTTCGTACGCTGTCACGTACACTACCCGTGGAACCTACCAGTGATTGCCATTGCCTTGAGTTGTTTTATGAATATTCCGTTTTCTGTGTTAATGTTAACAGTTAATGACAGTGTATAACATATCTTTTAGATTCCAAACCAAGGAGTTATACCAGTATAATAGTTTCCGGCGTCTTACTCGTCATCTTGTTATTTCGTTTATTAAATTGCGTTATTTTGTCGAACTATATCATGCATGTAATATACCGTATAAGAATATGTTTCCAGAGAGGAAGAGACATTTTATTTTTAATATGACCGTTTGTTTTGCATATTCCATGTACTTTGAAACATTGATAGCGTCTAAAGGAATATAGAACGTTTAAAATTTGGACTTTTAAGTATGAACTTTTATACAACATTGAAATCTGAAGTGTTATAGGAGTCCTTGTTTATTCAGACATTTCTATATGGATTAATTTTGACAGACAATGCTTTCCTTCTATTTATTATAATTACCCCTGGTCTGGTTCTACTAAGATAGGGCGAGTGTGGTGCTGAACACCAATATATAGTAATGAACCAGTCCATGTTTTACATGTTCCTTATCATGTATCCGTGACGTAGTACACAGAACACACGATTCCAAACTCTTCACCTTACCACATGTATTGACATATTGCTTATTTCCATTATTACTGTATTTTATGTATTATTGTTGTATCACCTGAATAAACCCTGGTGAGTTTCATATATATTGTTTTATATTATTAATTATATGCTCGGATCACAACAACATATTAATCTATCAATGAAAGTCTATTTATCTTGTCAACAACAGACTGCATCACCAAATTGCACTGTAGGGGCTCCATGGATGCGGTCCCTATCCATAAGCCTTTCTAATCCGTTGTCCCATAAGTCTTGTGTTGGTGTTAGTATCAATCTGATTTATGTCGGTTCGGGTATTAAACGACACATCGACCTCAGCAGTAGGTACACGTGGAAGGACAGCGACACGGCTTATTAGTTGATGAATGTTGTTGTCTTTCTTGAATATAACATGAATTCCTACTCCTTGTGCTTTTCTCATGATGAATTGTGTGTAAAGGAAAAAGAGTGGTTTGCGTTGATCATGTTGATGTAAGAAAATACATAATATGCTGCATTTTAGAGGACGACCTCATAGTCCAGGAAAATAGTCATAGGCTGAAGTTGTAGTTGTGACATACACCTTTGAGTAAAGCCAGGAACCTTGTGTATAATAGCTCTGGAAGTACACTATGTACCAGTGGATACATTGAGCCGTCAATTATTGGGTTAATTGTGTAAAGTTTGAAAAAAGACCTGGAGAGGAGTAAAATGTACCTTTATCATAAATTATATCTTCTGTTGCTAGAGTGTATTAGATTATTTTGAGTACTGGAAATTAGGATACATCCACCTGTGTTAATGTAATACATATGTTTTCTTTTAACAAATGCAGGTAAATCTTGAGTGTTAAACAAACAAATTAATACTCAAAACGTTTATTGTTATTTGCTTGTGAGAATAGAAGGAATAATGATTTTTAAAAAGAGGGAATAAGAGGAAGTCGAACGAATGGAAAATAAGTTTCATATTTCTGACTTGGTACCGGGATTTCCTTATGATGAATTAAACCTGGTTTTATACCAAGCTAAAACTCTCACTTGCATGACCATGGTGACGAATACGAATACTTCATTTCTCATAAAATAGTTTTTCTAATATCAAAATATTTGATGAGTTAAACAGTTGATCACATTTATTGATATTAGGGTTTGACCAACAGTATTTAGGTAAACATTTCTTTCTTTCCAACTTAAAAGATCCTCAATTCATTATATAATGGTACTTGTCACCAATCTTGTTTGAGTCACAGAGACGGCAGAATCTGTCTTCTCTCGGTAAAAACTGCCACTTTCCAGACTCAATCGGCAAGTGGTGATGATTACCACATCTATATTTGTATAATTTATAAATAAATTTGTAAGGTAAAACAGATAGGTGATTCTGCAACAAAAGCAAAGCATTCCTGTTTAAACTGATCTTTGAGTTTTTGCTCAATACATTTTGACAACTATTTATCAGCAACTTGTACATTCCATATATTGGACATACCACAACTACCAAAAATATTTTTAATATAAGATATGCATTTAGTTTCTATTCCGTTATCATTATAATATAAAAATACAAGTTTACATAATACAACAAAAATTTTACTTTCTTTTCAATTAAGTCTACTCCATTAATTAATCATTCGCAGTTTTACAGACACAGTCATGGGGTATCTGCCAAGTTCTGCATACTTTTTGAAATTTGGAGTAGACTGTAAAATGTAAAAAGTAAAATCACAAAAATACTGAACTTAGCGGAAAATCAATTTGGAAAGTCCATAATCACATGGCAATTTCAAATAACAAAACGCATCAAAAACGAATGGACAAGAACTGTCATATTCCTGACTTGGTACAGGCATTTCCAAATGTAGAAAATGGTGAATAAAACTTGGTTTTATAGCGCTAACCCTCTCACTTTGATGACAGTCTCATCAAATTCCGTTATATTTACATTGATGCGTTAACTAAACAGACACAATAAATAAATAGTCAAAATATGGGTACATCTGTCATCATCGTATAACAATTTTAAAAGGGACAATTTAACAGAACAACAAAACATCTATCTACAAACACATTCATTGATTTGTGTGTCTGACGTCAGAAAATTTTATACGTCACATAAATTTGTCGTTCAATGTGCAAGCAAACAATTTTAAAATTTACATAGGCAATGTTAGCATATAAGGTTAAAAAACAAAAGTATGTAAGAATGAATATCAGAAATAGACCGAGATTGAAAATAGTACAAAAGTTATATATAGAATTTATAAGAATCCACAAATAGTTAATTCCACTATCAGTCATCATCGTATAACAATTTTAAAAGGAACAATTCAACAGAAAGCAAAAACATCTATCTACAAACGCATTCATTGATTTGAGTGTCTGACGTCAGAAAATTTTATACGTCACATAAATTTGTCGTTCAATGTGCCTACAAACAATTTTAAAATTTACATAGGCAATGTTAGCATATAGGGTTAAAAAATCAAAAGTATGTAAGAATAAATATCAGAAATAGACCGAGATTGAAAATAGTACAAAAGTTATATATAGAATTTATAAGAATCTACAAATAGAAAATTCCACTATCATTCATCATCGCATAACAATTTTAAAAGGAACAATTTAACAGAAAACAAAAACATCTATCTACAAACACATTCATTGATTTCAGTGTCTGACGTCAGAAAATTTTATACGTCACATACATTTGTCGTTCAATGTGCGAGCAAACAATTTTAAAATTTACATAGGCAATGGGCCATTCCAGTTAATATCTGCTTAAGGGGTTGGATGGTCTTTTCTGCGGGGGGTAAAATTTATACATCTTAGGGGTGAAAATTTGGGTTTTTTCATCTGACACGTACACTTATATGCAAAAAACTTCTGAGGGTCTTGCAGCAGTAAATGATTTAAAATAATTACATTTTAGGGGTTACAAAAATGCCTATGTCAGATCTTAGGGGTGCTTTTGAATGTAGACAGTTACGTATAATGCATTATCTGGTATTGTATTTAAAATTCTGATGGGTACAATCCTTGCAGTAAAAAATTCTGATAGGTCATTTTTTCCCATGAAAGCCCATCCACCCAATATGAACAGAAACTCTACATCTGATAGGTCTTAATTCTTAGATCTGATAAGTAGTTTTTCATGATGTTGTTTTCTGATACGTATAAACAAAATTCTCCCCATCCATCCCCACCTGTCAGAACTGGAATGGCCTAATGTTAGCATATAGGGTTAAAAAATCGAAAGTATGTAAGAATAAATATCAGAAATAGACCGAGATTGAAAATAGTACAAAAGTTATATATAGAATTTATAAGAATCCACAAATAGGAAATTCCACTGTCAGTCATCATCGTATAACAAACAATTTTAAAATTTACATAGGCAATGTTAGCATATAGGGTTAAAAAATCAAAAGTATGTAAGAATAAATTTCAGAAATAGACCGAGATTGAAAATAGTCCAAAAGTTATATATATAATATATATAAATCCACAAATAGTAAATTCTACTACGCGATTGAATGATTTGGACGTTTATGGTTCAACGTATTTTGTAATTCATAATAGAAATATATCAAAATGACATATACTAGAACAATATTATACTGACGGGATCTTTTAAAGTACAGAGTCACGTTATAAGAACCAAAGAAATAAAAGAAGTCGCATATACAAAGCACGACACCAAAAATTGAAAGACAATACAAACACATTGACGAGAAATCATTTTACAAAATTGCAAATGTACACGTTCAAGTATATCTATATTTTCAAAACCCAATATTTCTGATCCATATAACAGTATTGGTAAAACCATTTTGTCAAATAAATCAAGTTCACATTCTATAGACAAAACGTTTTTTCTACCTTTTTTAAAACACTATACATAGGTTTTTGTGGGTAAGTGACAGTCGTATAGAATTTCATTATATACTCAGTTACAGTTGATTGCTTATAATCAATGGTAAAATTTCAAAAGAACATTGTTTGTCAAAATGTCACTGACGAAGAGGCTGATACGTAACTAATTTATATATTCGAAGACAAAATGAAATGTCAACTTCGAAAGGTTTCAAAATTGTTTTGTCTCTTATGATTGAACAATTACTTATTGTTTCCCTTTCGTGATAGTTTTTTTTTATAACTGTGTGACTTAAAATTTGACAATATGAAAAGACTAAATAAAACATTTCCTTATATTGTGTATCACAAACGAATTTGAAAAACCCTTTCCATGAAGTGTAAGGTGAAACAAGGAGAACGACAGGAAGAGATGCATACAGATAAAACAGTAATTGTTCAATGTGAATCGTAACATGAAAACATCATGTGTATAGTACCAATTTGTTATGATAATTTGGGTATACTTGTGACCAAAAAGTTAATATGCTCGATACCAAAATTTATGATTAAAGAGATGATTTTTCCTTTCCTAGTTTAAACATATTTTATTGTTCAAAATGACAAAAGGATCAGACACAAGTTTTACAACTTAGTAACGTCTTCTCCTTTCCTATCGTTAATTATCCATTTTTAGATGGTGATGTTCCCTTGCAACCATCTTATGGTGTTTATATATCTCAACTTGTAATAATCACTGGTGTATGTAACAACGTATTAAATTTTAACAAGAGAAATTTGTGTATTACTCAAAATTTATTATACCAGGTGTTCGATATCACAAAACATTTACTAAATTTTTTTCATCGGTACAAGGACATCATTTGTAAGTATAATTCAACATGCAGACATCTTATACGTTCAGGAATTTGACATTCAAATTGTTATGGTAATATTCGTAACAATAAGCACAAAAAATGTCGGCATTCATATCAAAAGCTAACAGAACCTTTAAACAGACTTATTAAGAAGGGATGTAGTAACGATACTGTTGTCAGGTCATTAAAGATTGCATATTTGGCTTTAATATTGATTCACTTATAGGGTCTTTGCATCGGAAATAAACGGAATTTCCCCACTCTCAACAGTTCAATTTTAATTACACAAAAAGCTCGGCAAACCTCGCGCTTATAAAAATATTTAAATCTTACTGTCTCGAGTAGAGAAATATCGTAACACACTTGTTGCAGTTGTGGAATCTATATATATGTCGTGTACATTTTATTATTTTGTACAGGTTATTACTTGTACAAAAACTTTGTACGAGTAATTACTTGTATGATGCCATCACACAAGTTATTACTTGTACAAATACAATTGTACCAGTAATTACTTGTACAATTTTTGGTGAGAAAAAGATAATAACTTGTACAACACAATATCCTTGGGTTATATGTGTTTCTTCTTTTGGTTTTAATGTTTTATATAAAACTCCTTTCTTTTGGTTTGTAAGTCAGGGAATTTTTGTCAATTGTTGGGTATGTATTTATTCGTTCTTTTTTTAATTTATTCTTATCATGCAGCGTATGTTTTTTAAAATCTATATTGGGTTTGGTTTTATCAACTGAGTATCAATGACATTTTTTTTTAAATATTAGAATATTACAAAAAAAAAAACAACGAACGCAAAGTAACAACATAAGGTAACATGACACCTTGAGCAAATTTAGCTTAACAGCTTGTTGACACATACATACTATTGGTGCAAAGTGGCAAAGCCGTTAAAATGAAAAATAAGATGAAAACCCTTCTACCATTTAATTTCAAGCATATGTAATATCTTATATTGGAAACAAAAGTAAAGCTTGATAAATCAAATAACCTATTGGTTTACACAAGACAAGGACGCATGACATCTGGAACTACACGATAAGCTCAACCTTTTGCATGTACATGTACCTGTCTTACTGCCACTTTGACATCTGCAGTCAACATGACCCTGGTCACTACTTAAAGTAAGCAATTGTACTGTTTTCATGACGTTAAACTCAGTGTTCTCTGGTATGTCCAACATTGTCTCTGAATCTTTTTGATGTATTTTGACTCATTAAACCTATCATGATTCCAACTTTTGTGTCTATTTTGTATCCATTTTTAGGCAATATTCAGCACAATTATTTTATATTTCTACAGTCATTCGGACTATCAACTGTACAATAAAAAAATAATTTCGCCTCCTTAGCGAATGATTTTTGATTTCTGCTACACTAAAAAACAACAAACTGCCGTTAGAAATATCTTTGATGTGCTGTCTTTTTGGAACTTGATTTTATTACTTAAATATTCTTCTGTGTGTGAATGTCGAATTATAGAAGAGTTATTGTCATGCCAAAATTATTCATTTCATCATCCTATTTGGTTTGACACTCTTTTCCATCTAACACTTTAGTTTTGACTTTTGTTTGTAAAGTTTTGCTCATATATTTGATAAACAAAAAGTACACACATGTTGAATGTTTATACCTTTAGGTTTTATTCATAAATAATTTGTTTAATACGAAACATTTGTTGAGAAAATCACATAGGCCAAGGTAGAATAATGATTTGTACAAGTTATTATCTTTTTCTCAGTAAAAATTGTACTAGTAATTACTTGTACAATAGTTTTTGTACAAGTAATAACCTGTATGATGGCTTCATACAAGTAATTACTTGTATAAAATGTTTGTACAAGTAATAACCTGTACAAAATAATAACATGTACACGACATATACAATTATTGATATGATGTTACGGACTCTTTTGTCTGCCAAACATTGTATTTAAAGAAGCTGATCATGGCAACGTTTGTTTTACAAATGACGTGTTATTCATATAAAATAAATGACAATCAGAATATCCTGAAAAGTTGAGGAGTTTAAACAATTTGGTTGCTAAAGAGAAACAAAAGATACGAAAATGGGCATGGTCAGTTAACTGCTAGTAGTCTGTTGTTATTTATGTATTATTGTCATTTTGTTTATTTTCTTTGGTTACATCTTCTGACATCAGACTCGGACTTCTCTTGAACTGAATTTTAATGTGCGTATTGTTATGCGTTTACTTTTCTATATTGGCTAGAGGTATAGGGGGAGGGTTGAGATCTCACAAACAAGTTTAACCCCGCCGCATTTTTGCGCCTGTCCCAAGTCAGGAGCCTCTGGCCTTTGTTAGTCTTGTATTATTTTAATTGTAGTTTCTTGTGTACAATTTGGAAATTAGTATGGCGTTCATTATCACTAACTAGTATATATTTGTTTAGAGGCCAGTTGAAGGACGCCTCCGGGTGCGGAAATTTCTCGCTACATTGAAGACCTATTGGTGACCTTCTGCTGTTGTTTTTTTCTATGGTCGGGTTGTTGTCTCTTTGGCACATTCCCCATTTCCATTCTCAATTTTATTTAAATTCATAAGCCGATAATAAACTGATGATGACAAGACAACACAAAAAAAGAACAAAAGACACGCAAAACTTTACAAAACACAACATAGAGAACGTACTTTGACCTATAAATTTTAATTGTTTATTTTCAATACATAGTGACTTGGATGGAGAGTTGTCTAATTGGCACTAATTTCACATTTTCTTTTTCTATAGAGAAAACAAAACAAATAATCATATACACATGTTATATTATAGTTCACGAGTTAAGATAACAAAATTGTTTGATTTTATATTACAGGGCGTAATTATTGTCCAAATCTGACTTTTTTTCACAATTCACAAAAAATAGATTGTAGCCGATACATGGTTGCTTTGTTTTGCTCATTTTGTTGTTTACAATTTTCATAATTTAAGCAACAGACTGGTATGCAGATGCATTCTATCGCCATAAATCTAATGGTGATCTTTATTACTTGTTAGAATTGAGTATGCTTCTAGCTTCCCTGACCCTTTTTGTATCCTTTAAGCTATCATATGAAGATTCACTCCCTAAAACATCTAAACATTTTCCAATTACTAATTCCAACTCTTCACATCTCATCAATAATATTTTTGATTTTGTATCACTTGATATACGATGAAACTTCGAGCTTTTTATAAATATCTTATACGAAACTTTATAAGCATGTTCCATGCATGATGTTAACAAATTTGGTAGATTGTAGAGTTCAGCTATTAAAATATCATCAATTAATTTATCTATGGAATATCTATGGGTATATGTATTATCTTTCTTTTGTCCCATATCAACAGCCAAACTCTTATCGATTTTGGACACTAGTTTGTCCATGAGGTACTTGTGTGCCAATGGTAAAATTAGATGAGCTTCTTTTTCTATAAAAAGATTATAGGTTAATTATTATTGTTTTGTTTATATTCATGATACATAAAGAGTTAGTATTTTTTTACAGTAATGTTCTCTATAATTGAAATGACTTGTCTTTTTTAAGAAAATCATTTAATAATTCATCTGTAAACGATAAATAATGTGTCCACTGAAATAAGTGTGTTACGATATTTTACCACTCGAGACAGTTATATTTTATAAATGTTAAGCACGAGGCTAGTCAAGCTTTTTGAATTATTAAAATTTAACTGTTGAGAGTGGCGAAATATCGTAATACACGAGTCATCATTGTTAAATCTGTTTCTCTTTTGATTTTCGTTCTTCCTTTTTAATGGTTTGCAGTTAATTGTGTTTTCTATATTTGACGTCATCGGTCATGGTTGCCATTTTTCATGACGTCACAATAGGATATCAAGAGGAAACCGAGAAAATTGACGTCTTATGTGCTAAGAACAGACAGATACTGGTTAAAATAAAGAGCTTTCTCACACCGATCAAGAAATGGGAAAATAGCACAAACATTCGATGAATAACTCTTTCTTAGTAGCAATTACCAAAGAGCAATACATGAGACAAAGACATCTTGTTAAATAAAAAAAAACAATTCAGTTCTTTTATATATATTTTTTTCGGTTTATATATCAATCTTACTAACAAATCACTGTAAATTTAAACAAAATATACACTTGAAACCATTCTTTTCTGTGCTGTTGCGTATTTTATACATCACTCTATACCAATCCATCAACAAAAAATAACACATTCACGTGTATGCATTGCATGTTCGTTCATAAAATTGACGACATTTTGTTTTATGAATTTTATAAATTGATTATGAAAATTAAAGAGAAAGAATGTGTTCACATGTTTCCGATAAAGTCTTTTTTCACCACGATGATAAAAGTCGAGGACAATATATCAGTCAGTCAAACTATTTAGGCATTAAATCGGGCTCATCAATTTTTTTTTAATTTGAGTACTTTAAACAGTCGCAATGGTGACGACAATTGGATAGTAAGCTATGTCGATGTCTCATAAATGCCCCATGAGTTATCTGACATCTGACATCAAGGCAACATTCCAACTGACTTCATTTTCAGAAAACGACATCTGTAACAAACATAAACCTTTAGCTTCCGCTTTACAAGCAGAACCAAATACAATGAAAGTCCCAACTATCATGACTATGTATTGGCTTCCGAAGCTACACAAAACACCTTACAAATATAGATTTATTTCGTCTTCAAGCCATTGTTCCACTACTAAACTGTCTATTCTTCTTACCAGTACACTTGGTACAATCAAAAACCTGATAATAAATTGTAAAGGTCTTCGAAAATAGGATCTTATTTACTTTTGGAGTGTCAAGAACTCGTTGGAAGTACTTGATAAATTGCATGCTTATATTGGTGATTTTTAATCTGTTCAAAGTTTAGATTTTTCTACCCTGTATACCACATTGCCTCACATTCTCATTAAGAAAAAATTCACACACCTAATTAAATGGGCATTTAAAAAGTGAGAATGTGAATATATATGTTCAAACCCTTTAAAGTCATTTTTTAGTAGCAATAAACAAAACAACTATGTCAATTGGACATGCTTTGATACTATATATGCCCTTGAATTTTTACTAAATAACATTTTTGTTCGCTTTGGAGATTCCGTATATCGTCAGGTTATCGGAATACCAATGAGGACTAACTGTGCACCACTCGTTGCGGACCTGTTTTTGTAATGCTATGAGTTACAATTTATGAGAAAATCAGCAAAGACCCATCGAAACAACATCTGATAAACAAATTTAATAATACTTTTAGATATTTGGATGATATTTTGGCTCTCAATAATGACGACTTCAGTATGTATACTAAAGAAATTTATCCTGTTGAACTTACTTTAAATAAACCTAATACTAACAATGACCACTGCCCTTTCCTCGATCTTGATATCTATATCACTAACGGAAAGCTTAATATTAAAATATATGATAAAAGAGATAATTTTTCATTTCCTATTGTTAATTATCCATTTTTAGATGGTGACGTTCCCTTGTCACCATCTTACGGTGTTTATATATCTCAACTTGTACGATTCGCTTGTGTATGTAACAATGTTTTAGATTTTAACAAGAGAATTTTTTGTATTACTGAAAAATTATTACACCAGGGTTTTCGATATCACAAACTAGTCAAAACATTTACTAAATTTTATAATCGGTATAAGGACATCATTCGTAAATATAGCTCATCATGCAGACTTCTTATACGTTCAGGTATTTCACATCTATTTTTTTATGGAAATATTCTTTATAAAGCATAACAATGTCAGTATTCACCTCAGAAACTAAAAAAAACTTTAAATAGACTTATTAAGAAGGGATATAGTTACGATACTGTTGTCACGTCATTAAAGATTGCATATTTTGGCGTTAATATTGATTCACTTATAGGGTCTTTCTATCGGAACTAAACACATTTATTCAAAAACCAGTTGTTAACATGACACAGGTTATGTTCTTCTCATATATGTTATGATGGTATGATACTAAACCCCTAACGGAAAGGATTGTGCCTGATATTCATATGATGAAATCATAATCTTTCAATCAGTTTTTTTGTTTTTTTTTTAAGACATATAAACGTTTTATTCCTAAATATTTCCTGTGTACAATTACCTTAGTCGTACAGGATCAGGCTAAGGGTCCCTGTTTACAAATTGAAACCATCTATCCAGGGGAAATAGAAGGCAATAAAAAAAGTAGTCCACTTTTAACCTTGGATTTACATTTAGTGTAAAAAATATAACCATATAATGTTAGAAGCATCTAATAGTTCTATACTTTAATACAAAATAGTAAGTAAATAAGTATAAGATACCCACATAAAAGATTTGCATTTACTACAATAAACATGATAAGCTAATACTTTTTTATCACTTTTTTTTTTATGTTTATATAAATTGATACAATCGATATTCTAATACTATAAACCATGAAAAATGTACTTTGAATCAAGCTATATTATACTATATTAAATGTCTAAATTTTCTTTATTACAGACTCCAATTTTGTCTTATCTATGATATCAACGCCTTTCAAAAGAAGAACTTTTACGATTAATTTTCAAGTTTTGTTTCCAGATTTTATAAATATCTTGTGGTGTTTTAGGCGTTTTGTTAAATTTTATTGAATTCCTAATTTTCCATAGTGTCCATTTAAAATATAAGATAATTATGTTTAAAAAATTATCATATTTTAGTTCTCCCGTGTTTTTACCCAATGACACGTCCTTTTCACCAAACGGATTGTTTATTCCTATGTTTGATTTGATCAGTATTTCTTGGAGGTTTTTTAAAATTAACTGTGATGTGCAACAACTGAAAAATAAGTGTTGCAGGGTTTCTATATTATTGTCATTTTGACAAATGTGGCATTTTCCATTTGATAACTTCATTTTTTTTAATCTTTCTTCAGTATATAAAATATTGTGCAAGGATCTCCATTGGAATTCTTTTACTTTATTTTCAATTTTCAAATATTTCAATCCCGACCACATATTTTCCCAAGGTATATTTGTTCCAAATATTTCCTCCCACTTAATTTGACATTTTGGAGATACATCTTTATTTAAAACCGTACGAATATAATTGAGTTTTAACTTTGATGGTTTGATTTTTCGGTTGTTTAAGTTAATGATCTCAAGGTCATTTGATCTTTAATTTACTTTCATAATGCAAATTCTGGTTTCTGCAAGATTTCAAAATTTGCACGAAATCTTTAGGAATTGCCTGTTATATTTTTGAAAATTCGGAAATACAATTTCGCCGATCAATCAGCTTCCTATAAATTTCATTACAGCTAATGAAATCTGTAGTTTCTGAATTCCAAATATCCTGGATAGTTGTGATACCGCTTTTTAAAAAAGAAGAGTAAAACAATGGTTTATTTTTGAAACGAATAGAAGAGTTTCCAAATATCCTCGTATTTAAAATGTCACTTTTATATGGAGGTGAATCAACCTTTTGAATGAATCCTGACCACGTATCTATAATTTTCTGATAAAATTGTGGTAGTTGGTTCATATCTAAACCATTTAAAATTGAACATTTACATACAAAAAAGGCATCATTATATTTTTCGTCAAATGTCTGAAGCCAATACTTACCGATCGCATTCCAGCTTTCCAATGGCTCCTGAATTAAACGATATACAAGTTTTGTTTGTTTACTTTTTATAAACGTATCTATACTTACCATTCCCATCCCCCCTTTTATTTCATCCAAACAGCAGACATTTCTATCTACCTGGTTCACTTTTCCGTCCCATATAAAGTTCCAAATCATATTATTTAGCTCTTTAGTGTATTTATCCGGAATTCCTCGTATTTCGATCTCGTAAGAACAAAGAGAAAGTATCATATTTTTTACTATAAGTGTTTTACCTTTAAATGTAAGCTTCCTACTTTTCCATACATGTATACAATTTTTAACTTTTTCTATAATTTTTCTCCAAATATCATCGTCATCTATTTCATAACCATGGCACACCCCTAATGTTTTAACATTGCCTGTGATCCATTTGATTTTATCAAATTTAAATCGTTTTCTTTTAGAAGCCCCTAATAGTAAGCCTTTTGTTTTGTCATCGTTTATTTTAGAACCCGAAGCTTTTTCGTATAAGGACAAAATTTTAAAAGTATTTTCTACAGATTTTTCATTTTTATTAAATACCTGGGTGTCATCTGCAAACATGCATAATTTGGTTTCTATAAAGTTCTCTCCCCCTCCTGGTAATTTTAATCCTTCTATTTTAATGTCACCCCTAATCGCACATGCCATGGGTTCAGCTTGTATGATATACAAGAGAGGCGCTATTGGACACCCTTGCCTAGCGGAGCGAGTAATCGAAAAGTATCTTGATACAAACCCATTAGTTTTGATACACGTAGTAGCATTGTATAATAGCATCTTTATCCATGCTCTAAATTTCCCACCAAATTCAAATTTCTCCAATACAAAATCTATCCATTCCCATTCAACCCTATCAAACGCTTTTTGTTGATCCAAAAATAATATAATTCCTTCTTCATCTTCGTTGTCAATATATTCTATAATGTCCTGAATCATTCGGTTAGCCTCGCTTATATTCCTACCTTTAACAAACCCCTTCTGATCGGTATGAATAATTTTAGGCAATACTATTTTAAGTCTTTCAAATAAAATCTTTGCAATAATTTTATAATCACAATTAAGTAAAGTTAGTGGTCTCCAATTTTTTATATTTTCCCTTTCCCCTCCTTTATGTAATAAGGTTAAGACCCCCTTATGTTGAGAGTTACTCAATATAGTATCATTAAATATTTCTTGTAGTAAACTAAAGAAATCGTCTTTAATTATATCCCAGTATAAAACATAAAATTCTGATATTATACCATCTTCGCCAGGTGATTTGTTTTGTTGAAGTAATTTTAGTACCTTTTCTACTTCAGAGATATTTATATCTCTATCTAACATTTCTTGATCTTCTTTACTTACCTTGTCTACCATAAATTGACAAAGTTGTTCGCCCGCTGTTTTGTCCCAACCTTCCGTGGCAAAAAGTTTAGTATATACTAATCTTTCAATCAGTTTAATTGAAGTCTGGAGCTGGCATGTCAGTTAACTGCTAGTAGTCTGTTGTTATTTATGTATAATTGTCATTTTGTTTATTTTCTTTGGTTACATCTCCTGACATTAGACTCGGACTTCTTTTGGACTGAATTTTAAATGTGCGTATTGTTATGCGTTTACTTTTCTAATTGGCTAGAGGTATAGGGGAGGATTGAGATCTCATAAACATGTTAAACCCCGCCGGATTTTTGCGCCTGTCCCAAGTCAGGAGCCTCTGGCCTTTGTTAGTCTTGTATTAATTTATTTTAGTTTCTTGTGTACAATTTGGAAATTAGTATGACGTTCATTATCACTGAACTAGTATATATTTGTTTAGGGACCAGTTGAAGGACGCCTCCGGGTGCGGGAATTTCCCGCTACATTGAAGACCTGTTGGTGACCTTCTGCTGTTTTTTTTCAATGGTCGGGTTGTTGTCTCTATGACACATTCCCCATTTCTATTCTCAATTTTATTTTAATTATATAAACGAAAAAGAAAAAAAAAAACACACTTAAATATCTTTGATATAGAAATACCTGTTAGTTTCAGCGATTCAAAACCAGGCAATGTGTGTCGTAAAAGAATTGCAAATGTTGTTGGGTTTTCATCTGGAAGTTCAATTTCACTTGCGTTTTTCTCTTTAAAGTCTCCGTTTAACATTTTATGGAAAACTGGTGACATTTCCATTAAATAGTATTTGTTAATATACAGCTTTTCATCACCAATTTTGATGGTTAAATCAGGGAAATTAAATGGAGAAAAGGAATGGTTCGGCGGTGTGCCTTTCTGTGTTTGTTCTTCTGTTCTTAATTTTTTGGCTGCCTGCTCCATGATAGAAGTATTTTGATAAGACTGGATTGTCTACAAATTAAACTTACATTTTAAACAATTTTATTTGCAACTTGTTGTACATTGCAATTATTAGATTGAAATAAAAAAAAAGTGTGTTAAATACTATGTTCACTATTTAACCTTTGCTTTAAGCATGTTTTGATCATTAATCGAATGTTAAACATAAGTGATTTCAAAAATTTCTAGACCCGTCAAATGGTGTCAACATAAAGAAAGCTAAAACAACACAAACCGTTTCAAAATACAAGGGATTAACGCATTTTCTTTTGGAGGCTATATCACTGATTGTACTATTTACAGCGACGGGCAATTGCCTATTGAACTTTTCATGATCTATTTGTGTCGGAGATGCCAATTAAATGTATAAATCTTAATAGTAGAGCTAGACATGTTTTCAAGGGACCTTCTGTTCAGATATAAAAAAAAATAATAAAAAAAAAAAATTCAGTTGAGTTTCGACAGTTAAAAGGTGTATTTCGAAACGATTGTCGCCGAGGATATGCCGATTTATATACCCTATTTCTCTTTTTAGGTATATAAATTTTAAATCTTCTAAGCTAAATTAAGGCATTAATACGTAATCATTTTTTTTTATTACACAGTCATTAGTTTTGTTTGTTAAATTTTTCACTTTTAAAAATTGTAGCAAGTTCTTGACATTTCGGAATTGCTTCAGCATTCATTCAGTAAATTTATCACTTTCCGTCCTTGGTTGGAAATCTTTTAGAACGATTAGATACAACACCTTCCGAGAGTGACTTTTTTGGATGTCTTCTATTTATTGATGCTGTTCACTGGACTACTTTGAAGTTTATAACTAATATAGTCATCGATAAAACATGGCGTCAGTAATCCACTTTAGACAAATTATGCTTGTAAATAAAATGCATAATATTGTATTGTATTAGTTAATCTTGTATACATCATTAAAATCCAACGGTTGTTTAAACAACCTTATGCTTGTAACTGAAACTGATAAAAAAAATATTGTGAATAAAATACATTATGTTAGTGTTTATATTTTATTTGCTATTTCTACTTACCTGATCACTTGGCGACGTAACACAACTATGAAGTAAATATCTGTTTATTGACGAGTTTAATTATAGATTTTTTTCTAAGTTTATTATTTCTTAAAAATGAAGTCTGATATCATTATTAGATGTTTGATTTTTTTTTCTAATGTCAACAACACCCGTGTTGCTTTTTGAAACTTAAACAAATGACGTGAAACTACTCTTTTTTGCAGGCAGTGTTACACATAAGAAACATAATTTCAAAATGGTTGAAAATCGATGGACTAATTGAGAATGTTAATTTTTTTAGACGATCGATCTGGTTGATTCAAATGTCATTGACGACGACATTGATACTAATTGATACTGTTTTTTTCTAACGGAATTGACATTTTTAACAGAACCGGGATCAACTTCATGGTATTAAACACAACAGAAAGTTCTTAAGGTCTATTTGTTTTGTGATAGAAACATTTTCTTGTTCGGAGTTGATATTGCTTTCTTTTCAAAAATAATTTTTAACAACAACTACAGAATGTCATGATTTAACGGAAACCTCTTTCAATTGATTACCTCATACAAATTTTAGAAATTATTTCCCCCGTTCGAGTGTTAGGTGAAACAAAGAATATATCGACCTAAAATTAAAGAAATTCACACTGTTACGAAATAGACGTTTCTCTATAATTTAAGTTTCAAAACCGAAACACATATACATTGACAACACTGTATCTCCACCCAACATACACATATAGTGGACTCTTAGGGCACAATTTTATCTTTTATGATTTTGTTATTGAAAAAGGTGGGGTTACATTGGTACAATTAGATGAAAGATATATTAAAGCTTCTAGTCTCTGAATTTAAACCAGGTATAGAAATTTGTTTGCCGTGAAATCAATAGAAGATGTTTTACAGAACGAAAAATCATTATTTAAATAGAGGGGTTAGTTCTGTAAAAAAATCTTGCATTTGACAATGACAGGGAATCGGACTTAAAGCTTGATCAATGCATTTACTGGAGATAATACGCTGTAGACAGAAAATACAGCAGAGGTTCAACCAGATTCGGAGAAGAAACATATTGATATTTTGGATTTGTTAACGAATGATAGTCGTAATAAGTTAGGCGCATTTGGATTCAAATAGCTTAAAATTGTAACTCGTTATGCGAACTTTTAGTGCAACTCGCTTTTCAACGAAAATTTGACGGACTTGTTTTTAAATTGATATGTTCCATGTAAACTTGCAATATAATATACATTATTTTTTTTTAACTTGTTACGCATGTTATCCATATTAGATTTTTTATGCAGTCGACACTGTGTATCTTGTATTCATTTTGATAATTGTAGTGCTCTGACATTCATTTGATATGTCTAATTATTTTATTTTTGAAATTTGATGAAGAAATGTTCGTTTTCAATTTGGTATTTTTGTTTATTAATATTTTCCTCGAAAGTTTTTGTCTAAAATCTAGAAAATCTCAAACTCTAAACTTCAGTCTTCTTTATCAGTATGGCGCCTAAATCATAAATGTCAAAATTTGAACAATATTGATTGTGGTATTGATTGTCATATACATAAATATCAAAGCTCCAAAGTTTAAAATACGTTTATTATACACAGGTGTTAGAATGTTTTTTTAATGTGTTCAATACTTTTCTCACTTACAACTGCTGGTGATTTTTTAACTAATGAAAAATAAACGCCTTTAAATTTATAGTAGTTGACATATTGAATGTATGTAAATTGCAAACTTATCTCTAAGTTTGATACTTGTTGAAGGCGTAGAACTATATTTTGTGTCGGACTTTCAAATATTTCATTCTAGCTTGGACATAATTCTGATTTGTTTAAACTTTGTTTTGCAAATCCATATGATGATCATTTTGCCAATCAGTTAACTAATGTTTGACTTAAATATTTAACTGTGTCTAAACCACACCGGCAAAATTTGTTCGGACTCGATGGTATCTAACATCCGGCACAATGACGGAACATTAATAGACAGAAGAAAGCTAGGTTTCTCCTTATTTTCTTATTTTTTTATGATATCGAAGAATATATATACAAATACAACTATTTTCTATTGTGATATGCAATATGTTCTACAACCGTTCTATATTAACGAAGAAATAAGTAAAAATGCATGTCAAAATGACGAATTGAGTGAACCTTGCCTCGAAATTGTTTAATTTCTCGTTAAATTGTTCACATTGTACGGAAAGGAAGGTACGGGAAGATAGATACTGACACGGAGATTGCAAAACTTGTTTTTATGAACATCTCAATACTTGTATTTCTGTGTATAGAACGAAAGAAATGAGTCATGTAAAATTAAAATACACCGGTTTCGTCATTGTTGTTTACAACCAATCACCCGGTTTCGTCTCTATATATCACCCGTTTTTTTTTTTTTTTAAACCAATAATTTATGAAAAGCAACGTTAACACGGATTTGAACATTGTCTTTCGAAAGAATTTAAATATATATTTATTTTAAAGTAAACTTGGCGTGTTTACATTTATTTACATAGGTAATTATAGTACTACACATTTTCCTTATGAAAGGCGTATCCGTTATTTCACTGATCTCCAAACTAATTTTAAATGGAATATGAATACTCAATAGCAAACACTGATATCTAATTACTTTTTGACATTAAGATTATGATATTTTTTTATATAGGTTTTGAGATACATCGCAATATGTGACCCCCCCTTTTTTTTTTTTTTTTTTACAAAAAAACACTAAATAACGCTTAATAAACAAAATTTAAAACATCACAAAAAAGTATGCAGAAGATTTATATTACTAAGAAGTGTGTAAAGTTTGATGCAATAATGATAAATGGTTTTGAGATATGGCGCGACATGTTAAAAAAAACGCACTCCTGTTTTACTTACAAAGTTCTATAACTCAAAAAGATTAAATTTGATTTTCACTAAAAAGTTTACAGATCGTTTGACCATTTCAAGAAATATCTTTTTTAAGTTTCATGAAAACTAGATAAGCTGTTCTCAAGTTACAGTGCGACATGTTTACGCTGGACAGATGGATAGACGGATAGATAGACGGACGGACGAACAGAATGACTGATAGATGGAGGAACGGACGGATGGAAGGGAGGACAGACGGACGGACGGATGTATACAATGATACGTCCTGTCAAAATTGTGACGGGCGTGTAAAAACGCAATGAAATGAAAAAAAAACAAACTCTAGTATGTTAAAGGTCAATAAGTTTTATTAGGATATCGGCCAAGTCGATTTATTTGTATATCTTCTATTTTTGCTATATGACTTTTATATATATGTTTGAAAATAATAGATAGAAATTGATAAAAAGAACTTCAAATTCGTCATTTAAGGGCAATGCAATAAATCATTTAAAAACTAATGTGAGAACTTTATAGTAAATGGACAAATAGTAGAGCTCAACATTTTGAAGATAATAATCTGGCCCTTTCGAATTGTCTATGTCTACAGCTGTTTCTAATTAATTGACAGCATGCACTTGCATGCCCCCCTTTGTTTATTTCTTGGTTGACAAGCGGGGTCACAGTAAACTTTTTAAAACAAGATACCCTAATTATAATTAAAAAAGACATATGATTTTTAATAAAATTTGTTAAATGCAGCCTAGTAATTTTAGATGTGAACATTTATGTAAAAAATTGTATTGAAAGATAATGAACGACGGTCGACCGGTGCCAAGCGATGAAAAAAAAACTGGCCTAAGTATAGAATACGTTTAAGTAGTTCCGGCAATATTCGAAATATCCATATGCCAATACTTTAAATATGTTTAGGCGCGTAACAATCTGAAGGCCTAGTTCCGGAAATAATCGAAATATTCATTCGCTGAAACATTAAATATGTTCTTGTGGGTCGGTGTTTTTGGGGGTTAACATAACAGCTGTTAATATGTCAATGTGGATAGGGACTAGCATGAGGTTGGATAATCAATTAAATAGTCAGCAAGTTAACAGATCAGCAGGTCGACAGGTCAGCAGGTCAACAGGTCAGCAGGTCGATAGGTCAGCAGGTCGACAGGTCAGCAAGTCGACAGTCAGCAGGTCGACAGGTCGACAGGTCGACAGGTCAGCAGGACAACAGGTCAGATGATGTTTCATGTTATCCATAGATTATTAGTCATTAAGTCAGGATGTTGTGTAGAGGGAAGGTGTGGTACTCAGTTAAATATTCAGCAGGTCGACAGGTCAGCAGGTCGGCAGGTCGACAGGTCAACAGGTCGACAGGTCAACAGGTCGACAGGTCAGCAGGGCGACAGGTCAGTAGGTCGACGGGTTAACAGGTCAGCAGGTCGACAGGACGACAGGTCGACATGTCAGCAGGACGACAGGTCAACATGTCAGCAGGTCGATAGGTCAGCAGGTCAACAGGTCGATAGGTCAGCAGGTCAACAGGTCAGCAGGTCGACAGGTCAGCAGGACGACAGGTTGACAGGTCAGCATATGTTTCATGTTATCCATAGATTATTAGTCATTAAGTCAGGATGTTGTGTAGAGGGAAGGTTTGGTACTCAGTTAAATATTCAGCAGGTCGACAGGTCAGCAGGTCGACAGGTCAACAGTTTGACAGGGCAGCAGGGCGACAGGTCAGTAGGTCGACGGGTTAACAGGTCAGCAGGTCGACAGGACGACAGGTCGACAGGTCGGCAGGTCGACATGTCAGCAGGACGACAGGTCAACATGTCAGCAGGTCGATAGGTTAGCAGGTCAACAGGTCAGCAGGTCGACAGGTCAGCAGGACGACAGGTCGACAGGTCAGCATATGTTTCATGTTATCCATAGATTATTTGTCATTAAGTCAGGATGTTGTGTAGGGGGAAGTTGAGTACTAAAAAAAAAATAGTCAGCAAGTCGACAAGTCAGCAATTGAACTGTATCGTATTGTGTTACTGCTTGTTGGGTGTTAGTTTCTTTTTTAAACAGTCACCATTGCTTTTCACTTTTCTATTAAACTAAATTAAAACCACTGAATTATATGTGCTTTCGCATGATAAATTTTATTACTTTTATTCACAGAACTCTGTATTCGTTGTAAAGCCTCAAAATTATAATTGTACATGTATTTATCTAATGAAAATGTTTAATGTTATTTCATCCATAACCACTTATTTAAATCAGTCCATTGATGCTTATGTTTTTTTATCTGTAGAACCGTTTGCTTAAACTTTTAAAAATTATAAAAAAAGAAATAGCTACATTTTCGACTTGTCGGACTGTCAATCAAGCTAATTGTTGACATGTCGCTGTCGACCTATCGACCTGTCGGCCTGTCAATCTGTCAACCTGTCGACCTGTCGACTTATCGGCCTGTCGTCCTGTCGACCTGTCAATCCCAACTTAACATGGCGATTAAACATAACTACAATCTTCAAATAATAAACCTGGAACATTGTTGAAATTGGAAACCTTTAACATCCAGTGTATGTAGCAAGTAAAATCCCCAAAATACTAAACTCCGATGAAATTCAAACGGGAAATTCTTCATCAAATTGCATAATTAAAAGCTAAAACGAATGGACAACAACTGTCATATTCCTGACTTGGTACAGGAATTTTCATTTAAAATGGTGGATTAAACCTGGTTTTATAGTAAGCTAAACCTCTCACTTGTTTGACATTCGCATTAAATTTCATTATATTTTTTTTTTTTTTTTTTAATATTTAACATATTTTATTAACAATCACCTGTTACATCAACCCTCAGTTGCCCAGGGAAGCAACTAAGGGGGCCCCAATTTTTACAGTCTCATTTGTCGGGGAAAAGCAAATGAGAAAAAAACTCCCACTATAAATTATTAACATCAACCTTTATAAATATTATCTATCCTTGTACAAATGTACATGTACCTGCAATCAATATCGATCTATATATCTATACATCTCACCATATATAATTATTTCAATAAAGTTTGTTTTTTATCTTCATTTATTTCTCACAAAGGCTACCTGTATTTATTAAGCAGTTTCAATTTTATCGTACATCAAGTCTTTTTCGAGTGATCATTTACCACGTGCGATTTGTTAAAGGGATGTGTAGTTCATTCATAAAAAAATGGATTAATGATTTTGATTCCCAATAAGGATTAATATCAAAGATATGGTGAGTAAATATTTGTTTATAATATGAACCTGTTGATACAACATGTCTTATTACAATTAGATGATATACATGAATATATACACAACAGAAATTACATGTAGGGAGTTGCGAGCAGTGTACATATTATTATTCAATCAGTATCAAAGAGGTCATTGAACTGACCTGACCATGCAAAATATATATTTATATACAAAAAATGTCACACATAGTAGAAAAGGCTTCGATTTTCGTATTCGGTTTAAAATATTTGAGCAGAAATTGCATTTCATGTTTTATCATATTTAAAATCACCAATTTACTTATCCCTTTCTTTTGATATTTTGCAATATTTCTAGTTTTCCAGATAACCCATTTCGTGATTAAAAGCACCGTATCTAAAATTTGGGTATAAGATGCATCTGCATTAATGACCCCAAAAATTATACTTGTTTCCGATTTTTGTAATTTTTGGATATTTAATTTTGAACAAAATTCCCTTATTTTCTCAAAAATTTCCCGCCAAACGTCTTCCACCAGTTTACAATAAATAAAAAGATGAAATAGTGATTCTTTTTCATTGCAAAAGTGACACTTCCCGTTTGAGCGATTCATTTTTTGTAACTTTTCTTCAGTGTAAATTATATTATGTAGTAACTTCCATTGAAATTGTTTAATTTTCCTGTTAACTAAATTCTTATTCAAAGTTTCCCAAATGTAATCCCATGGTAGTTCATTCCCAAAATGTAAATTCCACTTCAACTGACTATTTGGAGCTGTTTTATTCTCATAAAAGTATCTAATATCTTTAAGGCATAATTTTTTGGCATCAACGACAACTCCATTTTTTATAAATTGACAAGAATTTATTATTTTTATAGGTCCATCAGAATGACTATGTATACTAGAGTCTGTTTTTAAAACGTCAATTTGTTGAGGTGTTAACGAAGATTTAATGCAGCTATATTGTGCAATTCAATTCCCTTTATCTTTAAGACTGTTAAAAATATCAAGGGATGTTTTAAAGGATAAATTTCATTATATTGACAACAAAGGGGGGGGGGGGGGGGGGAAACAAACTGACATAATAAGTAAAAATGTAAAGGATCAATTAGTTTACCGAGATTGTATCTAAATTTCCTAGGACGGCAAACAACATCTCAACCAAATAAGAATGTGTTGTCCTGTTTGAAATACGTTTTTGAAAAAGGTACAAACAAAAAAAAATTTCTTATACTTATGGAATAATTAAGGTATTTAGGAATGTGTGGTACCGAAAACCATGGCTTGATAATTTACCAGTAATACAAAGATAAAGTTCATTAAAATTCAACACGTCACAACAGACGTTGTAGTCGGATACATATAAAGTACGTTGATTACTTCTTTTCAATAGTCTTACACTGTCATACCTGAAAAACGGTAGTGACTTTGATAACTTTTGAAAGTGGTAACGGTGATTTTTAAGGTGGTACCTTACAATACAGGGAGAAAACTCTGTAAAATCAGCTAAGCGTTTTAATTACGTTGTGTTGTTAAGGAAATATTAAGCTCCTCAATGATAAAAATTAGTGTTTGTCAAGCTGCTATATAAACAGTGTAATTTTTCTGTTAAAAATTGGTTGGTTCAATTTTTTTAAAATTTTTATATTTTTGTCAAAGAGTCAAAGTAGATACTTTATCAAAATTTTATGAAAATGAAACTAGCTCAATTGATTTAAGTGAAGGTTTTGGGTACCACCTTAATTGTTTACATCTGTATCCCTTTGGGATATGAATAGTTGTGAGATTGTAAATCATGTCTCATCTTCTTATTGTAAATGATTGTTTCATAATTGATTTTGAACAAAGAAAATGTGAACTAATGCTTTGCATCTATATTTATTTAATTCATTATTACATCATCATATAACACATCCATAATACAAAAACAATAGTAATGAAAATGAATCAACAGATAAATGGATCAATTAGTCTTAGTCCGTTTCTGTGTGTGTTACATTTTAATGTTGTGTCGTTGTTCTCTTATACTTTTTTATACTGCGTTTCCCTCAGTTTTAGTTTTGAACAGCGGTATACTACGGTTGCCTTTATTTGTCAACACTTGATGAAATGTTTAACTTAACAATAAATCACAGATCTGGTGTTAAATGTTGAACAAGCAGGTTTAGACATACAACTTTGATCCTATCATTACTTTTCATTTTATTTTGTAATTATCTAAATTGAATCTAACATAATTGGCATTTTATCCATGATCTGTGCACAGAATATGAATTTATGTAAATTTCTTGAAAGGAATTTATTGTACAACCCTATAAGGTAACATTTTGTTTTAATACCTGTTGATACTGCTTTATTGGTAAATGAAATTTTAACGATTTACTCTCTTTATTGAATGAATTTACATTGTATTGTTAACGTTAATTAGACAATAAAGATTCATATTATTGTGCCTTCAGGATGTTTGCACCAACAAGATTTAAAAAGACAATTATAAATTAATTTTACTGTACTACACCATAAATATTCCTTTGGGGGTACGTCACAGAAGGGAAAACAAGTTTTAACGTGGTCTCGATAGCACAATCGGGATGACATTGAAGCTTCGTATAGGTAGTTCTGTAAAAAGCATGTTACAATTGCAAAATGACATCCCAGTCGTCTGCATTTACGTTGTTGTTAATGTAAACCAATTGGTCAAAAGGAAAGGGACTGACATTGGATCATAAAAGTGTTCTAGCTGCATCAAATGATGCGAATTATAAAAAAATGTATTGTCAAACTGAAATTCACCGAAGACAGTTTTGAGAAGATAAATGAACTTTGTAGAGATATTGAAAACATTTATATATCAGACAGGTCAAAGTTCATTCATTACCAGAATATATACCATTGTTTAATGAATAATAATATTTAATAGTTAAATGTCTTAATTAGTTTTCATAGGTACCAGGCTTATGATTTAATACGACAGACGGCGGCTCGTCTACATAAGACTTATCAGTGACGCTCATATGAAAAAAGTATTCGAGCCAAACAAGTACAAAGTTGAAGAGCGTAAAAGTGATCTTAAATTGGTCACATCTAAGTCTGTTAGGGGTATGAATAGTTTTGATTTTTTACATAATTAATTTTGAACGAAGATAATGTGAACTAATGCATTAATCTATATATTTATAATTCATGGTTACTAGATTAAATAACACCTTCATAATACAAAAAACAATAGCAACTTAAATAAATCAACAAATATATGGACCAATTAGTCTTTTGTCAACACTTTATGAATTGTTTAACCTAACCATAACATACATATACTGCGTTAAATATTGAACTTGTCTGCGACAAATAAAGATTTACCACGTTTAGAAATACTACTGCTTTATTGATAAAAACTGTAATATATTCTTGTCTATAAAAAACGAATTTACAATGTTTTTTAAACGTTCATTAAAAAATAAAGACTCGTATTATAGTGCCTCATGAATGTTTGCTTCTCTGTTTCAAAATACCAAGTTTTAAGAGGACTGTTATAAATAAGTGTTACAGTACTACACCATAAGTATTCGTTTGCGGGTACGTCACAGAATTGGGAAAACAAGTTTCTACAATGGTATTCATGGAACAATCGGGATGACATGAAATCTACATATAGTAGATTCTGTAAAAATCATGTACTTGTCATGTTTCTCGTGCAAGATGACGTCACAGTCATCTGCTTTTACGTTATAATTAAAGTGAACAAATAGATCAAAAGGAAAAGAATCGACATTGGATCAGAAAAGTGTTCTAGCTGCATCAAATGATAAAGTTTATAAAAATAAAATGTACTGTCAAACTATCGTAGACAGTTTTATGAAGAGGAATGAACATCGATGGATATTGCAACATTTAGAAATCATATACTGTGGATTCATTTTTATTCGTGGTATACCAATTTTCGTGGGTTTCGTGGGTCACAGCGAACCACGAATTTAAGAATTCAACGAAGAATAATCCCGAGAAATGTGTATAGAGTTTGATGTTTATTTCCGGTTATGTTATGCAGTTCTAGTATAGTGTTGACTAGCGATAAACATTGTAACATAACACGTGATCTTTATTGAAAGAAGAACCAAGTATTTGGTTAAATCTAGTATAATAAATATATCGAATATCAGTGATAAAATACTTTTTAAAATTGATTAAAACTGTTCATGGAAAATAACTGCAAGTTGTTAATTATCGTGTCATAGTTCGGTTTACCTGTGATGAAAATCAATAGGATTAAGTACGGGGATATTGCTCGTAGGTAATATTGTTTATGACGGGAACATTAATTTTCACACCTTATACTTATGTCACTGTTTGTTTATTATATCGTGATTAGGGAAATTAGCTTTCAATCATAAAGTTTTGAATGCCTTATAGAATTCAGACAAGAATTTATAAATTGTAAAACAAACAAATAATTAGTTGTCTCTGCCCATTATTGTATTCGAAGTTATCAATGAACACTTTAACCTAGAATGACCAATTAAGCGAGGATTTTGACAATTCAAAACTTTTTCAAGGAATTCCTTCTTTTTTGTTTTGTTTTATTATTGATCGAACCAAGGATGTTATATGATCTCCTAAATCAAAAAGAAATCCACGAATTACGTATCTAATTTTTTTGTTGTAATCAGCGATCCACGAATTTACGTATACCACGAAACGTCTTTTTTTTCTCTATCCACGAAAATTGATACCCACGAAAATAAATGAATCCACAGTAGGTGAAAGTCCTTTTTATTACCAGAATATACACAATTGTATGATAAAAATTTCGTTTGATAATTGTTTATTTTCTAATTTAGTGATCAAAGATAATAAAGGCAAATAATTTAATACGCCAGACGCACGTTTCGTCTTTATAAGACTCATCAGTGACGCTCATATGAAAAAGTTTTGAAGCCAAACAAGTACAAAGTTAAAGAGCGTAAAAGTGATCTTTAATTGGTCACATCTTCCTTCGTTAGGGGTATGAATAGCTTTGATCCTTATAATTGATATTGAACGAAGATAATGTGAGCTCATGCATTAATCTATATTATTATAATTCATGGTAACTAGATGATATAACACCTTTTGAATACAAAATCAAAAGCATTTAAAATGAATCAAGAAATATATGGACCATTTTCTCCTTTATTAACACTTTAAAATGAACAATTAACTTTACAAAATAAAGCACAGATATTGGTTTAAACTTTGTCTTATTTTCTATTAATAAAGATGATGCAGGTTTAGAAAAGCAACTCAACTTTGATCCTACGTTTATAAGTTGTCATATTGTTTCAATTATCTAAATTGAATAATTAGTTACCAAAGATACCAGTATTATAGTTCTCCTCTTATATTTTCTTATATTTAATGCGTTTCCCTCAGTTTTAGTTTGTTACCCCGATTTTGTTTTTGTCCATGGAATTATGAGTTTGAACAGCGGTATACTACTGTTGCCTTTATTTAGTACGTAACACCGTTGTATAATAAAAACATTGCCTTAGATATTTATCTGAAATTTCTTATGACTGTAAAGAAAGAAAGGATCGATCTTTTCAGAAAGAACTGTTGAGCGTAAATTGCATTTTGAGGGATCCATAAGCTTAAATTTTAATATCCCAAGCATATATATATATATTTCATTTAAAAATAACAATTTTTCTAACAATTTCATGGCTGTCAAAATGAAGATACATCAAGAAAAGCGCCTCAGACAAACACAATTTATAGATGTTATTTTCATTTACTACACGTGCTTAATTTTATTAAATGTTTAACATCAATGTTGGTGTTGAAATCAATGCTTGCAGATTATGACAATAAAGTGGATTGAATCTATAATAAAAATTAAAAAAAAACCAACATTTGTTAGTCGAACGACACCGTAAAAAAAACTTAGATATGTCTTGGTAAACACTGAATGTTAAAAGATTCGTTTCCGATTATTATTGTTCAAACAAAAATACCTACAAAATGAATCCATTATTATGTATATTAAACTACGTCTCTACGGAAAAAACACTAATTTATCAAAAGTATTCAAGTAAATTTTCATCGTTTTGTATTTTTTCTATGTTTACAGTTGACAACTATACTTTTGTACATAACTTTTTACTGATAATTGCTTTATTAAAGATCATGAGCTAAATCCATTGATTTGTTCATTTATACATTTGTACGGATCATAAAATATCTTTAAAGCAACCAAAAAAAATAGCCTTAGCTATAGATTAATATGCAAGAAGTAGAGTCAGAATTTGTCTAATTGACTTGACGGTAGAATTTTGTTATTAGTAAAATTCAATCTATTGTTATGAATCTGATGGTTATATCATGCCAAACACATTCAGTATGTCTTATGTTCACCACCTAGCTCTTGTTTGCTAAACATCTTTGTAAAAAAGTATATTCTTTTTGGGTATTCTTTCTTATAAAAAAACTTATCCTATATGAATAAAGGCAACAGTAGTATACCGCTGTTTGAAAGTCAGAAATCAATTGAGGGAAATTAAATCCTGATACCAAACTAAAACCGAAGGAAACTATGAGAGGAAAGCAACAAAAAAAAAAACCCCAGAAACACTGAAATACGATAAAGCAACAGACAATGCAACACACACAGAACAGTTATATAAGATAACTGTCATTTTCCTGGCTAAGATATTCCTTTTTTGTATCAATGTATATTTGTGGATTCTTCTGAAATAATTTAAAAATTTAAAAAGTCAACATATAGGTGTGGCGTGATCGTCATTTTCCAAAACAATTCCTCACAAAGCGGAGGTACGGGCAATCAGGATAGGCAGGGGATCAATTAACCAAGAAATGACCTATAGTTGTTAATATCTGTGTCATTTTGTATCTTGTTGAGAGTTGTTGCCTCATTGGCAATCATACCACATCTTCTTTTTTAAATTAAGAGAGATGCGGGCATTGTTCAATAGAACCATCTAACGAGGTTTCATTGGCAGTAGGGCTCTAACGACAGTATGAAGAAATTTATCCTCTTTAAATGCATCCTGGATATCTGCAGACACACATTGGTGTAATTCGCAGAGACTTCAATTTTCCTGAACCAGATATGGCATCTCCTAAAATGAGCCAAGAACTTAACTCTATATTTGACATCACTTGTCTAAGCTGTGTATAACTTGTATGGTGCAAACATAACCTACTAGTATAGTTTAGGACATATGGCAGTTGATTAATTATCAAAGACATTTTTGGGTAAAAGTGGTTGGTATTCGTCCAGGATGTGCTACATCAGAAAGGCATTGTTTTTTTTCCATTAACAATCGTTGTCAACTAATTCAAACAACTTCATATATTAATTCCTCAATAATTGCTTTACCTAATAAAACAGATGTTGACTTCAATAAGTATTTGGTAATGCATGTTGAAAGTTAGAGATTATTTAAAAATAATCCGTAATAGCGATTATTTTTACCGTGGATAAATAATTACTCCTCATTAGCACACCTCACAATACTGTCTACACGTTCAGGCGGCTCGATTTTGTTTAGTTTTCTATCCTTTTTTTTAATGTTTTGTTTTTACTCAAAACTCTTGTTTTCATATCAAACTACAAGAAGGAAACTGAGCGTAAGATCGTATAAAGTGTCAGGTTGTAAGGATATATGCGGATCAAATTGATCACATATTTTGCTTTTTGTTTCAAATTTTAAGACGCTTCAATGTTGCCTGCTGGTGTAGTTCTTGTAACATCACTGATTGTACGCAACTTTTTCGTTCAAAGAAAGCAGACTATCAAGAGAAGTTAGTTGTAGCATCACCCTGTCGCACAATAAATCTGAGAAACTTCAATAATACTTTTTACCCGACCGCTCATATGTTATCAATTGCTCTGAAAAATGCCCTAATAAACAGATGTTGATTTCAATAAGTATTTGGTAATGCATGTTGAAAGTTAGAGATTATTTAAAAATAATCATTAATAGCGATTATTTTTTACCGTGGATAAATAATTACTCCTCATTAGCACACCTCACAATACTGTCTACACGTTCAGGCGGCTCGATTTTGTTAAGTTTTCTATCCTTTTTTTTAATGTTTTGTTTTTACTCAAAACTCTTGTTTTCATATCAAACTACAAGAAGGAAACTGAGCGTAAGATCGTATAAAGTGTCAGGTTGTAAGGATATATGCGGATCAAATTGATCACATATTTTGCTTTTTGTTTCAAATTTTAAGACGCTTCAATGTTGCCTGCTGGTGTAGTTCTTGTAACATCACTGATTGTACGCAACTCTTTTGTTCAAAGAAAGCAAACTATCAAGAGAAGTTAGTTGTAGCATCACCCTGTCGCACAATAAATCTGAGAAACTTCAATAATACTTTTTACCCGACCGCTCATATGTTATCAATTGCTCTGAGAAATGCCCATACATTGTACGTTTCTACACAGTCCACACAATATAATTGTGAGAGTAAACGTGATAGGACTTCCACAACTAGTCATTATCGGGGAAAAAATCCAATTCAAAAGTTTTGTTAACTTTTATACATTACGATACTGTTGTTAGGTCATTAAAGATTGCATATGTTGGCGTTAATATTGATTCACTTATAGGGTCTTTGCATCGGAACTAAACACATTTATTCAAAAACCAGTTGTTGGCATGACACGGGTTATGTTCTTCTCATATATGTTATGATGGTATGATACTAAACCCCTAACGGGAAGGATTGTGCCTGATGTTCATATGATGAAATCATAATCTTTCAGTCAGTTTAATTGAAGTCTGGAGCTGGCATGTCAGTTAACTGCTAGTATTCTGTTGTTATTTATGTATTATTGTCATTTTGTTTATTTTCTTAAGCTTTGGTTACATCTTCTGACATCAGACTCGGACTTCTCCTGAACTGAATTTTATTGTGCGTATTGTTATGCGTTTACTTTTCTACATTGGTTAGAGGTATAGGGGGAGGGTTGAGATCTCACAAACATGTTTAACCCCGCCGCATTTTTGCGCCTGTCCCAAGTCAGGAGCCTCTGGCCTTTGTTAGTCTTGTATTATTTTAATTTTAGTTTCTTGTGTACAATTTGGAAATTAGTATGGCGTTCATTATCACTAAACTAGTATATATTTGTTGAGGGGCCAGTTGAAGGACGCCTCCGGGTGCGGGAATTTCTCGCTACATTGAAGACCTGTTTGTGACCTTCTGCTGTTGTTTTTTTTTCTATGGTCGGGTTATTGTCTCTTTGGCACATTCCCCATTTCCATTCTCAATTTTATTTTTTACAGAGTTTGTCTTTAGTGCCGTGTGGAGGCAGTAGAGAACCTTCCCGTGCTTCAGGTTTATTCTCTTATAATATACTAGATTATGGAGTGTGTGTCCGAGAGAGAACTGCTCTAGTTCATTACTTTAGGAATATTTATCAAAAAGTAGTACTTCAATATTCAGCCTCATTCTACTATTTAGTCAGCCATCAATCCTACCCTGATGTACCCTATCTTTTTCGGGTAATTAATACTGATTGCGTTTGACATTTTTAGCCGAACAGATTTATCAATTTTACATAACTTAAATTATTGTATGCTGGTTCATATTCTGGACGCCAGTCTTTGCTCCTTTATAATATAATTCACTAACAAAAAACAATTATGAAGCTTAGAAATGGAAAAATATTAAATACTAAACTTGTTCAAAGGGTATCAAAACGTCTCAATCTTCAAAATCGGTTATCTAAAAATACTACCATCGCTAACATTTTTAACAATAAAAATCGTGGTTACCCTTCTATCGAGAAGTGTCATGCCAAAAAATGACTTACATGTCCCCGTCTTTCCCCCAACAATACGGTAAGGTCCACGTATAATGGTCGCACATTTTCTTTGAATTTTGAAACTGATATAACTTGTAAAACAAACAGTATTATTTATTTACTCACATGAAACAAACTGGGATGTGGTATTCAGTACGTAAGAGAAACTGGACGATATTTATCTAAACGCACTCCAGAACATCTGTATCGTTTTAAAAGACCCAATAAATTCAAAAGTATCATTTACCAACACCTTAAGAAGCACAACCATCCTTTTAAATATTTAGCAGTTCAACCTTTAGAAGTAGTAAATAAGCAGCCTGGTGAATCTCATTCAAAGTTTGTACGATCACGGAAAATAATTGAATTAAAACATTACAGACAGTCTACCCTCTCGGTCTTAATGATAATATCATGGGAATTGGTAATATATCTAGAACCGATCCCGTTAACATTTTGGATATAGTTTCTAAAACTGTTCGTAAAAACCGTTCTCACGGTCGTAGGACAAATCGCAATCAAAGAAAATTTCGGACCAATCATACCAATATTTCGGACCTAATTTCTATTTCAAAAAACAACGGCAGACAGTATCTGTTAACAAAACTCTGTTCATTACCGGTTAATAAGTTAAATGAAATTTTGGAGGATTGCAACACAATTTCATATAGCAGTCCTAAGTATGAAATTGTTCAAATCATTATGGCATATTGTTATTCTAAACTATTTTCCAAAATTGATCGCCCTGAAGATCATAAAAAACATTTTATTAAAATAAAGTATGTCAATAAAGGTTTTGATTTTGTAAATATTGTCGGTATATTTAACGACCATTCTGTTAAAGAACAAATTCCTGGATATTTTGACAATACTGAGCTACCTCTTATTTGTTATATTTACAAGAAATCTACCCGGAAATTTGTGTTTAATTATAGTCAACTGTGTAAAGATGTTAATATCAGTGAAAATACACCTACTTCATGTAATTGTAGTACCTCCGAATATATTTATGGACCAATTTCCCATGTTATAACAGGAGATCTTAACATCGTTCAAGACCGAGAGTTAAAATCATTCCTCAGTAAAGGACCTAAATATCGTCCCCCGTCAATTATTAATTGGAATGAGTGTCGTAATATCATCCACGACTCACTCCATACTTACTGTATGAAATGGATAAAACGGGAAAAAGCTGACAAAAAATCTTTGGACTCTTTTTTTAATTCAGTAATGAAGATAGTTGATATACGTATTCAACATTTTAAAGAACATTTTACTATTAACAATAACCACAAAAAACCTATTTCTCGTATCAAACATAAACTAAAAGAACTAGCCAAGAAATTTGTTTTTGTCCCGGCCGATAAAGCTGCTAATAATATTATTATTGTTTGACGTAAATTTTATATTGAGGTTCTGAAAAAAGAAATCACCAATTCACCAACATTCCAACTGACTCCATTTTCAGAAAACGACATCTGTAACAAACATAAACTTTTAGCTACCGCTTTACAAGCAGAGCCAAATACAACGAAAGTCCCAACTATGTACTGGCTTCCGAAGCTATACAAAACACCTTACAAATATAGATTTATTTCGTCTTCAAGCCATTGTTCCACTACTAAATTGACTATTCTTCTTACCAGCACACTTGGTACAATTAAAAACCTGATAATAAATTGTTCAAATAAGGCCTTCGAAAATAGTGGAATTAATTACTTTTGGAGTGTCAAGAACTCGTTGGAAGTACTTGATAAATTGCATGCTTATATTGGTGATTTTAAATCTGTTCAAAGTTTTGATTTTTCTACCCTGTATACCACATTGCCTCACATTCTCATTAAGAAAAAATTCACACACCTAATAAAATGGGCATTTAAAAAGTCAGAATGTAAATATATATGTTCAAACTCTTTAAGGTCATTTTTTAGTAGCAATAAACAAAAAAACTATGTAAATTGGACATGCTTTGATACTATATAATATGCCCTTGAATATTTACTAGATAACATTTTTGTTCGCTTTGGGGATTCCGTATATCGTCAGATTATCGGAATTCCAATGGGGACTAACTGTGCACCACTTATTGCGGACCTGTTTTTGTATTGCTATGAGTTACAATTTATGACAAAAATAAGCAAAGACCCATCGAAACAATATCTGATAAACAAATTTAATAATACTTTTAGATATTTGGATGATATTTTGGCTCTCAATAATGACGACTTCAGTATGTATATTAAAGAAATTTATCCTGTTGAACTTACTTTAAATAAAGCTAATACTAACAATGACCACTGCCCTTTCCTCGATCTTGATATCTATATCACTAACGGAAAGCTGAATATTAAAATTTATGATAAAAGAGATGATTTTTCATTTCCTATCGTTAATTATCCATTTTTAGATGGTGACGTTCCCTTGTCACCATCTTACGGTGTTTATATATCTCAACTTGTACGATTCGCTCGTGTATGTAACAATGTTTTCGATTATAACGAGAGAAATTTCTGTATTACTGAAAAATTATTACACCAGGGTTTTCGATATCACAAACTAGTCAAAACATTTACTAAATTTTATCATCGGTATAAGGACATCATTCGTAAATATAGCTCAACATGCAGACTTCTTATACTTTCAGGTATTTCACATCCAATTGTTTGTGGAAATATTCTTTAAAAAGCACAAAGGTGTCAGTATTCACCTCAAAAACTAACAAAACCTTTGAATAGACTTATTAAGAAGGGATATAGTTACGATACTGTTGTCAGGTCATTAACGATTGCACATTTTGGCGTTAATATTGATTCACTTATAGGGTCTTTGCATCGGAACTTAACACATTTATTCAAAAAACAGTTGTTGGCATGACACGGGTTATGTTCTTCTCATATATGTTATGATGGTATGATACTAAACCCCTAACCGGAAGGATTGTGCCTGATGTTCATATGATGAAATCATAATCTTTCAGTCAGTTTAATTGAAGTCTGGAGCTGGCATGTCAGTAACTGCTAGTAGTCTGTTGTTATTTATGTATTATTGTCATTTTGTTTATTTTCTTTGGTTACATCTTCTGACATCAGACTCCTGAACTGAATTTTAATGTGCGTATTGTTATGCGTTTATTTTTCTAAATTGGCTAGAGGTATAGGGGAAGGGTTGAGATCTCACAAACATGTTTAACCCCGCCGCATTTTTGCGCCTGTCCCAAGTCAGGAGCCTCTGGCCTTTGTCAGTCTTGTATTATTTTAATTTTAGTTTCTTGTGTATAATTTGGAGTTTAGTATGGCGTTAAATATCACTGAACTAGTATATGTTTGTTTAGGGGCCAGCTGAAGGACGCCTCCGGGTGCGGGAATTTCTCGCTGCATTGAAAACCTATTGGTGACCTTCTTCTGTTGTCTGTTCTATGGTCGGGTTGTTGTCTCTTTGACACATTCCCCATTTCCATTCTCAATGTAATGTATAAAGTCAAAATTAAATTAAAAAAAAATATCACTCATTTACAGAAAAAATACTAAAGAACTACTAAATATAATCAAATCATACTTAAAAAAATGACACCTTATTATCTAATCAAATAAAATGTACATAATCACATTGAAACTACTAAAGTTCATTGTGGAAGAAAAAAATGCTGTAGCTGAAATTAAATTTCCGTAATAAAAAAGGTATGAGTGATTTTTTTTTGGTAGTTTTAAGAAAACCTTTCAAAATTTCATGCAGTATTGTCATTATATAATATGTCTTCTCAAATGTCAAAAATTTATTCTCGTTTACAAAGAAAAATGCGTTAAAAATTGAAAACAACACGTTTACTAATTTATTGCGTCCGAAGTGCTTTTATGGATTTACCTTAATCAGGAACGCGTAAAGCCAAACATTTGAAATCCGAAGATGGATAAATCTCGAAAATCGTTGAAGAGCTATATGTCAAAAATACCTAAAATAAACAGCCAAATTCATCAAAAGCCAACTTTGCCTGACGGAGTTGAAACCTTAGTTTTATAATAATTTCAAAATTTATAAACGGACAATTTTAGTAAAGTTTGTTAAATCACATCAGTACCGAAGCACTGACTACTGAGCTGATGATACCCTCGGGGACTGATAGTTCACCAGCAGGGGTATCGACCCAGTGATTTAATAAATGAAAAACAACACGTTTAATAATTTATTGCGTCCGAAGCGCTTTTCTGAATTTACCTTCATCAGGAACGATGAAATTTCCATTTAAAAAAATGCAAACTTTAAGTTTAAAAAGTTTTATTCAGGGATGGTATGTTTTTGTCATCATCATTCCGATGGTCCTTGGTGATATTTGCATCGAACATATTGACGAAAAGAGCCTGAAATTTAACAAAATAAGTTTTTGAGGGATTTTAATTTGACTACTCAAAACCGTTCATTGAATCACCCAATTAAGGGGCGAAAATACATAAATGTGACCATAGCAACTTATTACGATCAGACTGAAATTCAAATATAGATATTAATTACATCATTTAAAACCTCCAAGCGTGTGTCATTCCAGTTCATTAAACTCGTTAACTAAGCGTCTTTTTTAGGTCATTTTCAAATATAGAACAGGATATGTTTTTAATTTTTGAGAATTTGAGATCAACCCTTTTTGTTGTGACTTTTCAATCAGTCTTTTGTTTTCTTATTGTTATTTGCGTGAAGGCTTGTTTTGTTTTTCAGCTGTGGCGTTATCGCTTTTAGATGAATTGAAATAACTTAGTTCAAATATTGCAAGCGAAATTTCCGCTGGCGGTCGCCATGTCGCTTTGGCAAGAAAAAGAAGTTGTGGCGATTAAAGTTCATCATTTGCGAGCCAGATGCTCCACAGGGCGCAGCTTTATACGACCGCAGTTTTCGATGAAATCAAATAATGTTCAATTTTAGACCCTTTAGACCTCAATGTGGACCAATTTGATAACCGGGTCCAAATATTAAAAATCTAAATGCATGGTTAGATTCAGCATATTGAAGAACCCCATATATTCCATTTTTGTTGAAATCAAACAAAGGACCCCGATTTAGACCAGCTTGAAAACTGGGACCATAACCAAAAATCTAAGTACATGTTTAGATTCAGCATATTAAAGAACCTTAAGAATTCAATTTTTGTTAAAATCAAACTAAGTTTAATTTTGGACCCTTTGGACCTTAAAAAGTAGAATCACAAAAATCCTGAACTTAGAGGAAAATCAATTCGAAAAGTCCATAATCACATGGCAAAATCAAATAACAAAACGCCTCAAAAACGAATGGACAAGAACTGTCATATTCCTGACTTGGTACAGGCATTTTCAAATGTAGAAAATGGTGGATAAATAATGTAGACCAATTTGAAAACAGGACAAAACATTAAGAATCTGAATACACAGTTAGATTTGGCATATCAAAGAACCCCAATAATTCATTTTTTGATGAAATCAAACAAAGTTTAATTTTGGACCCTTTTGGTCCCTAATTCCTAAACTGTTAGGACCAAAACTCCCAAAATCAATTCCAACCTTCCTTTTGTGTTCATAAACCTTGTGTTGAAATTTCATAGATTTCTATTTACTTATACTAAAGTTATTGTGCAAAAACCAAGAAAAATACTTATTTGGAACCTTTTTTTGGCCCCTTATTCCTAAACTGTTGAGACCAAAACTCCCAAAATCAATCCCAACCTTCCTTTTTTGGTCATGAACCTTCTGTTTAAATTTCATAGATTTCTAGTTGAAGATTAATGTTGTGTACCTAGGAGTCAATATGATAATTGCAATCTTGCTACTTTTAAAGTAAATGTTAAGAATTTATTAATTAATATGAACACTAAAATATAAATCAGTTTAAGAAAATGATCATAGACAACAATGGGACAAACTGATTTTTTTCGGGGAAGGGGGAGGGGTAAAAAGAACGAAAATGTTAACGATATTTCTTTTAATGGTACTTGGCAAAAAAAAGTTGCGAAACAAGCTTTTGTTTTTTGGCGAAAGAAACGGCGAAAAAAAATAATTGGCCCCAGAGAAACCCTGATTGCAAGCAATTTTAGAATTTCAATTAGACAGTTCAAGGAAAGGTTTTTCTGAATTTGAAAAAAAGATGAACACGCTAATGCTTTTCAAATATATCTTTAATCTTTATACTAGCATATCAATTGTTATTTTTTCATTTCGTTTTCAAGTTTAATTGTAGTGTCAACGCTAAAAAACATTGTAAAATATTTTTTTATATTAGCTTCAATCACTTCAATACATATAATCGGGGACCTTTAGCTTTTCTGATTGATTTGAGTTTATCGCTTGCTTCACAAAACCTTCTTGTACTCGCACAATTCCCACAATTATGTTTTGTATTAACTTCCAGCTCCTGGATGCATTGGTCAATTTTTATTTCCATTTCTTTACACAGATGCAAGAATATCTCAGATCTGGTATCACCTGAAACATCACGAAATTTTGGGTTTTTTCTTAACGCTTTATGGGAGAATTCTGATGTCTTTTCAATGCATGCTGTTACATATTGTTTCAGATTGTAGAATTCAGCTGTCAAAATTTCATCAGTTAACTTTTTGTGACATTGATATTCCCTTCCTTCTACACATGCAGCCAATACCTCGTCTATTTTTGATAAAGTTGTGCCAGTCTGATACTCATGCGCCAATGGTAAAATAAGACGAGCTTCCGATTCTGTAAAAAGATAATATGATTATGATTTATTTTATATGTTTTTTACGACTAAAAGGAAATGAAAGATATCATACTGAGCCAAAACAAGGGCTCCAAGGAGCCTGTGTCGCTCACCTGATATTTTTTATTTACAATTGATGCATGAAATAATGAAGCCGTTACTTTGGTTTCAGAGATATGTCAAAAAATGCATTTTTCCCCATTGTTCTATTTTAGCCATGTCTTTTGGTTGGCAGGCAGGGTCATCAGACTAATTGTTTAAACAAGATTTAATATATTGGTTAAAGATGTCCAAGAAGGTTCAGAAGAAGACTTTTGTATAAGATTACAAAAAATAATGTAAAATTGTTAAATTTATGTTAAATTGTTAAATTTATATTAAATAGTTAAATTTATGTAAAATTGTTAAATTTGACTTAAAAGGACAAAAACTCCTAATGGGGTCAATTGAATTATTTGTAATTCTTATTTTGATGAATAGTATTGCTATTTACATTTTATCTCGTATTAAAATATTCAAGATAATAACAAAAAAACTTGAAAATTTCCTTAGAATTTCTTATTCAGGGACAGAAACCCAACACAGGCTTTTCTAATCCATCTGAACATTTTAGGACAAATAGATATTAACATGAATAACATGTTTAACAGTCGTCAAATTTACTATAAATGTTTCAATTTAGAGATAAAAGCCAAAACACTACATTTTACCTTATGTTCCATTTTTAGCCAAGTCGGCCATGTTGGTTGACAGGCGGGGGTCATCGGACACATTTTTTAAACTAGATACCCTAATTATGATTGTGACCAAGTTTGGTTAAAGTTTGTCTTAGGAGTTTCAGAGGAGAAGGTTTTTGTAAGATTACAAAAATTTTCTATAACGGACAATAACTCCTTAAGGGGTCAATTGACCACTTTGGTTATGTTGACTTATCTGAAGATATTACTTTGCTGAACTTTATTATTGTTTACAGTTTTTCTCTATGATAATATAAAAATATTAACCAAAAACTGCAAATTTTTCTTAATATTACCAATTCAGGGGCAGCAACTCATCAACAGGTTGTCCGATTTGTCTTAAAATTTCTGGGCAGAGAGATCTTGACCTAATAAACAATTTTACCCCCATGTCAGGTTTGCTCAAAATGCTTTGGTATCAGAGTTTAAACCAAAATTTACATTTTACCCCTATGCTCTATTTTCAGCCTCGGCGGTCATCTTGGTTAATTGGTTAAGTCATTGGTCACATTTTTTAAAACTAAATACTCTTAGGATGATTAAAGCTAAGTTTAGTTTGGACCAGTAGTTTCAGAGCAGTGGATTTTTGTAAAAGTTAACGACAACGACGGACGACACACGACGGACGCCAAGTGATGAGAAAAGTTCACTTGGCCCTTTGGGTAAGGCGAGCTTAAAAGGGTGCAAGTAATATATATGATTAACATGAGTTTATGGTATTTATAGCTCTTACAAAAATTCCATTTTATTAAGTAATAAATGAATTATTTTAGTGAAAACCATATTTGACGATTGACAAACTGTAGAACATGCTTTATTCTTGCAGTTTATTATCGTTTGTATGATATAAAAAAATACTGAAATGGTTCCAATAAATTGTAAGTAAACGAAGTATTAATAATTTATAAAAGATGTTAATGTCTTAAAATTTGTCTCCTGGTATGTATGAATTAAAATATTTCATTAACTTACCACATTTGAAATAATTCCTAAATAAAATACTATTACATAATTTTACGAAGAACTTTAGTGTTGTAGTCCAAAAACTTAAAGTAATACCTTGCAATTCTAATCCATCAAAACCAGACAAAGTGTGTCTTAGAAATAGAGCAAAAGTAGTTGGGTCCTTATCTGGAAGTTCAATTTGCTTAGCGTCTTTTTCCTTAAAGTTTACAGTGAACATTGTCTTGAAAACTGGTGACGCCTCCATTAAATCGTCTTTCTTTACAAAAATATCTTCATCGCCAATTTTAATGGTTAAATCCGGGAAGTTAAACGGAGAAAGTGTATTTTTTGGTGGTCTGACATCCTCAGCTTCAGCCTCTGTTCTCAATGTCTTGGATGCCGCTTCCATGAATATGAATTGTTCTATGCAACCAAGATATCTACCAATAAACACAGACAATATGTCATATTCAGTAAATATTGTTTTATTGAAGGGAAGTATGATCATATATCAATAAACTTAGTACAATGTTTCACTCGGTCCGTTGGAGATATATATCAATAATTTCTCATACGTAAGCCTAATTGTATATAATATTATGGTCTACATTTAAAAATAATGTATAATAGTTCTCAAAAATCAAACAAGTTGTGTGTTTAAATAAATGATAAAGAAGAAATGAGGTTTGTAGTCCTTTTTATGGGTGTATTATTGTCTTTTTGCTTAGTTTCTTATGTAATTACTTATTCTTACATCGGACTCGGACTTCTTTTAAACACTAATACTAAATTTGTACATTACTGGTAAGTTTAGCTGAAGTATTGAAGGAATATAAGAAGAGAATGAAGATACAGAAATACTAAGAATTTTCTTACCCTAGTCATAGATTACCTTAATCGTAATTGGCACTAATTTAAAGAATTTCTGGTTCTCAAGGCTCTTCAACTTTGTACTTATTTTGGCTTTCTAAAACATTTTATCTGAGCGTCATTGATGAGTATCGTGTAGATGAAATGCGCGTCTGGCGAATTAAATTATAAGCCTGTTACCTTTGAAAATTATTAGTTTAATATGTGATTTGGAAATTGTCACATTTTCTTTACATTTAAGAATGATTTCAACAACTCTTTTATTAAAAATATCATTTGCCTTCTTATGAAAGAAACCATTCGGTATGAATGGAGACAACAATTTCTGGAAGTGACTTTTGTTGAGTTCTGTTTTTTAAGGATACTGTTCCCTGAACTACTTTCGTCAACAATGTAAATGTCGATCCAATATGGCGTCAGGAATCTACTTCAGACATATTAAACTTAAGAATAAAATGTGTGGTGTTATATTGTATTTTTAAAGACTTGTATTCATAACTTATAATCAATGTTCGATGAAAAAGAAAAGAGAAAATGAAAAGAAATTAAGTAATAGGATAGTAGCTGACAGTATTTACATTTGATTTGTTATAAACAACTTACCTGATCACTTGGAGACGTAACACAACTTATTAAATATCTGTTTATTGGCGCATATAATTAAAGATTTTTTAGACAACACATTACCCACTTCCGAATGTTTCATTAAATGTCTCATTGATTTAAATTTTCATACAATTTTATTGATTGTTTTTTAAATGATAAAGTAATCTTTTTGACATGCAGACATTGTTACATATTAGAAATAAATATATGTATTCTATGCATTCGCACTAATTGGTAGTTACCGTTCATTGCTGGAAATCAGTTAAAGTATTGGAAACGTTAGTTACATTGACCAAGACTTCGTTTACAAATACGACCTTAATTGAAAACAAAACTTTACGACAAAAGAGATGATTTCAGCTTTCCAATTGTGAATTTTCCATTTCTAAGTAGCAACATTTCAGCAGCACCTGCATACGGGGTATATATCTCCCAATTGATACGATATTCCCTCGCTTGCATTTCCTATCATGATTTTCTTGATAGAGGGTTGCTGCTCACAAGGAAGCTATTAAACCAAGAGTTCCAAATGGTGAAGTTGAAATCATCCCTTCGTAAATTTTACGGACGCCATCACGAGTTGGTTGACCGTTATGGAATAACCGTATCACAAATGATATCGGATATGTTCCTTACGTCGTAACTACAATCCCCTTCCCTTTCCTGAATGTGACCTATCGAATTAGACTATTTACCGGATTTGTTATCACATAAGTAACACGACGGGTGCCGCATGTGGAGCAGGATCTGCTTACCCTTCCTGAGCACCTGAGATCACCCCTAGTTTTTTGGTGAGGTTCGTGTTGTTTATTCTTTAGTTTTCTATGTTGTGTCGTTTGTGCTGTTGTTTGTTTGTCTTTTTTTCATTTTTAGCCATGGCGTTGTCAGTTTGTTTTAAATTATGAGTTTGACTGTCCCTTTGGTATCTTTCGTCCCTCTTTTACTTATACTGTTTCACGGTAGGTATTGTGTCCAGCTAGGATCGTAGTTTTTTGTGTGAATCGGTTCACTTTTTTTTAGTAAAAAAACATTTGATAAGGTCAATTAACTGTTAATTCGTAACTATAATTTGTTTTTTACATGACTCACCAACAATGTTGAATACTAGACATGTGTTGAAAGAAAGTAGCATAATTTCCTTGTATTGAACTAAACAATACAGTGTTTGAGATGATCGGGTTTTTTTTGTCGCAATCAACAGTGCAACTGTCCGGATTTTTCAACAAATAGTTCGTTTTTTATGAAATTTTAATAATAAAAAAGTATTCCTGACTTTTAAAGACGACTTCTTTTAGTTTATAACTGTAATTGATCAAAGAATAATATCATACATTCCAAGTAAATCACCCAAACATATTACTACGTAATTAACAAAATAATCTTTTTCAATTTAATGCAAATTTTCTGTTTGTAAAATGTTCTAACACAATCTTCCAGTGTTAAATTAGAAATTATTGGATCCTTTATAAAATGGTCTTTAGAACAGATCGCAGCGGACTCATTATCTTTTTCATTTCACGCATTTTTTGCTTTTACAGTTAGGATATATTTTTCAAACCCCGGAACAGTACGAAACCTACTGGACAGCAGAGAAGAATCAGAAGAATGACAAGAATATGACAGATGTTACCCATTCGTTTAAAGTAATTGAGCTTGGGATTTTGTCGTTTAATTATGGACTTTACTTTTTGAATATCTCTCGGAGTTCAGTATTTTTGTGATTTAACTTTCTAATATGTGATTAAAAGAAATTCTACGAAAGGAGGCTTGCCCTTACCACCATAAAAAAAAATATCGTTTGAAAAAGAACCGCACACATATTTAATCTATCCCATTTTTATTCCCATTGCCAATAAGATTTGAATTAAATTTTATACATAACAAACATTGGAATGAAATTGTTCATCAGCTTAACACACTATATGTACGTAATTCTCTTTCCAAATTGTCTATGCTTATATTAAGTTGTTGACATCCCAAACATAATTTATGAAATGTGAAAAACAACAATATATACAAATGAAAGATATTTGTTTATAACATGTAAGTGTTCGTACACCATTATCAAACTAGTGAATGTATTGGTTTCATTCCTTGCTAAGTACTTAAACTGAACTTTTTTGTTGTTGTTGTTTAAACATAATATTACATACATTGACGCATAACATTTAAGCTATAGGAAATTTGTTTTGTTATTTGATTTTGCCATGTGATTATGGACTTTCCGAATTGATTTTCCCCTGAGTTCAGTATTTTTGTGATTTTACTTTTTGTATAATCACCTAATTAAACAAAGACGCACTGGAAAAACACAGACTGTTCTCGAAAAAAACATTGGACAGATAGAAATGAATTTAGACTCAAAATGTCGTTTTCAATGAATAAACAATAATTTTTGTTAAGTTTCTGTATATCTAGGGATAATATTCCATGTATGCATTGCCGTCGATATATGTATTGCTAGATGTATAAAAAAATATTTTTATTCTGTATTTTGAAAAAAAAAGCAATGTAAGCCTACATTTAACTTTTTTAACAAATTGTAATCTCAAATATTAGCATAACTTGTATAACAGTGTTAATTCCATATTGATAAAAATTTAGCATTTTTTTCTTTATGAATGGGATTTTGAATAAATAAGCATATTTATTTGGGGGAAAAGTATCCTACCGTAGTCTAAAATCGGTCATCTTGTTGGTTCGTTCGGTATTTGTGTTTGAACATTTCATACGGGTAAACTACACATTGACGTCACTACGCTGCTGCCAGCGTACAACATCAGTGCAGAATACGTGTTTTCTACTCTTTTGAATCAAAAACACATTTCTAAAGGTATTTTTTTCATTTTTACTCTAAAGTATTGCTCAAAACTACTTATTTTCTAATGGCCGTTTTAAACCTGACTTCCGAATGTCTGAAAACATTTCAGAACTTCCCAAAATCCCATTTTAGGCTTCCACTGCTTTGTGCACCTTCCGTTCAGTGTCATCAATCTTGTGGCACACAAAACAGGTCAAGCAAATCGTATTTTTAGGAATTTCAAAATGACAAGCACCTTACGTCTTCCGCGATTTTCCCGCGAAAAAGCACCATCCAAAAAGAAAAAAATATATGAAAAAACGACGTTCATGCCATAATTTTGTTCAAGAATATAGAGTAGGTAAATAAATAACGATTTATATTTAATTTTCACAGAAAAAAAAATGATTCAATATAAAAAGATAAAAATTCTGACCATCATGTCTGTGGGTAATTATTCATACACAATTCCAGTGATGTTGACTGCCATGGCTTAAAATGGGGTTTCCTGTTGAACAAACCCAAAAATTATTGCAAACTATTTCAAAGAAATATCACACAAACAAATCAGTTGGATTTGAATGTAAACAAGCAAGGTCAGCAGGTTTAGTATGGGACAGCATCGTACACTGAGTGACTGAAAAACTAGTATGAGTAAGCAAGCTTGAAAAAATGGTAATAAAAAATCAAAGCTAAGTTTACAGAAAAAATAAGAAAAAAATGTCCATAGGTGAACGACTTATCAACATAGCTGCCGGGCAAAACGTCGCGTGATTATTAAACGTGTATGATTTTTAGTAAAATAACGTTTGGTCACAATGTGGTAAATAATTTCCATTACATACATGTCGCTCGGATTATGGAATACAATAATTACTGTCATTCGTTTCGGTATGTATGTAGTTTCATTGACTTTTGAAAATCTGATATTACTTCGGCCGTTAGCAAGGTAAATATCCTTTTTTCAAAATTCAATGAAACCACATATTTACTTCCCCAAAAGACAGTAATTGAATAGTATTCCATATTGTTAAAACTTTAATAGGGTTTTCTATATGCATTGGATTTTGAATAAAAAAGCATATTCACCTGCTGTAAAAGTATCTTTACCGTAATAAACGTCGCGTGCATTTACGTGTATAACACAATAACAGTAAAATGGTTGACGTACAAATTGTTTTGGTAAACTACAGTTATTGAATACATATTTTTCTCTCTACGAACATGTCTAAAACAATTACTTTATTTTGTTTCGGTTAATATGTGGTTAAATCGACGTTTGAAAAACCATGTGACACATGGCTGTGTACATACTGTATATACAACTCGTCTAAACATCAACCCAACAATGTTAGATCTGCTGCTTTCTTTTTTGTTCTTCTCTCACCGGGATGCGAACCCATGCTACTGATATATCGTTTGGCCGGCACTGTAACCGGCACGCTAGACAACACGACCACCTGGGCTTCATAAAAATGAAGCTTTCGGTGGCCGGAGGTTACCTTACTTCGTCAGTGTTATTCTAGTTGCATGTATATACTTATATATACCAATGAAAAAAATGTTAAATATCTTTTCTAATTAAATATTTTAACTTTTTTATGTACATGTTCCCAAGCTGGAGCCTTAAATGCAGTTGTTGTCATTATTTTCTGTCTGTTATATTTGTTAATTGCTGAATGTTTTGTCATAGATCAGACTTGTTTTTTAATTGTTTTACTTTTTGTCATGTCGAATTCATTCAATGATGAATGTTTACGGGATGGAATTTGCTCATTGCTGAAAGCCGTTCGTTGATCTATATTTACCTTAATTTGCAATCATTCCCCATCTCCTGCTTTTATACCATTTACAAAAGGTCAGGGTAAGGCTAGCGATCATATTAATTGCCTCTTGGATCTAACCTGTCAGGAATAAATATCGGTGTTTCGTGTTTGTTTGTAATGCATATTGAAATAGTGTCATAATTAATTTCATATTGGGAAAATACGGCAATTCTACATGTATGAGAAAAGTATATCATTTATAAGTTTTTTCATCATAAAACAACTCGCTATTCTATTAGAAAAATATCACACTCATATAAAATATAGCATAATCAATCTTTTACAAGCGAGTATGGCTTCAAAATGCAATGAACATATATTTAAAGTGCACATCACTGGTTTTGCTACATCATTGTATTAGTATTTGCATACAACAACATTATAGTGCTTGCAAATAGGTTTCATGTTATCCAATTGGCCTATTTTTCGAATAATAACATATTACTTTGAAATATTTTTTACCTAGTGCATGACATTTAAATACGTTCCTGTTTAAGAAAGGAACTCTACTATTTACCGAAATTTTTCTGACACAATGCATCTTGTTAACAAAAATAGTGACCGCTACTCCGTGGTCTACACAAGTAATGGTTTACTACAGGTTTTCAATAATTTGTTCAAAAATTTAATGAACATTAAAATAACAAGAAACTAGCGAAACGTACATATCATTGTACATTTTTTCCTATGTTTGTTAAATAACGTTTGCGGTATAATACACACTATTGCGAAATAACATAGACCTCTGCGAAATAATACAAACCTTTGCAAAAATGCTTGAGTATTTAGCACTTATAATGGCTTTATAGTTGACAAGATATATTATATATATTACAAAGTAAATTAAAGTAAAAGCGAAGAAAAAAATCAACCCTGTTAATTGAGCCGAAATTATAAATTATAACAAGCTATCTTATTGAAATTAATGTATGAAATGAAGATTTTGTATAAATATAGTTATATGTACTCTACATTCAAACTGCTATTCAGGCATCTTTTAAAAATAGCTACCTCGAACTCACTAGATTGAAGTTTAAAATTATCAAATAATCTTCATTATTTTTAAAAAGATAAATTAGGGATTTCTTTCAGTAAAAATCTGTTTTTCTTTTTTTTTAAATAGTGCATATCAAAGCTGGTAAACTATTTTGTCTATTTGACTTTTCACAAGTCTTTGATTGCTTATTTGCTTCTTTCATTCCGTAAATCAAAATGAAGAAAAATCTTGGCCATTAAATTAAAATTATCATAAACCATATCGATTTTCCGGAACAATTTAAACTAAAAGTAAAATAGCAAAAAATCCAAACTCATAGGAAAATTCTATACAATAAAAGCTTTTATCAAATTACAAAATTATAAGCTGAAACAAGTGAAACGAATGGAAAACAATTGTCATATGCCTGAATGGGTACAGGCATTACCTTATTTAGAAAGTGGTGGGTAAAACCTGATTTTATGCTAGTTCATAATTCTTACTTGTGTGACTGTCGCATAGACTATACCATTATATTGACAACAATGTGTGAGTAAGAAATGATAGGTTCAGCAGTCAACAATGTGTCATAATTTTTATTACTACAAAAACAAATTACTCAGATAAATAAATTGGCATATAGACACTCTGAAGACAAAATACACAACCGAAAATTAAAGACAATAATACAAAAAATGACAGTAGCAAATAACCACAATGGCCGAATGTATAAATACCAAATCACGCCAAAGTATATATCCAAGAATGGACTTAACAGTGAGGTTTAAAAATATGCAAAGACAAATAAAAAGATAGCTTTACCACGTATGATGATAAACAAAACTTCAGTATCTTGAATATAAAAGTATGTTATTTCGCAAAGGTATGCAATATAACACAAATGTTTGTATTATTATACAAATGCAAATGTTTTGACATATTTTCGCAAAGATTAGTGTATTTTTGCTTGCAAAGGTGAACATAATACTCTTCCGTAAAAATCAAGCTTTATTTAAGTAACTGATCAAGTTATCTTTTTCTTTGATACAATTAAGAATGTTATTTGCTTTGTCTAACTTTTCCTTGCAACGACATTCGTCACACCAACAATATCGTTCCGCAATCACCTGCATGCAATCTTCGATATTTGATTCCATTTCTGCACATCTCATCAAGAAAATTTTTGATTTTGTATCACTTGATATTTCATTAAACTTTGGGTGTATTTCAAACTTTTTATGAGAACATGTGGACGCCTTTTCTATACATGCTGTTAAATATTTGGGTAAACTATAGAGTTCAGCTAACAAAAGTTCATCAATTAACGTCTTTAGATGGATATGTTTCTTTCCTTTCATACATGTCGCTAATACACCATCTATTTTAAACAAAGGTGTCTCAGCCTGAAACTCATATGCCAATGGTAAAATAAGACGAGCTGTTTCTTCTGTAATAGAAGCAACATGATGCGTATGATTTAAAGCATTCGTTTTCATTATATTATTATGTTATAAAATGTCTAAAGATTTAATAAACTGGTATTGCTCTTGTTAAGAAATAGAATGATGTGTTTCTTTCATTATATCTAATTGTTTATTGCTGATTCATAATTACGTGTGAAACAATATCAACAAATTCAAAGTCATTATTACAAGGCTTTTCTACCTGAGGAATATATTACCTTTGCTGTCTTTTTGTAAAACTTTTAGGAATTTTTGGTTCTCAATGATCATCAACCTCGTACCTCGTAGCCTCATTAAAATGTTTTTGATTCGAGCGTCACTTATGAGTTTTTTGTAGACGAAACGCACGTCTGGCGAAAATATAAAGTTTTAATCCTGGTATCTATTAGGAGTTTATTTACAACATATTCAAAGTGTAGTATTACTGACATTTCTTTTTTTGCAACTCTTAAAATTTTAAACGCTGCAAAATTTGCTTTATCATCAGACATAGTCTTTTCATCAGACACAGTCCTTTCATTAAATCATTTATTTCTTTATAGACGGTCTAAGTCGACATAATTATTGAAGGACGGTCCGAGCTGTCTCCGGGTCGACTTGTCTCGCATCTACGCACCCGTCTGGATTGGGGCCATTGTTTGTTTTTGACGAAGGACATTACTGAAATTTATGACGGGTAGAAGTTTTCACTTTTTCTAAAACAAAAATATTGGTTATAGTTCTGTCTCTTAAATTGTTTTATAGTTCCCCTTTTATGATTAATATTGCATTCATATTGTGTCATAGATTGATTTATTCGTTTGGTGTATGTTTACTTGTTATTGTCAATATTGCTTTTGAATTGAGTTAATACATTTCAATTGATATTTTATAGTGTGTCCTTTGTGTTGTAAGGTTACACTACTGTTAATGAGTAGGGTGAATGTTGGCGCCTGTTTAAACGTGTATACCCGCTGCATTTGTTTGCACCTGTCTTTAGCCATGTACCTTTTATTCAGTGGTTGTCGATTGCTTATATGGTTCATATGGTTTCTTGTTTTTCTAAAGATGGTTTTACTGTCTGGATTGTTTTACAGCAGTCATTTTGAGGTCCTCTATAGCTTGATGATTGGTGTAAGCCACGGCTCCGTGTTGTGGGCCGTACCTTGACATTTGATTGCTTACTATTACATATCTTGACTTGGATTGAAAGTTACAAACATATTACTAAAATTTCATTTTAAAAGTAATACCTTGCAATATTAATCCATCAAAGCCAGGTAATGTGTGTCTAAGAAAAAGAGCAAATGTCGTTGGATCTTTATTATGAAATTCAATCTCCAGAGGGTCATTTTCTTCAAAGGTTAGAATTTTTCTGAAAACCTGCGACACCTCCATTAAATAATCTCTGCTGACATAAAGCTTTTCTTCGCCTATGTTGATGGTTAAATCTGGCATATTGAAAGGGGACAATTTTTCCTTTGGCGGCCTGATTTCTGCATCCCCCTTTTCAGTCATCATTTCGTTGTCTGGTTCCTCCGTCGATCAGACTATCTACAGTAGCAATAATAAATAGTGTCTTACTCATAAATTTGACCTGTGAAATTTTGTGAATAATGCAGATTTTACGAATATCATATGTGATAACAATTTAGTATAGCTTTCTGGTGAAAATTAACTAGCGCTAGATATCAACTGCATTAATCTAATTTCAATTTAACTATGAACGAGACCTTTTCAAGTTTATTAGTATATCACGTGATACGCCTTGTAACAATAACATGAACATGTTGCTTATTCAGCTCTTAATACTTTTAACCAATTTGCTTTTACAAAAGCACAAAATATTGGTATCATTAAAGAATTATCTCATGTCTAAAACAGGGGCGAAAGATACCAGAGGGTCAGTCAAACTCATAAATCGAACATAAACTGACAACGCCATGGCTAAAAATGAAAAAGACAAACAGAAAAACAAAAGTACACATTTCACAACATAGAAAACTAAAAACAAAAACAACACGAACCCCACCAAAAACTAGGGGTGATCTCAGGTGCTCCGGAAGGGTAAGCAGATCCTGCTTCACATGTAACACCGTCGTGTTGCTCATGCTACAACAAATCCGGAAAACAGTCCAACTCGGAAGACAACATCTGCTTAAAAATGAAAACTCCACTTACAATAACATACAGTTTATCCTGTTGTAAACGAAAAAAGCGAGACTATCCCGCAACCGGAGTCGTCCTTCAGCTGCCCCCTAAACAAATATATATACTAGTTCAATGATAATGAACGCCATACTAGTCTCCAAATTGTACACAAGAAACTAAAATTAAAAATAATATAAGACAATCAAAGGCCAGAGGCTCCTGACTTGGGACAGGCGCAAAAATGCGGCGGGGATAACATGTTTATGAGATCTCAACCTTCCCCCTATACCTCTAGCCAATGAAGAAAAATAAACGCATAATAATACGCACATTAAACTTCAGATCAAGAGAAGTCCGAGTCTGATGTCAGAAGATGTAACCAAAGAAAATAAACAAAATGACAATAATACATCAATAACATCAGACTACTAGTAGTTAACTGACATGCCAGCTCCAGACTTCAATTAAATTGATTGAAAGGTTATGTCTTCATAATATGAATATCAGGCACAATCCTTCCCGTGAGGGGTTTAGTATCATACCATCATAACATATATGAAAGAACATAACCCGTGTCATGCCAACAACTGGTTTTTAAATAAATGTGTTTAGTTCCGATGCATAGACCCTATAAGTGAATCAATATTAACGCCAAAATGTGCAATCTTTCATGACCTGACAACAGTATCGTAACTATATCCCTTCTTAATAAGTCTACTTAACGGTTTTGTTAGCTTCTGAGGTGAATACTGACATTTTTGTGCTTTATAAAGAATATTTCCAAAAAATATCGGATGTGAAATACCTGAACGTATAAGAAGTCTACATGTTGAGCTATATTTACGAATGGTGTCCTTATACCGATGATTGTTTTGACTAGTTTGTGATATCGAAAACCCTGGTGTAATAACTTTTCAGTAACACATAAATTTCTCTCGTTAAAATCTAAAACATTGTTACATACACGAGCGAATCGTACAAGTTGAGATATATATATAAACACCGTAAGATGGTGACAAGGGAACGTCACCATATAAAAATGGATAAAAGAGGGACGAGAGATACCAAAGCGACAGTCAAACTCATAAATCTAAAACAAACTGACAACGCCATGGCTAAAAATGAAAAAAAACCAAACAAACAAACAACAGCACACATGACACAACATAGAAAACTAAAGAATAAACAACACGAACATGCATTATACTTATAATTCAACTGCAAGCCGACAAATTTAATTTCAAGTATATGTTAAAGAAATAAATGAAAATAATTTTTAATTAATCGTGAGCATCAGAAGCGCGTTTCTGGATTCAGTCAACAAGGAATAACATATATAAATTTATGTCCCTTTCAGTTATATATCTTTTCATTAGTTTGAGTACTTTTCAACGTTGGCTCAATCCAGATATGTGCGTATTGTTATGCGTTTACTTTTCTACATTGGTTAGAGGTATAAGGGGAGGGTTGAGATCTCACAAACATGTTTAACCCCGCCGCATTTTTGCGCCTGTCCAAAGTCAGGATCCTCTGGCCTTTGTTAGTCTTGTATTATTTTAATTTTAGTTTCTTGTGTACAATTTGGAAATTAGTATGGCGTTCATTATCACTGGACTAGTATATATTTGTTTAGGGGCCAGCTGAGGGACGCCTCCGGGTGCGGGAATTTCTCGCTACATTGAAGACATGTTGGTGACCCTCTGCTGTTGTTTTTTATTTGGTCGGGTTGTTGTCTCTTTGACACATTCCCCATTTCCATTCTCAATTTTATTTTGACGCTCACGATTATATTTGTAAGTAGCTTTTTACTATTTTACATATGATCTTTGATGCTATTAAAAGCTAACGTAAAAGTAACTCAGTAACAAAATGTTATCTTCGACTGCATAACCAAGAAATAAATTTGCTTAATTCTTCAGTCGTTTGATTAAACATGATATTGAAAAAGGTCTCGAAAGTGTTTTTACTGTTTATAAAATGTTAAATTATTCAAAACCTTCATCGCCCAGGTCATAATTGACATATTCCGAGTATGCTTTATATTGAATAATTCCCAATTTTTCTAAATAATATCGTTACCTATAATGGTAATTCCGATAAATAAGGTCCTTCTTGTGGTAAGTTCTTGTAGTCCTCCGTGTGCTGTGCTTGATTCACACTCAGCCAAATGAACAATTCTTACATAAAAGATCAACAAAACATAGGATGTATATATTCATATAAACGAATTAAATAATAAATATGGTTTGTAATTTCTCGTGTAACTTTACGACATTACCATATTTATAAGCTATTGGTATTCAATTTTTTATCATTAAACAAACCAAAATCCAGTCAAAACATATCAGTCGGTAACCTGATACGTTTTAAAAACAGTGACGTTCAATTTACCAAGTGTGATAACATTGACTGTTTACGTATCTTAAACTAAATACAAAGTGTATATTGTACATGTAGAAATAATCCCTAATCTTGTTGTATTTTTGATTTAATGGCATTTCCATATAATATATGCGATCGGGAATCTATGCATTTGATTAATAACAAACTCTTCTATTTATGTTTTTTGTTGAAATCTATTATCTGATGGAAAGTAAAGGTTACTATAAACCATTTGGTTTACTAACAGTAAAGTTGATATATCCATTGTAATGTAGATAACATTAACTGGTGTAATGTTAATTCCCCGAGGGTATCATTACCAGCCCAGTAGTCAGCCTTTCTTTTTTTATTCATATGTTCATAATAAAAAATAAACTGTTATAAACAAAACATCAGATTTTTTTAAATACTAAGGCTTTTCTACCTCAGGAATAGACAGCCTTCGCTGTATTTGGCAAACCTTTAAGAAATATTTGGTCCTCAATGCTTTTCAACTTCGTACTTTATTTGGCCTTTTTAACATTTTTTTTTATTCGAGCGTCAATGACGAGTCTTTTGTAAACAAAACGCGCAGCTGGCGTGAATATAGAATTTCAATTTTGTTATCAATGATGAATTTATTTATAAAGCGTTACAAGGTACTCAATTGGAGAATTTTGTCATTACGAGTGTTTCATACATTTGCACACACTACTATTGTTTTGTCTTCTTGAATGTTTGTATCTAACTAGTCACGTCCATGGCATCTAGTATAGTATGGTTGGTAAAGACTTAGTATTAAGCTTTTTTATTTTATTTTAAAAAATCAGTCGTATTCTGAATGTAAGGGGGTTGTTCCTTTCGATCCTCGTTTGAGACCTCATGGCCTGTTATGAACGATGGTTGTTATTCGAATATTACATTTGTCCGTTGTTTCTCCCACATACTGAATGTTATTTTGATCTAAATTAAATATTTCGTTTTTCTTGTAAACAAGGATAATTAATCCTAGTTTTTGTCAATTTTTCTCGTAGCAAGAATTAAAGACAAATGGCCAAGAAAGATCTGTTAAATTTAATTGGAAGACACCAATACCCGTTTTTTTTAATTTCATTTCAAAGACAGATTTTGGAAATTCCTCTATTGTCAGCTTTCTTTCAATTTTGTAGTTTATTTTTGTATTGTCCATATAAAGTTCAATTATTCTTAATTCTGGCTAAATTGATGTACATGTTACAGTAAATAGGTGAATTTAGGTATTACACGTAATTACTAAACAATTCGAATATAACTACCTCTTATAACTATTCGAATTAGTGATTACATGCATTTACTTATTGATTCAGTTAGTACAGGTAATCACGGATTTTTTTCAGTAATTTTTACATCTATTTACCAACTTGATATTTTTGTTTCAAAGTTTAAGACATAATTTAAGAAACAAAACAAGAAAGTAAAGAACTGGGATTATAGGGATTACATTTGGGTTTTAAAAAATCAAAGGTGTTTTAAGACTGTATGCTCTTTAACTACAATAATGGTTTTGGAACTGGAAAATGTTAGTTTTTATAATTTGCAAAACTATAGCTCCAGGAACAGTAAATAGGCTATGTCACAGATTTTGCATATGACTGCTACTGATAAAGGTTGTTGTATTCGAGGATCGACTTCTTCTTAAGTTACAGAAAACCATCAACAGTTTGAAGATTACATTCTGGCGCATGCCTGATTGAGGTTGCTTTTTAAAATTAGTTTCTATTTTTAAACCTTACAATTTCTATTGAACTTTTAATTTTCACATTTTTAATTTTATTGTTTTCAAATTAAGATAAAAACAAAAGGTACATTAATTTTAAATGGGAAAAGGTTGTAAGGAGTACTTCATGGGTAATGGCATCCTTAAAGTTGTCTGTAGAAGTGTTGTTTGAAATTTCAGGTGGTAATTTATTCCAGTCTTTGATTGTTTGGCTGAAGAATGAGAATTTAAAACTGTCTTTCTTGCATTGGAGCTGTCTGAATGTTAATTGATGATTTGATCTGGTTTTGGACTGACTTTTTATGATAATATCCTGAGATGGTATTGCAATTCTGTTATTTATTACTTTGAGGAACATTTGTAATCTGGTTTTAAGCCTTCGTTCTTGTAGGGTTTGCTCTTTCAGATTTTAAAGCATATCAAATACACTGCTGGTGTTGTGAAATCTGTAGCAAGTATATCATGCAGCTTTTCTTTGCACTTGTTCCAGTCTGTATATATTTTATGATATGTGTGGGTCCCAGACTGTACAGCAGTATTCAAGTTTTGGTCTTACTATTGTTTGATATGCTCTTTCCTTCACTAATTTTGAAATAATTTTTAGATTGCGTCTGGCGAATGATAAAGATTGATTTGTTTTTGCTGCTGACTGTTGTATATGTTTGTTCCATTTGAGATCTGAAGAGATATAATGCCTAGATATTTAGCTGATTGTACTTGTTCTAGGATATGACCGTGCATGTTGTAATAAAAGTGTATTTGTTGTTTTTTTGTTGGGATTCTTAAGATGTTACATGTTTCAGGGTGAAATGACATGAGCCAGTCTTGTTCCCATTTTATTGCTGCTTCTATGTCTTCTTGAAGCTTAAGACAATCGTTTTGGCAGGTAATAGGCCGGTAGATAATGCTGCCGTATGTAATGAGTCTTGTTTGGCTATGTTTAAGGTAGTCAGGTAAGTCATTAATGTAAATAAGAAAGAGTATTGGTCCTAGTACAGTTCCCTGAAGAACGCCTGATGTTACTGGAATGATGTTGTGTTCTCGAGAAGGACTGTTTGAGTTCTGTTAGATACAAATGATTGAATCCAGTTTATTGACTGATCGGCCGTGGTGTTTTAATTTGAAAAGTAAGCGTTTGTGTGGCACTTTGTCGAATGCTTTGGCAAAATCCATGATAACTAAGTAAGTTTGTATATGTTTTTATCGTAGTTTTGAGCTAGTTGGCCGTGAATAAGAGATATTACAAGTTGGGCCTTTTTCAAAAAATGTGGATTTTCTTGTATAATCAATATTTCTAAAAAAGTGTAAATATTTTTATCCAATTTTTAGATACACAATTTAGTGTTTGGTGTGTGTAACAAGTTCCAGCAAATTCAATATGACATTTAGCTACAGAAATTGCTTCCAGTGGGTTTCAAAGGGTCCAAAAACCCCAAAATTGCTTGTACGAAATTGAAATTTTTAAATGCTGGTTTTAATACCCAGCGGAAATTATTATTTTTCTTTTGTTATTATAAATATATAGGTATAGTAGTTGTCGTTTGTTTATGTAATATATACGTGTTTCTCGTTTCTCGTTTTGTTTATATAGATTAGACCGTTGGTTTTCCCGTTTGAATGGTTTTACACTAGTAATTTTGGGGCCCTTTATAGCTTGTTGTTCGGTGTGAGCTAAGGCTCCGTGTTGAAGGCCGTACTTTAACCTATAATGGTTTACTTTTTAAATTGTTATTTGTATGGAGAGTTGTCTCATTGGCACTCACACCACATCTTCCTATATCTAATCACTGCAGGCATGTATACACAAATACAGGGAGTTATTAGATTGTATTAGCATTTTTTTTTACTTTTCATTTCGTACTTAAAAAAATGTCAACTACATAACACAAATGAAATAATGTTGCCAATAAACAACTGATTATATCCCTTGTAACTAAGGAAGTGCTCTCTACTTACTCTTCAACCTCTGATGACGTGCTTAAAGTTACAGGATGACATCATTGATTAATTTCATTATAGATTAGTTTTGGTGAGTACAAATTACTCCGTAATTTTATTCTATGTCAACTTTGTAACGGCAAAAACATTGATAAATTTTGGCATACATATTTTTTTTTACATAAATCATTCAAAGTCTATAATACTGACTCTAATTCAATAAAAACCATTTATCTGGTAGTATTATGGTCAGGAAAAACATCCAAAAACCACGAATAGGTCATCTACATAACGGTCAACTACATAACGCAGTGAATCGTTATGTAGTTGACAAAAAGCGTTATGTAGTTGACAATGCTGAATTAAATTCACTTTAAAATATGTTTCTAAAAAGTGTTATTTTAACATGTTTAACTGTTTTGAAAAAAGTGTGATGATTTTTATGGAAATATATATCAAGCAAAATGTAAATATTATTAAAAAAAAAATAGGGACCGAAACTAAATCCGTTATGTAGTTGACATATGTCCCATACTTGTTTCTATGTTATTTTTTAAAATATTTTTGTAGTAGCATTTAAGATTGCATATTTTTATTTCAGGTTGTATTGTTGTTAAACTATTCAATTTCATATATTAAAGTTGAAAATTGAATTTTTTTTTTTTGTTATTTCACAACTGAAATATCCACATTTTTTGAAAACGACCCACTTGAGATTCGCATGATCTATTTGCTCTAAATCCGTGTTGTAGTTCATATAGTATGTTATTTGATTCAAGGTGTTTCATCATATTGCTAGCTAGCATATGTTCAAGTAATTTACATGAAATACAGGTAAGTGAGATTGGTCTATAATTACTAGGATGATGTTTGTCTCCTTTTTTAAATACTGGTTTGCATGGTTCCAGTTTGATGGTACTTTGCCTGTCTGAAGAGATTTGTCGAAAATGATTGTAGGTATGTCTGATGTTATTTCAATGTTTTCCTTCAGTATTTGGCCAGAGATAGTATCTGGTCCTGTAGCTTTATTGGTGTTTATATTTTTTATGATTTTGTATACACCTTCCTGACTGATGTTAATTAGATCCATTTTAGGGTATATACTAGCTTCTTTCGTTGGTATTTCTGTGTTAGTTTATGATGTGAAAGCAGTTTGAAATTGCTGGTTTAATATGTTTGCTTTTTTCAGAGGGGTTTGTTTGGAGGGTGCCTTCGCTTCTTAAAGATGCAATGCCGGTGTTTTCTTTTCTTTGGCTTTTTATATAGGAGTACAGCTTTTTAGGTTGTTTGTTGAAGCAATGCTGGTCTGGTTCTTTTACATCGATGTCAAAGATCATATTTTCGATGTATGCCCAGTATGCTATTCTCATCTCTTTTTGAAGTTTGGTCTTTATCTCTTTGTATTTATTTTTGTAATTTTAGTAATGACTATTCTTTTTATAGAGTTTGTTTTTCTTTCTTACGAGTCTTTTCAGGTCTCTATTTACCCATGGTTATTTTGCTTTTTTCCCAATTACTTTACTGGGTATATTTTTGTTGATGGTCTCTGTTGTTTTGGTTAAAGGTACAAACTTCATATTAACATACCGTAAATAAGGCAATATAATTGTGTTGGATATTTCTAAATGCGTTAAGAATTGAGTTTATAGTTAATGATCTATATACTTTTAAAATACTTTTCAGAAAGTGAGACGTTGAGAATAAAGTTGCATATCTTTATAAATAAAAATATTTAAATATTAACAGGACTATGCAACGTTACGTATATATCAATTTACCTATATGATTATAACACAAATTTATATAACGTATGCATGTATAACCATTATACTAGTTATTTCTTATGAAAAGATAGTGACCCTATTCATGATCTATTTTATGTTGACAAAAATCTATATACAAATCATTTGTTATATGTTATATCTAAGGTCACACCAATTTAATTCCTTGTTCGACGGACCCGCCCGCACCTATTTTTTTCAAAACAGAATTTTTTTATTTTTATTATATTCCCGCTTCTCGCATCCGGAAATGTAATCGTTTCTATTTCCCTCACCGTTTTTTTTTTTTAATATTATAAAAAAGATCTCAACATTTGTTTTTAAAAATCACAGCATAACCTTTATATAACGATTTTAAACCTATAAGTACCCCACGATACTGGAAATATCTGTGAGAGTATTTGTTTCAGCATGAAACCAATTAATTCCAAGTGGGTAACAGCGGAAATACCTGTACATAACAAAACATTGGTTTCTTTCCCCCTGACTTATAATCCCTATCAAAAAATGTTCGTTGTTAAAATAAGTACACATAACTTCTGAATGATTGCCTTCAACTGCAATTATAATGTATGCTGACGGTCATACCCGCTGCAGATTTGTGCACCTGTCCTGATTGATTCAAGGACCTGTCGTTCAGCAGTTATCGTTTGTTGATGTGGTTCAAACTTCATTGGTATTTTCCCGTTTGGAAATATAAATTAGATCGTTGGTTTTCCTGTTCGAATTGTGTACAAAGTTATGGTCCCTTATAGCTTGCTGTTTGGTCTGGATCAAAGCTCTGTGTAAAAGGCCGTACTTTCACTTATGTTTGTTATTATCAGGTTATCCCTCAGAAAAGGACCTTGAACTTTGAAGGGTGATTTTACCATGTTTACTGTTGTAGAAAAGAAAATAGAAATACTAAGGATTTGTATAGTGCTACTATACAAAACCTTTGAAAACTTAGAATTTTTTACTCAAAAAGAGGAGAAATACATTATATTTTAAACAACTTTTCTAACTTATTTTGAATAATATTAAACTTGGACATGTTTTGACCATTTAATACCATATAGATATTATAGTTATATGGGAAAGTATTAGCCCTTTTGTACTTTTAAAAAGTGTTTTTACATTAAAAATATATTATAACTTTAATTAGCCCTTTTGTACTTAGTGTTTTTACATTAAAATATATATTATAACTTTAATTGACCCCTCATAAAGGGATATTCATAACATTATGGGGTTGTTCTGAACCTGATTATGACTTGGATGGAGAATTGTCTCATTGTCAGTCACACATACATAGACCAGATTTAATTATTCAATTATTTCTTGTTGAACAGGAAAAAATTCTTCAAAATTAAAGAAATGTCTAGGTACAAGTGATAAATCAAGTTTTAATATAGTCAAAACCTACTATTTTATGTTAACAAAAAATGCAAATTTAATATTGTTTTATTAAAATTTTCAAATCGCTCGCTCGCTCTCCTCAATTTTTGGAGTCCAAAAATCCGTAGAACAAGAAATTAAATTGGTGTGGCCTAAGGGTGTTGTGTCAAACACTGCGACATATTTTTTTTTTGGTTTATCATATGTATAGATAAAATAGGAATGTCTACAGATATATATATATACGTGCATAAATCATTTTGATCACTTATTTAATAGAAGGCATGTTTTGATAAAAAAAAATATGTTGAAAAACAATAATATATGGTAAAGCACTGTTTTTTTTTTGGAATATTTACTACAGCCAGTTCCTCTATTGTGATATTCATCTGTAGGCATAATTTTGTCCAGGTCTTTTTGTTTCAGAATTCGTAATAAATTCATCAATTGGACCTTTTGGTTCTGTTTTTGCTTTGTTTTTGTTTTTGTGTTGTCTTTTGTTTTTTTTCTCTTGTAAAGCAGGATCAGTGTCTGTATTGAGAACTTAACTGACATCTGTTGATATTTATGTTAATGTTTTTGTAGGCTGCAATATGAACTGTGAAGGTGGGCTTACACTAGGATCACCATGATCACCAATGTCAGTCTCATACTCAATTTCACTTTCAGTTGAATCAGATTGGTCATTATTCTTAGTTACATCAAAGTCTGATGCTGATTTATTTGGAGGCTAGCAATCTGGCTTATACCCTTATTTTCCACATTGGTGACAACCCCAATTTTTTTGACAATTTTTTTATTTGTGTCCCAATTGTGGAAATGTCTTACAGTTAATATATGCATTTATGTATATTTGCCCTTTATAATACATTTTGGCATTGTTCTTCTTCAATTACTAATTATAAACAAATGTGGTATGATTGCGAATGAGACAAGACACCAAATCACACAAAAAATAACAACTGTAGGTCATAGTACGGCTTTCAGACCCGAAATCCAAACCGCATAGTCAGCTATAAAAGTCCCCGAACAATTCAAACGAGAAAACTAACGGCCTATTTAATATACAAAAAAATGAATGAAAAACAAATATGCAACGCATTAACAATCGACAACCAGGGCTACTGAGTTACAGTCTCCTGACTTGGGACAGGCTCATACATACAGAATGTGGTGGGGATAAACGTTTTAGCGGGATCCCAAACCTCCCCTAACCTGGGACAGTGGTGTAACAGTAACAGTACAACACAAGAACGAACTATAGAAATCATTTTTAAAAGGATTAATTCATCAGATGATAGAAAAAATACAAGTACTACAAACACAAGTGGGCGTGGTGGGTACTTTTACATCCAAACAACAAAAAGGCACTAAGTACAGATCTGCGAGTACTCACAGTTACTGACAGCTAGTTTAAAGCCATTAACAACTAATAAAAACAATCAAGCATCTAAGACTAAATTATCAATCGGTACACATCCACCATGATATGGATTAAGTATAAAGACATCATAAAGAGTCATAGAAAAACATGACCTTGTGCAATGTCAATATACAGCTATCCATAGACTGTAGATCTATGAATGTGTATATGTATATAACAATAATAATGATAACAAAATCAATTTTAATACCAACAAAAACAATGTTCACCGATTTAATTACAGTGTTGTTTTTGTTTGTTTTTTGTTTGCTTGTATTTTTTTTTTTAAACAAAATTTTATTCAAAACAATTGAATTGGATTGGGCAACAGGCTTAGCCTATGTAAGCCCTCTCCACAAAACAAGGTACAATATTACATTCAAACAAAGCAAGACATACACAAACATAATGACAAAACAGTAATAATAGTTAACTCAGATCAAAAGTATGACAATTTGAAGAATGCTTCAAATTGTTAACTAAGAAAAAATTAATTATAGATGATTTTTTTTTAATATTCTAGGTAATAAACTCCAACATTGATTTAGAGGACTCATATTAATTAAAATGGTCTCCAGTCAGCTATTTAAAATCATAAATTAAATAACTCATTTTTAAAACAAAATGTTTGTTATCATGACTTTTTTTGTACTTATTTTTTTTTTAAATTATTGCATCTGAAGAATAACGGCAGCGAGTAATAACCATATTGAAACATTAAAGAGTCGTTATGATATAAAAAGAATTAAGAATATTAATAATAAGGGAAAAAATAGATTTAAGAAATTAAAGATATACAAATTGAATAAATAAATGATATTGTTTTGGACTTTTAAAATACATTTCATTATACAAATCTCTCTGAATTTTTTATGTATTCACGAACAGCCTTAACTATCTGCGTATTGTCTTCATTACTCATAGATTGACCATCAAAAAGTATTAACTTTGAATCAACATCAACTCCATAAGCAGACAGTTTATCAAGAAGAGTGATCCTGTTAAAAGTGTGTGATGGACAATTAAAAAAATAATGTTGATTGTCTTCACATTTATATAAACATTTAAGACAGAAAGGTAACCTATCAAAAGATCATGAAACAAGTGAGAATTTAAATTACTTGCATCGTTTCGTAATGGACAATAAATAATATTAAAATTTCTCATACCTGAACAAAAATATTTAGGAGGCATCTTTGGTTTATATATTTTATCAAGTACAGATTTGAACTGGTTAATCGACAAAGCATTGTTTGCATTAGTATCCAGAGTTTTTCAACAGATGGTATGAAACTTCTATAATTATATGAAACTGTTCTGCACCTTATAATTATGAGAGTCTCTCCTAAGATTGTAATCATTTGGTTTGAGAAGACAAGGTTCTAATAAATATATCAAGTAACTTGGAGAAAATCCATTTTTTATTTTATAAAATGTAGTAACTTTATGCTTCTTCCTTCTGTCTGATAATTTTTCAGACATATTTTAGTGTATGATTTTTTAAGAGAAGTTGTACGTCGGAGACCCATAATTATACGAGCAGCTTCAATTTGAACACTTTCTAATAAGTTAGCTTCTTGTAAAGTACAATTATCCAATATAATGTTTGCATATTCTAGAATATGGCAAATAAATGCTGTATAAATTGTATTACGTATATTTTTATCCAAACTATATTTTACTTGTCTTAATAAATATAATTTAGAACATGCTTTTTTATAAATTTCATTTATATGTAATTGCCAATTAGCCTTACTCTCAAAGTTGAGACCTAGGTGAGAGAAGGATTGGTATCTTTTCTAGAAAATAAAAGGGTTTCTGTTTCGGAAGGATTAAAGGTTACAGCCAAGTTTTCAGCCAATGTTTTGATCCTCCCAAGATCATCAGTCAAAGACATAGAAACAGTATCATAGTAATTACCAATAGTGGCATATTAAGAGATGCCATCTGCAAATAATCTAATATGATTACAGTCTTGAATGGTAACCTTTAAGAATAAGTGTATTTAAAGGATCGATAAGTTTACCAGGATCGTTTCTAAAATTTCGGGCACGGTAAACAACATTTCCGTTAAAATAAGGATGTGCTATCTCGTTTGAAATAAGTTTCAACAAAACTTCAAACCCAAATCTTTATAACTATGGACAAATTTAGTAAAGGTTTTGAGTAATTTGTGGTAACGAAATACCTGGCTTAATAATTTACTAGTAATACATAGATTACTTTCGTTCAAATAAAAAACATCACAATAGACACGGACATAGTGAACCAGTTGTGAATTACAAAAACCATAAGATGTTGCCAAAGGAACTTCACCATCCAAATTAGAAAATTAACAATGGGGACCGAAATTACTTCGCCCACCCTTTCAAAAATCCTGGATCCGCCCCTGCGTTTTATATTATTGAAGTTTTATTGTTTTGGCGCAAATAAAAGATTGGATTTTTTTTTTTCAAAAGTAGCGCATATGCAATGCACCCCCTCTTTGAAGACCTCTAAACAGGTAAAATTCACCTGTATTGGTATGTCTGGTGTATGTATATCAGACGTTCCATCTACGGGCGATATCTTTTTGCGCAAAAAGTAACTCATTTGCGCCACAACTTAATTGCGCCAATACATCTTTTGCGCCACCTAATTTTCAAAACTATAGGTATCATTTGCGCCAAAAAAATAATCATCTAATTGCGCCATTTTTTTTTTCATTATAACAACTAAATGATTGACTAGGTACCATCATCAAAAAATTCTTCTGACATTGTACACAGAAATTTTGCATTAGCCTCGCATCGTAATAAAATTATCCCGCTTCCTGGATAGTTACACAATACAAAGTCATCATCTTTATTTCCAACAACACCTATACCATCCAATATTCTGTGAAATTTTGCTTGATTTTTAGGTTAAGCAGGACGCAGTTTTCTTCTCTCTCAATACATTAACTGACGCACATATTTTAAATCTCTCTTTTCTAAATTTTTTCTTCAATTTTGAAAAACTCTGAATTTAATATTTTTGAAGGTAGCTCTGACAATATATTGGTTGCTTATCATTTGCATGCAGCCCTCACAATTTGACGTTCTAATTTCTGGACACTGAAAATAAAAAAAATATATTTCTCTTTACAAATAAAAACATGGTATTTTATAGTGCCAAAATCTGCTATGAAATTTTAACAATTATATGTACAATTCTTGCAAGATTTTTATGAAGTTTAAATTGTACGTTTTATAATCAATGCTTTTGATGCGTTTCAAAATCAGCACTGAGTAATTAATTTGTAAAAGAGTTCTGCCTTTTAGAACAATTAATTATATTGGTAATGACATTTCATTATCTGAATCCTTAAATTAAGAGACATATAAATTGTTCTAAATTGTTTTATTTAGTTATTGCCCTTGTATCTTAAATAGATAACATACATGCAATGCATAGAATATTATGTATGGGCTTTTCTCACTGTTGAAGGCCGTGCAGTGACCTGTAGATGTTAATCTCTGTGTGATTGTGGTTTCTTGTGGAGAGTTGTCTCATTGGCATTCATATCACATCTTCTTTTTTTTATATATATTGAGACTCTTCTTTGAATATTTTTATTTCTATCATCCCTTAATTTACATCGCCCCTTTTCTATTTTTGATATTTTAATTAAAAATTTAAAAATCAAACTTTCAAAAAGAGAAATGATCAAAATTGCACGTAAGGTTTAGTATCTTAAAAGTTTGATTCCTAAACTATCAAATTTATAAACGATATTTAGAATTATTTTAATATTTTAAAACTTTGATCAAAATTCCAAAAATCTAAAATTTCAAAACTTTTTAAAACTTTGAATTGATAAGTGTTACACGGACCCCTTGCATAACAGTAAACAGCAAGCTGTTAAGGGCCAAAAATGACTAGTGTTAATCATTTCAAAAAGGTAACCAAGTCTAATCTATAGAAAAATGAATAACACCAACACTCGACAACCATGGAACAAAACGTGTAATAAAGATTTTGGAATAGTCAATAAGACTGCTAATGTCATAAGTTCATATTGTTTTTTAATGAATTTAATTTTTTTTTTTTAACTTTTATTATAGATTCGTATGAAACCTGAAAAGGCGTGTAGCATTATCATGAGCTGTGCCATTCTGCACAATATAGCTCTGTGGATAAATGAGCCTGATCAAACTGTCAGAAGATTAAGAAGAGGAGATGCCTAATGTAGACGCAGTGTACAATGGAGCCAATGATGGAAGGAGAATTAGGGATCACATCACTCAGATGTACTTCACCAATTAAATTCACACATTAAATTCTTAATTACCTTTCCACTTTATTTTGTCTCTCTTTATTTTTCTAGAGGTAGAAGTTATGCTTCCTTCATTAATTGTATGTACAGACACTTTATGTTACGAAGTTTAAATCTATCTTGTGACTTTTGTCATCGACCTCAATTTCATGGTTCAGCGATGGCAGTTAAGTTTATTTGTCTGTCATGTGAAATTTTCAATCATTATTTATAGGTAAGACAGGGTTTGGTCTGTTGAATAATTGCTAGGTTTCATATCAATAAGTAAAATTGAGAATGAAAATGGGAAATATGTCAAAGAGACACCAACCTGACAATAGAGCAGACAACAGCTGAAGGCAACCAAAACATGGTTCACCTGACCTCACCTAGGAATAATACATATACCGTATAGTCATTCATACAGTTTTTGTGATATTTGTAGTTATAATTGTATCTTAAAGACTTTCTGCATAAATTGAATGTTAATCAGCCTCAGAAAGCAGTTGATCATATTAGTGTGGGCACTCCTGTTTATAACTTTTTTTGCCAGTGGAAAATAAAAAATCAAGCAGACAAAGAGTCAACATATTTATATGTATAATATATATTAAAGATAAAAAAAACTAAAAAAAGAACAGGTTAACACTAGAAATAGAATCTTTATATTCTACTGCTCCATGACAGACAGAAACCCAGCAGTAAGATTTTCATCAAGCTTGCTGTGAAGTCTTTCATTATTAGCATAACTGAATTTGGAGGTTTGTTTTAATCAATTTTCTCTCCAAAACTTGACACTGCAGACTGTATATATCATCAGCTGTCTTATTCTTGGTTTTATTTTGTGGTTGTTCCTGTTCATCAGATCTAGAAAACAAGGAGATAAAACATAAAATAGTATTCACCAGCAGGGCCTTAAAAAGCGACCCTTTTCTAACCAGCAGGACATAAAAAGGGACCCTGTGTAACCAGCGGGGCATGAAAAGGCAACCCTGTTTTGCGGTACATTCCTACCACTAAAGATATAGGAAGGAAGTACCCCCCCCCCCCCCCCTCCGCATCTGTTCGGGCTTCATTTACTTGTTTATGTTCTTGTAAACAGGTCTACTTCTAGATTAGTAATGAAACGATACTTAACCTGGGAACATAACTACCACTTACTTATTAGACATCAACCATTCAACTTTATTTTATTTATTGTTTAGTGAATATTTGACTCCTCCCCCTTTTATGTTTCACAAGAATCTGTTAAAAGTTGAAACGATTGATGCTTTATGTCTTGGACCACTTTTCATTTTATGTTGGAGTGACTTATAGTATAACTAATCGCCGTATTTGAATATAAAAAATAAGACAACGCGTGACCGAACGACGCATGGATTAAACGAGTGCGCAGCACGAGTTTAATCCATAGCGGCGTTCGGTCACAAGTTGTCTTATTTTTGATATTCAAATACGGCGATTAGTTATACTTTTTATTACATTGTCAAATTGCTTATATTTATGAAATTAATGTAGAAAATGTAAGGAACTATATGGTTTTCCTACGCATGTTTTGTTTCGACGTTATCGACGTCTTGACAACGCCTATTGTTGTATGACGTCAGAGAGTGAAATAACCACGTTTATTTCACATGTGAAATTATCGGATTTATCTAACTGGGAAATCAATGTAATTCATTGCAACCAATGTAATAATTGTTGTTATTGTGAATATGTTTTATGTACGATAACACCAATTCTTCATAAATAGAAGATCTATAGTACCAACAATGATGTCAGTTTAACCTATATTTCCCTTGGAGACTGAACATTTTTGAATATACACATATCATTCTTAAACATTTTATGCTATAAAGTATTAATGCTGGTACAAATAAAATAATGTAAAAAGGGCAAATAGATGAAGAAAAAAACCAAAACCAAAAACAAAACCATATTTACTTAAATGCCACTATATATTATTGCACAGTGATGTAGATCTGGGAACAGTATATCTAACATAATATATATGTTCCTGTGTAGATGTAGTTTATTTTAAAAGAGAGAAGACATTTATATCCTTGTATTTTCAAATGTCTGTGTACTTAGAGTTTAGAGTATACCTAGCAGTCCGGTCAGTCCTGTTCTGTACCATCTCATGAACAACTGTCACTGGGGCTGCTGCAGGAACTGAGGAATAACTGATGGCATTAAAATGAATGTCTAGGCGATTCCTCCATACATCCTCCATCTCCTCATTCACGGCACTGGACTGTAAGGTGTGTTCTAATTGGTCTGAAATAGTTATGTGTACTCATTAGAACAAACTGTATAAGTCTTAAAATTATTTATTCAATTTTATTTGATGAATGTTCATTTCTGCACTCTTATTTTTTACTTTTTATCTTTAAGATAATTTCAAGAATTTTTTTTTTTTACAACAGTATTAATTCATCAAGAACACAACGTTTAAATCAAAGATATTTGTATCAGAATCACCGTGATCTAAAGATAAAATCTTGATGGTCTGGATGGGTTTTTTATTTCAAAATTGTGAAGGTCATTTTCTCTTTTTTTTATACTATTGCTCATTATATTCTTGATTTTTACCTATTTTTTTGTCATTTTTTTTTCATTCAGGGCGAACGGACTCGATAAGCGAACAGACACAGGGCGAACATATTATCAGGGCGAACGGAACCGACACCGAAATTAACAGAATAAGGGAGATAAAAGGAGATGGGTTATCTGCACGGGAGAATGTTTAAACAAACGCATTTCATGATGAGCAAGAAAACAATTTAATGCATAAAAGCTAAATACACGATTGAATGTCAAATTAGAAAACACACAAATAGATGCATATCAAATAAAAAAAAACGTTGCACAAAATTTACCCTTTGTAACGGCGACCCTATGTTTTGGAACAGTATTATGTCCCTTTAAAATGGACTGTTGTAAAATTAACGTTTAATTACTATTGTTAATATGAATTATTGATAAAAATTGTTGTTTAACATTTCAATCATATTTAGTTACATCAGAGACATATGTATAATATGTCTCTGGTTACATTATTGTGCTATAATTCATTGAATTTACTCTCAGATTTTGTTGAATTTGCAACTTATTTTATATTTGTCTCGTATTTATTAAGTTAGTGCTGAGATAAATAATTGTATTGGGCTTGTTTTCATCAGCCACTTTGGTTGATATAAAGACCTTTCATTTTAGCTTTTAGTTATGGGCTTACTGGTCTTGCATAGACATCACTGCCTAACTGGTCTTGCACAGACCTCAGTCATATTCTTCACGAAAGGTCTAGCACAGACTTCGTTAACTAACTGGTCTTGCACAGACCTCAGTCACAGTCTTCATGAAAGGTCTAGCACAGATTTCGCTGACTTACTGGTCTTGCACAGACCTTGTTCACTGTGTACACGAAATGTGTTGTCTACACGAAAGGTGTAATGCATTTCACTGCATCTAGACACAATGTCGCTATTGTGTCTATAATTATGATGCATCTAGACAAAGGTTAAAATGACAGATTAAGCTATGTCACTTTTATGTGAATTTTAACTTGCTTTTCATATTCATGTCTCATGTTTTTATCTTTACAAATTGTTTCAGAGACTCGGGATTCTGATATCTACTCTTTACACGGTCTGGGGTAACATATGTTAAAGTTGACACAGAAAATACACAACGTAAAAACCCATCCGGTTACATTTTGGTGGCAGCGGTGGGATCCTGAGGCGAAACTTCTTACTAGAGCTTTCTTACAAATGGGCGAAAGATATGAACGAACGTAAAGGGAGCACGTATTTCATTTCTACAATAACAGTTAAAAGAGTCTTTGTTTTATCCAGTAAAACAGCATTCTTTTCTAAATCAAGTTTATTTAAAAAAATAATAATATCGCAAATAATACACGATTTTAATATAATCAAACAGAGAAAAATAGTGTCAAATACACTTACGTCCGATACGTTACTTACGTAAACCACGAGTACACACATTTCCGCGGGAATTTATTTTTAAGCACGAGTTTCACGATTAACATTTCAATGACATTATTGGAGTACGTTAGTCTAAATTTAACGACAAGATTCACATTTATTTTTATATAAATAAATTTGGTGTTTTTACTGTCTTCTGATTGGTTAAAATTATTAGTTTTATTTTCAATGTTGTCAATTTTGATGGTGACACGCGCACTCTGTTGTGTATTCATACGCCAACATGTGTGTACGTTGTTATTGATAATATAAATAATATAAAAAGTTCTTTGAGCCTTATTTTTGATAGAAATTTATTTATAATGAATGGCAATAATTTATTTTGCTTCGCGGATTATTAAATGTGAAGAGTCAAAAATTAGTTTTATGGTTCAATAAAATCAAAATAGATAATAGCCATTCATTAATTGTTACAGTACACTTTCAGCAAATTAATACATTGGAATATCGAGATTAGCTAAACATGATGCTACAATGTTTTTAAAAAGTAATGTTGAATAAATCTAGAAAAAAGACTTTGTATATAAAGAAAATAAATCTACAATTTTGCACCATATAAATTGTGGATTTTATAATGACGATTTAACAGTACACATGTTTGGAAGATAGACGCGAAATTATCACTTATCGTCCAGTGGCTAATATTTCATGAATGTTTTAGGACTATAGGTAAAACGCAGTTATACGCTAAAATAACCGTTCCATTGCTCCGGTGTATCATATATACACATTTAGGATAGAGGACAATGAATATTACCAGGGGAGAGGCGATGATTCAAAAGTTATGAATTGAGCACCAGCATATGGCATAGTAAGAAGATCATCTTTTCTTTATTTCATTTTCATTTTATTATTTTGAGCGTTGCAAATTTTGAATCAAGGAAGTATTTGTGTTTCTGATAGGGAAGACAATGTATTTGCTTAGACATTTTCTTAGGTTAAACAGTGCAACATTGTAATATTGAAGAGTGGGGGAGGGGCCGGTTTTTAGTCGTTTAGGGGCATTTTTTTCGTCTGACTACAGTATATTCAGAATATTTTGTAGTGTTATCTCCTTCGACATGGTGGTATAAATAATAATATTCTAAGCTATCGTACGTCCCGAAATCCTAAATATATCTCAAGAAAAATCCAATTTAATAAGTGTCGTTGCATGCACGATAATTGTCCGAAGTTCCACGACAATTATTTAAATATGTCAAAATAAAGGATCCCTAAAACGAGTCTTACGTATGATTCGTCAAGCATACGAACCTTTCGTCAATTTGTAAGAAAGCTCTATTATCTCATTAGGCGACGATGATATTGATACAGTAAAATATGTTAAGTTAAATTGTCAAATCTAAATATTGTAAAATAAATGTTATTATGCTTATTTGATGTTAATTTTGATTTTAAAATATAATGCCGTGTTTATGTATGAAATAATGATGAGTAATCATTTCAGTTTAACTTTAAAGAGACTGATTTATAGATTGGCACAGAGATAAAGTATGTAGTGATATTTATAGAATGTAGATGCAATTATATATAGATGATAACCATAGATGATAAATTTCAAATGGTTTAAAGAAAGCTTAACTTAGATTGTTTATAATAGATAGAATGGTATAGTTTGATCATATTTGTCTTATTTTACACATACAGTAATTATACTGTTTCAGTCCGATTGACGTGTTTTAATACGCTAATGTGAGCCTCTGATTCACGTATCGCTTTTGGCCTTTTATAAAAAGAGCTGGTTGTTGCATGATTGTTTTATTCTATAGTAAATATCTCTTAAACACATACAGAATATCTAGTACATTTTATACAGTTACATTATTTCCATAGCATTTGACACAATAGTTTACTGGGTGACGATTCAGTTTAACTATTTGTTTAATTTTGTTTTTCAATTTTTCAGCACTTGTTTTCAGTGATGGTGATGATATGAGATAGTATACGTGTGTTATAACTGATATTGGACATGACCTGTCCAGCATTTCTAGTGTTCGAATGGTGAATGAATTGGACTGTGTACCGTGTGCAATATATATGGAAATACTGTGTATATATAATGAAGATTCATACCTGCCTTGTTTTTTATCTTCATGGCTTCATTTTTTTAAGGTGGGAGGAATGTAACAGCGACCCTATGTTTTGGAACAGTATTATGTCCCTTTAAAATTGACTGTTGTAAAATTAACGTTTAATTACTATTGTTAATATGAATTATTGATAAAAATTGTTGTTTAACATTTCAATCATATTTAGTTACTTTATTGTGCTATAATTAATTGAATTTATTCTCAGATTTTGCAACTTATTTTATAGTTGTAGAGTGTTTATATTTGTCTCGTATTTGTTAAATTAGTGCTGAGATAAATAATTGTACTGGGCTTGTTTTCATAAGCCACTTTGGTTGAAATAACGACCTTTCATTTTAGCTTTTATTTAAGAGCTTACTGGTCTTGCACAGACCTCACTGCCTAACTGGTCTTGCACAGACCTCAGTCACAGTCTTCACGAAAGGTCTAGCACAGACTTCGCTGACTAACTGGTCTTGCACAGACCTTGCTCACTGTCTACACGAAAGGTGTTATGCATTTCACTGCATCTAGACACAATGTCGCTATTGTGTCTAGAATTATAATGCATGCAGCATTAAGGTTAAAATGACAGATTAAGCTATGTCACTTTTATGTCAATTTTAACTTGCTTTTCATATTCATGTTTCATGTTTTTATCTTTACAAATTGTTGATATTTGTTGAATTATGTAATTTGCTAATAAACAATGAAAACTTGCTAGTGTTAAGTTTTGCAAAGCCAAACATGAAGGATCAGAGACTCGGGATTCCGATACCTACTCTTTACACGGTCTGGGGTAAAATATGTTAAAGTTGACACAGAAAATACACAACGTAAAAAACCCTCTGGTTACACCTTGAACACCCCATAAGTATTTTGCTATGACACAAGCGGCTTGTTTTCGGCGCCAAGGACAGCCAAGTTGCAGGGGGAATCATATGAATTGTAAACAAATAAGCTACATAAGTTGAGATTTTGGCACAAACTGCAGAGCATTTATCTGATATGAATGATTTATGAAAGCACACATTAATTATTATCAGTATTATCACAATTATTATTTTTTTATTATTATTTTTAATTATGATTATTATTAATATTTTTATTATTGTACTAACTGAGAAGAACATAAGAATAATTTTTCATTTCTATAATATCTTTCAATAGGAAATTATTGAGGTAATAATGGCAGTCTTTAAACGTTCAATGAATTGAAACTTCCGAGAAAAAAGGGCTAGATACAAACAAACATTTCTTGTATTTCATTTTTCTTTTGATATAAATTCTTAATGAAAATAATTCTTTTTATTTCGATGGATGAAATCAATGATCTTGTTCTGGAACAAATGTCATATGAAATGTGTTTTTTCATAATTAAATAATTTTCACAATTTGCATTATCCTTTTGTAATTACGGTCTGGTTATTTATCAGCTTTTAAATTTGGAAAACCAAAAAGCGTTTGCTTTGTTTGATTCAATTTCGTATGATTGAGTGGTTGGCTAAATGTGGTTAAACTTATTACCAGACCATTCAACGGGTTTTCCAAATTATTGGACCGAAGAAAACCATAGAAATCCCCACTGTCAACTGGTAAATTATTGCACTTAAAAAAAACCCAGATATAAATGGTATGAAATTAAATGATTCTGAGTATCTACTAAACCAGTATGCAGATGACTCATGTCTCTTATCTGACGAGGATGAGCAATCTTTAGAAAAATGTTTATATACTTTAGAATTTTTTTTTATATACTTTAGAAAAATGTTCTGAGTGTGCGGGACTTTTGATAAAACTGAAGGCATATGGATTGGGTTTAAGATTCACTCAAAGGATAAACTAACAACTACAAGAAATTTGAACTGGAATCATTCAGGAAAATTTAAACTTTTAGGAATAAAATTTGATCTGTTCAGTGAAAATAAAACGCTTGTAAATTTTGTAGAAAAAAAAAATACAAAAAATACAGAGCTTACTAAATTCCTGGGTTTATTGAGATTTAACATATACTAGTCAACAAAAGAAACGATACACGACTTTGAAATAAAATTTATCAAAAAGTTTTACATATAAAACAAAATGATATACACTATTTTAAAAAGCTTTCATTTGCAATATATGCACATGTGATAATGAAATCAAAACTTTTAGGAAAGTGTCTAAGTTCCGTGTAAACGATCATAGGGTGTAAATTGGTTTTGCGGAAAGTTGATTAAAAAATCGACACATAATTTTCTAAGTACTAAATAAAATTTCAAATTTGTTTAAAAATATTCAATATGCGAATCAAGTTATGTTCATGTTGTAACTAATGGGTTGAAATATCGTTTTTTTTTAATTTTTGGGAAAAAGGTTTTTTTTGAAATCTCAAAAATTGCAAAACATTTTTTTTTTTTTTCGTCTCAAATCAATGCTTTAGATATGAAAACAATACACAGTAAATTTGGAACCTTTCGTATTAGTTTTAAGATTGTTACCGCTTTTTCACTTTACACATACTGTCTTTGGTAAATAAGTTGATAATGTATACATTTTAACGATTTCTCGTGGGGCCGAACTTTGCTTAACTAAAAAACGAAGAAACCGTATGATTTTTAAAAACAAATTGATGGCAAACACTGTCTTTACCTTTAAATGAGAGGTTGGCATCATTAGTTGGAACTTCTGTTTTTAAAATTGTCGTTTTATGTAAATTTTGTAAAAAAAAAAAAATCGCGAAAAAACGTCAAAAACCAAAAAAAAAAAATTTTTTAAACGGATTTATATTTCCATAATGATTAAGTATTACTTCCTTCAATATTGGTCCAATGAACGGAAAACTTTATCTTTAATTTGAAAAAAAAAGTCTTGTATCGTTTCTTTTGTTGACTAGTATATATGGGAAAGATCACTGTCATTAAATCACTTGCTCTACCTATTCTAATTCAATTTACAGTTTTGCCAAACCCGCCTGATGATAAAATAAAAGAAATTCAAAATATTTTTTTAGTTTCTTGTGGTCATGAAAACCAGACAAGATTAAAAGAAAAGTTATGATAGGGTTATTTAAAACTGGGGGGGGGGGGGGAGTTGAAAATGCCAGATATAAGCTCTTTCTGTTATTCATTAAAGATGACATGGATAAATAAACTGTTAATTGTCACCCTCAATTAAAGTTTTCTGACCACTGGGAACTCCTCTTTCACTCTGCACTGTTGTGAATTTCTGCTTGGCCCCACGAGTCAGGTTTCTCCAACGGTTCTTAACCTCTGTCTCTGTCCTGAGACACACCCCAAGGCATTTACTTTACTTGTTATGTCTTTCAACATTTCTTGCTTTTAAGCATTAGTAACCTCTGGGGAATGCCTCCCCTGGAGTAATTCAAGGTCGGTTGTAGCCAGCTCACTAATCAAATTACTCTCAATTGCAGTGAGGTTGAGTTTTCTTACCCTTGTAGTTTTTGCAGACACCTTTGCAGCCATGTTGATTAATACAGGAAGTTTAATTTTTCAAAGAATTGTGGGAATTTTATTTTTTTAATCACATCGTTAAATTTTAACACTGCGTTAACTAAAATTGTCGTTAACATTTTTTGAACAACAATATTTAACGCATTGATTAGTTAGCGACTGCGTTAAGATTTAACGACACTTTTGAACAACTGGGCCATAGTACTTGATTTATGCATTAACATTTACATTTATATTATAGGTATGAAAATTCAAAACAGATAGATGTATGATCTATATTTTGTATGTTTTGACCTATTATTAAGTGATTCTTCACTGTTTTATTCATTTTATCATTTATTTCATTTTTAGTCATATACTTTTCGCAAAAATACTAGGCTTTCAATGGGTTGTATATTTCTTTCAAATACCCGGACTTCAACGGGTATTAAAAGCATTCATAAATTATTCGATGAATGTATTGCTTTGTCCGTGTTTTGGACTCTGAACGATGTTTGAGCAAAACAAATGAAATTCAGAAAATTAAAGAGAAACCTTCTTTCTAATGAATGTTGGTAATAAAAGCACCATGAAATATACTAAAAAGAAGGTAAAATCATAGATGGGTTAGATATATTCTTAGGCACAGAACAATAATTGATCTGTGTTTGTCTTTATATAACCATCTGGATAGTTACAGAAGACATACCTCAATGGGAAAAAAAACAAATCTGTTGTTTCGTTGTCATTTGTCGATTTTCATCCTTGTAAACTATTCATTTCCAACGTTATTGCAAGCCAGGTGATCAACATTTCTTGAAGACTGACAATATTTGTCATGTCGTAATTTGTGTTACTTTGTTTTGTTTTTACCTATAAGAACTCATTATGTTTTTCGACACTGCACTTATGAAGCTACATGTTCTAGATGTTTTGTAAAAAAATCTTTTCACATGGATTTGAATTAATCTTTAGAAAAGTCTTCTGATTCAAGCGCAACTATTATCTATATTACATGCAAGGCTTTGCAATAGGTGCAGTGCACATAGCGCGGATTTATACAAGGCCAATTTAGTACAGGATGTATATTGTCTATGTGGTTACACTAGTGAAAGTGCTGAACACTATTTATTATATTGTAATTACTTTGCACCGCACAGACATGTTATGCTTACTGAAATGACCCACTTAGACGTTCCTGTTACAATTGATTTGTTATTGTTTGGTGATGATAACTTAGATACAAATGACAATTTTGTAATATTTTCTGCAGTACATCAACATATAAAAGAAACACAATGTTCTTACTTTGATAACAACCTTGCTGGTTATTGTTTTATAAATAACAGTACAGACGTTGCATTGTTCGAATGATCGATTTGTTGTTCATAACGGTTAACATAATGTTTCGCCTCAATGGATTTCAATTCTCAAGTTAACGCAAAAAGGATACTTACATTAAATCTATATTCTTTTCATCCCTTTATCCGTATTTTCAACGTCAGAGTTTAATATCCGTATCACAATAATATACAATGCACGTTACTATTAACAAACTAGCCAAATAGAATGGCATTGAAAAACCTCAGTGAAAAACACACAATTATCGGTAGGTGTTTTCCCTTTGGACCGTTCGTTTGAGTGTGTTTGATTATTCAAATTAAAACGTTTGATATCCATTGAGCCGTTTCTATTATTTTCTTGTGTATAAATATTATAATAACAATAGTTCTCATTTATTTTTAAATTATTTTTCATGCCTTCATGCTTATTAGAAAATTACAAATTTATGTAAAGTGCTATATAAATATTATGTATATTCATGTATATTATGGAGAAGACGGAACAAAGTAGTTGTGTCTAATGCATTTGTTTTGAACAATAAAATATGTTTAAACTAAACTAAACTATTGAGAGGATAAGGATACGAGAAAGATAGATTAAACTTCATGCTTCAGGACGAAACAAACAAAACGCGGCATACTACTATTGTCTTTATTTAAGCCTTCGCCGTATACCATGGTCCAGTGATTGACTTTGAATTAATTAGCAATATCCAATGTGAAGTTTTCTGCATTAGTTAGATTGATAGGAACTACTGTTCATCAATCTCAAGTTTGTCCCCCATTTCGAGACCTTTATAGAAAAACATATAATATGCAATAAATGAGATTTTACACCATAAATAGATAACACAAGTATATTTTCACTGATGGACCTATACTAAAGAAGAATGTGTCCCTAGTTCACGGATGCCCCGGCAGGCTAGCAAGAAGATATATGCTACAGATGTTGCCTTCTTACAATAGTGCAAAAGTACGCCGAAGTAACATATTCTATAGTCAAAGCTCATTAAAAAAGTGCAACCACAATTAACCATTCTTTGTAAATATTCCACAGACAAAACGCCCCGAAATGCATTTTGATAAAATACTTTGCACACATAGACTTTAAAATAGAATGCAACAATACAAAACATTTAACAGCCATCAATCATAGTGAAAACGAGTTATAATATAGCTAGATTAACCAAGCTAAATTACTTTAAAACTTTCAGTACAGAAGTACATTTTAAAAACACAAAAGACATGTGTGTCGACGTGAATTATTATTGAATTTGTCACACTATAAATAGATAACCATGACTCTACCTACAACACAAAAATACTGTACACATCAAAATATAAGTGTTGGACATATGGTTGAACTGGAATGTGTACAGCACTACAAGTATTTAGGCCTTATATTTTCGGCTTCAGGAGTCTTCTCTCATGCAAGACAGGAATTGTACAAAAAGAGTCTAAAAGGCTATTATAAATTATGCAAAGATGTTATTCGTTCACATCCAAAAATTACTACCAGTCTACATCTATTTGATCACATGATCAAACCTATTTCTTTATATTCCTCTGAAATTTGGGGTGCATTTAACCCAAAGAGTAGTAAATTTAGAAATGATATAGTCTTAGATAAAATTTATTCAGATCTTGAACCAGATAAATCACACATGAAAATAACAAAATTTATTTTGGGTGTAAACAGAAAGAGCAGCAATTTTGCTGTACTCTCTGAACTAGGTAGATTTCCTATTTATATTAGTATTGTGAAAAATCTACTGAATTATTATTTTAGAATTGAAAATATGCCTGAGGACTCTTTATTATATAAAGCCTTACAAACCTCTAAAGATTTAGATGATAAAAATCACAATAGTTGGTATAGCAGTGTCAGACACTTATGTAAAATTATTGACCTGCCTAGTAACTTCATTAATTTTAGTAAATACAAATTCAGAAAATGTTTACTTAATTGTTTAAAAGTATCCTATGTCAAATCTTGGGAAAATGCTTATAGCCAAAATAGCCAAGGAAAACTAAGAACATATTGTCAGTTTAAAACATCATTTTGTAAAGAAAATTATTTAAATATCTTGAAAAATTTTGATTTGAGAAAAGCTATCACAAAATTCAGGATTTCATCTCATAGACTTAAAATTGAAACCGGCAGATATTCCAAATTAGAAGTTCATCAAAGAATTTGTGATAAATGCGATTTGAATAAAGTGGAAGATGAACTTCATTTTCTTATAGAATGTCCTGTATACTCTAAGGATAGAGACATGTTATTTGATCTGATATTTAAAGAATGTAAAAATTTTTACTCCTTGGATATGGTCAATAAATTTATTTGGCTATTAAACTGTGAGTCTATTAATATTTTAAAACAACTTGGCTATTTCTTATCAAAACACCTGCCTTGAGTAAACATTTAAAATATAACACTGGGATACTGTAAGTAATATTTAAAATGTCTAACTTTTTAAAGCATACTGTTTTGTTGTTTTGCTTTATTGTATTTGTAATTGTTTGTAACTATATATTGTCATGAATGTATATGCACTATGCCCCTTGAGGGTACCTCTTATGGAAATAAAAGATATTCTATTCTATTCTATTCTATTCTATGGTTCAATAACTAAGATACACAACTGTCAGGATCATGACATGCCAAACTAGATATTCCTTTTGTCATATATCATGTATATGTTTGTACCGGAGTGCTAAGATATTGTTACATTAGAAAGTGCCAGTGCATCTAATGATGGAAACACAGATGACGAACATCGGATCCATTATATCTTTTTCAATGAGTATCAGAAGACTCGTTATGTCTGTGGTATTCATAGAAAACATAGAAGCAACATATAAAGGCAGTTAAGTTCAGTCAAGCATGTATGAGAAGACTTAAGATGAGCCATCAGATCAGAAGATTCAAGTCTCATTCTAGACAAAAATTTGTGGATGTTAGGAAAATTTGGATAACGCTTTATCAGCGTTTCCTTCAAAATCATTCATACAAAATGAATCACAAAATCATAAGTCATCAACAGTATCACCATTTTGCACTTAAACGTGACTTTTCATATTAATACATGGATACATAAGCGGTTATAAAATATCTGTAATTCTTAAGGTAGACGGTATATCTTTAAACACAACTCCAATCACAACAGATATGTGAAAAAAGATCGGAAATACAAAAGAAATATTCAAATTCCATTATTTGAATACGAACTGACAATGTCATGGATGTTAGCTTTGTTTGCAACATAAAATATTGTAGTGTTGAAGTTGTTAGAAATAAGTGAAAAATTTGTTTTAAGATGAAAGTGAAAGAAGTTGCGATGAGACAGAAACAAAACGGTGAAACATTGTGATAATGTCAATTCAAAATAAAAAGATCAGCTAAGATTTCACTAGAAAAAAAAATGATTAAAATTATGCCTTTAAAGGCATTCATATATTTTGAATTCAGTCACCGTATCAGTTTTGCTAAAAGCTGATTCATGCCAAGATAAATCATATTTTGACTGTTATCATTTGTAGACCTTTTTAAAAAATTCGTTTGAAAACACGAAGTGCACATCTCTTTGTTTTAAATCCTTTTACATCTATTATCTAGAGCACATTTCAACAATTTGAGAAGTTAATCAAAGAAAAATTAATAGGCTGAATAACATATGCAAATCTTGAACCATACCTAGATAATATAAAAAAATATTATGGTATAAATAATAAATTAACGTCACAAACAACCGGTGTAAGGTTAATTTAGTTTATCTAGCGTATGTACAACAAATTTTCTTTAGAATGAGAAAAAAATGTAAATTAAATTGATTGTCATTCAAAAAATTAACATACCCTGTTTTATATATTCAAGATTATTAATTTGATGTGTATATTGCTTACATAGAATAATGTGTACCTATCGAGTATATATAGTTAAGATAACAAAATATAAGACTATTCCTTTAGACAGATTCAACAATAAAACGTAAGTCATTGGAGCCAATGTAGCCAATTATCTTTTATAAATAATAGAACATGTGTTTTCACTTAATTACCTCTCGACGGCATGTATTTCTTAGCATGCTATCATCATTTTCTATAGAAATTTCAGAACTGCTATTTCGATCAATTTTACCAATGATAAAATTATATCGATTTTTCAATTGGATTTGAGATACAAATTATTTCATTAAGTCAGAGAATGTAAAATTCAGTAGTTTGTTTGAATATAAAGAAAATCGTGTTAAACCTAATAGTTTTAACACATTCAATTTACCTATAGCACCAATATATAGCAACAAATCAAGCTTTGTATTACCAATATTAAAATTCAAGTAAATTTCCCATTTGAACCTCTTATCAAAATACTTAAAGTTGAATTGACCATTTATATAATAGATATTGAAAACTGATCATTGTCTTGATTAAAGGACTACCAACAAGACGGTGGTGTTGACTAAGACAGCGATAATGACCTAGTCATAAGCAAGGTCATTACCGCTGTCGAATCTTTCTAACACTTTTAAATAAAGATTAATGAACAACTAGGCGGACACTGTTTCAATTAACATCACTCGATCATAACCCCGGTCTGTAATCAAAAGTCAGGAAACTGGTATTAAACCATGACAAAAGAGGGACGAAAGATACCAAAGGGACAGTCAAACTCATAAATCTAAAACAAACTGACAACGCCATGGCTAAAAATGAAATAGACAAACAAACAACAGCACACACGACTCAACATAGAAAACTAAAGAATAAACAACACGAACCCCACCAATATTCCATTTATTTTAAAAATATTACGACGAAAAAAAAATGTAAGAATAAAAATATTTCTGTACTACTGATTATAAATCATAAATATTCAATGTAATGTGTATTATTTTTCAAGATCATTTTTGTTTATTTCAATTCATGTTCAGATGTGTTAGTCATCCTCGAGGAAATACTGATAATCAATTTGCATGACTACCAATGTTTTCTGTTGGTTTTTGTATATGAAAGAACATCAATGATGTATCGATGTTTCAATCATCCTTTTAAAAATACCTGCATCTAATATTGATTTCCAAGTATGTTAATATTTTTAAATACCATGTTTTGTCTATTACGGTACAAATTCCAAGAAATCTACTTTCTGTAAAACTTGTGTTCTTGGTGGTAACTATAGCAATAAATGTATAAAGTTGGTCACGCCGTTCAATGACACGACAGACCTATTCTGACTTTGAACGGTAAAGGTAAGATTGTAAATATTTGAGTGTAAAATAATATTTGTTGATAATATCTTACGGTTACAATTTTTTTTTTAACATTCATCAATTCTTTATTGTACTCCTTGCTGTTTTAACAAATTACAAAATGTACAGCATTCCATCAAGTATCCCTGTTACATACAATTATAACTGATATCCAGGTAGAATATACAGTTAAACTTATCTTATTTTATACATAGCCATTTAATACATTTCTATTTTCTATAATTACTTTATAAATAAACACAATATCAAATAAAATCTTATCGAAGTACTTAAAGATGTTACAGTCGCTGGGTCGTGAAATTTACGGCGAAAAATCCGTTATCGGTTCTTTTAATAGAATTTTGAAACATATGAAAGTATGAATGAGATACAGCGTGGTTAATGCTTTTGTTAATTTTTGTTAATACTTCTGGATTTATACAATTCTTTGGAAGTGTTTGTTAATACTAAAGAATGATAAGTAAACTATGATGTTTTTTGTTTCTTATAAGCTTTTGTCATGAATTTTGTTACCTGTGAACAGTTACAATTTTCAAATTTTATTTAAATTATAAAAAATCCGATTTTAATTATTTCGTGATTCTAAAATACGGGGGTATTTTTTTGTTGAGGAAATTACAATATTTGTTTTCTTCTATCTGATATGACTTTAATACATTAATTTAAGATATATAATGTACAGTTTAAAGAAAACACAGACGTTTAAAAAAAACATCTTTTACAAAGTTGTTACTTGTTTAATTATGTCGTAATTTGCTAGTCAGTCAGTCAGTGTCGGATTCCGGGCGACATTGCGTACGCTTTTCCCTTTGATTTGAAAATAAATAATGTTTAGCATTATTAAAATCTTCTTTGTTTGTATCTTTGCTACACTCGATATTATTGCTTCAGCTGTATCACAGCTAGTGAATTAGTCTCAATGTTCGTAAAATGTATAGTAATATTTCTTTTCTTCACTGTTTATTCTTAAATATAAGCGTTGTCTATTTTTATCTGACAAGCACGCACATGGACTTTTCATTAGTATAGAAAGTTCGCTATAGTGTTCCATCGTGGTCTTAGTGCAGGTTCGAGAGCTTGGTGCACCAAAGCGGCCTAGGTGGTTTTTAGACGTACCGACAAGACCCTGTCCTACTGGGACTATCTAATAGCATAATAGTTAAATAAAAACAGACCTCTACCGTTAAATAGTGATTGTTATCCTATTATCATTTTACTTTTACCAAGGATTTGTATAGTTATATACAAATCCTTGCTTTTACGCTGTCTTAATTTGTTAATAGTTATTTAGTATAATGTAGTGTCTTGTAAGTAATAGTTGGGCAGGATATTGTTTGTTTTATAGTGTATGAATAATTTTTGTTGCAATCAATTTATAATTCATTATAAAAAAAAAACCACTAAACTATGTGGACCGTATGTCAGCGCACACAAGACAAACTGATTGGATAAATGTGATAGATTGTTACGCCTACATTGATACTGATGTCCAATCGAATACCAGCAGACACCTGTCAGTAAAAACAAATTGCAAGCGTGGGTAAATTAGAGATTTATTTGTGTACTCGATATTTGAAAAATAAGTTAGATATAGTCACTATTCGTTAACCCTTTTCAGGTGAATTTCAATAACTGTTTTTACACTTTCTTATTTAACTGAAAGGTATTTAGATATGAGCGTACCATATATAACGGTATTTTACGAGCATTTTATATAGCGACTTCGACTTGTGTTTTCTGGAACGTCCTATTTTCAATATTTCACAGACCTTTGACAAAGTTAGATCACACAAATTTCATCTACCATGTGCATAAAAAACACTTTCAAATTATATTTCTAAATTGTAAAATATAAGATTTTTTTTTATATCTGTACTAATAATCTTCTGAAATAAAATAAAACATATTTCTCTCTGCCGGAATGCAATCGTAAGCACATTTTCATGATATTCTTTATCCATATGCAAATGACAAAGAATTCTCCTTAAACTGTAAATTATTAAACAGACAGACTAACTTTAAAGTACAACATACAAGCGTGTACTACCATCCAAGGACATGAGTTTCCAATGACTTACTGAATTTGCATATTGTTTTTATCGAAATGAAAATGTTATAAACTGCTACCGGTTGATATCAATAAGAAGTTGTGGTATGTGTGCAAATGAAACAACTTTCACATGTCACATGGTATAAAACATTTAATTATAGGTCAAAAGTACGGCCTCAACACGGAGCTTTGGCCCACACCGAACAGCAAGCTATAACGGTCCCTAAAATGATTAGTGTAAAAACAATCAAAAATGGAAAAACAAAAGTCTAATCTATAAGTATGGTCATTTTGCTACGTTATTTTATAACTTTTTGGTTAATTCCTAAATAGCAAGTAAGCATCTCACTGTTTTAAAAAATGAAAATAACACTGGTACTTTAAAAAAATCTGATACGGAACAGAAATATAAACCGTACATTATATTTTAGCAATCGTTTCTTAAATAACGTTGTGCGATAATTTTCTATGATATGATTTACTCCTGTATAAGTTCCTGCTAAAAAAATGACGATAAAAAAATGTTCAAGACTGTTATCGACATCGGTCTTTATATGTATAAAATGGTCAATATAAACTGTCAACTAAATTTTTAAAATATGCTTGTATTGTTGTTGCGTTTTTTAAAAAAAATAATGTTTTATTTGTAAATGTAACATTTAACCCGGTTTAACCTTATGTTAAAGATAAAACACGGAACTTCATAAGTTAACGTCCACGATTTGGGTAATTATTTAGTTAGTTCATGGTAATCCGTTTCGATTGACTGCTTAGATAATCCGTTTATTAAAATGTAAATAACTTTTAGCAAGCATCTGTCATCTGTATACACTTTTAAAATATAAAGTAAATTATAAACTTAAAATATACGTTTCTTGACAAATAAAGATTAGAAGAATTATTCTACATTAGAAACAAAAATGTTTAAGAACATCTTTGAGACATATTACTGATCATTATATCTTTAGAGGGGGAATAAATACATACAGGACTACTTTATGTCAGAAAGCATGACTGCAAGGTTTTTATTAAATATTTTCCGGTTAAAACAATTAATCTTTTCTCATATAACCAATCGAATGTTAAAGATTCTATCGGAAAAAAATGAATTGTTTTTAAAGTTTGCATACTTTATTTAATGAAATAGATATACAGTCATATTAAAAGACCACTAAAGAATATCATCCAAAATATCGAGATTTTATTCAAAGAGGGGGAGTAACCCCTGATAAAAAACAGAAAAAGTGTCGCCGTTTTATTCAAAATATTTAAAATCTTAAACACGATCTTACAGCACCTAAACAGGTTTTTCACCTTAGGTCCTATTTGATCTGAACGTGATCTAAACAAGTCTTATTTGAATGCTAAAAGAATCTGACTTGTTTAACCTGACACGACTGATCTGACTGAACACGATATATCTTAACAGAGTCTGATTGTCTAAACAGGTCTTTTTCTCTAGCGGTAAATTAAGTCGATTAAGACTTGATCAAACCAAAATGACCGTTTCAGACTCAAATCTGGCTATTAGTGCAGGCTAGCAAGAAGATATATGCTACAGATATAGCCTTCATACAATAGTGCAAAAGTACGCCGAAGTAACATATTCTACAGTCAAAGCTCATTAAAAAAAAGTGCAACCACAATCAATCGTTCTATGTAAATATCCCACAGACAAAACGCCCCCAAATGCATTTTGATAAAATACTTTGCACAGATAGACTTTAAAATAGATTGCAACAATACAGCAGGATAAAAATATTTAACCATTTTAACAGCTATCAATCAAAGTGAAAACAAGTCATAATATAGCTAGATGAACCACGGTAAATTACTTTAAAACTTTCAGTACAGAAGTACATTATTAAAACACAAAAGACATGTGTGTTGACGTGAATTTTTATTGAATTTGTCACACTATAGATAGATAACCATGACTCTACCTACAACACAAAAATACTGTACACATCAAACTATAAGTGTTGGACATATGGTCAATAACTAAGATACACAACTGTCAGGATCATGACATGCCAAACTAGATATTCCTTTTGTCATATATTTATGTACCGGAGTGCTAACATATTGTTACATTAGAAAGTGTCAGTGCATCTAATGATGGAAACACAGATGAAGAACATCCATTATATTTTTTTCAATGAGTATCAGAAGACTCGTTAAATCATTCATACAAAATGAATCACAAAATCATAAGTCATCAATAATATCAACATTTTGCACTTAAACGTGACTTTTCATATTAATACATGGATACATAAGCGGTTATAAATATCTGTAATTCATAAGGAAGACGGTTTATCTTTAAACACAACTCTACTCACAACAGATATGTGAAAAAAAGATCGGAAATACAAAATAAATATTCAAATTCCATTATTTGAATACGAACTGACAATGTCATGGATGATGGCTTTGTTTGCAACATAAAATATTGTAGTGTTGAAGTTATTAGAAATAAGTGAAAAATTTGACAATGTCTGTTATAAATATGTGTACTGAGTGTGTAACTAAAGAAAACCATTTTTGAAGTTAACTAAAGAGTTTGGAAATGCTTGTTGAGATGAAAGTGAAAGAAGTTGCGATGAGACAGAAACAAAACGGTGAAACATTGTGATAATGTCGATTCAAAATAAAAAGATCAGCTAAGATTTCACAAGAAAAAATCAATTAAAATTATGCTTGAAAAATTGCCTTTAAAGGCATTCATATATTTTGAATTCAGTCACCGCATCAGTTTTGCTAAAAACTGATTCACGCCAAGATAAATCATATTTTGACTGTTATCATTTGTAGACCTTTTTAAAAAATTCGTTTGAAAACACGAATTGTACATCTCTTTGTTTTAAATCCTTTTACATCTATTACCTAGAGCACATTTCAACAATTTGAGAAGTTAATCAGAGAAAAATTAATAGGCTGAATATCATATCCACATCTTGAACCATACCTAGATTATATGAAAAAATATTATGGTATAAATAATAAATTAACGTCACAAACAACCAGTGTAAGGTTAATTTAGTTTATTTAGCGTATGTACAACAAAATTTCTTTAGAATGAGAAAAAATGTAAATTAAATTGATTGATATTGTCATTCAAAAAATTAACATACCCTGTTTTATATATTCAAGATTATCAATTTGATGTGTATATTGCTTACATAGAATAATGTGTACCTATCGAGTATCTATAGTAAAGATAACAAAATATAAGACTATTCCTTTAGACAGATCCAACAATAAAACGTAAGTCATTGGAGCCAATGTAGCCAATTATCTTTTGTAAATAATAGAACATGTGTTTTCACTTAATTACCTCTCGACAGCATGTATTTCTTAGCATGCTATCATCATTTTCTATAGAAATTTCAGAACTGCTATTTCGATCAATTTTACCAATGATAAAATTATATCGATTGTTCCAATTGAATTTGAGATACAAATTATTTCATTAAGTCAGAGAATGTAAAATTCAGTAGTTTGTTTGAATATAAAGAAAATCATGTTAAACCTAATAGTTTTAGCACATTCAATTTGCCTTTAGCACCAATATATAGCAAACAATAAAGCTTTGTATTACCCAATATTAAAATTCAAGTAAATTTCCCATTTGAACCTCTTATCAAAATACTTAAAGTTGAATTGGCCATTTATATAATAGATATTAAAAACTTATCATTGTCTTGATTAAAGGACTACCCACAGGACAGTGGTATTGACTAAGACAGCGATAATGACCTAGTCATAAGCAAGGTCATTATCGCTGTCGAATCTTTCTAACACTTTTAAATAAAGATTAATGAACAACTAGAAAGACACTGTTTCAATTAACATTACAAGATCATAACCCCGGTCTTCAATCAAAAGTGAGGAAACTGGTATTGAAACATGACAAAAGAGGGACGAAAGATACCAAAGGGACAGTCAAACTCATAAATCTAAAACAAACTGACAACGCCATGGCTAAAAATGAAAAAGACAAACAAACAACAGCACACACGACTCAACATAGAAAACTAAAGAATAAACAACACGAACCCCACCAATGTTCCATTTATTTTAAAAATATTACGACGAAAAAAAAATGTAAGAATAAAAATATTTCTGTACTACTGATTATAAATCATAAATATTCAAAACGTTTTAGATGTAATGTGTATTATTTTTCAAGATCATGTTTGTTTATTTCAATTCATGTTCAGATGTGTTAGTCATCCTCGAAGAAATATTGATAATCAATTTGCATGACTAACAATGTTTTCTGTTGGGTTGGTTCTTGTATATGTTTCGATCATCCTTTAAAAAATACCTGCATCTAATATTGATTTCCAAGTATGTTAATATTTTTAAATACCATATTTTGTCTATTACGGTTTTCGGAAAACCACAAATTCCGAAAGAAATCTATTTTCTGTAAAACTTGTATTCTTGGTGTTAACTATAGCAATAAATGTATAAAGTTGGTCCCTCCGTTCAATGACACGACAGACCTATTCTGACTTTGAACGGTAAAGGTAAGATTATAAATATTTGAGTGTTAAATAATATTTGTTGATAATATCTTACGGTTACAATTTTTTTTTTTTTTTAACATTCATCAATTCTTTATTGTACTCATTGCTGTTTTAACAAATTACAAAATGTACAGCATTATATCAAATATCCCTGTTACATACAATTATAACTGATATCCAGGTAGAATATACAGTAAAACGTATCTTATTTTATACATAGCCATTTAATACATTTCTATTTTCTATAATTACTTTATAAATAAACACAATATCAAATAAAATCGTATCGAAGTACTAAAGATGTTTCTGTCGCTGGGTCGTGAAATTTACGGCGAAAAATCCGTTATCGGTTCTTTTAATAGAATTTGGAAACATATGAAAGTATGAGGTGGCACGGTAGTATTTCCTGGCCCATAAGGGATAATGATAGCCTTTTTAGAATTTTCACCACTTTCTAACACTGCAAAAAACTCTACATTCACAGTTAATTGAAGTACTTTCATTTTACTATTCAGAAATGAATTTGAATATGGATCATGACCGTTTACTTTTTTTGCTATTTTTAAAAACCTAAGGCCACTAGTACTTTTAGGTCTTTTATGGTGCAGTGAATACAAAATTTAAAAAAATTCTCAAAAATTCATTTTCATCTGTATGTAAAATTATTTCATATTTTTCACACCTGATTCATCCCTCAGTTTGAGAAAGTATGTTCAGTTGATACTGTATTTTTTGTCCAATCACACTGTTTAGATACATTTACCTAAGTAGGGTACACAAAAGAACAACCTAAATTCTGGAATGCAAATACTACCGTGCCACCATGAATGAGATACAGCGTGGTTAATGCTTTTGTTAATTTTTGTTAATACTTTTGGATTTATAAAATTCTTTGGAAGTGTTTGTTAATACTAAAGAGTGGTAGGTAAAATATGATTTTTTTTGTTTCTTATAAGCTTTTGTCATGAATTTTGTTACCTGTGAACAGTTACAATTTTCAAATTTTATTTAAATTATAAAAAATCCGATTTTGATTATTTCGTGATTCTAAAATACGGGGGTATTTTTTTGTTGAGGAAATTACAACATTTGTTTTCTTCTATCTGATATGACTTTAATACACTAATTTAATATATATAATGTACAGTTTAGAAAAAACATCTTTTACAAAGTTGTTACTTGTTTAATTATGTCGTAATTTGCTAGACAGTTAGTCAGTGTCGGATTCCGGGCGACATTGCGTACGCTTTGCCATATGATTTGAAAATAAATAATGTTTAGCATTATTAAAATCTTCTTTGTTTGTATCTTTGCTACACTCGATATTATTGCTTCAGCTGTATCACAGCTAGTGAATTAGTCTCAATGTTCGTAAAATGTATAGTAATTTTTCTTTTCTTCACTGTTTATTCTTAAATATAAGCGTTGTCTATTTTTATCTGACAAGCACGCACATGGACTTTTCATTAGTATAGAAAGTTCGCTATAGTGTTCCATTGTGGTCTTAGTGCAGGTTCGAGAGCTTGGTGCATCAAAGTGGCCTAGGTGGTTTTTAGACGTACCGACAAGACCCTGGCCTACAATAGCAACGCCGTCCTTTTGATGATCAATTTGTTAAATTACTGGGACTATCTATACTAATAGCATACTAGTTAAATATAAACAGACCTCTACCGTTAAATAGTAATTGTTATCCTATTATCATTTTACTTTTACCAAGGATTTGTATAGTTATATACAAATCCTTGCTTTTACGCTGTCTTAATTTGTTAATAGTTATTTAGTATAATATAGTGTCTTGTAAGTAATAGTTGGGCAGGATATTGTTTGTTTTATAGTGTATGAATAATTTTTGTTGCAATCAATTTATAATTCATTATAAAAAAAACACTTAACTATGTGGACCGTATGTCAGCGCACACAAGACACACTGATTGGATAAATGTGATAGATTGTTACGCCTACATTGATACTGTCTGTCCAATCGAATACCAGAAGACACCTGTCAGTAAAAACAAATTGCAAGCGTGGGTAATTTAGAGATTTATTTGTGTATTCGATATTTGAAAAATAAGTTAGATATAGTCACTATTCGTTAACCCTTTTCAGGTGAATTTCAATAACTGTTTTTACACTTTCTTATTTAACTGAAAGGTATTTAGATATGAGCGTACCATATATAACGGTATTGTACGAACATTTTATGTAGCGACTTCAACTTGTGTTTTCTGGAACGTCCTATTTTAAATATTTCACAGACCTTTGACAAAGTTAGATCACATAAATTTCATCTACCATGTGCATAAAAAACACTTTCAAATTATATTTCTAAATTGTAAAAGATTAGGATTTTGTTTATATCTGTACTAATAATCTTCTGAAATAAAATAAAACATATTTCTCTCTGCCGGAATGCAATCGTAAGCAAATTTTCATAATATTCTTTATCCATATGCAAATGACAAAGAATTCTCCTTAAACTGTAAATTATTAAACAGACAGACTAACTTTAAAGTACAACATACACTCGTGTACTACCATCCAAGGACATGAGTTTCCAATGACTTACTGAATTTGCATATTGTTTTTATCGAAATGACAATGTTATAAACTGCTGCCGGTTGATATCAATAATAAGATGTGGTATGTGTGCAAATGAAACAACTTTCACATGTCACATGGTATAAAACATTTAATTATAGGTCAAAAGTACGGCCTCAACACGGAGCTTTGGCCTACACCGAACAGTAAGCTATAACGGTCCCTAAAATGATTAGTGTAAAATCAATCAAAAATAGAAAAACAAAAGTCTAATCTATAAGTATGGTCATTTTGCTACGTTATTTTAAACTTTTTGGTTAATTCCAAAATAGCAAGTAAGCATCTGACTGTTTTTAAAAATAAAAATAACACTGGTAATTTAAAAAATCTGATACAGAACAGAAATATAAACCGTACATTATATTTTAGCAATCGTTTCTTAAATAACGTTATTTGATAATTTTCTATGATATGATTTACTCCTGTATAAGTTCCTGCTAAAAAAATGACGATAAAAAAATTTTCAAGACTGTTATCGACATCGGTCTTTATATGTATAAAATGGTCAATACAAACTGTCAACTAAATTTTTAAAATATGTTTGTATTGTTGTTGCGTTTATTAAAAACAATAATGTTTTATTTGTAAATGTAACATTTAACCCGATTTAACCTTATGTAAAAGATAAAACACGGAACTTCATTAGTTAACGTCCACGATTTGGGTAATTATTTAGTTAGTTTATGGTAATCCGTTTCGGTTGACTGCTTAGATAATCCGTTTATTAAAATGTAAATAACTTTTAGCAAGCATCTGTCATCTGTATACAATTTTAAAATATAAAGTAAATTATAAACTTAAAATATACGTTTCTTGACAAATAAAGATTAGAACAATTATTCTACATTAGAAACAAAAATGTTTAAGAACATCTTTGAGACATATTACTGATCATTATATCTTTAGAGGGGGAATAAATACATACAGGACTACTTTATGTCAGAAAGCATGACTGCAAGGTTTTTATTAAATATTTTCCGGTTAAAACAATTAATCTTTTCTCATATAACCAATCGAATGTTAAAGATTCTATCGGAAAAAATTAATTGTTTTTTTTTTTAAGTTTGCATACTTTATTTAATGAAATAGATATACAGTCATATTAAAAGACCACTAAAGAATATCATCCAAGATATCGAGATTTTATTCATAGAGGGGGAGTAACCCCTGATAAAAAACAGAAAAAGTGTCGTCGTTTTATTCAAAATATTTAAAATCTGAACACGATCTTACAGCACCTAAACAGGTTTTTCACCTTTGGTCTTATTTGATCTGAACGTGATCTAAACAAGTCTTAGTTGAATGCTAGAAGAATCTGACTTGTTTAATTTGACACGACTGATCTGACAGAACACGATATATCTTAACAGAGTCTGATTGTCTAAACAGGTCTTAACGTTTTTTCTCTAGCGGTAAATTAAGTCGATTAAGACTTGATCAGACCAAAATGACCGTTTCAGACTTAAATCTGGCTATTAGTACAGGCTAGCAAGAAGATATATGCTACAGATGTTGCCTTCATACAATAGTGCAAAAGTACGCCGAAGTAACATATTCTACAGTCAAAGCTGTAATGTCATGGATGTTAGCTTTGTTTGCAACATAAAATATTGTAGTGTTGAAGTTGTTAGAAATAAGTGAAAAATTTGGCAATGTCTGTTATAAATATGTGTACTGAGTGTGTAACTAAAGAAAACCCATTTTTGAAGTTGACTAAAGAGTTTGGAAATGCTTGTTTAGATGAAAGTGAAAGAAGTTGCGATGAGACAGAAACAAAACGGTGAAACATTGTGATAATGTCAATTCAAAATAAAAAGATCAGCTAAGATTTCACAAGAAAAAATCAATTAAAATTATGCTTGAAAAATTGCCCTCAAAGACATTCATATATTTTGAATTCAGTCACCGCATCAGCTTTGCTTAAAGCTGATTCACGCCAAGATAAATCATATTTTGACTGTTATCATTTGTAGACCTTTTTAAATAATTAGTTTGAAAACACGAATTGCACATCTCTTTGTTTTAAATCCTTTGACATCTATTAACTAGTGCACATTTCAACAAATTGAGAAGTTAATCAGAGAAAAAATAAATAGGCTGAATATCATATTCACATCTTGAATCATACCTAGATTTTACCCTACTTGCCGACTTGTTTCTTTATTATTATGAGGCTGACTTCATGCAGGAACTTCTTAGGAAGAAAGATAAGAAGTTAGCAATATCCTTTAACTCTACTTTCCGCTATATAGATGATGTTCTTTCACTAAACAATTCAAAATTTGGTGACTATGTGGAACGCATCTATCCCATCGAACTAGAGATAAAGGATACTACAGTTACAGTTAAGTCGGCTTCATATCTTGACTTACATCTAGAAATTGACAATGAGGGTCGGTTGAAAACAAAACTTTACGACAAAAGAGATGAATTCAGCTTTCCAATTGTGAACTTTCCATTTCTAAGTAGCAACATTCCAGCAGCACCTGCATACGGGGTATATATCTCCCAATTGATACGATATTCCCGTGCTTGCATTTCCTATCATGATTTTCTTGATAGAGGGTTGTTGCTTACAAGGAAACTATTAAACCAAGAGTTCCAAATGGTGAAGTTGAAATCATCCCTTCGTAAATTTTACGGACGCCATCACGAGTTGGTTGACCGTTATGGAATAACCGTTTCACAAATGATATCGGATATGTTCCTTACGTCGTAACTACAATCCCCTTCCCTTTCATGAATGTGACCTACCGAATTAGACTATTTACCGGATTTGTAATCATATAAGCAACACGACGGGTGCCACATGTGGAGCAGGATCTGCTTACCCTTCCGGAGCACCTGTGATCACCCCTAGTTTTTGGTGGGGTTCGTGTTGTTTATTCTTTAGTTTTCTATGTTGTGTCATGTGTACTCTTTTTTTTCTGTTTGTCTTTTTCATTTTTAGCCATGGCTTTGTCAGTTTGTTTTAGATTTATGAGTTTGACTGTCCCTTTGGTATCTTTCGTCCCTCTTTTATATCAATAAATATTATGGTATAAATAATAAATTAATATCACAAACAACCGGTGTAAAGTTAATTTAGTTTATCTAGCGTATGTACAACAACTTTTCTTTAAAATGAGAAAAAAATGTAAATTAAATTGACTGATATTGTCATTCAAAAAAATTAACGACCCGAGTTGCTATTAAATCTTTCATATCAATTTTAGGAATTCAAATTGTTAAGGACTGTTCAAGTCATCGAAGATAAACTGGTTAAAAATTTGCATGACTAACATTGTCTTCGATTATGTTATAAAAATTACCTTCGTATAATATTGATAATTTCATCATTCTATGTCAAAATACCTGCATTTCATAATGATTTTCAAAATACATGAATATTAAATACTATCTTTTATCGGTTTCGACCAATATTTCAATCCCGTGAGATTTTTTTTATTGATTCGTAGATCCTGTAGTGTATATGATTTTTGCATTTTTAAGTTTCGCTCTATAAATGATCAATTTTAAGAAAAACGTATTAAAAAAAAAATGTTGTTAGTAGCAAACAATATTATTATTCATCATTCTTCTGCTAAATATTATTTAGATTTTATCCAGAAAGCATCTATAAAAAGTTATTTATCAACAATTTATGCTTATTGATAAATAGAGAAACTGCGTTCTGCTTGGAAATATTTTACAGAATTTTTAAACCATATTCGTGTGGGAAAGAATTAATTTAATGCACTGATCAAATATACTTGCTGTCAATCGTACGATGTGAAAAAAAAAACTATATAAAATGTTTCAGTTTTATTTGTAATTATAATATTACTTAAGCGGTTCTTTTAAAAAGATAATTATATCATATGAAGGACTAAACAGTAAATAATTATTTCAAAACCCAACATGTGTTGTTTGATCTATTGTCGTTGACTATAATTTAAATTCTAGATACCGTTTAATCAACCAAAGTTTAATATGAATGATTTGCACTGACCATCCTATCAAGTTGTTGGTTGTTGGTTGTCGCTGATTTACTGTTAAAAATTTATTTAAAAGCACATTTTGAATAGAAATAAATAATAATTGACTTTGTAATTGTATCATATAAATTCAACAAAACCTGATCTCACTAATACGTTTATTTGAACATTTAAGAATATCCATTCATTATATTGCTCAATAGTTAACAATCATTTGAACGAAGAGTTGAAAACTAGAACTACAACTTCGAATCTAATCAACAAGAAAACAGTTTTCAAATATTGTTTTTCATTCATTTTTTTTTTAACTTTAATTAGGTTGTCGGTTTTCTAGATAAACTTGTTTTACAATTGTCATTAGGGGACTTTGTATACCTGACTATGCATTATGGGCTTTCCTCATTGTTTAAGGTTGTACGGTGACCTATACAGCTGTTAATTTCTGTGTCATTTGGTCTCTTGTGGACAATTGTCTCGAGGGCAATCATACAACATTTTCTTGCTTATAATTATAAAAAAAAGAGTGGGCTATAAAATTTCATACAAATGTCTAAAATTAAGAATGTGAAATGTTTGAAATTTTGGATCCTCAATGCTCTTCAATTTTGTACTTGTTTGGCTTTATAAATATTTTGATATGAGCGTCACTGATGAGTCTTATGTAGACGAAACACGCGTACTAAACTATAATCCTGGTACCTGTGATAACTATTTACAGATTGGTAAATGTTTAGCATAGATCATTTGTACGTCTATTGTTAGGTAATTTTACTCTTCATACTTAGGCAGATTGTTAAATTATCAGCAAAATAATGTTAAACATGTTAAAACATTGATTTGACAGATTATTTGTGGCAAATTGTGAGTATTTATTTTTCCAAAGACTCAATGTACAAAAAGGACACTTTTAACAAAATTAAGAATTATGGGGACGATTCCAAATTTTAAAATCAGGCCAACACGTTTTGATTTGGAATATGTCCAGATATACAGGTATTAATAATTATCGTTACTTTTTTCATAAAAAAAATACGAGTGTCGACTTAAACGTTATATATCTCGATGGTGTATACGTAGTATTGTAGTTTTGAAATATCAAGTATAAACAAAATATATTACACTAGTCAATAAACATATATAAACTCTTATAAAATGGAATGAAAACTAAAATGTGCTAGCTTTTTAAAAATAGTTTGAAATACCAAAGGGATGATATGATTCAGTCGACGAAAAACTGATCCTGACAGTGCAAAAAAAGAAAAAAAACGATCAAAGACCATCAATAGTATACAAAACAAATCATATAAAACCATGGATTTGTTGGCATGTTGCTGACATTATCGTCTTGTAGTCTTCATTGGAAAGATTTGTCATCCCAACTTTCATATCTATATAAACATCAGGTTATGAAGAAAATAAATGATCACCCGAATCGTGTGGTACATTATAACAATATTGGAACACATTCCTCTCAAAATTGTCTAAGCATTTGCTTACCGACCTTACACAAAGAAAATATAGTACATTAAATTAAGAATTTTTAGAAAAATGTGACAAAATTAGAGACAAAATGTGTATGTTTTTAGTATATTTGTCAAATTTTTAAAACTCTTTCTGTAATAAGTCTACTTTACTAACAAAGAACCCTCATTTTTTTTTAAACAACGATATAAAAAGAAGGGGGTAAAACAAAAGTAATATATCACAATACTCCACAATATTTTATCAGTAAGCCCCTTTTGATTGGTTCATTGTCAGGTTTTAAAACCCAGGATAAACCTCGTGCTTGCCATTTTTATAATTTAACAATATCGAGTTGATAACATTTTATATGTTTTATTTGTTTTCATCTGAACTAACCTTTTGAGATGATTAATGATAGCCATCGGGCACTTTCCTGCTGACAAATGTACTTGCAATTTTGATGAAAACTGAAAAAAAGGTAAGAGCTGAATGTTAACACAATGGAACACAACCGAGGGTTCAATTTCAGTTTAAAAACATATTGTTTACATTATCTATATATTTCGAAAATAGATTATGTAGTTATTTGAAATCATCTAAATTGATTAAATACAAATCTTCTAAGCCGTGTGCTACCTTCCATGTTTCTTCTATTTAAACTCGCATATTATTCATATTACGTGATTAAATACTATACAACATTGGCTTGTCTGTACACAGTTTTGGAGTTAACCTTACCATGTGCCTGTCGCGGTGAGGAGTTGATCCCAGTAGTTAAAATATTTCAATAATTTGTGGGTAGATTTCACGTAGACAATAACATCGTATTATAGATAACTGTAGGCAATAAATGAGGTTTTGACATTTGATATATGCTATTTTGTACTGCTATGTTACATATTTGTTGTTTTATCTTGATTAAGATTATAATACAATATTGACTGCTGTACCATATTGTTAACATTTGTATATATTACTTATATGTCTGTTTGTTTTGTTCACGAATCATTGTGAACATAATGACATAATTTCATACAAGTGAAAGGTTTAGCTAGCTATAAAACCGTTTTCGATCCACAATTTGTTTATATAAAAAAATGCCTGGAATATTTTAGTTGTTATCCATTCGTTTGATATGTTTGAGCTTTTGATTTTGCCATTTGATTAGGGACTTCACTGTTTGAATTTTTCATGGATTTCAGTATTTTGGGGATTTTACTTGTTTCTACAGTTGTTAATCTATTTTGCCTTATGGACATGAATTTCCTTCTAACTTTAAATCCGTTTTAGAATAATTAAAATGAAATTTCATGGCTTGGGGTATATTTTAACAAAGTATGTGATACATTTTTTTTATGTGTATCCTTTACCAAAAAAGTTCTTCTTGATAGAAAAGAAGGAAATGTAAATTTGCGAACAAAGTATCTAAACACAAAAACCATGAATTATGGCACTTAATTCCGTTAACATAGTGAACTAGAAAGTCGATTATCTATCGGACGGACATTAAACGTACAGACAGATTTCCCTTAGTTTTTTTTCTAACCAGAGAATAAGTTTAATCGTAACGACATATGTGCGTGAACTGAACATGTAGAGCAATCAATGAGACAAGTGGTATCACAATATTCTAACAATATATCATCACCTTATTTACATTTTTTCATTGTCACATTCTAAATCCATTATAAGCCACGTGCTTGACATTTCAATAATTTGAAGATCTCAAGTTGATAACTTTTTATCAATTTTCATTTTCAAATTTTTCGTTTTTTTAAGATGATTAATGATGATCATCTGTCATTTTCCCGCTGACAAATATACTTGAATTTGTTATGAAAATTAAAAAAGGTTATATGTTTATAAACCCTTGTAAAATAAACCTTCTGTAATAGCCACCAAATCGAGATGGATACCATGACATTTCCTTTGTCATGTTTGTGTAGAAGTAACTTACAATAAAAAAAAACTTCAGGATTAAAACTATGTGCCCGACAAAAACGTGATTTTCTTATACGTCAAACCAACTAGTAAAAACAGAAGTTCCTTAACAAATTTGAAAGCCGGTTTTCTTTTCATAAGAAGCAGTAATCAGTTTAACTTATCGCATAATATTCGTTTTAGAGTAAATCAATCTGTCAGGAGAGTCAGTTCTGAAGACTGCGCGGTTGTCGTGTGTTACTGTTTATTATATTGTTTTCCATGTACCGTTTGGTATTAAAATTCAAGCCGTTACATTTTTTCAATCAAATTGATTAACATTTGTCATTTCAGGGCATTCTATGACTTTTTGCGTAGTCTTGAATTTGTTTTCTGTTAAAACCTGTACCATTTTTTGTATCTTTTGAGTCTTTTGGCATGTTTGTGCTCTTGTAGTTGTGTTCTTAATAATCATCTCCTTATTCTTTGTACTTATAATTACAAATAATATTCATCTGACGCCCACTGAAAGAAAATCATCAATCTTATAGTGACCGTAAACATGATTTCATGCTGTTTCTGCAAAAATATTTTATCACAATATATCACAAATAAAGGTTTTGACAGTATTGTCAATCAATGAATGTGTTTGTAGATAGATGTTTTTGTGTTCTGTTAAATTGTTCCTTTTAAAATTGTTATACGATGATGCTGTACCCATATTTTGACTATTTTATTTATTATGTCTCTTTAATTCACGCATCATTGTAAATATAACAGAATTTGATGAGACTGTCATCAAAGTGGGCGGGTTAGCGCTATAAAAACAGGTTTAATCCACCATTTTCTATATTTGAAAATGCCTGTACCAAGTCAGAAAAATGACAGTTCTTGTCCATTCGTTTTTTATGTGTTTTGTTATTTGTTTTTGCCATGTGTTTATGGATGTTCCGACTGGATTTTCCTATAAGTTCAGTATTTTTTTTATTTTACTTTTTTTGTATAACATATAGTCTTGTATATTGTTTTTGTCATGAATACAATATAATTAGGCGAAAAAACGATTATTACTATTATTGACTGCTTTTAAAAACGAAATACTTGTTTTCCGTCTGCAATCTTTGAACGGAAATACCAATATTGCATTAAAAAAGCGAAAATAAAATATAAACAACCACCTGCCCCTGAAAAATACAAATTAAAAACAATATGAATAAAAAAAAAAAAAAATCCATACCACTGATTGCATTATGTAGATATGTTCAACTTAATAATGTTCAAATGTTATATGTATTATTCCTTTCATGTCACTTTAAATTTCAGCGTGTTCAGTCATGTTTATATTTATCAATAATATTCTTATAAAAACTTTACTTGACTAGCATTGTCTTCGATTGAATTATAATCAATGAAACTCGTGTAACCTTTATAGTTCAATAATTCTATGTACAAAGACCAGTATTTATATTGATTTTCAAAATATGTGAATATCTAAATAAACTCATTTCTTTTATCTATTTCGATTTCTGGATTTTTGGAAAACCATATTCCTCTGAGAGATATCTAGATATATAAAAAGAAATTGTATTCTTATTAAAGATATTTGTAACTTTAACCAAACTATTGATTGGTCACTCCTTTATTAGACGTTGGATTTTAATGGTAAAAATTGAAATATATGAAAAAGCAACGGTGACATTTTTCAATTTTAATTATTGTGGAAACATGTTACTTTCTCGCCATCAATATGAAAAAGAAGATGTTGTATGATTGCTAATGAGACAAATATCCGCAAGAGACCAAAATGACACAGAAATTTACAAAACATGGTATAGGCAACTAAAGTCTCGTAAGCGCACCCACCTTCATCGTATTTTATTTAAAAAAAATGACCATTCAAACATTTAGGGGACTGTTTTAAAGATAGAACTTATGTAGCAGATATCGATGTATTGATCTTGTTATACTGGCTGTTTTTGCCTTGTTATTCTTTATTTAATGATTATAGTTATTGCTAAATATGAGAGTTGTAGAGGAACATACATTCTTTGTTGTTGTTAAACCATTTACTTACATTTTGAAGGACGTTGACAAAACACGAGTATCAGCGCGCCCTTGTTCCAATTCTTTTGCCAAAATTGGTCGTACATGATTTTGCATCACAACATATAATCTAAATTATGTATTGTGTTTATTATTGTGAACCGGTCTTATCCTGACGATGGTCGTATACATTTATAGTTATGTCAAGGTCTTATCTTGCTTCAGAACAATCAGATAACATAAGGTATGGATGGGGTCATTAAAACCTCATTTCTTTTATTTGTATACCATTTTTAATTTTTGCCTATAATTGTCTAGTTGTTATATATGACAACGCATATTCACTGTATTTTTTTTCTTTTTTTCCCCATTTTTCTCTTATCTGTAAATTTTTGCCCGTTATTCCTTTTTCCTTAAACCCCTATCCACACCTTCATGTTTTGTTTCATATCACCTTATAGCCTAAACCTGTGATATACTCATGAAAAAAAAATACAATATCCCAAAATATTTTGTTTTCATTATGCTAGAAGAAATGAAAAAAAAAATTATGATGGATAGAAATAAAGAAAGAATGAAAAAAGATGTAATGTCTTTTTAATACCTGTCAAGAACGTCAACAGTATCTATGAGTTATATTTCTAATGTTTCTTTACAGAAATATAAATGCAAATTAATAAAACAACACTGGTAAAACAAACAGAAATTACATCAATTACCGAAAATAGATCATTATGTGACAGTGCAGATTTTAATATATTGTAAGCAAACAGAAATACAAATATTCTGTTGAGAGATTACTTATAATGTAATCTAAGTAAATATATAGTTGATTATTGTGTCTTCTTTTTGCGAATACCAAAGAACACGAACACATACAGTACAGTTCTAGGAAGGACTGCTTCAGAGCAGCGAGTACATAATTTATACATTTTGCAGTGTTCGAACTCTTTCAAATGTATTTTAATATTGTTGTTTGGACAATTTTAAAATAGTTTTTGAGAATGTTTATAAAATTCCTAATTCTTATTTCTAAACAATGTTATCATGCATGATTCAATATTACATCTCTTTTAGATATTTTTCATAAACCCTATATAAAAACCGAAAATATGCTGTTAGACTTTCGCAATAAATAGACATTTGTATGCTTCAAAGTTTTGATAAGAATGTGTGCAGCCTACTCGTGTGGGAAAATAATAATGAAATGCATGGATGAGATAAAAAGTTATATAAAATGGTTCAGATTTAATTGTAATGATAACATTATTTTTGTGGTCCCTTTAAAAATTATAAAAGGACGAGTCATTGTTGAAATGTTGAATGTAAATTATTGACATTCCTATGTTTAACTATCGAAATACCATTTGTTGTTTGTTTCACTATAATTTGATAAGGTCATACTTCTATAATGGTCATCTTTTCGAGTCGTTAATTAAAGGCTTGAATTTGCAGTCTGTGAAAATCTTAGGATAGGGCCAACATATAAAGAAGAAATATAATAGATGTGAGGATTGAGATTGGAAAAGCAGAATGTGGGATACTGACATTCTAAATAATGAATAGACGCAAAAAGCAAACAAACATTGAAAAAACATCCAGAAGAATATAAGGATAAAGCATAATAATACCTGTGATAAAACAGAATTACAAAGCCAGCGCAGATTATAGAAATAAACTATGTTCAAAATAGATTAATCACAAAATTACACGAACATGCAATACATTGTAGCACAATTATTTTGATTAGAATTTACAGAATTAAAAAGTACATATTAAAAATAATGACAAATGCCTTCATGCTAAAAAAAGTAAAGAATACAGATACCCCATGTAGACCATTTAGTTGAATTGTACTCGAATTCACTGTGTGTATCACTGATGCAAACAATGCAAACACTTACTTAAATCACTCAAACTTCAATTTCAGCATCATTGTCAGACACTGGCCTTGACTGTGTCCACTAAATTAAGCGCTAGTACATACATACTGCTATGATTTAAGTGACATATTTGGTCATTGATATTTTGAATGTTATGTATTGAAATATAAATACTGGTTTCTTATTTCACCTTTGCATCTTTTGTCGTTTATGATCCTTGATAACTATGTGATTTTTAATGTTAAAAAGAATATAATCAGAAAGAATTAATTAATTTGTTAATGCATGTTTTGTTAACCACTATAATTTTATATGTGGGTGTCATCCCAATACCTAAATTTTCAAATTTCTAAATAAAATTAATTGGTTCACGTTTGAATTATAGAATATTGTGCAACATGTACATGTATATGCATACTGTATGAAATGCCGCAATATCAAATTTGCTTTCAAAAATGCATAGTCAGCATGGACATTAAACATTTTGTGATATACTTGTAAGTATATGGCCAAAGAAGGTCAACATTTAAGTACTCTATCCAATTTATTTAAGCTAACCATACAAGGTTAATTAAACGTTTTTGATGAAATATAATTGAAAAACAGATATAAAACAGTCATTGATATACAATTATAGATAATTGTCTGGTCCTTGCACGTGGTTTACTAATAAGTTTGCCGCACGAACCGATAAAGTTTAAAGCTTTTCAATTATTCAACCATTATACATGCTTCGTGCACAAATTATATTTAAAATTTGCCACTTAAACAGTTCGATTAGAATTAAAAATCGAAATTGTAAAAGTTGGAACTATAAGACAGGAAACAATTCGAAGATTTGCAGTATTTATTCCCATGTTTTCTTTTCAAATCCGTCAACATAAATATTGAGCATTACGGTATCATGCAATACGTTTTGACTTCCATACGGGTTTACAAGATAAAAAATACATATACGAATCTTTTTTTTTGTTTAATCTTATATAGATTTTGTTGGAAAAAATGAAAATTTGACGAAGATGACTTCAATTGGGGTAAGTGAAAATTTTATATCTTTGTGATTCAAGTTTATATATAAATATTATGTTTTGTAAATGTATGGCTGCTATAGAATACACATGACTAATGTGTCAAATATAAATGAAAAGTTTTTTTTAACATAAATTCCGGTAAACGCTGTAAACCTACATTATATTTTGTTACTTATTCTTAAATCGGACTCAGACTTCTGTTAAACTGAGTTTTACTGGGCGTAGTGTTGTACGTTTGTTTTTTATGCATTGGCTAGAGGTATAGGGGGAGGGTTGAGATCTCAAAAAACATGTTTAACATCGCCGCAATTTTCCGCCTGTCCGATGTCAGGAGCCTCAGGCATTTGTTAGTCTTGTATGATGTTTAATTTTAGTTTCTTGTGTAATTTAAAATTTTTAATTGTCTCGACACGATTTGATATTATTCAACCTTGTAATTCAAAATATCAAGGACAAACGCGTTCCAATAATAACTAATAATTTTCAGAAATATTCTTAAATTTTGAAACTAAATGTTTTCCTGACGATTTCGTACTTTTTCCTTTAATGTCATATCCAATCATAATAGAATCGCTATGCAGTAATGTTTATGTTATTATTTCACAATCACATATTATTTCCTGTGTCATACTTGCCTCTTTGGATATCACCATACTTCTACCAAGTATATGTTTAGCATGTGCTAGTTATTGTGTCACTTACATTTGTATGAACATCTGCTGATAGTCTCCAAATTTCAATTGTTAATTTAGTGTTGCCGTGTTTCTAAATGTAGATGCGAAACAAAATAGAAAAATCGAATTATAGAGATGAAAATAGGATAGAACATAAATGAACAAAAGGACATTAAAAACTGACAAGTTTAATAAAAACTGACAACGTTCCGGCAAAAATAAAACCATAACCATCGGAAAACAAAGTTTACGAAACACAACAAAAAATCTAGGAAGACAAATTACGCGCATTTGCGTCACCTATTAAAGAAACCAGCAACAAAAATTATAGGTTGGATAGAATGTCTCCTGTAAGGGAATGCAGATTCTGCTTCATTAGAGTCAAATCCGGTATGTTTCACAAGGAAATTTTAAATTCAAATACAAACATTCCATACAAAGTTCTGTGGTATAAGTTAAATTATGAATTTGAGAATGGAAACGGGGAATGAGTCAAAGAGACAACAACCTGAACAAAGGGCGGGAAAACGAAGGCTACCATTAGGTCTTCAACACAACGATAAAATCATGAGGCGGGATTATATACATACATGTAGTTACGCTCATCGAATTCAATCTGTCTCGCAGTTGTTCACATTGCTACTGGAAAAAAATTTTAATAGACAAATATTAACTACTTTCGTACAAGAAATTGATAATGCTGAACACATTTACAGATTTTATGCTTTTATTGATATCTGTTGGTTTACAAAGTTCAAGTTAAAAAAACATTATTGCAAGGAAAAGTCTGAATGCGTTAACACAGTTGTATTTTGTTACAGAGTTCCAAGTCTTTAATGTTTTCCAAATACTTTCCTAACCATACACCTGGATTTGATCATAGGAAAGTTTACAATAATGAAGTATATGTAAGTATCTGTATGCTAGTTACATTCATTGTACTTACATTCATCTCGTTACAAACAATTTAATATATTTGTATCAGAAGATGGCAGAGCAAAACTTCATCTAAGAAACATTTTTAGAATATGCTGCGTTACAAAAAAACATTTTTTACTCGCAATTAACTAATTACCATATGTAATGATCAATAAAATTCGTATTGTTACACAACTGGCTCGATGCCACTGCTGGTGGACGTTTCGTCCCCGAGGGTATCATTAGCCCAGTAGTCAACACTTCGGTGTTGAAATGAATATCAATATGGTGGTCATTTTTATAAAATCCTGTTCACAAATCTTTGAATTTTTCGAAAAAACTAAGGATTTTCTTATCCCTGGCATAGATTACCTTAACCGTATTTGGTACAGCTTTTTGGAATTTTGGACCCTCAATGCTTTTCAACTTTGTTCTTGTTTGGCTTTATAAATATTTTGATATGAGCGTCACTGATGAGTCTAATGAAGACGAAACGCGCGTCTGGCGTACTAAATTATAATCCTGGTACGTATACCTTGATAACTATTTACACCACTGGGTCGATGCCACTGCTGGTGGAAGTTTCGTCCCCGAGGGTATCATCAGCCTAGTAGTCAACACTTGGGTGTTGACATGAGTATCAATAATTTGGTCATTTTTATAAATTTCCTGCTTACAAAACTTTGAATTTTTCGAAAAACTAAGGATTTTCTTATCCAAGGCATATATTACCTTAGTCGTATTTGGCACAACTTTTTGGAATTTTGGATCCTCAATGTTTTTCAACTTTGTTCTTGTTTGGCTTTATAAATATTTTGATATGAGCGTCACTGATGAGTCTCATGTAGACGAAACGCGCGTCTGGCATACTAAATTATAATCCTGGTACCTTTGATAACTATTGTATTGATAAAAATTCAGTTATCAAACCCGTGTTCATAGTTATTCTTCGGTGTAACGTTTTTTTACCAGAATATATCATTTTGTGCCCGGTCAGAAGGAACACCTTAGAAGGTCATGCATATTTTAAATAAATTGTTTCTAAGTAAATCATGTTTTTGTATGATAAATATCCGGCAATTAGTGCATTCTAATATGCAATTAGACCTTTTTCAAGTTACGAGTTTTGACTCCGGAGTATAATTTTCTTTATACAAGCTACCAACGTGAAAATTGTGTACAAATAGGCTCAACAAAAAGAAATAAAATTAAAATCACAATCGATGCAAGTTGAGGACTCTCAAATGTTTCATGTTTTCTATTTACGATCAATTTTATCAGAAAACAGTAAATTGTTTACAAAAAATTGCAAACCAATATATTAATCTTATCCATTAAATAACTATAATAGCTCCGGCATATTTATGAATCCAAGATTTTGCAAACCCATAAAACGTGTTTATATATTAAAATTTTCAAAATAGGAAGAAGGACCCGACATCACTTTTGACTTTTGTAGTCCAAAACAAGAAAAAACCCGTAATAAAATCTGGCATTACTAAAAAAAAAACACTCACACTGAGCAAAGTTATCAATTCTTGATCATAACAAGTAGGAATGCTAATCATTTGTACTGTATTCTAGAATTGAATGCTTCTTTTGTTACTTCATTTGGGGTGTAAAAGCGTTGACGAAAGTACATGTTGTATTAAGCGCGGAGGCTATGTGCGCACGGTCAACGCTTTCACAACCCTATGAAGTAACAAAAACAAGTATTCAATACTTATAAATATTTTTTTTTAGCAAGGATTATTAAAACACGATTTTTATAATTTTTTTTATAGAAAAAGAAGAAGAAATCAAAGGCAGTCCAAGTTTGTTTTGATTCACCAAAGGTATCAATATTTTGTATGAAATTGTCTTTCTACTTTATGAGGTTTCATGATGAAATATAACCATTGCTGCTTGCGAGATAAAACTATCATACTGCACATATGTAACTGGAACTTTAAGCGTTAACGTAGATTAGTAATGAAAATATCGAAAAAATATTTCAGGCGGAAAAATATGTCAAAAAAAAAGGAATGGATTTAGGACAAGAGAGACAGAGAGAAAAGATAAAACAAATCAAAGAACTACACAATTTAATATTGAGCAAGACAAAATGTCTTATAAACTAAGTGCTAACACAAATTACCAGAAATACATTTCAGGGACTACCTGTGACACCAGTTATAGTGACCACATTAGGTAAAAAAACGTTTGATGAATAGCACGTTGGTCGAAAATAGCATTATGAGATCTAGAGATCACCATATATTTCAAGCTTAAAATAATTGTAAACATATCTGTTGTTTTAGCATTTGTATTCTTCTTGCAATGGCAATGTGTAATATTAAATTATGTGAATGTTTTTAGTTTCAGGAAACACAACTCAATTTATCTATTCAGGTATTTATTGTTAAGACACATATAAATCATACATGTGGGATTACTACCATGTATCAACTATCAAACCTAATCCAAATGACGTCGATTTAGACAAATACAGGTCACCTTGCGGATTTCAACATCAACAAATTTCACAGCGTCAGCCTATAATTCCCGGACACGACAAAGTGTTACATAATTAAAAAAAAAATCAGCAAAACAATTTTGTATTGTAAATCCCTCGTATACATTTTAAACCTGATGCCTTTTGTTATCTATAATTCATGTTTTTCTTTGCCTAATACGTTCTCCTATTTATTTGTATTGAAGTCCTGTATTATTATGTTGTCATTTTAATGTTATATTTAACAATGCCATGAAAGTGCGAGGTTTGGCATGCCACAAAACCAGGTCCAACCCACCATTTTTTTCTTTAAAAATGTCCTGTACCAAGTCAGGAAAATGGCCATTGTTATATCATAGTTCGTTTCTGTGTATGTAACATTTTTACGTTGTGTTTTCGTTGTATCGTTTGTTTTCTCCTATATTTGAGTGTGAATTCACATTACTATAAGACGTGTCACGGTACTTTTCTATCCCAAATTCATGTATTTGGTTTTGATGTTATATTGCTATGTGTGTTACATTTGAATGTTGTGTCGTTGTTCTCCTCTTATATTTAATGCGTTTCCATCAGTTTTAGTTTGTTTCCCCGATTTTGTTTTTTGTCCATAGATTTACGATTTTTGAACAGCGGTATACTACTTTTGCTTTTTTTTTATAAGGAACATTAAAGTTGTCTGTATTCTTACGATAAGACTATGTTTATAGTGAAAAAAGCATTGGTAGCGACCTGGTGACTTTATTCACTTTTGAAACCAGTAAATATAATACCCTGTATCCGTAAAAACATGATATATAATTTTACAACTTGTTTGTGTTTGCTTCATTTCGGCCAACCCCAATCATCACGTGTTCAATAAAATGATCAGGTTTGCAATCTTTATGAAAATTTCGACAATGAATTATGACAACGCACTGTGTTACTACAACTCTAGATAATGACGACGTTGAAATGCATACCAATACGAATTAATCTACAGTTGAACAAGATATACTGAAAACAAGAAAAATCACAAAACAACTGAATTCCGAGGAAAATTCAACACCGAAAGTCCTTTATCGAATGGCTAGTGATATAAAGCGTGCCAGCATAGTTGGTAACGGTGTCTAGCCAGCATAAATTCAAATCTCGCTGTGGAAACGGAAAACAAATAAGGGCGAAAGATACCATTTGCACAGTCAATTATATAGATCGAAAATAAACTAACAACGCCAGGGCTAAAAAAGACAACGACAAACAGACAAATAATAGTACACAAGACACAATAAAGAAAACTAAAGACTTAGCAACACGAACCCCACCAGGTGCTCCAGAATGGTATGTAGATTCTGCTCTACATGTGGCACCCGTCATGTTGCTCATGTTATTACAAACCCGGGAAACAATCTATTTTTTGATCACATTCGTAAAATGGGAAGGGGGTTGTAAGGACATAAGGAACATATTCGAATCATCTGTAAAACGGTCATTCCATAACGGTTAACAAACTCGTAATGGCGTCAGTAAACTTTCCGAAGGGATGATTTTAATCTCACCATTTGATATTCTTAGTTTAATAGGTTGTAGTGAGCAGCAATACTTTATCAAGGAAATCATGATAGGATATAACAAATTTCAGCTTTAAATTGCACTTCTATCATTATACACTGAATTCAAGACCTAAAATTATATACTAGTATAAACATGTATGTATGTAAATGTGTACATGTGTGTATAGATTGATTGTTCTATCAAGAGTTTTAACGGTACGTTGATTTTTAAGAAATGTATGATTGAAACGAAACTCATATTTGCCATACAATTATTTTCAGAACCAGGAAGGGATAGATATCCCACCTCAAGCTGAACTGACTGTAAGTAATTAATGTCAATTCATTCACGATGCAAATATATGCAGTGAACAATTTTTTTAAACCTTTAAAAACTATAACAAATTACAAAAGAAGATAACAATATTGAAACTGGATAGTTGCTTGTTGCGAATAAAATACTTTAATTTTGGTTTGTACATAATGAAATTGTCAATATATGAATGGCTTGGTTTTAGCATTGATGAAACACTCACACTGAGCAAAGTTATCAATTCTTGATCATAACAAGTAGGAATGCTAATAATTTGTACTGTATTTAAGAATTGAATGCTTCTTTTGTTACTTCATTTGGGGTGTAAAAGCGTTGACGAAAGTACATGTTGTATGAAGCGCGGAGGCTATGTGCGCACGGTCAACGCTTTTACAACCCTATGAAGTAACAAAAACAAATATTCAATACTTATAAATATATTTTTTTAGCAAGGATTATGAAAACACGATTTTTATAATTTTTGTTATAGAAAAAGAAGAAATCAAAGGCAGTCCAAGTTTGTTTTGATTCACCAAAGGTATCAATATTTTGTATGAAATTGTCTTTCTACTTTATGAGGTTTCATGATGAAATATAAACATTGCTGCTTGCGAGATAAAACTATCATACTGCACATATGTAACTGGAACTTTAAGCGTTAACGTAGATTTTTGTTGCTGTTTTTTAAAATATAGTAATGAAAATATCTAAAAAATATTTCAGGCGGAAACATATGTCAAAAAAAAAAGGAATGGATTTAGGACAAGAGAGACAGAAAGAAAAGATAAAACAAATCAAACAAATACACAATTTAATATTGAGCAAGACAAAATGTCTTATAAACTAAGTGCTAACACAAATGACCAGAAATACATTTCAGGGACTACCTGTGACACCAGTTATATTGACCACATTAGGTAAAAAAAAGTTTGATGAATAGCACGTTGGTCGAAAATAGCATTATGAGATCTAGAGATCACCATATATTTAAAGCCTAAAATAATTGTAAACATATCTGTTGTTTTAGCATTTGTATTCTTCTTGCAATGGCAATGTGTAATATTAAATTATGTGAATGTTTTTAGTTTCAGGAAACACAACTCAATTTATCTATTCAGGTATTTATTGTTAAGACACATATAAATCATACATGTGGAATTACTACCATGTATCAACTATCAAACCTAATCCAAATGACGTCGATTTAGACAAATACAGGTCACCTTGCGGATTTCAACATCAACAAATTTCACAGCGTCAGCCTATAATTCCCGGACACGACAAAGTGTTACATAATTAAAAAAAAAAATCAGCAAAACAATTTTGTATTGTAAATCCCTCGTATACATTTTAAACCTGATGCCTTTTGTTATCTATAATTCATGTTTTTCTTTGCCTAATACGTTCTCCTATTTATTTGTATTGAAGTCCTGTATTATTATGTTGTCATTTTAATGTTATATTTAACAATGCCATGAAAGTGCGAGGTTTGGCATGCCACAAAACCAGGTTCAACCCACCATTTTTTTCTTTAAAAATGTCCTGTACCAAGTCAGGAAAATGACCATTGTTATATCATAGTTCGTTTCTGTGTATGTAACATTTTTACGTTGTGTTTTCGTTGTATCGTTTGTTTTCTCCTATATTTGAGTGTGAATTCACATTACTATAAGACGTGTCACGGTACTTTTCTATCCCAAATTCATGTATTTGGTTTTGATGTTATATTGCTATGTGTGTTACATTTGAATGTTGTGTCGTTGTTCTCCTCTTATATTTAATGCGTTTCCCTCAGTTTTAGTTTGTTTCCCCGATTTTGTTTTTTGTCCATAGATTTACGATTTTTGAACAGCGGTATACTACTTTTGCTTTTTTTTTATAAGGAACATTAAAGTTGTCTGTATTCTTACGATAAGACTATGTTTATAGTGAAAAAAGCATTGGTAGCGACCTGGTGACTTTATTCACTTTTGAAACCAGTAAATATAATACCCTGTATCCGTAAAAACATGATGTATAATTTTACAACTTGTTCATGTTTGCTTCATTTCGGCCAACCCCAATCATCACGTGTTCAATAAAATGATCAGGTTTGCAATCTTTATGAAAATTTCGACAATGAATTATGACAACGCACTGTGTTACTACAACTCTAGATAATGACGACGTTGAAATGCATACCAATACGAATTAATCTACAGTTGAACAAGATATACTGAAACCAAGAAAAATCACAAAACAACTGAATTCCGAGGAAAATTCAACACCGAAAGTCCTTTATCGAATGGCTAGTGATATAAAGCGTGCCAGCATAGTTGGTAACGGTGTCTAGCCAGCATAAATTCAAATCTCGCTGTGGAAACGGAAAACAAATAAGGGCGAAAGATACCATTTGCACAGTAAATTATATAGATAGAAAATAAACTAACAACGCCAGGGCTAAAAAAGAAAACGACAAACAGACAAATAATAGTACACAAGACACAATAAAGAAAACTAAAGACTTAGCAACACGAACCCCACCAGGTGCTCCAGAATTGTATGTAGATTCTGCTCTACATGTGGCACCCGGCATGTTGCTCATGTTATTACAAACCCGGTAAATAATCTATTCGGTTGATCACATTCGTAAAATGGGAAGGGGGTTGTAAGGACATAAGGAACATATTCGAATCATCTGTAAACCGGTTATTCCATAACGGTTAACAAACTCGTGATGGCGTCAGTAAAATTTCCGAAGGGATGATTTTAATCTCACCATTTGATATTCTTAGTTTAATAGGTTCTAGTGAGCAACAATACTTTATCAAGGAAATCATGATAGGATATTCACAAATTTCAGCTTTAAATTGCACTTCTATCATTATACACTGAATTCAAGACCTAAAAATTATATACTAGTATAAACATGTATGTATGTAAATGTGTACATGTGTGTATAGATTGGTTGTTCTATGAATCGTTATTACGGTACGTTGATTTTTAAGAAATGTATGATTGAAACGAAACTCAAATTAGCCATACAATTATTTTCAGACGCAGGAACGGATAGATATCCCACCTCAAGTTGAACTGACTGTAAGTAATTAATGTCAATTCATTCACGATGCAAATATATGCAGTGTACAATTTTTTTAAACCTTTAAAAACTATAACAAATTACAAAAGGAGATAATAATATTGAAACTGGATAGTTGCTTGTTGCGAATAAAATACTTGAATTTTGGTTTGTACATAATGAAATAGTCAATATATGAATGGCTTGGTTTTAGCATTGATGAATACTGTTCGGACATAACAAATGTATTTTGTTGTTTTTATTTACAAATAATAATCATCAAAGATTATTATCTTTACTAGCAACTAATGATCGTTCAAAAGCAACCATCGCCTGTGCCATCTGAACCTTCATCACCAAAGCAACCACCGCCTGTGCCATCTGAATCCTCAGCACCAAAGCAACCATCGTCTGTGCCATCTAAACCCTCATCACAAAAGCAACCATCGCCTGTAACATCTGAACCTTCATCATCAAAGCCACCTACTAAACCGGATCTTCCTTCACAAAAGAAGCCTATCAGAGATGCATTTGAAATATGGGATAATATCAGAAAATTAGGGGAACCAAGAATTATGATATCATTGATTGGCGCTTACAATGAGTTAATTCCTACGTATAAATGGAAACACAAGATGTTGTTAAAGGAAGCACTCACTCATGTTGCAAGATATGCAGGAAGTAAATAATTTCTTTTTTAAAACAATGAACAAATATATATCTCTATGTACAAACCAAGGCCTATTTGCCTTTTTTGCAGTTGTTTTGTAGACCAAATTAAAAGCGGTTATGTATCGTAGCAATTAACGCAGAAATAAAACAAAGAGTTTAATTCTTTTCAATTGAAAGATTATGTCATTCTCAAAAGAAAATCAAGAACAATCCCTCCCTTTAGGGGTTTCAATTTATACCATTATAAAATATGTAAGAAGAACATAACCCGTATCATTGCAAAAACTGCATTGTTGTCAATATAATGGAATTTGATGTGACTGTCATAAAATTGAGAGGTTTACCTAGCTATAAAACCATGTTTAATCCACCATTTTTCACATAAGAAAATGCTTGTACCAAGTCAGGAATATGACAGTTGTTATCCATTCGTTTGATGTGTTGTAGCTTTTGATTTTGCAATGTGATTAGGGACTTTCCTTTTTAAATTTTCCTCGAAGTTTAGAACTTTTTGTGATTTTACATCTAAAAATTAAACCTACTAAAATGTATGCTCAACATCAACATCAAACTCAGTTATCGTCCTTTTGATCAATTATATACAATTAGAAACCAAAATAAAAACTCAACATTCACATTATTTGTTTCAACTCTATTACAATAAATCATTCTAAATTTATTTAAATTGTTTTCAAAGTGACATTCAATAAAACACGATTTCAGCCATTTAATAAAACATTACCTGATAATATTGATGACAAGGAACATAAATGTACAATATTCCTTTTTATCATAGGATGTGGATTTCTTTACAAGGAACAGGATATTAAAATTGCAACGACAATCATCAAGGATAGTTGTCATATTGAAAGTTTACCACAGTTAACGTATGGATACACTTCCAACATAAAAGTAAGTGTAACACAAAATATCTACCAAAAGCAAAAGTATGCAAGTTATCTCGAAAAAAACACTGAACTATTTTCGTTGACCATCTATCTTTATAAAAAGTCTAGATGAAAATGTATGATCATAATACGAAAAAAATAATATAAAGAAACAAAAACAATAGGATTTAGTCTTGCTTTACTCAAACCAAAGATGAATAAAAAAAACTAGTTTGGAATAAAAACATCATGCGATATGACTTAAAAATAGCTACTGGAAATAATATGGGATATTTTTTTATTGGTTTGCGGAAACATTCACTTCACGTCCTTGTTACTTCATTAATGTGAAGGTACCATATTGAATTGAATAAGAACCGTGGTTGAATAATTTCAAAGCGAGAAGGGCACATACATGTATACATACATAAAAAAGGAAATATATCCGTAAATCTGGAAGTTCATTAAGTTTATATTAACCATTATAATTTACCATTTTTGTCATACTTGAATACCTTTCCAACCTATTTTTGTATACACTGTTTGGGATCACTTTATTTAGAAATGGATAACTTAAAAACACATAATATAATGTAATCCTCTAATTTACATCTTTCCATTCTTTGTATGATAGTCTTACCACTTTTTTTGGTTTGTAAGTAAATCCTGAAGGAGTTCGATCCTCTGTCGTATACAAAGTTTATTTCTGGACTGTGATTATCTAATAGTTTGAAATCGACGGAACTTAAACATATTAAGGAGTTGATATCTTTATAGTTTAAAAACAACGGAACTTAAAGAATAGAAACAATGATTGTTTGGTGTCTTTTTGTTTGTTAATCAACTAAAAATTTTACGGAAAATGTTTTCCTTTCGATTTTTCAAATTTTAAGACTGACACCTTGTTTTTATCTAAAACAAAAATGGTATCAGTGAGTTGATAAAAAATAGAGACTACGAATATCGGTCAAAAATTCAAAAAGAAGGTATAAATTTGTAAGTAGAACACGCTTTTATATTAAACCATGATATTAATACCGTTTTAGTCATTATCCCAGCTGTTGTAGGTTTATCAATAATAGGTTCAAATCAAACGCTTGAAATTTGGAAGTTAATTTTAAGGCAGTGTCAATATACATTATTGTATCACATACATCTATCCTAGATATGCGTGTACTAGTTGGTACTTGACGTTTGAAATCCATCAATTTCTAAAAGTTTGCTGTAAATCTTATCAATATTGCTACTATTTTCTTTGTGTGAAGCCTTTAATGATTGTTCGAATTGGCAAACATTAAAATTACTTGCTTCAAATGCAGAAATATATTGGCCAATCTATTACTATATAGACAAAGGCAAACTATTAAAAAAATGTCATTATAAACATCTAAATTTTTTGCTGCATTAGGTATCACACCTCCCACTTTGGATTTACCTAACAACGTGTTTCTGATAATATCATTTGCAGAATGGTCGCTGTTTTGTAAGTCATACCGTGAATTCGCGGATTTTTATAATACATTGTTGTGCAATTAAACGTACTACGATAATATCAAATGAACAACAGTCTATAATATGTCTGTATACATTTCATCTATTCTTTTCATTATTTATATGATTACAGAGAGACGTTAATAATGCAGGCTCAGGGAAGGTTACAGTGAGTAATTAAAACAATAAAAAATGAAACATGATTATGAAACAAAAATCCTTTACTTGATTTTGAAACAAATTGTCTGTCAGCATATAATCTATTCAGTCAGATATCAACAGACAAACAACCGTATTTAATCATGTTAATATGCATGTTTTATTTGTTTACATACTCTTTATATGATATATGGTAGGTTCATTTTAGTTCACTCCTAAGTTATCCCATCTCTTTTTTGTATTTTTATATTAAACCATTACAGCTGACATACTAATTTGATACTATGCGGATGCGGTTTTAGGATTATACATGTATGCACTGAACATGTGTTTGAAAAGTCTTGCGACCACGGTACTAAATACTAATTTTTTAAACACTAATTCGGTTTCACATTGCATTAGTTTGCCATTACACAGGTTACCGATCGAATAAAAAGAGTAAAGATCGATTTATATTTTCTTTTGCATTTTGTTCTATTCAAGACAAGTTTTTTGTTATTATCCTGTAATTCATTTCAGTCATGGTTTTTTCAAACATTGAATTACACGCAGATTCAAACGTGTCTTGTTGGTGACGTTTTAAAGCGTATGTTGTAACAAATTGTCATCGTTTCTATTTATCGTTGTAGGCAAAAGCAAACAATGATAAAATCGATTTAATGAAGGTAAGCATCTATTGTAAACAACAAAAATACTCATATTGATCAGAAAATTAAAATTGGCTTGGCATACCATAGCTCCATTTAGCACAACTTTTTAGAATTTTGGGTCATCAATGCTCTTCAGCTTTGTATATGTTTGGCTTATAACTATTTTTACCTGACGGTCACTGATGAGTCTTATGTAGACGAAACGCGCGTCTTACGTATTGAACTATAATCCTGGTACCTTTGAAAACTATTTACACCAGACGCGCGTTTCGTCTGCATATGACTCATCAGTGACGCTCAGATAGATAAAAATGAGAAGTTTACTATTTTAGAAGTTACAAGTACGGTTGAAAAACGAAAGCAACACTATGAATCTCTCCACTATCATGCAGAGTAAACGTTTGATTTGATACTCATTTTACATTTTAGGCGGAGTTTCTTTCGGCTGATGTCCAAAATTATAAAAATCATAAGAACAGTGATCAGTTACAAATAAAATAAGGTTATACAAGGAAAGTATTTTAAATCAGAAAAAACTTGACCAACATAACGGAATGCCTTTATCTTTCAAGAGTTTCATGGTTCCGTGATCAATACATATTCTTTATACGTCTTTATTGTAAGCAGTAATTCTTATAAAAAAAAACAATCCTTTTAGATAACACTAGCCCAGGTACATAGTCAAAATGTTGTTGTTTTTTAATATAAAACAAGTAGTTCTAAAATAACCTAACTGATGTATAAATAACGGGAACAAAGCTGGAGTAGCTGACTTAACGTTTAATATGTTTGGTTGGAATATATACATGCAACATCGTCAAAATACTTTCCTCGATGTATGAAACAAAAACTTCGAAATTGTACATAATGAAAATAGCTTATGAATTGATGTATATCTAAACAATCATTTGAAAGTGTTGAGAGATGTTTCAGATGGCGTTATGTTGGGGTAAAGTGGAGTAAGTTATGAAAGAATAAAGCAAATACTGCACAACAAACATTATTGTTATACCTCTTTTAGCTTTTAGAAATAGAGAATTACATCAATGCAGAGGGGAGAGTTAAATTCGAAGATGTAACTTTGAGAGAAAAAGAAAATTTAATAAAACCATCTGGGATTGTCAAAGGTATATTAGTTCTTTGTTTTGATATTCAAGGACAAGTGAACAGTATTACACGTTTAAGGAATTCACAAAATCTACTGCTATTACATACTCATAGAGAGAACATTTGCTATGACTTTGTTGGTAATCTTCGACTTTAATAGCTGGCTATGTGGTATTGGTTTTGCTCATTGTGAAAGGTCGTATTGTAACCGAAAGTCATTTGGTCTTTTACCGAGAGCTGTCTCATTGACAATCACACTAAACTTTCTTATTCTTGTCTTTAAATACTAAACTAGGCAAATCAATTCTTAAGTCATCTTGTTAAAACAATGAATATATTTTCCATATCTTTAAAAAAAAATTGGAGATAACTGTATTGAATTGTAAGTACCAACGGCTTAAATTGGTGATTTGATGGTCGTAATTAAGTTAACTGGCGATGTGTACGCGGAGCAATTGCAACCATCAAATCATCAATAGATGACGTCGGAGCTAAAAATAGAATAATGAAAAATATTTATTTTTATGAAACTGTCATTAAATATAGAATCATGATACATTGAAATATGTTGTCTGCGATTGCGCTTGCGTCAATTATGAATCATGTCATGAATATTAATGATGACTTTTTTTAATAAAAATTAAAGTTACAAAAGAGGGTCGAACGATGTTGCACTAGAATAGGGATTTAATTGTTGGCATTGAAAAATCTTATAAGCTTTGAATTAAAAATGATATTACCCTGTATCATTCAATCAGGATACACTATAATGCATTGTATTCTATTTTTGGATAAACAGAAACGTGCTGGCAAAATGTAAACACATAATTGCGCTCTTGTAACCTGAACTTATGATTCAGCTTCATATATTATGAGGCTTTTTTATTATTTATTACCCTCAATTTTTTAGAAATTAGAGTTCCGGTTGTTTTATTTGTAATAAATGGTGGATTAGACGTACTCGAACATGTCATTAGAGCTATCTACAAAAACATATCGGTTGTAGTTGTTCAAGGCACTGGTGGAACAGCTGATCTTATTGCCTTGTGTCTTAAAGAGTAAGTTTATTAGTTTTGTTTTTACTCGAATATTAACACTTCTCAATAGTTTACAAGTATTAATTTTGTACAACGTTTAATATGAATGTAAAGTTTAAGATATAATTGAAATGATAAGACATGTTAGATATGCGTGCATACGAAATTTTAGACTACAACAAAATGGTTGAAAGAGTCCATTATAAAGGAATTGTACCAATGAAAGATAATTCCAATTCGTAAATAAAACTACAAACTCTTCAAATCTCTTTATTAGTTTTTTGAAGAAATTATTTCTTAATCATTGAATAAGTCGTCTTCTAAAATTCAAATTTGTTTTAGTAAGAAACATATATTCACAATCGATCTCAACAGCATAGCTCATACATTATTGATGTTATCTGTATCATTCAAAAAAAAAAAAAAAAAAAAATATGAAAAAGAAATAGCGCCTACAGATATCGTGTAGACAATCAATAAGCCACAATCTACATTTTTATATGTTTGGTCTTTACATTTGATACAGTTCTTCGTAAGATATTGTTACAACAAATTACAACAATGTCTTTACATGACAAAATCACATCCTCAAAAATGTGATTGATATCTGATAATTCTGAGTGAATCATCGTTTCATATTAGGTGCCGTTCAAATGTATCTAATAAAGAAATACAATTGTTGCCGTTTAGATTAAAAACATTTTAATGTACATAGCTTGCGGTTCGGTGTGAGTCAAGACTCCTTGTTGGAATCGTGTTTTAACCTGTAATGGTTTACTTGATTAACAAATGACTTGGATGGAGAGTTGTCTCATTCGCACTCATACCACATTTTTTTTATATCTTGGTACATTGTAATGCCTTTATGTGAATTTTGATGAAATATTATCCAATTTTAGGGATTTTTTTGCATATTGATTTTAAGCTAAGTAAATGAAACATTCATTAGATGGTGATGTTCCTTTGGCACCATCTTACGGTGTTTATATTTCACAACTTGTTCGCTATGCCCGTGTCTGTTGTGACGTTTTTGATTTTAACGAACGCAACCTATGTATAACTGGTAAATTATTAAACCAGGGATATCGTTACCATAAATTACTGAAAACCTTTACTAAATTTTTTCATAGATATAAAGATTTGGTTTTGAAGTTTGGATGTACCTGTAGAAAACTTATTTCAAACGGGATAGCACATCCTCATTTTTACGGAAATGTTGTTAACCGTGCCCGGAAATTTAGAAATGATCCATGTAAACTTGTCGCTCCTTTAAAAAAACTTATTCTAAAAGGTTACCTATTCAACACCGTAATAAGATCATTGGATATTGGTTTTATTGGAATAAATATTGATTTTGTTATCAGTAGATAAAAAGCTAACTGAATTTTACTAGTATGTTATATATATACATATTCATGGATCTACAATCTGTCGATACCTGTAACTTGGCATTGCACAAGGTCATGTTTTTCTCTGGCTGTTTATGATGTCTTTACATTAAATCCATTGGATGTTGGATGTGTACGGATTGATAGTTTAGTCTTAGATGCATGATTTTTTTATTAGTTGTTAGTGGCTTTGAACTAGCTGTCGGATAACTGCGAGTACTCTCAAATCTATTCATTGTGTCTTTTTGTGTCGGGATGTATAAGTACCCGGCCACGTCCACTTATATTTTTGTCCATCTGATGAGTTAAGCCTTTTTCAACATGTTTAACCCCGCCACATTATTTATGTATGTGCCTGTCCCAAGTCAGGAGCCTGTATATTCAGTGGTTGTCGTTTGTTTATGTGTTACATATTTGTTTTTAGTTCATTTTTTTACATAAATAAGGCCGTTAGTTTTCTCGTTTGAATTGTTTTACATTGTCTTATCGGGGCCTTTTATAGCTGACTATGAGGTATGGGCTTTGCTCATTATTGAAGGCCGTACGGTGACCTATAGTTGTTAATGTCTGTGTCATTTTGGTCTTTTGTGGATAGTTGTCTTATTGGCAATCATACCACATCTTCTTTTTTATATAACATTTGTAATCAAATTTAGAATGAAAATGGGAATGTGTCAAGAAAAGACACGATCAAAGGGCAAAAAATAGCCGAAGGTCACCAATTGGTCTTCGATACAGCAAGAAAATCTCGCACCCTTAGGTGTGCTTCAGATTTCCCCTTAACAAAAATATGTACTTGTTCAGTGATAATTGAGATCATACTAAACTCCTAAATATTTGAAAGAAACAAAAAACTAAAATCATACAAGACTAACAAAGGCCAGAAGCGTTGGAGTTATTCATATTTTTTTCTATATATGTACCCTCATCTATATCACTAGACAATGTAGAATGTATATGTATGTATGAAAAATATACCGCAAGGGATTCAAATATCTACATATGAATAGTACGTTCGAGTTGTATAATTGAAGTTTGGAAATGGTGAAATCAATGGTTAAATAGGGATCATTGTAATACGGAATTACATGGTGTGTTTCCTTTGTTTTTCTTATTTATATCCTTTAAAATATCATACCGATCATTAATGTATATTCGTGTATCACTCACTATGAAATTCGTTTTACTCTTCCAGACAAGTTAAATTGTAAGTAGTTTATCAGTGCCTTGTTTGATACTTGATAATTGTTGCAAAAATCTTTACGTATATTTTTAGCATGTCAAAAGTGAAAAGGAAATTACCAGTAATGTTTGCAAAACGGTTTAGTGATGACATGTATGAAAAAGTTGAAGAAATTCTCAATCGAATTGTCAAAAGAGATTGGATGGTATTTGAAAACTTTAAAAATTTTAGCATAATGGTTGGAAAAATAAATTACAGTCAGAATTACAAATAACATCATGTCGTTTAAAACATTATAAGATCAATAGCCTCACATCTGAGAAGGATTCATATTTACAACAATTTCATAAACAATACAGAAAACTACAAGTCGCGCTTCAATCGTAAATATATGGATAAAAAATACTCATCTCCCAAAAAATAAACATCCATTAAAAAAAATAAAACCAGTTACACACAAGTTTAGTTTAACATTTAGATAAGTTTATTTGTATCCTTCAGCAGTTTGTTTATTGAAAAAAAATGTATTGCAATATGATAAGTTGTAAATTATAAATAGTGTTACCGGTGAAGATGGGAGTCAAATGCAGCAATAATAAATGGATCAAATGACGAATTTAAAAGTCACACGTAAATAAATCCCTAAATACAGAGCTTAAGCCAACAGAAAAAAAGCAGCAAAAACAGTTTACAAAAAACATAACAATTAGAATACCAGTGATGTACTGTTGATATTGACCGCATTATAATAAAGTAAATGCAATAGTACAAAAACTGATCCATTGTCCAAAAGGAATACCAATTCTTTATTTCGAAATATAGGATTTATATGTCATTTGTTGTTATATTTTTTCTCACTTAGGAGGAAAACAAACTATAATATCGTATCCCTATTGAGATAGAGAAAGCAACACATACATTGTCAAACGATTATAAGATATATTGGATATCTTAAGTAACATTAAATTACAAGAAAAAGTAAAACATGTTATTTTGAAAACTGCTTTCTTAGTATTTTTGAATACATTTTATAATCACCGCTAATAAAAACTGACATATCTATATGATTCATATAAGTAAATGGTTTGTTATTTTAAACCTTGTTTTGTAGGTCAGTGCAGTCATTTCCCATCTAATGTGAATTGAATTGTATCTGTGAACATACTTTGATATTATTTAACTTTTGTTGCAGATCTCAATATTCAATGTAAAGAAAAATAGTCACAAGGAACTATGGGAAAAGTTAACTGATGGCATAATACGAGCATGGTCATTTGAAGAGAAAAAAGGTGCTATTATACAAAAGTTGCAAATTTAAACATAACAATTTCAAAGCACAAAATGTTATTTATACTCTTAATTACAATTTCATCACTGTACCATCCGTCGTTTAATAGCTCCATCTTGAGACATTGATTCTGTGACCTCCGTTATCATGTAGCGTCACTTTTTATGTTCGACAAAAAAATGAACTAAATAGTCAATTTGTTGCAGTCCTAATGCATATTTAATTTTTGTAGAAACCCTTTTGATCTCGAGTATTTAACAATGTGGTTTTCTGTATTTTCTGGTTGACTAGCAGCTGTTGTGTTTTTTTATGTCAGGAATACAAGTTGTTTGCCTGCGAATAGCACAACATTTGTCATCGATATCATTCAGGACAGTCTTGTGCTGCATGTTCTAACTTTATATACCATATATTGATTTAATAGCCATGAACAGCTGCTTTCAAACCATATATTTTTGACACCGAATACATCAATTTATGACGTATTGGAACCTCAAAGCAAGGGGAAAAGATTATAATTTTAGCCCTTTTAAATTTCTTAAGAGGAGTTATGATAATGTGTCGTGTTTATCTGTTTCAAATTAGTCACTGGCTACTGTTCGAAAAGTGAATAATTTCAAAAATAATTAGTTGTTTTAAACGGTTATGTGTATAAGTATTGGCATGATAATCGGAAATATATATTGTAGGAACTGCAAGCTAAGTTCATTGGAATACATGAGGGCCATAGATATATCTCATTTTTGAATCTTTGTTGGCTGATTTTTATATAAATCAAGATACGTATTTGAAATAATGTTCATTATATGTTGCAGATGAATCGTTTCTGACCACAGATCTTATGAACATGAGCCAAATAGATTGTATTTCTAAGTATGTTGCTGGAATAGACAATTTATCGAAGAAAGAATTATTTGGTGGCTATGATATGCAAACACTGGATAACAATCCAGCTGATATTCACCATGTTCAGGTAGAGATATACACATATCAATACATTATATAGTCAATTCTATAACGTCTAGTAATTCAACAAAAACGACAACAAAATATCCCTACTGCTCCACAGGAATCTAGCCCTTTCCATTGCCTAGCGTATAAGAAAGTATATCAATTCATGAGAAACGATCGTTCTACATTATAAGAATTATATCAGTTTAAAATCAGAAGCAGCGATTACAATAAAAAAAATGGATACATACATTTTATGGTCACTACCATACATTGATTGACAGATCATGTGTGTTTATTTTATCTCTCAAAGAGGACACCTGGAATGATAGTAATCAAAAGTTCCAGGATTATAATTTAGTACGACAGACCCGCGTATCGTCTACATAAGACTAATCAATGACGCTCATATCAAAATAGTTACGAAGCCAAACAAGAACAAAGTTGAAGATCATTGAGGATCCAAAATTCCAAAAAAGTTGTGCCAAATACGGCTAAGGTAATCTATTCCTGGGACAGGAAAATCCTAAGTTATGACGTCTCGAACGGATATTTTTAGCTCACCTGTCGTCGTCCGTCGTTAGCTTTTACAAAAATCTTCTCCTCTGAAACTACTGGGCCAAATTAAATTAAACTTGGCCACAATCATCATTGGGGTATCTAGTTTAAAAAATTTGTCCAGTGACCCTGCCAACCAACCAAGATGGCCGCCATGGCTAAAAATAGAACATAGGGGTAAAATGCAAATTTTGGCTTATAACTCAAAAACCAAAGCATTTAGAGAAAATCCGACATGGGGGCAAAATTGTTTATCAGGTCAAGATCTATCTGCCCTGAAATTTTCAGATGAATCGGACAACCTGTTGTTGGGTTGCTGTCCCTCAATTGGTTATTTTAAGGAAATTTTACTGTTTTTGGTTGTTATCTTGAATATCATTATAGACAGAGATAAACTGTAAACAGCAATAATGTTCAGCAAAGTAAGATTTACAAATAAGTCAACATGACCGAAATGGTCAATTGACCCCCTAAGGAGTTATTGTCCTTTATAGTCAATTTTTAACAATTTTCATAAAATTTGTAAATTTTTACTATCATTTTCCACTGAAACTACTGGGCCAAGTTCATTATGAATAGAGATAATTGTAAATTGCAAGAATGTTCAGTAAAGTAAGATGTAAAAACACATCACCATCACCAAAACACAATTTTGTCATGAATCCATCTGCTTTCTTTCTTAAATACTCATATATACTTAGGTGAGCGACACGGGCACTTTAGAGCCTCTAGTTTGTTGCTTGACAGCTCCATGTGACTTCATAACGCTGAAGCAATTTTTTAGGGGATGGACTGTGAAAGGGAATGTCTCTCGTACCTTTAAGAACTAATTTAGCCATAAAATTTTAATTGACGGCTAGAAATGTGTGTTTGTTTGTGATAAAATATTTCAAATATTTTCCCAAATTAATGAAAAAATAATTTGCAATTCGATGCGATGCAGACGATAATCTACTGCGGTTTTTTTTAAAGTTCAACTAATTTCACTTTAGAAGAGTATAAAATAAATCGTTGCAACTAATTCAGTAAAATTTGACCCGATTTCGAGAACGTTCGATTAATTTAATCCGACCGGATATTCAGATCCGTCGAATTTTTCCGGGTTTAGTGGTAATCCAACCTAACGTTTTAATATAGCAGTAAATTATTTCTGAAAATCCAACTGAAAAAGTTCGACGTTATGACGTCACAGAATGGCGTCAAAGCTTAGAGCTTAAAAATAATAAAATAGCCTTCCAAGGACTAATACTCATTAGTCTATGGACTAGTGATATACGGTCTTGAAATATCTGGACACACCATAAAGGTCGTCTTATCTGAAAATTTACCGATTTTTTCCTTTCCCTATTGTGATATATATTTGTTCTAAGTGAGAAAATAACATAGAGTATCATAACTGCATAGCAGAAGTAAACAAAACTATCGTAAGAAAGTCATTGTATCTATAAATTTCTGATATAAAGAACGGTAAACTTTCTGTAAGATATTAATAGCTCTGACAATGACGAGATATACCATCTTAAGCAGATGATTGTCCGTGCCTTGTTTGATCTTGTACCCTTGTTTAAACCTGCGATGTGCTTCTTACCTGGCCAAAGTGAGTTTGGTTAGAGGCGTAAACGACGGCAAAAGCCAAAGGGCTTAACATATATTCATCCAGGAATAATAGGATTGTTCAAAAGAGGCTTTAATGTGTCGGGATTATTCATCGCTCCTCCAAATGTTTGGAATTACATCAAAAGTAATGTATTAATTAATTTGTTTTGTTTTCAGCTTACATTTGTAAATGCTTTTCTTGGGAAAAGGACAGATATTATTAAACAAATACTAAGCAGCAACGAAAATTTTGCATTATCTAAACAAGAATTCACAGCATTATGTCAGGAGGTAATTATGTTTTAAGGTACACTTCAATTACGTATAAAACAAACGATTGATTATCACTTTTAGGTCAACAAATTAAAAAAAAGTCAAAATAAAGTAAGTCAAAAAATGTACTAAGATAAAGGGTTATGCTACAGTCTGTACTATGATTATCAAAAGACACCAGATTCGCTACTGATCCATGCCTGTTTCGATCGCAAAATTCCATCTTCTCAGTTTAAATTTACATATTAGGAATTATTCGATAATTTAGAATGCTTTTGTTTTTTTACAGGTCCGAAGAAATTTTTTCAAAGGGTTCCAATTACTTCATAACAAAGTTAATTTAATCATTATATATGATTTATTCATACTATATCTCCTTATTTTATAATAATGACCAATAAACAAACGTGAAGAGACGATTTTTATTTGTCATCTTACTTCTTTTGAACTTAATTTTGATTTTTAGTGTATTTCTAGACCATTGATACAGGAAAATAAAAGGGTGCAAAATGTGTCAACTTATTTTTTTTATTCATTATGTTAAATATATTGCTGTGAATCCAACCATTTATATTGTAGGTAGTAAAGTCATCAACAAGCACACCAGCAGGCAATGACAAGAACGGATTTAAATTACTTGAGGTACGTATCCTCATTTTGATTATATTATACGATTATATTTGTCTATGTAAAATGCACCCATCAAGGAAGGAGGGTATGGGTACTGGTGTAAAATTGCGCGTTTGAAATTCGCACAGGTAGACATGAAATAATTTTGTCGTTGAAAGTATGACGGGATGCATAAATAAAGTCACGCAAAATAGATATAACAAACACTGACTTAGCAGTTAAAGTAATAATAATAAATAAAATAATAGTGTGGTTCAAAGTATGACGTGATACATAAGTACAGAGTCAGGTAAAATGTATATCACAAAAAAAGTTGGTTAACAGTAAAAGTAATATTAATGAATAAAATAAGTTTGTCATTCAAAGTATGACAAGATACATAGGTACAGAGTCACATCATAAAATAATTTTGTCATTCAAAGTATGACAAGATACATAGTTATAGAGTCACATCATAAAATAATTTTGTCGTTCAAAGTATGATGGGATACATGAGCACAGAGTTACGTCAAAAGGATATCTCTAAAAACAGACAACAGTAAAAGTAATATTAATAAAGACAAATAAAAGAATAATATAACACGTAATTAAGATGATAAACAACGTCAGTACGCAAAATCTATACTTCAAGACCATATCGTGTATTATTTGTGAAGTTGATACGGAATATTTATCAACAAGTTCTGGGTACCTTCCGATGAACTTTTTTAGAAAAAGGACGAGACGTTCTTTGACATACCCCTGGTTCATCAACTTTCTGCTCAGACACTGGTGACGTTTTACAAAGTCTGAGTAGGAGCTGCAAGCTCTTGAATACCGAATAAGTTGGGAAATGTATATTCCATATGCAGGTGAAGTTGGTATGTTGCTACTAAGGTGGGGGAAATTGATAATTTCAAAATCAAAATCGTCTCGTTTGTCATAGATTCTGGTACTAAGATGACTGTGTATGTCAAATTCGAGGTATAAGTCTAAAAATCAGGCGGATGAAGCCGTGTCTGTTGTCTCTTTAATTTCTAGTTCTGGTGGATATATTAATGGAACCCAATCAGAAAAGTTTGGATTGTTAATGGAAAGAACATCATCAATATATCTGAAAGTGAAATTAAATAACCTGGCTTCTTTGATCTTCTTGTTTTTGACAAGTGTCTGAAGGAACTCCGATTCATATGAAAACAAGAAGAGGTCAGCAAGGAGATTACATTGAACACCAAATCGGAGGACTTACCTTGTTTGTATTGGATACCAAAGCTTCATAAAATTCCGTACAAACAACGGTATATTGCTGGCTCATCTTCATGTTCCACTAAAGAATTGTCCATTAGATTGACTAAAATTTTATCCGCAGTGAAAGAGGGTCTTCAGAAATACTGTGAAACTGTTTACTCGCGTAGTGATATTAACCATATGTGGATTCTTAAAAATTCTAAAGAACTTCTAGACAATTTTAAATCTCGGTCTATTTCTGAAATTAGTTCTATCAAAACTTTTGATTTTTCAACCCTGTATACCACCATTCCCCATGTGAAATTGAAAAATCGCCTAAAAGAAATAATCCACAATGCCTTTCAACATAAAAATGGTAGCATACGCTATAAATTTATTACTTTGGGATTTCATAAGGCATATTTCGTTAATAGTGACAAACAAAAAGGTAAAACCTGCTACACAAAAGAACAAGTGGTCAGTATGCTGGAGTTTCTTATCGACAACATATTTGTTGAGTTTGGAGGTAGACTTTTTCAACAATCTGTCGGCATTCCTATGGGAACGAACTGCGCGCCTCTCCTTGCTGACCTCTTCTTGTTTTCATATGAATCGGAGTTCCTTCAGACACTTGTCAAAAACAAGAAGATCAAAGAAGCCAGGTTATTTAATTTCACTTTCAGATATATTGATGATGTTCTTTCCATTAACAATCCAAACTTTTCTGATTGGGTTCCATTAATATATCCACCAGAACTAGAAATTAAAGAGACAACAGACACGGCTTCATCCGCCTGATTTTTAGACTTATACCTCGAATTTGACATACACAGTCATCTTAGTACCAGAATCTATGACAAACGAGACGATTTTGATTTTGAAATTATCAATTTCCCCCACCTTAGTAGCAACATACCAACTTCACCTGCATATGAAATATACATTTCCCAACTTATTCGGTATTCAAGAGCTTGCAGCTCCTACTCAGACTTTGTAAAACGTCACCAGTGTCTGAGCAGAAAGTTGATGAACCAGGGGTATGTCAAAGAACGTCTCGTCCTTTTTCTAAAAAAGTTCATCGGAAGGTACCCAGAACTTGTTGATAAATATTCCGTATCAACTTCACAAATAATACACGATGGTCTTGAAGTATAGATTTTGCGTACTGACGTTGTTTATCATCTTAATTACGTGTTATATTATTCTTTTATTTGTCTTTATTAATATTACTTTTACTGTTGTCTGTTTTTAGAGATATCCTTTTGACGTAACTCTGTGCTCATGTATCCCATCATACTTTGAACGACAAAATTATTTTATGATGTGACTCTATACCTATGTATCTTGTCATACTTTGAATGACAAAATTATTTTATGATGTGACTCTGTACCTATGTATCTTGTCATACTTTGAATGACAAAATTTTTTTATTCATTAATATTACTTTTACTGTTAACCAACTTTTTTTGTGATATACATTTTACCTGACTCTGTACTTATGTATCACGTCATACTTTGAACCACACTATTATTTTATTTATTATTATTACTTTAACTGCTAAGTCAGTGTTTGTTATATCTATTTTGCGTGACTTTATTTATGCATCCCGTCATACTTTGAACGACAAAATTATTTCATGTCTACCTGTGCGAATTTCAAACGCGCAATTTTACACCAGTACCCATACCCTCCTTCCTTGATGGGTGCATTTTACATAGACAAATATAATCGTATAATATAATCAAAATGAGGATGTTAATTTGATGTATGCCTTTTTGTGCTTCTTCGTTACATTTGTTGTTTTTATAGTGATTAAGATGATAACACAATGTTGACTGCTGTACCCCTATTTTTGACATTTTTACCTATTATGTCTGTTTGTTTTGTTCACGCATCGGTGACTATATAATGGAATTTGATGCGACTGTCATACAAGTGAGAGGTTTAGCTAGCTATAAAACCAGGTTCAATCCACCATTTTCTACATTTGAAAATGCCTGTACCAAGTCAGGAATATGACAGTTCTTGTCCATTCGTTTTTGATGCGTTTTGTTATTTGATTTTGCCATGTGATTATGGACTTTCCGAATTGATTTTCCTCTGAGTTCAGTATTTTTGTGATTTTACTTTTTATGACTTCCAGTATTTTGAATGCTAACTAATTAAAACTTCAATTACAGTGTATACTGTATAATATAATACATACAGGCTTTTTGCCAAAAGAGAATGAAAGATAAAAATCAATCGAGCAACCATGAAAAGTCATTATTTTCAATTTTATTGATCTTTCTCGACATTGTTTTTGTTTTACTTTAAACGTTCAACATGTAAATATATCATTAAAACAGTCTATATATAAACCAATACATTTGCAAACTTGATCTTCACAAAAAAGGGGATAAGAATAATAGATTTTTGAATAAAGGATCGTACGCATACACTGTTAAAGATAAATACAAGCAAACCATAGGTTACCGGCTTTCAAAGTCTACCATATACAGTTCAAAATATCTTTTTTTTTTTTTTTTTTTTAAATTTATTGAAATCTGTACATTTATTAGTTTAAAACATCAAATACCGGTACCTTATCCCAGCCTCGTTAATATTAGTAAATAAACATATTTATACAGTTGTAAGTATTATACCTACAATAATAATCATGTATAACAAATGCACAGGTTTTGAAAATATATATTTAAAGTTAGTTATATATGGACACGTCCAGAATATGTGTTCTATTGTTTCGACCCCACCGCATCCAAAACTACAAATATTTGTATCTTTTTTTCATTTTTATTTTAAGGATAAGTTCATTCGTGCATAAAATTCGATGTATTATTCTGTATTAAAATCACTGCAATTTTGATTGTTTTGTTATATAAAAGGGCAATACATGGATATTTTTCCAATTGAAGTTTGTATTGAGAATTAATGACCAATTTTGTTCACATTTTTGTTTAGGATTTGACTTTTTACTATTCAAAATATTATACATATCCTTTGAACCTTTCTGAGATTTAAAAAAAAAACCTTTAAGGACTATGTATCCTTATGTTGATTCAATGCTAAACATCTGGAAATTTTATAGAAAATCCACAGCTTTTATCCTTGTACTCTCATATTTGGCAATTTAATTACCGATCAATATAGGATTATTACACGCTGTGCTAGTATTGATTTCCTTAAAACACCTTTATTTATGTAGTTATTGGTTAAAAACAAATAAAAATATAGACCAAATCAAGCACACCTTTTAGGGTGCGCTCGACTTTAGGTACTTAGCACGAGGTATTTTGGAATTTACAGGTTGGTTAAAACTTTTTGAAAGATAATCAACACTAGCACATCATAGAAAAGCAAGTGAGTAATCGATGTTTCAAATTTTATAACAAAAACCTCTGTTTTAAAGGCTGTTGATGTTAAAAATCTTTGTATCTATAAGTTTATTCGCCACACAGTACTCTTTTCTATTGAATTCAATGAAACAGTAAAAAATAATGCTTTGCATCAAGTTTCTTCTTGGTATATGTACAAAATGGCCTATCTCTATTTTTTTTTATTATATCTGTAGTTTTGATACAATGGAAGTTTGGAAAATTCCTACAAAAATGGCTACAGAAGGGGTCATAAATTTTAACACTGAGGGCAAAACTGGTCCGTTTTCTCTCTTTAAGTCATTTGGACATACTTGATTTTCTGTTAAATACTTTTTTATTGCCGAAATTAGGCCTTGGTATGTGAGCAAATTAGTTTTAATATTGTATACATTATTAAAGTGATCAAAAGTCATAAAATTTCCACCTCCCTGTAACAAGTCATTGATCAGCCAAACCCTTTTTGTAGCGCGATCTTTATCTAAATTGAATGGTTACCAATCTGTATTCCATCATTCTTCCATAAAGGGCATGTGTTAATTTGAGAGTTATTTTGTACATTTTAAAGATCTTGCCAAGCATCAAATACTTCTTTCAAAAATGGATTATTTAACTTTTTACCAAGTACCAAGAAATTGCATTTCCAAAAAATTCAAATTTTCTGAAAAGAGGAATAGTTTCACTAGTTTTGAATTATTTCTATTATTTCTTCTTATCCAGGTTAACCTAAAACCTTTTATGTAGTTTTCAATATTTATCATTTTTAGTCCTCCTAAACCGTGTGGTTTGGATAAGGTGTCTCTATTGACTTTATCTGGTTTGTTATCCCAGATAAAGGAAACGAAGAAATGCATCCAAATATTCAGGTGATCCATCAAGTATAAGAGAGGTATCATCTACATATTGTGGGATGAGATACTCTGGGTCATCTATAGTGATTTCTTTCACTTTGTCAGTATTTTGTATAAGTATACCAAGTTTTTCTGCACATAATAAAAATATATAAGGCAGCCCCTCTGAATCTCAAAAAAGTCTGAGAGATGGCAATTTTGAGTTACTGCAGATTGAATTTTTGTATAAAAAATAGTGATCCAATGTTAAATAGAAGGTCTAAAATTAATAAAGTCTAGTACACTTTCAATAAAACTCCATGAAATTGAATCAAACGCATTTTCAAAATCAATAAGGAGAATACCAGGTATATTATTTTTCTTCTGTATACAATAACATATCATAAATAAGTCTACTATTTTCACCAATATATATCTTCCAGGAATGAACCCTGTTTGGTTATTACTTATTAAAAGTTATAAAATAGACTTCAAACGCTCTGCGATACAGCTAGACCCAAGTTTATATATTGTGTTTAAAAGACTTATTGGTCAACAGTTTGCTTATATTGTCTTGGTTTATCTCCCTTTGGTATACAAGTAATTATCCCTCCTTTTTGGGATACTGACATTTCAACCATATTATACCCATAGTTTATTGATCTAAGAACAAAGTTACCTAAATCTATCCAAAAGAATTTAAAAAAACCTCACTGGTGTACCCATCATATCCTGGGCTTTTATTACTTTTCATTCTTTTAAAAGCAGGTGTTAATCCTGAATAGGAGATTTTCCCCTCAAGGGTATCCCTTATTTCACTTGTTAACTTGGGAACGTCTAAAAATGGAATTTCCTTATTTAGATCAACACTATTTATTGTATCCTTCTTTGAATATAAATCCTTATAGAAGTTTTTAGCTTCCAATAAAATATGTTAATTTTGTTTATTAAGCAGCCTTCATTATTGACTAATCTTGGAATTGTTTTATTAACAAAGTTCTTTGTTCCTAGGTTGAGAAAATATTTTGAGGATCTTTCTCCTTCTTCTACCCATTGCATTTTTGAGCGAACATAATGACCACGCATTTTCTCTTGTCTTAAAATTTGTAATTCAATTTTCTTTTGGTTGATATCTTCAAGAGCTTCTGTGGTTTGCATATTTTCTTCTAATTTTTGAATTTCATTTACTAAAGCATTTTCCAATTTATTTTTCTATTTTTCTTTATATGATGCAGAGGAAAATGTTTTACCCCTAATTTCTGTCATTAATGTTTCTTAGAACAGCTGATCATTAATTGTGAATCAATCTGATCTAGTGAATCTCTATTGTATACTAAAGTATACTAAATTTGCATATTGATCTTTTACTTGTTTTATTTTTAAATAAAAGATTCAACATATTCTATATCATACAATAAACTATAATTAAATTTCCACAAACCCTTCCCAATATTGAAATCACTAATTTTAAAGTGTAGAACTATTGGTGAATGATCAGATCTGCAGCTGTTTTGAATTTCTACTTCTTTTTCATTTTGATAGAAACTCCGAGATATTAGAAAAAAAATAAGCCTAGCATGTTCTGGTACCAAACAGAAAAACCTGGCCGTTTTTGGCACAACTTTTTTGAACTTTTGGTCCTTGATGCTATTCAACTTTGTACTTGTTTCGGCTTTCAAACTTTTGTATCTGGGCGTCACTAGTAAGTCTTGTGTGGACAAAATGCACTTCTGGCTTATTAAAACATTTTAAACTTGTTGCCTTTTGTTAGCTATTATTCGTGTGTTTCTTTGTCAATTGTGTTCTCCTATTTATTTATATTGTAGTCTTGTAATGTTGTGTTTTCATTTTAATGTTATATTTCACATGGCCATAAAAAGAGGGAGGTTTGGCATGCCACAAAACCAGGTTCAACCCACCATTTTTTCCTGTAAAAATGTACTGTACAAAGTCAGGAATATGGCCATTGTTATATTATAGTTCGTTTCTGTGTGTGTTACATTTTAACGTTTTTTCCCCGTTGTGTCGTTTTTTCTCTTATTTTTGAGTGTGAATTCACATTACTATAAGACGTGTCACAGTACTTATCTTTCCCAAATTCATGCATTTGGTTTTGATGTTATATTTGTTATTCTCATAGGATTTTGTCTAATGCTTAGTCCGATTCTGTGTGTGTGTGTGTGATTCAGTTTAATATTGTGTCGTTGTTCTCGTCTTATATTTAATGTGTTTCCCTCAGTTTTAGTCTGTTACCCCCATTTTATTTTTTGTCCATGGATTTATGTTTTGAACAGCGGTATACTACTGTTGCCTTTATTGCTTCAGAGGATTAACTTTTATTCCATGTAAATCGTTTCTGTCGGGGTAGTATACTCGGAAGCGATCAATTAGATCATAAGTTTCAATAAGTTAAAAGATTTTTTCTCTTGCTCGTTGATTATTTATATTTAGGTAGTTGTATGTATCTAATGACTGATTTTGAGCTAGGTTAAAATCTCCTGTCAGAATAACTTGTTAGTAGTTAAAGTTTTCAATTATTTCATTTACTTTATTATAAAAAGATGGGAAGTCATAACATGGTCCATATAAATTAACAAGTGTTATATTTTTACCATCAATTGTAATATCTACACCAAGGAAATTTCCATTTTCATCTTGCTTTATCTTATTTATTTTATATTCAAGATTATTTGCAAATAAAATGGAAACTCCTCTTCGATTGGAAGCAAAAGAATTTAAAATGCATTCTCCTCCCCATTGGTTTCTAATAAATGATTCATCTTTTTCAGTAAAGTGTGTGTCTTGCAGACAGTAAATATGACAGTGTTTTGATTTCAAGTATTCGAACACATCTCTCCGTTTCTCTCTAGAATTTAAACATTGACAGTCGAATGAGAAAATTTTTAATGAATCCTTTAAATAGCTTAGATAAAGCATAAACTTTCCATTCCTTTAATTATACTTTGACTCATACAAATGTCTATGAAAATACAAAGCTGTAATATTATATCTGAATAAACTAGTTGATATATAAATCTACCTTCATGCATAAATAAATCTTTTTTTATTTAATTTTGGATTACCTGTTTCGAAGAAAGGGGTTAATGGAGAAAATACCTAACAAATTTATACCCACTCACACTAAATTTCAACAATCAAAGAGAGACAATCCAAAATATTATCTCCCCTGTATTGTAAGATTACAAACCATATGTGTTTGTCAAGGTTTTCGTCAGTACATTATGGTTATTTTCAAAGTCTTATTTTGAATTTTTTTTTCCCCTATTGTCCTAAGAAAGACATTGGTCTCATAACCTTAAAATGGATACTTTAAAATGTTTTTCTTATATATGATGGTTAATTATATATAAGGAGGATGCAAACTTCATGTACAAAGTGTACTACAATAGCAACAAAAAATAATCAACCAATTGAAAAAAGCAACACAAAAAATCTATTTAGCATAAAGTAGCATGCACTTTCATATAAATGAACACAAGCAATTCCAAACATGTTTCAAGAGTTACAATGTAAGCATTCCAAGTCTAAAGCAAATAAAATAAAAAGGCTGTAGCCAATAATTAAAACTTGGGTTCAACCCTAAACTATAACTATTCTCTCAGAATTAATTTATCAATTAAGACCTTTACATTTCGGCCCGTGGTTTAATATCCAAATAAAAAATAAATATATAAATGCATATTCAGAAAGTTGTTTGAAAAAGAGAACTGATTCCCTTTTCTTTTTTCTTTCTTTAAAATTATTTTTCATTGACTCATTAATATATGATGATTTATTTAAAAGTAATATGAGAGAAATATTCTGTATTTTTGATTATTTAAATGAGAGTTACATGTAAGTAGATTTTTTTAGGATTGTATCTATTGTTCATTTTTAGCTCACCTGGCCCGAAGGGCCAAGTGAGCTTTTCTCATCACTTGGCGTCCGTCGTCCGTCGTCGTCCGTCGTCCGTCGTCGTCGTCGTCGTCCGTCGTCGTTAACTTTTACAAAAATCTTCTCCTCTGAAACTACTGGGCCAAATCAAACCAAACTTGGCCACAATCATCATTGGGGTATCTAGTTTAAAAAATGTGTGGCGTGACCCGGTCAACCAACCAAGATGGCCGCCACGGCTAAAAATAGAACATAGGGGTAAAATGCAGTTTTTGGCTTATAACTCAAAAACCAAAGCATTTAGAGCAAATCTGACATGGGGTAAAAATGTTTATCAGGTCAAGATCTATCTGCCCTGAAATTTTCAGATGAATCGGTCAATCGGTTGTTGGGTTGCTGCCCCTGAATTGGTAATTTTGAAGAAATTTTGCTGTTTTTGGTTATTATCTTGAATATTATTATAGTTAGAGATAAACTGTAAACAGCAATAATGTTCAGCAAAGTAAGATCTACAAATAAGTCAACATGACCAAAATGGTCAGTTGACCCGTGTAGGAGTTATTGCCCTTTATAGTCAATTTTTAACCATTTTTCGTTAATTAAAGTAATCTTTTACAAAAATCTTCTCCTCTGAAACTACTTGGCCAAATTAATCCAAACTTGGCCACAATCATCTTTGGGGTATCTAGTTTAAAAAATGTGTGGCGTGACCTGGTCAACCAACCAAGATGGCCGCCACGGCTAAAAATAGAACAAAGGGGTAAAATGCAGTTTTTGGCTTATAACTCAAAAACCAAAGCATTTTGAGGAAATCTGACGTGGGATAAAAATGTTTATCAGGTCAAGATCTATCTGCCCTAAAATTTTCAGATGAATCGGTCAATCGGTTGTTGGGTTGCTGCCCCTGAATTGGTAATTTTGAGGAAATTTTGCTGTTTTTGGTTATTATCTTTAATATTATTATAGATAGAGATAACTGTAAACAGCAATAATGTTCAGCAAAGTAAGATCTACAAATAAGTCAACATGACCAAAATGGTCAGTTGACCCGTTTAGGAGTTATTGCCCTTTATAGTCAATTTTTAACCATTTTTCGTAAATTAAAGTAATCTTTTACAAAAATCTTCTCCTCTGAAACTACTTGGCCAAATTAATCCAAACTTGGCCACAATCATCTTTGGGGTATCTAGTTTAAAAAATGTGTGGCGTGACCTGGTCAACCAACCAAGATGGCCGCCACCGCTAAAAATAGAACATAGGGGTAAAATGCAGTTTTTGGCTTATTACTCAAAAACCAAAGCATTTTGAGGAAATCTGACAGGGGATAAAAATGTTTATCAGGTCAAGAACTATCTGCCCTGAAATTTTCAGATGAATCGGTCAATCGGTTGTTGGGTTGCTGTCCCTGAATTGGTAATTTTGAAGAAATTTTGCTGGTTATTATCTTGAATATTATTATAGTTAGAGATAAACTGTAAACAGCAATAATGTTCAGCAAAGTAAGATCTACAAATAAGTCAACATGACCTAATTATAGTCAATTTTTAACAATTTTCATTAATTTGGTAAATTTATGTAAATTTTTACCAAATATAGTTCTCTGTTACTAATGGGCAAAGTTCATGATAGATATAATTGTAAGAAGCAAAATCGTTCAGTAAAGTAAGAACTTCAAACACATCACCATCACCAAAATACAATTTTGTCATGAATCCATTTGTGTCCTTTGTTTAATATGCACATAGACCAAGGTGAGCGACACAGGCTCTTTAGAGCCTCTAGTTATTATTATGAACAAATGCCAGCTAATAAACAAATGCCAGCTAATAAACTAAAAGCACATAGAAGCACAATTCAACACACATATACTTACACTCATTGTAGTAAAAGGTTCAAAATATATGTGGGAAAGGGCTTATGGTGACAGTTTTATAAAAACACTAAAGGTAAAAGGATAGATTCTTTTTTTTTATTTTTAAACAACAATATTTTTTTAATATCTATATTTGTGATATTTTAATGCAATTGTCAATAAACGGAATGACTGCTGGTGTTTGCAAATTTCAGTAAACAAACGACGCCCCAAACCAATAACGACTTCTTACATTAAAACACAGACCAGAATGATGACTTTATAGTATAACTCTATACAGCCACGTGGGACTAAACATGTTAAATCATTGATGATACAACCGAAAAACAATAAAATATATGTTATTTGCACAAAGTTCCGATAAGACTTATACCATCAATATTGAAATGATACAGTTACACGAACGTGTGGTAGTTTCAGTATTGTATTAATTTTATTAGGAAGCATACATGTATCATGTTTATGATTTAGTTTAAAAGATTAAAAAATTAAAATATTTGCTAACAATTACACTAGCAAACTTCCACTTTTGTAATTCCAGAATGTGCACCCAGAAGCGGTTTCATATTTGGCAAATGGCAAAGGAAAAGGTTTTAAAGACACACAAGATGCCGTAAGGAGCATAGCAAATAAACTCATTCAAGGTGAGTGTTTAAAGTAATCATGCATGTCCATATGTAAAAAACAATAATATTTTAGTTTTCTTTTAATTTACTGATAAGAAAGTTAATATTAATACCAAAAAAACAACATTCAAATATCTAATTTCAGTTTTGAATGGGTAAGTTTATATAAAGGATCGATAAAAAGGGCATGTGATTTCCCTTTTTAGATAAGTTTTGGTTACAGTTTCATTAAACTGCATAACCAAATATTCTATGAAAGAATTTAATAAAGGTTTTAAGCAATTTATTGAATCAAAATCACTGGTCTATTAATTAAGCAGTAATACATAAATTACCGTCATATAAATCAAAAACGTCACAACAGATACTTGAATAGAGAAAATGAAAGGTAACGAACGATAGCCCCTTTTGTCGTCAATATTAGTATGGATATTTCCGTGTTAAATCGAAATATCTAAATCTAGGAAAGGAAAGTTATTATCGTATACCTTTTTTTTCATTTAAAGTAGATTTCTTTGGGTAAACTTTGGCAGTATATGTAGATAATTGTAGATTATTTAACGGAAACATATCATCAAGATAACGATGAGTGTTGTTGAATGTATCAATTAAGGTATCCGACTCATAATAAAGATCTACGGAAAATTTTCAGGATTTGTTCAACACCTCGGTATTTTCCGCCTAGTAAGCGAAAGTATAATTATTATTTTTTACTTTAAATGCATTTGAAACAGGCCTTCACTGAGTTCATACACTTAGCCTCACAACAGTACAAAAACAAGTATGTTATAAAATGAGTCCAATGTGTGCCCATATGAATATCTACAACCTGTCGATAAAATTCGTTGTCAAAACGTACACGAATATTATCAAGGAGAAAATTGACAGCCTAAGTTATATCATCACACCTCCAGTAGGTATATCTAGCACATGCACCTTTCTCATTAGAGCAGAAGGCTTTAAGGGAGTTTCAGCAAATGTATTTAGATTCAGATTTACCACTGAATTAAATAGGAAAACTGATGTTTGATAAGATTGTGTGCAAGTGTGTAAAGCGTAGAAAAATTAAACTGTCAACAGAATCAAAGGATTCATCAAAAGCACGCAATTCATCTAGAACATCCAAAGATTTTTTTACACCCCAAAACAGTTAACTATACTTTTATCCTATATTTTATCACAAAAGTTTACGAAACATAGAGTGAGTGATAGTTGTTGAGGAACTAGTTAAAATCACAGAAAAATAGTTGCAGAACATTTACTATAGTCCGATATGAAACAATATTATACTGTGGTTTTTTTATGTAGCATGTTTTTACCTTTTTGTTTACTATTAACAAACTGTCGTATGGAAAATAACTAAATATATAATGCGTATGCTACTATTTTTATATAAAATAGCACTGTGTATTATTTTTGAAAGAATTTTTGTAAATCCCAACGGTGGTATAAACACCAATCGATTTGATAGAAGTTATAGCAAAAAAAGATCTAGATTTGAAATTATTCCTAAGAACTAAAGAGTTGTTTTAGAACCAACATATGGTTAATGCCACTACGTGGGTAAACAGTTTCACGGTATTACTGACAGCATGTTTTGGAAAATCTAAATACCAATTAGTTGTAGTACAGATGTAAATGAGGAAGGATACTGTTTGGCGTGCGTTGGTATCTATACATCCCGCCATTTTTTCATCGTCCTATGGTCCTTTTTGAACCCTTGTCTTTTATTTGTTTTGTGCTCATGTACTTTGATTAAAATTTTTAAAACAGTATTTTTCTGTTGAACCCCAATTTTTTGACATTTCTACCTAGTATTGTGTTTATTTTGCTCACATATATATGTTCAACCAATATTATAAAGATTTAAAAGAACAATGTAAATTCCGATGTATAATATACACGATAACCAGAGACTTTAAGTGCATTTCAAACGAGAATCCCAATGTTTAGGAATACAGTTACGGACATCGATATTTTTGGTTACTTATAGCAACGATAAATTATCTTCTTCAGTCACCTATATCAACGCGTTTTTTAATGGCTTATGTCTCCGTTCCGCGTTAGGAATGTGGAAAATCCCTGAGTATTTCAGTTTCAAATTCACCGATTCGAAAAAGAGAAACGAAATACAGAAGAATAATAAATAATTATTACAAAGCTACAAAAAACATATTGACTAGAAACATCTTTCGCCATCTTAGGATATACGTAACTGCAGTTACGGAATTCACATTTACCCCAGTAATCATTGGATGAAAAATGTTTGTTGTATGTTTATGCACAAAAAGGATCATGTATTTGCAACTAACGCAATTGACTGTTTAGTGAAATTTGTCTATTCCTTAAGAGTAAACAGATATCCTGAAACTCTATACTGTAATTTTAAGGGAAAACACGTATGCAAGATGCATACAATACTAAATTATGCACATTTATTAAACTTTATCTAATAACCAAGTCCCTTTCTTTTGTTTACTTTCATTTGGATACATCTGCCTGCGAAGTTGTGAACGGTAGAGTCATATCGATATTTTCTTAAAATTGGATCTTAATTCTAGGACTCTGTTTTGCAAAACTTGGATTGGTAACTTGCTGCAGAAAGTCCAAGAAGTCTGATGAAAAGGCGATTGTGCACTTACCGGAGAAAATTCCTGTCATTGAGTCCTTGAGAGTTGCTATTATGGGTAACAATGTTGAACTAGCAGCTGAATTGTGGAGCAACTGTGATAATCCAATGCGTAAGATTTTGTTCTTTGCTTGTCGACTTTTGTTTTTGGCAATATTTCAAAACAAAACATATCTTCTAGAAAATGTATGTTTATATTAATTTAGTATAAATTTTTTACAGTGTGAGACGTTCCTGTCATTGAGTTATAAAGAGTCGCTTTTGTTTTCAAAATTTCTTAAAAGGTACATGTTTAGTTTCTTTTAAAAGTATGCAAACAAATCTTTTACATAAAACCCATAGCTTGAACAAATAGGATGTGAATTTATAGAAAAGGTCAATATCTAGAATATAGTATTTACCATTGATCTTGACTTAAGTTAAAAAGTAAAAAAGCAAGGTCATCATTTGGATGAAAGATCTCTTCTGTGGACCAATGACCTCAAATCAAAAGACCTGCGGTCTCAATCACTTATGGTTGAACAGTGTCAGTTTCAAAAGTGTATAATATGTTCGTATTCATATAAGATACATTTCGCAAGAAAAAAATATAAATCAAAAACGAATAGTTAAAAAAACGAATGAAGGTCTTTCCAAATAAATTTACTTCAAGATAAAAAAAAATGTTTATTAAAATTGGTATGTCTGGTGTTAATCTCATATTGATTTAAAAAAAAAGTAAAACATCTTATGATCAATTTGAGAGAAACTTATTTCCCATCAGTCTGGTTACACAACAGAACATATTTTAGTTAATCCAATGATATAGTGTACTAGTTACTTTTATTTGAAATAACTTGCAACTTACGGTTTGAAAATATTTATTTTCTATACTACCTTTTTTTTTCAACTTGATTCTAAACCAATATAGTTTTCTGTACGTACTATTCATTGAATTCGGTGTAAATGGCTATTTACGGTTAATTAAAAATCTCTTCCGACTGAACAAAACCGGATATAGGTCTACCAACCTCATACAAAATACCCTGCAGCTTAGTCATGTATAAATATGAATGTATAGCTAAAGTCAGACACTACAACGTCAAATGTGTTTATGACCCTGAACTCTTTTTTATAATCAAAAAGCAAGTAACTTTATTTAATAACCCTATGTCAATTTTCAATATGATTGAATAATTATATAGCTGCTAATACAGCGGGTCTTTTTTAAGTTATGCTTTATTCTTAAAATAAATATATGAGAAACGTCTTTCGAAACAAATTCTTGTTGCAAAAAAAAGGTAGAGGAAGAAAAATATAATTATCTGAACAAAATCAAAAGGTCATTCCCCAGTAAGTAAGAAGACTAGATAACTATGATAATCAGAACAGAATGAAAAAACCGTGCACAGCAAAATTGAAAGGCTTAATAATAATCAAAACAAAATCAAAAATATTTTCACGGTAAATTGAAATGCATTCAACTGTATATGTTTTCCACCCCTATGTAAACATTTGAATTACATTTGAGTAAAAAAAGAATTAAAAGTTGTAGACAATGAAATCTCAGTTTAAAAAAGATATTAACTGTGTTTTTGGGTTGAAAAAAAAAGATAAATTATATTACGCCTTTTAAAAAAGCGTTTAGTTTGCTTGTGTGTTTCCTTTCGAACATCACTTAAGTCTCTTGTAACACGTAAAATCACAAAAAAAAATAACTCTGAGGAAAATTCAAAACGGTACATGTGGTTCCTAATCAAATGGCAAAATAAAAAACCCAAACACAATAAACGAATAGATAACAACCGTCAAGAGTTACCTGTGCGGCTTCTTGATTTCTACACAAAAGATCCCCCATTGCAATGAATAATATCAGAGATACAAGTAAACGAAATAACAACGGCCACGTTTAATGACCATTGAGTGACAGGTAACAGAATCAAACAAACAAAACCCGGAAATTGATTTAAAGCCGATAATATCTCTCATAAACGGTTATTTTATGGAACAGCCATATTTTACAGTAAGAGTCTGTCAAACGAAAAAGTATTAGACACACAATAATTTCTTACTTCAAAATCCAATACAGATAAAAAGGAAGTGCCTCTACAGACGTAAAAAGGCCGTTCCATTATGCAGTCGGTATAAAAAAACAGAAGTTGCGACTAGTATTTAAAAATTGTCGAATTTACAGTTTAAACATTAGTTTTCATTGATACACAAAATGTGTTTCAGAAAAATAAACTTATTTCTGTCAAATTTTTAGTTACAGCTCTTGTCTCAATCGTTTACCTGTCTGCTATGGCAAACAAAGCAGAACAGTTATTTGAGGAAACACTTCAAACTGATATTTTATCTCATTCTAGGTAAGACTAAAATATATTTGTTTTGAAAAAAATACCGAAATATTCCTTCATCGAGGGAAGAAGTTCAAATATCGAAAGTCCAAGTTTTATTTTAAAGTATATATAAAATATTGAGATAGGGTCTGATTGCCAATAAAACAATTACAATATGTATCTATCAGAGTTCAAAAGGAGTGGATGCAAGCAATTATAAGCCACCGTACGGTCTTCATCAGCAAACACAAATTATACCATATACATGTAGTCGGCGATTAAAATCTCAACATGAAAATGTGAAAAAGACTAAAGGAGAAAACTGAAGAACCAATTCATTTCAAAACAATTTACGAAAAACAACTATGTTAAACATGACCTAACAACAACTACTGTATTACAAGCTCCTGACGTAGAACAGACACTTACAGAATTTGGTAGGCATACATAATATTCCTATAAAGACAAATTTGTTGTAGATTTGATATTGTGTTTTACATTTATAATTGTTAACTTAATTATTGAGATCAGATCAGTTTAAAACTTCTATAGCTCGACTATAAAAGTTCGTTTATAACTGTGATCCCTAAGCATATCATCATATTGTCTAGATGAGACCTCAATTTTCGCAGTATTCATCATGAGCATGAATCAACTATAATATTGTTTCTTAGACATAATTAACGTTACTTTTTTAAATGCTTCAGAGCTTTTTTTGTTCATTTTTAGAAAATTTACCTCGCGTGCTGTAAAACTTTTAGACAAATTGTTTATTCACAAGGAAACAATGGCTACTAAAGCTCTTGACTATGTTTCCGAAGTTTGGGATCATAAAGAAAGTCCTTTACATTTCGGACATCAATTCAACATGGAAGAATTTATATCTCATCCATCTGCGCAGAAAGATGCCAGCAAACGGATGTTCCCTTACGTCAACGACGACGACACTACAGTTACTATGAACAAACCAACAGATAGAAGTACTACAAAGAATTTCAAAAGTCGGGAATGTTGGCCATACATAAAGGTTTGAATATATTCAAAATACTAGCATGTGTTTTATAATAACAAATCTTGCATGATAACAGATAACATTACTAATAAAGTACCAGTAAACATTTACAATATGGATTGTATATAGATATAGGAAAATTTGGTGTGAGTGCCAATGAGACAACTCTCCATCCAAATAACAATTTATAAAAGTAAACCATTATATAATTATATATATATGTATTACACGAAGTTGAGAGCTCACATTAATATATACACGTAATTACGAAAACCCGAATACAATGGGTTTGTTCTAATTTTCATTTTTTTTTTTTGAAAAATTAAGAATGACATCACAAACACATCATTTTCATGTTAATATATTTTTTTGAACGTTTTTTTTTTTTTGTGTGTATTTCTTTTGCATACAGTTTGTTCATTTTTCTGTACTTTGACATTTCCAGAACCATGGAGTAGAACTAGCATCTTCAAATTTGAAATGCTTAAATGTTGTGTTAAATTTGATTGCTTAGACTGCACACAATCAATTTAAACAGCGTCTGAAAGTCTGAAAAAATCTTACTGTTTTTCATTTGCTGTGAATTCCGTCGATTAGAACTTGAACATACGAATTATCGTTTCAGACTAAAATCTTGATACTCGTGTCAGAGAATCAATTTTTTTATTGATATACACTGTATGACTACTATTTGATGTTAGATATTAGATACACCCATGAAGGGGCTGTCCTAACTGGTGGTGTCTGGTTTATACAAAGATGTTATTGTTGATGCAACATCACATGATAGGAGGCACTCTTTTAATTATTTGACCTTATTTTGAGAAAAAAATATGATTAATTAGCATTATCCATTTACAGTCAATTTTATTTTAGTATAAAATACATATATATATTTTAGAACCATCTTCACCTAGATTCGGCATGGACATTATTAACAGCACCTTTTGCAAAGCTTTCTATCCACGCCGTAAGTTCATATTAACTTAATTTGAAAATAATGAAACCACCATATGCACATATTATAGGGAATTCTGACTAGCAACAAAATATAATGATTCGTTTAGAACCTGAAATACAACTCTAGCCATAGTGTGAAATGTATTTTTAAAATCCATTGTTTCAGCATTTAAAGCTAAATTTTCTGCTGGTGTATGACGATCTCTTAAAGTCGTAAAATAAGTACCCTTTTCTTGATCCGTCACTCCAATATTCGTATATCAGTCATATAAGCTATTAGCCAGTAGATTTAAATAAAATTCTCAGATCATTGAAAGAAAGAAATTTTCTGAATTAGTGAATATATCATGCCAACAAAAGTTTGATGTTCTCTTCACTACTGATATTTATTTACGTATAGAAGCAAGTATGTTCAACACATCCTTCTTATATTTTTCTTAGTTAAACATTGTTAAATTTAAAATTTCTTTTACCATATTATGTTTGAAACTTGTGCTTATTCTTATGAAGAAATGCAGACATTTAGGATTCATTCGTCACAGTGCATAAAAACTTTCACTATACATATACAATTAAAAATGATCAAACTATCATAATCTTACGATTTTAAACATTTTTATGAACTCATAACAATACTTTTGATTATTCAGATAGTTTTTGTTGCGGCTTTAGTTATGTTCAGCATTTTTCTCACCCGTGATTTAAAAACAGAGATTTCGGTATTAGAAGGGATGATATTCATTTATATTTGTGGAGATTTCTTGGAGGAACTATGGAGTATGGTGAGTAAATTTCATTCCTTAAATGTTCTACCTAAATAAACGAAGATGTGGTATTAGTGCCAATGAGATAATATTCCATCAAAGTCACAATTTGTATAAGTAATACGTACGCAATCAACACGGAGCCTTGACTAACTTCGAACAACAAGCTATTAAGGGATTGAGAAGTTAAGTTTGTGAAACTTGCTTATATAGAATTCATGAAATTTGCTTAAAAAAAAGTAAATGGCTGGCGAAAAAGGAAATAATTTGCATTCTTAACAGGTACAATTGAGCTTCCAACAATTCTAAAGTTTGTTTGGGCTTTGTTGGCCAGTTGTGTATTTTCATTCATCATACATCTCCTTTTGATTTCAATTAATTAAATTTAAGCAACTACTGATGAATATAATCTTTTCAATAACAAAGAGGTAATTGCTTCCGAGAACAAATCGAAACACAAACGATAACAAATTAATCTAGATGTTTCTTATACAAAAAAGTACGATTGCCTTTTATTTCTAATTTCTACTTTATTTGAGCTATGGTGAAAAGTTGTATCATTGCAGTCAAAAGACATCTACATGTACTAAAGGAGAAAAATCGAGGGAGTTCTAGCTATCCCGCAATAATTTTAGTTGTACACTCTAGAAGTTAAGATTTCAATAAATTTCTGAAAAGTGTAGGCCATTTGCTCTTAAACATAAGTGAATCTGTCGTTATAAAATGCTGAAAAAAACTCAAACATATATACCATGTTTTGTGTTGACATTTTCTTTCTTATAAAATCGTTACAGATTCGACCTGAAGATTGTTCCTGGTCTTTTCAAAGAGTATTGCTGCATTTGTTTGATGTATGGAACATTTTGGATTTTGTATGCTTCATTTTATACATCGTCGGCTTTGGATTACACTACTATTATCCTGATTTGCTTTTGCATACTAGACGAATCTACAGCGTGGCTTTGTTCATAATGTTTCTACGCTTGTTAAACTTATTACTTTTAATCAAACGATTTGGTATTATCATTATAATGATCAAAGAAATGGTGAGTTGTTCAAATTAAAAAACAAAACTTTCTTTTTCTTCACATTAAATCGTTAAATCAGTATAAACACGGTTTTATGGATTTTCTTATCCCAGGAATAGATTACCTTAGCCGTATTTGGCACAACTTTTTGGAATTTTGGACCCTCAATGCTCTTCAGCTTCGTACTTGTTTGGCTTTATAAATATTTTGATATGAGCGTCACTGATGAGTCTTATGTAGACGAAACGCGCGTCTGGCGTACTAAATTATAATCCTGATACCTTTGATAACTATTTACACCACTGGGTCGATGCCACTGCTGGTGGACGTTTCGTCCCCGAGGGTATCACCAGCCCAGTAGTCAGCACTTTGGTGTTGACATGAAGATGAATTATGTGGTCATTTTTATAAATGTCCTGTCTACAAAACTTTGAATTTATTGAAAAACTAAGGATTTTCTTATCCCAGGAATAGATTACCTTAGCCGTATTTGGCATAACTTTTTGGAATTTTGGACCCTCAATGCTCTTCAGCTTCGTACTTGTTTGGCTTTATAAATATTTTGATATGAGCGTCACTGATGAGTCTTATGTAGACGAAACGCGCGTCTGGCGTACTAAATTATAATCCTGGTACCTTTGATAACTATTTAGTGTTGTTATGATGTAAGGACACATGTATATTGTTGTTGACTGTATTTTGCAACAAATATAATTATGTTATTCTTTTCGTCAGCTTGGTCCCTCGTTTAGGTATACTTCACGTTTCGTTTTATGTATATAAACTACATATTCAAATGATTATTTCATTTTGATTTTAATCAAATTTATATTCTTATTGGTTTTACGAAGATAATCATGATAAAGTTATTGGTTATGTGAATATAAACCGTTTGATAAAATGGTAATGAAAAGACCATATCAAAGGATAAAAAAACAACTAGTGTCAAAACAATATGTTCTATCCATTTACAAGAAGAAGAAAAACATTATAATCATTGATTCGATGTTTTATTCTATTACATGAGTATTAACAATGAGTGATTTGTCTTATTAATTGGCTGATTAGTGGTAACATAACAACGAAAGACAACAATTAAATAAAAAATCACAACAAATGTTGGAGGAGCCATTTCCAGATCTGTAAACATGAATAGTTTATGCTTCACTAGTAGAACCTGCAATTTATATTACATTGAAGAAAATTAAACGTGGATTTTTTGGCAATCATCTGTTCTTTGTATTCTAGCTTGTGGATCTCGTTGAATATTTAGTGATTCTAATCATACTGATGTTCGCCGCTGGTATAGTTTATCAAGCAAATATTTACCCAAATCATACAGTTACAGCATTTCCGAGAGACATACAGAACTGGCAAATTTGGTCAATCCTAAAAATACCTTACTGGCAGGTCTACGGAGAGTTGTATTTGGATGTTCTAGAAGGTTTGCTAACTATATAAGATATGCCTATTTCAATAATTCAGATACATATAACCATACTGATTCTTAGACATATTTGTAATGCATAACATATTAGATGGGTCAATGCATTGGTAATGACAAGTTTAATATGAATTGCTTGCAGTGACAATCAGGTTCTAATTCAAAACCAACATAAAATCGTGTTCTCTATGATGTTCAACTGGTCTAGGTACACATGATAGCTTGTGGTTATTATTTTGTAAATTTCGAACAAAGCGAGTTCTATCCGTAAGGTTTACTTTCTTTTTTTCATTGTACATTAGCATGATAATCCAATTTTTACAAATGAGCATGCACATGTTTTGTTGAAATCCATCCAGTATAGACATCTCAACTCTATATAACATGTTTATAGCTGTGAACAGATAGCAATATTAATTTATAAAATACGAATTCAAATCGGCCTATTGGTTAATAGTAATATATTATAACATGCCATTTTCAATATCGGCCATAAGTATCATTCAAATTCTCCCATATAATACTTAAACGGTATCCAAGGGGTTATATTGCTCAAAATCAGAAGATATTGATCACAAATTGTACATATGATTAAAATAACAGCAAAGTTTTATCATTTTGTCTAATAAGATCGTGCATTTGTTGTCATTTACTAATATACTTGTTATTATGAAGCTTCCTTATTGTGTTTAAAACTAAAGTCATTGAATGTCAAGTTAGATTTTCTTTTATTATTGGGTTTATTAATGTAATGATTTTGCTGTCAGTTTAATCGATGTTCCTCGTCCGTTGTTGATGTTAGAAACACTTATGATGTCATAACAGGGCACAATAACATGATGTTTGATCCGTGCAGAAATATGACTACGGCAAATTTGCATTTATTGTATTTGTAAAAACCGATGTTTTTCTAAAAAAAATATGTGATAAAGTTGAATGTGTATTAAAAGTTTCATTTGATCTTGGCATTTTAACTACCGAGAGTTTTTTTTTAAAATTGGATGATACATATTGTATTAGATGTAAGTAAAACAAATAACAATGAAAATAAAACTGGTATGGATAAATTCAAATATATACAATGAGAATTCACTCCAACTGCGTAAAAGTGGCTACCATTCATTTCATCTCTGTATGCTCATTCAATTCTCTCTACAACATATTGTCATACTTGAGTTTCAAATGATGCAAGTGATATTTACACTTCTTTTTGACGAGCTTCATACTCTATTATGCTGTTTGTATACATTTATGTCTGGGTCTAGTGTCACAGATAAGTATTTAGCTGACAGAGTGCAAGTTTAAGGTACCCATCTAAGTTCTGACAGCTGTGATTAGTTTGTTTTAAATATTTTACTTAATCTTTAATGTTACATACTGTTTAAAAGAGGGACGAAAGATACCAAAGGGACAGTCAAACTCATAAATTTAAAAGAAACTGACAACGCCATGGCTAGAAATGAAAAAGACAAACAAACAACAGCACACATGACACAAAATAGAAATGTCTATTTTCCTGGTTTCATGATGCTTTAAATAACTCAAATACAATACAAATATGGATTCAGAGGGAAGATTTTTCGTTTTATTTTATAAAAGTATTCATTGGATTGGTCCGGTCACAATATATTTATGCGCAAACTATTTCATTTGATACAAAATGTACATATTAAACATTTTAACACTTGAGAGAGATTTTATGATTAAGCTAAGTTTTGTGAAATTTAGCTTCAGATGATACTGGATGCACAACTAATAGTACATTATGGATGAACGATCCGTCCTTAAACAGATGCCCGACATCCGACTGGCTTCCCCCTGTAATCGCTGCTACATATATGATGTTAACGAACTGGTTGCTGCTGAATATTGTTATCGCAATGTTTAGGTGAGAATACTTATGGTTAAATCCGGTAATATGTATTCTTTTCCTTGCAGCTTTCATTTAGTGGGAATGTATGCCGATGAAAAATGATTCGATATCATTTGATGGGAGATAACTGTTAACGGAAATAAAAACGTTAAAACCTTGTTGTGTCCGATTGTGTTTAACATTCTTATTTTACCAATCAGACAGTTCGATGGATCTTTTATAGACAAATTTTCAGTATGTCTGAGCTGATGTCGAAATTTATACTGTGTTTGAAAATTAACAAATCATTCTTAAACGTTAGCATCGTAAAACACATTTTTGTGTTACTTTTATACAAAATGCATAAAAAAAACAGTTCATATAAAGAAACTTGAAAAGTTACAATAACAGAACATTGCAACACTGTAAAATATAAAGCTTTTTGGCATTCAATTTAATATGTCAATCTAGTTCACGAATGAAACTTAAATACTTGTATTCATCTGTTTACCAAAAAAAGGGAGACTTTAAAAATAAAATAATTATGAAGGTTTGATAATTCATTTCTATTTTTTATTTTTTTTTATTTTTTATTTTTGCTGTTTTTTATTGTTTTACATTTTGTACTGTTTGCCACACTATTTGTTAGAATTAAACCTCATTTAAATAATCGTTTGCTTCGACAAAGTATAGATTTTAATTCTGAGACAACTGAAAAGGCGATTTTTATTTCAAAGTGTGAAACAGTGATAAATTATCAAGTATATATGTCTGTTATCAGAGAGTATGATGAATAATAAATCATAAATGCAAACAAGTTCTATACAAATTGAGATTAATACCAAAATTTATTATCTTAGAGATGATTGTTCTTATGGTGTTCATATAACTTCGATTCACTCGTGTATGTAACAACGTTAACGTACTTGATTTTGACGAAAGAAATCTCGGTATCAATGAAAAGCAATTACACCAATTTTTTTATATCAGAAACTAGTCAAAACATTTACCAAATCTTATCATCGGTACAAGGACAGTATTTGTAAATATAAATCAACATGCAGACATCGTATAATTTCAGGTATATAACATCCAGTCGTTTTTGTTTATATTTTATACAAAGCACAAACATTTCAACCAACGTATTCAGAAGGGATATAGTTAAGACTGTTGACAGGTCATTAAAGATTGCATTCGTTGGTTTTGATATTGATTTACTCATAGGGTCTTTGCGTTTGGAAATACACATATATTTTATTTTAAAAACCTGTTGTTAGCATGATACGATTTCTGTTCAACTCATATAAATTATGATTGTATGATACAAAACCCCTAAATGGAGGGATAGTGTTTGTTTTTCATATAATTTAGATATCAGATTTCAATCAATGTAATTGATGTCTGGAGTTTGTATGCCAGTAACTACTTATTGTCATATTTAAGTGATGTATCATTGTTATTTTACTTAATTCATTGTATTATCTATTCCGGCATTTGACTCGGACTTCTTTTAAATTGAGTTTTATAGTGCTTGTTACTGTGTGTTTGTTTTTCTACGTTTGCTAAATGTATAGGAGAAGGGATTAGATCTCACTAGACATTGTAATCTGTTTTAATTTAGCTTATCTAATTGCTGTGCAGTTTAGTATGCCGTCCATTTTCACTGATCTAGTACACATTTTTTACGGGCGATCTAAAGCCTGCTTACGGGTGCGGGATTTTTGCGCTGTTTTAAAGACCTATTGAAGTCATTTTGTTGTCATCTGCTCTTTGACACATTTCCCACGTCCCTTCTCAATTTTATTCAGTATAAACAAATATGTTAACATTATGTTTTGATTATATTTGTTTTATTTTAGTGCACGATTTGATTTGATAAAGACAAAGTCCAGTCAGAAATGGCGGTACCATCGACACTCAGTTGTGATTGAATACGAACATAAGATACCTTCACCACTGAACATCCCGTTTAGAGTTCTCATTATTCTCTTTTATGTTATGTGTTATCTTCCTTTCTACTTACGCAATGAGTGTACAAAGGAAACCATTCAAGGTAGTATTTTATTCTTTTTTAAATTTGTTTTCTTTCAATAACTAATCACATTTCATTCATTATCACGTAACTACTGTCTTATTAAATGGCTAAAACTTTTTGTAAAATTTTCAAATGTATCGGTTTTTATGTATCGTTTTTCTTATAAAAACAAAACACAAATATACAAATGTAGCTGTTTTATTTAACTATAGACCCGTGTTTATTAGCTATTTCTGCAATGCTTTTCGATTATGGGTTTGAATACCGGATTGGCTGGTATAGGATATGGATTCATTTGTATCCACGAATAACTCAGGAATCGAAGATTTTCAAATTTTAATGATATTGTTTCAACGCATACGTTACTTAATTGATTGATTTAAAATTGTAAATCATTTAAAAATGTTCTCCAAGTTGAAGTATTTAATAGGGGTCGTCATGCAATGCAGGTTATACTCGCTGATGACAATTTTTCATGTTAGCAAAACATGCATAGCAAAACCCGTATCGCATACCTGTCATGACGTCAAAATTCGAATGATGTCAACGTTTGATATATGACGTCTAGTTTTTGTATTTCCTGGCATAGGAAAAAAATGAGTTCCAACAAAAAAAAATGGCCCATCATTTCAACTAAAATCGATATTTTACAAAAATATATAACTTTACGGAAGATTTTTATATTAAAAGAATAATAAGAAGTGGCATATTTTCCTGACGATATCGGGATATCGATATTTCGTCGGCTCTTAACATGTACTTGTGATTTGTAAGAAACCGGTATTTTTAAAAATAAACAAACAAATGTCGAAATGTTCAGGACTTAATGATGCAAGCATACGAGTTTTATTACGTCTTACACTTTGAGAAGCAAAAAATACTTTACTACTTTATTAAAATATTGTTTAAAAACGTTAATTATGAGATATGGCTCGAGCATTTTTCGGAGGAAGTTTTAAAAAAAAAATTCAAAGAAATATTTTTACATTGGGTTAGCTTTCATTAGTCTTCACTATCCTATAGATAAACAACTTTTCGTTATATTTATAATTTAGAATCTTCATTGAAGGTGGAGCACGAATGCACAGTTAATTAATTATATTGATGTGCAATTTGTATACAAGAGTGACATTCCTTTGTATTATGTGGCGATTCGAAAAAAGTTATGCTCATTTTTTAAAATTAATTAGAGGTTTCTGATATCATTTTGAATAATTACAAAATGTATCAATTCAATATATTTCAGTTTTTGTTATTGGTGTATCAAAAACATTGATATACGAATATAATTTCATAAATTTGGAACGTTCAAAATGATTACATACCAATGTAAAGAACCGTTCATCATTTCTGAAAACGACTATAAATAAAAGTCGAATTATTTATCTCCCCTTCATGATAGATTGATTCGGAAATTAACCTGAGTTATCTAATGTTAATCAAAGAGAGGGACTAGCAAGCAATTTTTAATTGTAGCTTATTTAAAACAATTTTCACTATAACCAATGTTACTTTATACAAATATAACGACTTTGTTAGCTAAATCTAAATATTTTATTAGACATTATGAATTTTTATTACAATAGATTAATATGCTATAATAAGATGTAGAAATATCTGAAGGTTTATTGTTTATTTGGTCATAATTCTCGTGAAGTTTGTTTTCATTAACAGTTGGGTCAAACACAAATGCAAATTTTACGATTTTAATGTGGCTAAAATAGATAGCAAACTTTTCAAACAATATTTTTCTTGCTGTTCACCTCGTCAGAAATTAAAATGTTCATAAATGATATCATCGCCAAATAAATAATTAACTTTAAACATTTCCATATCTTATGGTCCGAGTACACAGTTATCGTCCTTTGATTTTCGTTGTCGAATATAGTCCCTAGTGTGGACATTGTTTTATTTGCCCTTTTTAATACTCTCAAAAATTTATTTTTCATGTTGTATGCCTCAAAAAGCAGGAAGGGGGATGAAATTATGTAAAAAAATGTGGGTCATGCATTTGAAAATCAAGTAGTGATTTGGTCCAGCCAAAAAAGGTTCAAAATTAGCATGTCGGAAGCTGTCAAAAGATTTCAAGACCCCCTTAACACAAATTGTCCATATGTTGACTTAAAGCCTATGGAGTTTTCTATAATTTTGATATAATTTGTCTCGAAAAGTAGTACAACACACTATAATAGTATTATGCAGAAAGCTCAGGTTGGAATTTTTTAATTTTCATTTATTGTCTAAAAGGAAATGCACTACTAAATAAATAAAGGCAACAGTAGTATACCGCTGTTCAAAATTCATAAATCGATAGAGAAAGACAAATCCAGGTTACAAACTAAAACCGAGGGAAAAGAATCAAATATAAGAGAACTATGACACAACAGAGACACAACACCGAAACGTAACACACACACAGAAACAAACTATAATGTAACAATGGCCATTTTCCTGACTTGGTACAGGACATTTTTATGAAAAAAAAACCGCTTTAATTAAAACATTAAAATGACAACATTACACGACAGGGTTACAATAAATAAACAGATACATGGGAGAAAATATAGGACAGAGAAACAAACGAATAATAGCCATCAAAAGGTAACAGGTTTAAAAATATTTTTATACGTCAGACACGCTCAACGTCCACACAAAACTATGCTCAAATGTAAAAAGTTTGAAAGCCATAACAACTACAAAGTTGAAGATCGCCGAGGACCAAAAGTTACTGTGGTCTCGGACCTTATAATATTTATTTGATAAATATTAATTTTAGTTGAAATTATAAGACAGTACTTATTGTTAGTGGATGCATTGTAATACTAGTACATGGTATAAGACGTATTATGAGAATGTAATAAGGTTATAGATGACATTACGATGTGGATATTAAGCAAATAAGGAAGTCTATAAAAAAAAAACGAGTCAACAGGAAAGTCTTAATGTTTTTTTTCTAGCTTATGATTTCGGACGATTTAAAAAAAATATATATCGAATGAATCTGATTCTATTACAATATATCATAAACAGAATAATAAATTGCAAAATCAGCCCTCTGGACTGATATTAGTTTCTCGTAGTGATACAGCACGTGATACAGATTTTGCGATGTATTATTCTATATTCGGGACTGATATTGGTTTCTCGTAGTGATACAGCATGCGATACAGATTTTGCCATGTATTATTCTATAAGTAATAATACATCAAAAGCACGAGTTGCTGTCCTAAATAAGCGAAGCATAGATACCAGGTAAAAATCGTGTACGTCAGATGTGCGTGTCTTTTTTAAAAGGCCGAAAAGATTATAGTCTATCTGTGAAAAGAATTATACAAGCTCTTTTTTTCATATCTTAATGATTGTCTAATAAATTTGGGGTAAAACAGTAAGTTTAAAAAAACACGATTGTTTTTTAGGCCATGGTATTGAAGAAATGTTACAGCGACAGCAAGAATTCGCTAGAATTATAATAGAGGAGGAAAAGGACGAGGGACTCATTTAGTAACATATAGAATAAGAATTTTTGAAAATTGTTTCTTTGTCTTAGTTGTTCATTGTTTTTAATTTAGCATTATTAGTATGTTTTACATTATACTACGCTTTTTTACGTTATGATAAGTTATTAGATGATGTTATTATGGTACCTACATATGATTTATAGTTTTCAAGAGACATCCTCTCAGTATAATAAAGATTCAAGATACATTGACAAAAAATGTGGGCGAACGCAACTTAAGACTCTTAACGTGAACATATTTTTTGGGGAAGGGGGGTCCGATATTTTCAGATTTTCAACAATGTATATTTGGGAGAATCTGTATGCTTAAGTGTTAAATAAAAGAAGAAACTAACAGTGTATTGGTGGAATTGGTGTTTACAGTAAGCATATAATATCCTAAAATGTATATATTTATTCACTATATTGGTATAAAAATTTCATTATTCTTAGCATAAAAACAACACAATTCAACGTATCAGAATCTTCGAATATTCTTTTACAAGGATAATTTGGCTTTTAAAAAAATGCATACTACATACATCCGCAAAAAGAACGGGAACAAGTAAATGTTTGAAAATGAAAATGTGTAAATCCCAGGAAAAAACACGATAATGAAAATGTGTACATTCCAGGAAAAAAACAAGAAAATGAAAATATGTACATTCCAGGAAAAAAACACAATCTAAAGCTTTTTATAACGGTTTCAATATTTTTCAATGTCCAACGAATGAATCTTTGTAAGGGAGAGTCTACCATGTTATGATCGTTCAAATACATTAAGATCATTTAAAAGTAAGATCGTTTTCATTTCAATTCTAACTCCTTATAACATTAGTGTTTTATACTTTTTATAGATTATTTGATATTTGTATCCTTAATGACATACATAGTTTAATCTGTTTTATTTAAATCTTTTATGTTGCATAATAAATTTTACCAATTTAGTTCTTATATTATACGTACATGTACACATATGTATACTTCCTTTAATATACGAACATTGTTGTTTACTTATGACAAGTGTGTGTCTGTTCAAAATTTATTCATACTGTGACTTTTTTCATCGATGAGAAAAGATATTACAATGAAAAGAATAATTAGTCAATTGGTTGTTATAGCTTGAGAAAAGAACACCAAACCACAGGTAAACGCTTAAAAAGCTTAGATAACAACACCAATATTTAAAAAGGAAATAGTAAATGTAAGTATCTATAAATATTTCGGATGACAGATATCCTTCTTCAGTATGATATTGATGTAAAATGGATCATATCAATCCTTAGTTTATCATCGGGCCGGACCATTTGTTTTTTTTGGCTATTTCAGATATGCATTACAAACGTTTCAATAATATAACAAACTTTATTTCCCAAATAAAACAAAATAACTAAAGAACTGTCCATTAGAAATATTAGATTTTACAAAATTTCAGTCGGCAGTAAAAGAGGGTCTTCAGAAATACGGTAAATCTGGTTACTGGCGTAGTAGTATTAACCATATGTGGATACTAGAAATCTCTAATGAAGTTCTTTTTAATTTTAAATCTTGATCTTTTTCGGAAATATGTTCCATCAAAACTTTTAATTTTTCAACCCTGTATACCACCATTCTCCATGTGAATTGAACAAATCGTCTATTAAAATTAATCCACAATGTTTTCAAACATAAATTGGTAGTATACGCTATAAATCTGCTAATTTGGGATACCATACCGCGTGTGTTGTTATTAGTGAACAAAAAGGTTTAACATGCTACCCAGAGGAACAAGTGATCCGTATACTGGAGTTTCTATACCGCATAATTGTTGAATTTAGAGGTTGACATTTCAACAAATTGGCGGCATTCCTATGGCTGATCTGTGCGCCTCTCCTTTTGGGCCGCTTCTTTTTTCATATGAATAGGAGTTCTTTTGGACACTTTTCAAAAACAACAAGATCAAATAAGCCAAGTCATTTCACATTCAGATGTATTGATGATGTTCTGTCAATTAACAATCCAAATGTTATGATTGGGTTCCTTTAATATATCCCAAAGATCAAGATATATATAAGAACAACAGACAAGGCTTCCTCTGCTTCATTTTTTGACTTATACCTCAAATTTGCGCATCTTGCGTATCAAACTATAAGCATGGTATCTTTTCTAATTATTTACACCACTGGGTCGACTTTCCGTCCCCGAGGGTATCACCAGCCCAGTAGTCAGCACTTCGGTGTCGACATAAATAACTATTATATGGGCATTTTTATAAGTTTACTGTTTGCAAAATTATGAACTAATCGAAATACTAAGGATTTTCTTATCCCAGGCATATATTACCTTAGCCGTATATGGCACAACCTTTTGGAATTTTCGGTCATCAATGCTCTTTAACTTTATACCTGTGTGGCTTGTAATCAATTTTGAACTAAGCGTCACGGATGGGTCTTATGCAGACTAAACGCGCTGCTGGCGTATCAAATTATGAGCCTAATAGCTTTGATAACAATTTACTGTTTATTCTTTTGTTGGTGGTTTCTATTCGACGTTGCTCTGTACTTATGCATCCCGTCATTATGTCATTGTTCTATGATAATTTTTGTATTCATATCTTTTATCGTTGCTAATTTGCCTTGTCTATATGCCTTTAAATTTTCTTTGTTACAATCAGTTGGCTCTGTACTTGTACATTCTGTCATTGTTCTATGATAATTTTTGTATTCTTATTTTTTCATTTTTGCTGATATGTTTTGTCTATATGTCTTGTTGTTTCTTTAATACATATGACGTAAAGCTGTACCTTTACATCCAATAATTGTGTTCCTGTGACAATGCAAATGTTTATTTTTATAGTGATTACGATAAAATCACAATATTGACTGCTGAACCCATATTTTGACATTTAAACCTATCAATAATTATGTCTGTTTGTTTTGTTTACACTTCGTTGTCAATATAAAGGAATTTTATGGGACACTCATACAAGGGAGAGATTTAGCTTGCTATAAAACCAGGTTTAATCCACCTTTTTCTACATAGGAAAATGTCTGTACCAAATGAGGAATATGACAGTTGTTTGATTTATTTGTGCTTTTGATTTGCCATTTGATAAGATTCTTTCTGAATGTAAAAGTTTGAAAACGTAGTTAAAGTTTTTTGAAGCTGTCATTTCATCTATCATCTAACACCTAAAAGCACATATCAATTAATCCAGATTTTCAATAAAAGGTTATTACCAATAGATAACCATATACTGAGATCTTTTACAACAATGCCATGATTTTTTTAAACAATGGACCCAGAAAAGTAAAATGGTCAAAGAATTTAAATAAAACAGGTTTCCAAATTTCCTGCAGTATCAAGTTTCAGGTGGCTTTAGAAGTCGAGTGATTTTCAATTCCAATACACTCTTAGAAAACGAGTACTGTATTCAAAATGCCTTAACAGGGTCTGTTTGATATAATTTACAAGAGAGCTGAAAGATACCAGACAGATATTCAAACTTATAACGTCGCTGTTATGCAAAAACCTCGTATCTCAACATTTTGCGGAAATCTTTTTATCGATTATTTAGAATTAAATATGTATGTTCCACTATATGCGAAAATATCTGACCTTCTAACCAATCATCAACCCGAATTCTGACATGTGACGAAAAAGTGTAGTCGGATTGGTTAGACATTTTGTTGTGCAAAAATATCGTATCTCAAAAGAAAAAAATTTTGCACGGCAGCTGACATTATTACAGGTACAGTTTTATCAATTTTAGGTTCTCAAAGCTAATATATTAGCTTAAAAATGATGAAAATACAATATAGGTGCAGAAATTTTTGCTCGTCTTGGTAATTGATTAGTTAGAAGATCAGATATTTTCGCATACAGCGGAACATACATATTAAATTCTAAATAATCGAAAAAAGATTTCAGATTTTACTGCCTGGTGTAAAATTATCAAAACCTTAGATACGAGGTTTTTGCATAACAGCGACGATAAGTCGGCATTAAACTGGCAACCTAATTGTAACAAAAGAAAAAAAACCAACAGGTAAACAATAGTTCACACACACACAACACTCAACACTAAAGACTGAGACCCATAAAAAAATACGGGTGATCTCAGTTGCTCCGGAAAGGTTAGTAGATTTTCTAAGTATATAGTTGTATGGTTAAGAATACTTTTATAAATATACTTGTATAGATAGATGTGTATATTCCATATCAGTTTTGTTTTTCTAAAAGAAGTATTGAATCCATTAATTGTAAGCCTCAGTATAAAAAACCTGACCAATAGATGGGCACACTCCAATCATATCATAAAAGCAACATCGAATGCACACACACAAAAAATATTCTCGCACATTTAAAAAAAAATAAAACACTCCCAAACCTTTAGTGATGAGTAAATAGACGTTTTGACAGTACATTTGATAACAGATTTGAGTCGTAGTTACTTTTTAAACACGAGAACACTCAACATATTTAAGTAGTAAACAACAATTTGGTTAAACTCTTAAATTAAAAATCTATGAAAACAAAAACAAAAACAATCTGATAATGTTTTCAACTATTCAACTCCTTCATGCAGCTCATTTGCATATACATTAATTAAGTCATATAAGTTACAAACGTTTAAAAAAATAATTGGTTTCTCTAAAATTTCAACGATACACATAGTGTGTGTCCTCTTTACCAATTAGTACACTGAATATGATAATCTCTCAAGGTTAAATTATTTTGAATTTTTCCATTAATATTAATATCAGTCTTTTGCATAAACCTCAAATGCAAATACTTCTTTTTTTCAAATCTGAACGAAAACAATCGTTAATTGTATCTTTTTTTTTTTTTATATCAAACTAATTTCAATTTCAAATATATATGGCTTTGGTGTAAACTTTGTTTTAAGTTTACAGTGGTCACGAAATTATTCAAATCTTGAACACTTCCAAGTATTTTAGAAAATGTTCTTTTAATCACTTTTTCATTGATTTCTTTATATTCTGTATTCCACAAATAAACAGGACAATTTGTAACCTGTCGTTCACATATATCATGTGTTAACAAAGAATATTCTTGGTCCGCATTACTTAATTTTCAATTCTTTTTTGGCAAAATTAGAAGGTTGAAAGATATATTATCTGAAAGATTTCAAAAGACTAGTTTTCTTTTATTATTTTTAGATTCTACAAACTAGATTTATTATCATGCTTTGTTTTCATAAGTTCATTGAGCAAACAACCACCAATCAAAATGTAAGAAATGAATAAAAAAAAGATTTTATTAATCGATTTATATGTCTTTAACCTCGTTGCATTCCACTTCAACATGACTGTAATTTTTGCAATATCAACTATAACATGTGTAGGTTCCATATTTGTTCCGATAACATGATCATAGCTGTTTTCCTCTTCTCCTTCGATCCAAATACTGCACATATTGTCATAGTTGCTTTCTGTTGGATTGTGGGTCTAACTTAGTTGACGATGATCTATGTGGTCGTATGTATCGTCTGATTTTTGGCTTGACGTGCTTTGTTCACGTTTAACGCTCGGCTTGTTTGCTTGTGCATACACTACTTCTTTTCCGACAGTTGTCATTGGTTCGTTAGAACGTGTTAATTGTGTGCTTCTACTTCTAAATAGATAAATGTGTACAGATAACGAAACGATGTTGTTAGTATGCATTTAATATGAATTGATGATAATTTTGTAAAAAGTCACATATCAAAAAAGAGTAAAGCCCATGCTGCATAGTGTATATATATAGCTATAATGTCTCAAAAATAGCAAATGTAAGACAATTCTAACAAGAAAACTAACTGCCCTTTTAAAACACTTGTAAATGCTGTTTAATTTGATACACATAATTGTCTCACAAAAATTATTGGTATGTTGACCCGTTTATAGTATGACAAATAACTGGTTTTGAAATAAAAACTGTAACTTAAATTTTGTAAATATAAATATCGATTAAATAAAAAAATAAACAAACATGAAAAAGTTAGACTACAGTACCTTTTACAAAACACAACCGTTAGCTTTATAACGAGGACTACCAGGATTACTGCTGCTATAATTGCGATGATATCCTTTGCTGCAAAAAGTACAAATTGATTTTTAAAAATAATTCCTAAACATTATTTTTTAAATGAAAAATGTATTCATTTTCTTTTTCGTCAGAACCACCTTATTTTATGCAACTATATTTTTTTCTGATCACTGTTCAATCAGCTCTGATGTACTTCCGTTTGCTGTGGAGTATTGATAATTTGGTGCGCATGCTTGAGCTGTCTAAACCGACTATTAACTATAAACAGATAGAACAAACTTATTTGCAGATATCAGTTTATAATGTTGAATTTAGCTAAATATGAACTAGCTAATAAGGATTCATATTATAGAGTAATTCAAACAAATAATTCATTCAGAATTCGAAATTCAGGATATTCAGGACAGTATAGTATAAGCTCTCAAGCGAGTACAATATGATGTAATGATCGGGACAATATTTTTGAATATTTGTACAACATAAAATATCTTAAATTACTCCCACCTGAAACAAAAGATGCTGGCGTATTCCCAAGTTAGTGATAATGAAAATTACACTTCAAAATACTAACAGCATACAAACAAATAAGTTATAGTTTTGTTTTTATCATGAACTTTTAGATACTGGGTAAAGGACTTGTCATACTGGATAATGTAAGTCACATATTTCATATCATGTTAATTCACAGTAGCCATCACCCAAAATATTTTTTAAAGTTTCCTTTTTTTTATTTATAAGACATTTTATGATGTAAAGTTCTGTTAAGACGGTTGTCCTTGAAATAGCAACAATGTTTGGTTTTTTTTTGTTTGTGATCAATGTTGATTAGATAAGTTATTTGTAGTTGCTGGCTTTTATATTTAATCATTTCGGACCCTTTGATAGCTTGATTCACGGTTTGCGCATTGTCGAAGGCGTTCAACATAGAAGTTCTTTTGGTTTGGTCATAGTGACATGAGTGAATCATTAGACGATTTGCACTCATACTGCCATAGCCATATCTCTTTGTTTTTATATATATATATATTTCTTATTATATTATCTAAACAGACGGACGTAAAATTCGACGTTATCTAGTTTTTGTCTATGTAAAACTCAAGAAAATGGCAGAGTAATCTGAAAATATATTAAGAAAAAGAATCTGACACAAGTTAGAAAAACTAAGTAGCATCAAACCATTCATGTATTTCGGTTGGTAAATATACTCGTGATTGCTCTCCTAAAACAAAAGAATTATATATTTAGAAAAATCCTTATAGGATATTGAAAGAAAGAAGATATGTGTTCAAACATAAATTTCGTCATATAATGATAAATGACTATGATACTGTTCATTTGTATCTCGAAGTTTTGTAATAAAGTCGCTAAAATATCAAATTATTTGAATATTAACTCGAAATTCTGATAAACTATAAACTTATAATATGACATACTGCTTCCTCTACCAGCAAAAACGAACCGCCACGAAATAAAACATTAATGGTGAAAGTGGCTTTAACACTAATAAAAAAAAATTAATCCAATGAGAACGTAGACGCTAAATATAAGGTCTCGAATTTGGAAAGTATAATACTTCTTATTCTTTCTTATGTATAAGCTGCCTATCTTAGGCACACCCCTTAAAGGGTAATAGGGAATATTTACATAAATGGGTAAATCGTGGATTTTTTGGCTTTTAAAGGTAAATTAAGATATGGGTTAAATTAAAAACGAAAATAAAATGGTCCAGTAGACGTGCTCTGTACAGATAGTGACAAGGTTAAAAAAAATACAATTGGGATTGGCAATATATTAAGAGAGGATTCGAAAATGTACATGTTTGGAAATTAAATCTAAAAACATCTTATCTAACATATGTAATGTAGATACTTATCTGCATTTATTAACTATCGATAGCACATAGGTTTGTTAGGAATTTTACAATAATATTTAAATTATGTTAGCATAACAATAAGTCACCTTAACAAAGTTAAGAGTTTAAAGTTCTTTATATGACAGCACGGACTGGTCATTCGCGGTATAAGTTAACATTGAAATACATTTTCATAGCTTGACCATTCAAAGCTCAGTTTTGGTGCAGTGAAGTGTGTACGATAGATATGTATTTTATAACAAAGGTCTCTCGTCAATGACTCAATATTCATCTTCTGTGTTTTGCAGATCGCAGAACACTGAAAAGTCAAGCAGAAGTGCCATAATGTTTTGGTTAATGTTGAAGAGTTGTTCCCATTTTTTGCAGCCTATGATACTTGTGAACAGAACTTTGAGGGGAAGGAAAATACTTCGTACAAGTTTCCCTTAAAGTTGGACAGAATGTTAAGACGTACGTTAGATCTTCGTCCTCCCTATGACACAGCAGACATGTTGCATTTATCTTGTATTGGCTAAATTTGTACTTTTCGGCCTGTACCAAGTATGTACCAGTGAGTATACGAGCTTTGGTCATGCATTTCCGTGCATCTAATAAGATTTGGGAAGCGTATTCCCAGACTTGATGATCTAATATATTTTTAAAATGGTTGTGTTGAGGAATTTTAATGAAGATTTTGAATCTGCTGTTTCTTGCAGTTCAAAAATCCAGTATTTATTGATTGTGGATCTCAGGGTTTTTTCCATACAACTTTTGAAAGCAGTTTTCTATTGTGGTCAAGAATGTTTGGCAGATTGTATTGTTGTAGCAGTAAGATTGATTGATGAAACAAGCTTTTAGGATTTTTGAAATTGACGGATTTGTCTTTTAAGAATTTTCTTTAATTTAGAGTTGTCACATGACAGAATTGCATGTAAGCGAGTCAGTTTCTTTCTGTGGATTTCTCCTTCTTCAGGCAGGACACCAAGTAGTAGAAAAAATGGCAGGAATAGCCGTTCTGTTAGAGAAAGATTGCATGGATCTGAGAGATTTTTTGTGAAACTTTTCCAATAGTTACATTCGAGCTTTGGTAAGAGTGAGGACTTCCGAGCCATAAAAGAGTCTAGGCAATACATAGCTTTTGTATATTGTAACGGATATTTTTTTTTATTTGGTTCCATGTAGATCTGAGTTCATTAGAGCATACTTGGTTCTTCTTGCAGATTTAATTAGTTCCTATATGTTAATATCACATTCTTTTCTAGGGGTTCGTTTTATACCTAGATGTACAGTTTCTTCTGAAGCAGAGATAACTCTTCCTGACATGTTACAGGAGTATGGTTCGGGAGTTCTTGATGATTTATATTGGATGATTTTGGATTTAGTTCGATAAATAGTATACTGATGTTGTTTTGCATATCTTTGTAAAATGATAAGCATCACCTATAGCTCTTCTGGGTTTGAGCTCAGTAGTGCTACATCATCAGTACAGTCACGTTGGTGCTCTACAGTATATTGTGCCTAATATAAAGCCTATGGAGTTTTCTGCTAGTTCTTTGAGAAGATCCTCATCAAATATTTTATATAGATGGTTTAATAGAAATCCACCTTGTTTAACTCCCTGTTGAATATTAAAGCTGTCACTGAATTCTCCCTGGCATTCAACTTTGAAGGTAAGTCCGCTATAGAGGTCTTTGATTAGTAACCAAATATCTGGGTGAGTTCACCAGGCTCAAGCTAGCAGCCACTCGCTAGCAGCCACTACGCTAGCAGCCAGTTTTCGGATATGTCTATTAACCCAAAAGTTGCATAAGATTCAAACGTACTCAAAATGTTTTTATTGATATTATATAACCAATATATTATCAGTTTTTAATAGATAATAAAGCAGTCGGAGAACTATTCGATGATTTAAAAAATATCTAGTCCTGTTCATTAATTTAAGACAATAGTACTCGATGTCAATATACCAAACAGCGTGCTCCCCGCTTTTAATTTTAATAGTCAACAGTTTTTAGTGTACATAGAATCGTAAATATGTGATAAATTTATTGAAATGCTTAAAAAATTGTTTGTAACAGGGAATTGACATTTAAATCATAAATTAATTTTGTGATATTGTGTCACATAGCTTTCCATATTCATGGCATCCTGTCAAATAGTTCATGAAAAGTTATTATTGTTCTGAATGACAAGAAAAGAAAGTTGCACTCGTGCATTAATATTTTTTAATATGACAAATCTGTTTAAACATAACATGCTAATTCTGAAGCAGTGGATATCGCTTATTTTTGATAAGAGGAAAGGTTTATTTTTTGTACACAAAGTATGGTGGGCAAGGAAGTTATTAATCTATTGAAAAAAACGTATTGCCGTAGAACATTTTTTATTAACATTTCCATCAGGATGGGGTAGGGTGTCCGACCCCAACTTTGGACCTAATTTAAAAAAAAACTAGCCCTGAGCACACCATGGATTTTTTTGTCAAGTACACCTTAGCTATTCAGCTTCACATTGCACCTAGTGACGAAAACAGTTTTGCCGTAGAACATTTTTTATTAACATTTCCGTAAGGGTGGGGTAGAGTGTCCGACCCCAACTTTGGACCTAATTTTAAAAAAAAAACTAAGCCTAAGCACACCCTGGATTTTTTCTCAAGTAAACCTTAGCTATTCAGCTTCACATTGCACCTAGTGGCGAAAAAAGTATTGCCGTAGAACATTTTTAGTAACATTTCCGTAAGGATGGGGTAGGGTGTCCTATCCCAACTTTGGACCTAATTTAAAAAAAGAACAAAGCCTAAGCACACCCTGGATTTTTTCTCCAGTAAACCTTAGCTATTCAGCTTCACATTGCACCTAGTGGCGAAAAAAGTTTTTCCGTAGAACATTTTTTATTAACATTTCCGTAAGGGTGGGGTAGGGTTTCCGACCCCAACTTTTGACGTAATTTAAAAAAAACTAAGCCTAAGCACACCCTGGATTTTTTTCTCAAGTAAACCCTAGCTATTCAGCTTCACATTCCACCTAGTGGCGAAAAATGTATTGCCGTAGAACATTTTTTATTAACATTTCCGTAAGGGTGGGGTAGGGTGTCCGACCCCGACTTTGGACGTAATTTAAAAAAAAACTAAGCCTAAGAACTCCCTGGATTTCAGCTTCACATTGCACCTAGTGGCGAAAAAAAGTATTGCCGTAGAACATTTTTTATTAACATTTCCGTAAGGGTGAAGTAGGGTGTCCTATCCCAACTTTGGACCTAATTTAAAAAAAAACTCCAGTAAACCTTAGCTATTCAGCTTCACATTGCACTTAGTGGCGAAAAAAGTATTGCCGTAGAACATTTTTTATTAACATTTCCGTAAGGGTGGGTTAGGGTGTCCGACCCCAACTTTGGACCTAATTTAAAAAAAAACACTAAGCCTAAGCAAACCCTGGATTTTTTCTCAAGTAAACCTCAGCTATTCAGCTTCACATTGCACCTAGTGGCGAAAACATTATTGCCGTAGAACATTTTTTATTAACATTTCCGTAAGGGTGGGGTAGGGTGTCCTATCCCAACTTTGGACCTAATTTAAAAAAAGAGCAAAGCCTAAGCACACCCTGAATTTTTTCTCCAGTAAACCTTAGCTATTCAGCTTCACATTGCACCTAGTGACGAAAAAAGTTTTTCCGTAGAACATTTTTTATTAACATTTCCGTAAGGGTGGGGTAGAGTGTCCGACCCCAACTTTGGACCTAATTTAAAAAAAAACTCCAGTAAACCTTAGCTATTCAGCTTCACATTGCACTTAGTGGCGAAAAAAGTATTGCCGTAGAACATTTTTTATTAACATTTCCGTAAGGGTGGGGTAGGGTGTCCGACCCCAACTTTGGACCTAATTTAAAAAAAACACTAAGCCTAAGCAAACCCTGGATTTTTTCTCAAGTAAACCTCAGCTATTCAGCTTCACATTGCACCTAGTGGCGAAAACATTATTGCCGTAGAACATTTTTTATTAACATTTCCGTAAGGGTGGGGTAGGGTGTCCTATCCCAACTTTGGACTTAATTTAAAAAAAGAGCAAAGCCTAAGCACACCCTGAATTTTATCTCCAGTAAACCTTAGCTATTCAGCTTCACATTGCACCTAGTGGCGAAAAAAGTTTTTCCGTAGAACATTTTTTATTAACATTTCCGTAAGGTTGGGGTAGGGTGTCCGACCCCTAATTTTGGACCTAATTTAAAAAAAAACTAAGCCTAAGCACACCCTGGATTTTTTTCTCAAGTAAACCCTAGCTATTCAGCTTCACATTCCACCTAGTGGCGAAAAATGTATTGCCGTAGAACATTTTTTATTAACATTTCCGTAAGGGTGGTGTAGGGTGTCCGACCCCGACTTTGGACGTAATTTAAAAAAAAAACTAAGCCTAAGAACTCCCTGGATTTCAGCTTCACATTGCACCTAGTGGCGAAAAAAAGTATTGCCGTAGAACATTTTTTATTAACATTTCCGTAAGGTTGGAGTAGGGTGTCCTATCCCAACTTTGGACCTAATTTAAAAAAAAAAACTCCAGTAAACCTTAGCTATTCAGCTTCACATTGCACCTAGTGGCGAAAAAAGTATTGCCGTAGAACATTTTTAATTAACATTTCCGTAAGGGTGGGGTAGGGTGTCCGACCCCAACTTTGGACCTAATTTAAAAAAAAACACTAAGCCTAAGCAAACCCTGGATTTTTTCTCAAGTAAACCTCAGCTATTCAGCTTCACATTGCACCTAGTGGCGAACACATTATTGCCGTAGGACATTTTTTATTAACATTTCCGTAAGGGTGGGGTAGGGTGTCCGACCCCAACTTTGGACCTAATTTAAAAAAAAACTTAGCCTAAGCACGCCCTGGATTTTTACTCAAGTAAACCCTAGCTATTCAGCTTCACATTGCACCTAGTGGCGAAAATGTATTTCCGTAGAACATTGTTTATTAACATTTCCGTAAGGGTGGGGTAGGGTGTCCGACCCCAACTTTGGACGTAATAAAAAAAAACTAAGCCTAAAAACTCCCTGGATTTTTACTCAATTAGTGTGTCCCCGACATCCTTCGATATTCGATATGTTGCCGACATCCTTTTTCCGTTTTTTAAAAATAAGACGTTTTTCGACTATAATGACGGATATTTGTAAGTAACAAGTATTTTCCCGAATACAATAAATAATTCGGACATGTTCATTTGTTGATAAAGTAGGCGGTTTTTGATTATCAAGATGTTGTTGTGAAAAAATTTTGCCGATATCCTGCATGTTGACCTAATTCTTAAAACTGGTATCGAAGTGTTTGCAAAATTGAGATAACCAATAATATTGAGCGATGGCTCATTTATTTTCCTACTTTATATAGTCTTTGGTGGACTATTTTGTATAATCATAACCCTCATATAACTTGCTTAATAAGTAAAATTCTTACCTTGAAGCGGCAAAATGGTGGTCCAATTTCAATCGCCGACACCCTGCGTGATGACGTAGATTCCCCCCTTGTTATAGTTGATATTGCAACAAATTACAGTCATGTTGAAGTGGAATGCAACGAGGTAAAAGACATATAAATCGATAACTAAAATCTTTTGTTTATGCATTTCTTACATATTGATTGGTGGTTGTTTGCTCAATGAACTAATGAAAACAAAGCATGATAATAAATCTAGTTTTAGAATCTAAAAATAATAAAAGAAAACTTTTGAATTCTTTCAGATAATATATCTTTCAACCTTCTAATTTTGCCAAAAAAGAATTGAAAATTAAGTAATGCGGACCAAGAATATTCTTTGTTAACAAATGATATATGTGAACGACAGGTTACATATTGTCCTGTTTATTTGTGGAATACAGAATACAAAGAAAGCAATGCAAAAGTGATTAAAAGAACATTTTCTAAAATACTTGGAAGTGTTCAAGATTTGAATAATTTCGTGACCACTGTAAACTTAAAACAAAGTTTACACCAAAGCCATATATATTTGAAATTGAAATTAATTTGATATAAAAAAAAACCAAAAATACAATTAACGATTTTTTTCGTTCAGATATGAAAAAAAAGAAGTATTTGCATTTGAGGTTTATGCAAAAGACTGATATTAATATTAATGGAAAAATTCAAAATAATTTAACCTTGAGAGATTATCATATTCAGTGTACTAACGTTAAAGAGGACACACACTATGTGTATCGTTGAAATTTTAGAGAAACCAATTATTTTTTGAAACGTTTGTAACTTATATGACTTAATTAATGTATATGCAAATGAGCTGCATGAAGGAGTTGAATAGTTTTCATATGTGCTTTTATGTGTTAGATAATATATACTACGTATACGTTATCAAACTTTTACATTCAGAAAAAATCTTATCAAATGGCAAATCAAAAGCACAAATAAATCAAACAACTGTCATATTCCTCATTTGGTACAGATATTTTCTCATGTAGAAACAGGTTTGTTTTTTAATTAGGTCCAAAGTTGGGTTCGGACACCCTACTTTGTGTACAAAAAATAAACCTTTCCTCTTATCAAAAGTAAGCGATATCCACTGCTTCAGAATTAGAATGTTTCGTTTAAACAGATTTGTCATATTAAAAAATATTAATGCACGAGTGCAACTTTCTTTTCTTGTCATTCAGAACAATAATAACTTTTCAGGAACTATTTGACAGGATGCCATGAATATGGAAAGCTATTTGACACAATATCACAAAATTAATTTATGATTTCAATGTCAATTCCCTGTTACAAACAATTTTTTAAGCATTTCAATAAATTTATCACATATTTACGATTCTATGTACACTAAAAACTGTTGACTATTAAAATTAAAAGCGGGGAGCACGCTGTTTGGTATATTGACATCGATTACTATTGTCTTAAATTAATGAACAGGACTAGATATTTTTTAAATCATCGAATAGTTCTCCGACTGCTTTATTATCTATTAAAAACTGATAATATATTGGTTATACATGTATATCAATAAAAACATTTTGAGTACGTTTGAATCTTATGCAACTTTTGGGTTCATAGACATATCCGAAAACTGGCTGCTAGCGTAGTGGCTGCTAGCGAGTGACTGCTAGCTTGAGCCTGGTGATGAGTTCCACGATCTAGAAGCTTGTCAAGAAGAATGGTATGTTGAACGACATGCAAAGCTTATTGAACATCGACAGTAGCAAGGTATAATGATAATGCGTTGCTTATCTCACATCAAGTCAGGAATATGACAGTTCTTGTCCATTCGTTTTTGATGAGTTTTGTTATTTGATTTTGCCATGTGATTATGGACTTTCCGAATCGATTTTCCTCTAAGTTCAGTATTTTTGTGATTTTACTTTTTACACTCTGAGAGTATATGAGACTTGCGAAGTGTGGCCAAAGACCTGCAGTAAATCCAACTTGTAAGTCCGTTTCAGAGTATGCCAAAAATGCAGAATGCAGAATTCGTGTGAATTAGAGAGTACTGGAGTCATGGTGATGCCACGGTAACTATTAACTAGAGACGGATGTTTTTTCTTTAAGACTGGCGTCAAGATTCCGGATTTGAAGTCAATTGGGATTTTTCTTTCCTGTAAGATTTTATTGAAAAAATTTGTCAGCGCTGGTACAACAGTGTGTTGAGAATACTCTATGCACGCTTTAAAAAAAAATCGATTTCCTAAATTTGAAATTCTCTGATATGATTTGCTTCAATAATTTTCAGGAAGGACTTTGGTAGATGTCTTTTTTTAATGATATTATGCATTGGACTTCTCTTTTGTAAACATTATAAATATCAATTCAACATGTCGTCAGGAAACCATTTATACAGTATTAAACTTGTAAGAATTTATGTTTTATATTGTATCAAAATTGTACACATTTTTTACAAAAAAAGCGTTTTTCTTTAAACAAAACTGACAAAGTTGGAAAAACAACAAAATGTGAAGTGCTTATATTTCATTTGTTAATACCAAATACTTGATTAATTGGCGACGTATAGTTCACAACTATCTAGTAAATATCTGTTTATTAAAGTGATTCTTATTACATAGGTGTGATATTATCATCAACTACTTGATTTGTTTTAGATGTACACAATATTCGTGTTTATTTCTGATACTTTACAAACTATCCTTGTTGTGCAGGCAGTGTTACACATAAAAAAACAACACAATTTCATATATCTTCACTCACTAATAGATATCAAAAATTATTGATAATCGACGAACTTATCGAGAAATTAATTTTAGACGATCGATCTGCTAGATCAACAATTTATTAGACCTCTGTAATTCAAACAATGGTGTCTGATTGATATGCAATTCAAAGCATGCTTTATCGAAAGACAACTCAACTACATAACAGTGGGGAAAATTTGAAGCTTAGATCCAGTGGCAGATGCTTTACCAACAACAAAACCGCGAAATTTTTTCGAGACTGATATGAAGTTAACAAACCAGTGGATTCTTCAGTATCAGAGAATACTCAGGGGACATATTGAACAAATTGTTTGGCTTTCGAAGAGTTCCGTAAATTGTGTAATGATGATAGCATTTGACAAGAACTTCCAAATAGTCAAAAAAAAATAACCAAACTCCGTGAAATATTCAAAACGGAAAGTCGGTCGTCAAATAGCCAAATCAATAGCTCAAACACATCAAACGAATGGATAACAACTGTCATATTTCAAACTTTGTACAGGCATTTTCCTATGTACAAAATGGTATATTAAAGCTGGTTTTATAGCTAAATAACCCCTCATTTGTATGACAGACACATAAAGTTCCATTATATTGACAACGACGTGTGAACAAAACAGACATAACAGGTAAAATTATAAATAGACTTTCGATCATTCTGGGTTTTCAAAAAAACTCTTGGATCAAAAAGTGTCTGAGACTTAAAAAACTTATCACCAAATCTACAGATACAAGGTTGTCAAATACAAGGGAACAATAAGTACGCATAAGTACGTTGATAAATTACCAAATGTTTTTCTTAAAATTTTGAAGCACACTTGTTTTCATCTGCTTATCGTTGGCTTATCATGTGGTGGTTTTTTTTGGAATATATGTGAGATAGTATGCAGTAAAAAGTGGCAAATTACTATTCTTAAATACATAATAAACATAAATATAAATGCAATATCGATTATAAAATATTAAAAACTTGATGAATAATTAAAAAAGGTTTGCATTTTTTCGAAAAAGTTTTAGTTATATTGCAAAGGTTTGCGCTATTTTGCGAAAGTTTAGGTTCTATCGCATAGTTTGTCTTATAACGCAAATGTTTGTCTTATTACGCACATGTTTTGCTTTATTTCGCAAAGATTTGTGTGATTTCGCAAAATTGAACATTATAAACTACCGTACAAATTAAAATTCTGAATAGGAACTGATTAAGTTATCCTTTTCTTTAATAGCAATTTAGAATGCTATAAGCTTTGTCTATCTTTTCCCGGGAACCGCATTCATCACAATAACAGCTTGAATATTTCACAATCACCTGATATATCATTAAACTTTTTATGGGAACATGTAGACGCCTTTCCTATGCATGCTGGTAAATATTTCGATAAAATATAGAGTTCGGCAAACACTAGTTCATCAATTAACGTCTTTGCATCAATATCTTTCTTTCCTTTCATGCATGCCCTTATATACCGTATATTTTACACAAAGGTGTCTCAACCTGAAACTCATATGCCAATGGTAAATTAAGACAAGCTGTTTCTTCTGAGAAAAAAAATAGCAATATCATGCGTATAATATAAAGTATGTTTATAAGATATATGATCATTTCCGTTATCTTGCAAGTTTCTGATATTTGATATGAGCGTCACTGGTGAGTCTTATGTAGACGAAACGCGCGTCTGGAGTACTAAATTACAATCCTGGTAACTTTGATAACTATTTACACCACTGGGTCGATGCCACTGCTGATGGACGTTTCGTCCCCGAGGTTATCACCAGCCAAGTAGTCTGCATTTCGGTGTTGACATGAATATCAATCATGTGGTCATTTTTATAAATTTTCTGTTTACAAAAATAAGAATTTTTCGAAAAACTAAGGATTTTCTTATCCCAGGAATAGATTACCTTAGCCGTATTTGGCAAAACATTTTGGAACTTTGGATCCTCAATGCTCTCCAAATTTGTTCTTGTTTGGCTTTGTAACTATTTTGATATGAGCGTCACTGATAAGTCTTATGTAGACGAAACGCGCGTCTGGCGTACTCTTTTATAATCCTGGTAACTTTGATAACTATCTGATATTTCATAACACTAGTGTTGTTCTTGTTAAGAAAGTAGAATGATTTCTTAAACTTTATATCGATTTGTTGTAGAAATTAACATATATATATATAATATTAAACTTTCGTTAAATTTAACCGTTTATTGCTAATTAAGAATTACGTGTGTAACAATTGCCAAAAAATGAAGTCTATTGTGACATTATCTTCAAAGTGTAGTGTTACTGTCATTTCTCATGGCAACCATATCAATATTAAACGCTCATGATTTGTTTTACAATATTCGGCTTCGGTCGTTCTAGCTGAAGGTAAATCCGGAAATAAATAAAGCATATTATTTGTTTTTATTTAGATATATGTTATAGTAGTCTTATTTTTAAACTGTTTTACAGCTCCTTATATTATTTTTTTTTATTGATATTGAATTGATAGTGTGTTATAGATCAAATTGTTTCGTTCTGTTCATGTTAACCTGTATTTGTTTATATGTTTTTGATTGCGTTAAGCCATTCCAATTGACATTTTAAATGTGTTTTTCTATGTTGTAATGAGGGTGTGTGCTAAGTCATTGTGTTCAGGACCACATGTTGACCTATAATTGTTAACCTTTTACACATTGTGACTTATGGATAGTTGTCTTATCTGCACTTATACCATATCTTCTTACTTCTATAACACATTTTCAATGAATATGATTAACTGATAAATTGACAAGTTCTACGGTAAAGCCGTTTTATTCAATTTTCACTTTTAACAATAAAGTTCAAGTTGTTCAGTCTTTATGTTAAGTTTTGGATACTGTTGTTTGTCGTTTTGCTCTTTTTCATTTTTAACCTTGGCTTTGTCAGTATATTTTCGACTTAAAAGTTTCTTTAGTATCTTGCGATGTCTGTGAAAAAGTAAGTCAATTTTCCTGTTGATGTGATACCAAAACTCTTGACTTAGATTAGAATCGTTTAATTTTCATTAAATGTTGACGAAATCTTTATTTTGACCCTTTGACAACAATATATATAGAATAACTTTAACCACACACCTTATTGGGTATATCGCAGTTTGACAAACACAAAAAAAATAGTGATCACTGAGAAGCTTTATATTACAATAACAATAGAACATGATCAAAAGTTATTTTTCTGTTATGTTATGTACCGCATTAAAATTATTTTTTATTGTTATGAGGAAGTCGACGACAAAACATAAGCCATACCGACGCCATTAAAAGAGACAACAAATGTAAGTCTGACATGACGGTGCCACATGTGGAGCAGGATCTGCTTACCCTTCCGGAGCACATGAGATCACCCCTAGTTTTTGGTGGGGTTCGTGTTGCTTTTGTTTTTAGTTTTCTATGTTGTGTTATGTGTACTATTGTTTGTCTGTTTGTCTTTTTCATTTTTAGCCATGGCGTTGTCAGTTTATTTTCGATTTGTGAGTTTGACTAGTACTGTCCCTCTGGTATCTTTCATCTCTTTTTTAGACATTAGATAATTCCTTAAAGATACCAATATTGTGTGCTTATGTAAAAGCAAATTGGTTGAAAGTATTTAGAGCTGAATAAGCAACATGTTCTTGTTATTGTAACAAGGCGTATCTCTTGATATCAACTATAGGTATAATAATAAACTTGAAAAGGTCTCGTTCATAGTTAAATTGAAATTAGTTTAATGCAGTTGCTATCTAGCGCTAGTCAATTTTCACCAGAAAGCTATAACTAAATTGTTATCACATATGATATTCGTAAAATCTGCATTATTCATAAAATTTCACAGGTCAAATGTATGAGTAAGACACTATTTATTATTGCTACTGTAGATATTCTGATCGACGGAGGAACCAGACAACGAAATGATGACTGAAAAGAAGGATGCAGAAATCAGGCCGCCAAAGGAAAAATTGTCCCCTTTCAATATGCCAGATTTAACCATCAACATAGGCGAAGAAAAGCTTTATGTCAACAGAGATCATTTAATGGAGGTGTCACAGGTTTTCAGAAAAAAATCTAACCTTTGAAGAAAATGACCCTCTGGAGATTGAATTTCATAATAAATATCCAACGACATTTGCTTTTTCTTAGACACACAATTCCTTGCTTTGATGGATTAATATTGCAAGGTATTACTTTTAAAATTTAAATTTTAAACTCACAATCCAGGTCAAAATGTGTAATAGTAAGCAATCAAATGTCAAAGTACGGCCCTTAACACGGAGCCGTGGCTCACACCAATCACCAAGCTATAAAGGACCTCAAAACGACTGCTGTTAAACAGTCCAGACATTAGCAATCGACAACCAATGAATAAAAAGTACATGGCTAAAGACAGGTGCAAACAAATGCAGCGGGTATACACGTTAAAACAGGCGTCAACATTCATCCTACTCATTAACAGTAACCTTACAACACAAAGGACACACTATAAAATATCAATTGAAATGTATTAACTCAAATCATAACAAAAAGAATCTTATGGCCCCTTTGGTTATATAGCTCGTTATGTGTTTCAGTTCCTATATATCGTTGGCTTAAGGAAGCTGGCTTGTCATGTTTAGAATTTTGGTCAGATTTTCGGAATCCTCTTGTTTTATCCATTTGAATGCATTAACAAGTTTTGCCCGGTGACCCCCATTTTTCTTTTTATAATTCTTTTACATGTATAATGATAAGCTGTCTGTTAAAGTCCTTTGAAAATTTAATTACTTTTTAATAGTTTTTGAGGACTTTAACTTAAAGTTAAGAGAGAACATTTTCCCGCCAAAATTTCAATGGCTAATATATCAAAAACGAGCAAGGTGACCTATATATTTTTTTGCTCTTTGAATTCCTTTATTAATCCACTATCAATATAAACTAGTGTTTCGAAAAGTTTATTACTTTGAAACTGAGAAGCGAACTCCCTTAATCCAGAAACGTTCTTTTGACGTCCACGTAGTAAACAATAACTAGTTTAATTTGGTGTAGCTTTTTATTATTTTACGTAGGATCTTTGAAGCTTTTAAAATCTGACGTAAAAAATAAATTAATTAAGAATGTGTCCACAGTACACGGATTCCCCACTCGCACTATCATTTTCTATGATTAGTGGACCGTGAAATTGGAATAAATTTTCTAATTTGGCATTAAAATTAGAAAGATCATATAATAGGGCACATGTATACTTAATTTCAAGTTGATTGGACTTCAACTTCATCAAAAAGTACCTTGACCAAAAACTTTAACCTGAAGCGGGACAGACGGACGAACTAACGGAAGGACGAACGAACGGACGAACGAACGAACGAACAGACGAATGAACGGACGCACAGACAGACAGACGGACGAACGGACGCACAGACCAGAAAACATAATGCCCCTCTACTATCGTAGGTGGGGCATAACAAAAAGATATTAATATATTCGATTGATTACACATGATTCAAAAGACTCCAAAAGTGATTTTACTGTTAATAAAATGTCAAATTATTTGAAACATGCATCTAGCCCCGGGCATAAATGACAAATTCCGAGTACTATGCTTATTGCATAATTCTCAATTTTGCTTAAATAATATCATTACCTATAATGGGAATTCCGATGAATACTATCCTTCTTCTGGTAAGTTCTTGTAGGTTTCCATGTGCAGTGCTTGATTGACACTCAGCCAAATGAACAATTTATACATAAAAGATCCACAAAACATATGATGTATATATTTATATAAACGAATTAAGTAATAAATATGGTTAAAGTTTCTAGTGTTACCTTAAGACATTACCATATTTATAAGCTAATGAATGGTATTCAAATTATTATCATTAAACAAACCAAAACTGATACGTTTTAAAAACAGTGACGTTCAATTTACCAAGTGTGATAATGTTCACTGTTTACGTATCTTAGTCTACATACAAAATATACAAAGTGTATATTGTACATGAAGATATGATTCCTAATCTTGTTGTATCTTTGATCTAATGACATTTCATATAATTTCTGTGATCGGGAATCTTTTCATTTGATTATTAACAAACTCTTCAACTTGTAGTTTTTGTTGGAATCTATTATCTGCTTAAATCATTTTAGCATATGCTATATTATAATTTAGCATATGCGTAAATCATTTTAGCATTTGCTTAGATCATTTTAGCATTTGCTATATTATAATATAGTATATATGCTAAAATGATATAATATATAAAAAAAAAATGTAGTATGATTGCCAATGAGACAACTATCCACAAAAGACCAAAATGACACAGACTTTAACAACTATAGGTCACCGTACGGCCTTCAACAATGAGCAAAGCCCATACCGCATAGTCAGCTATAATAGGTTATAAACATTCTCCTACTAACTTACACACAAATAATCACGGTATGATATGTTTAATTTACACTGCTTTTTCCTAGGAATCTCAACATACTTTCTAATTATATTAAGTACTCATATAATTACCAGTGCTCTTGATTTAGGCGACAAAACCACGTTTTTTACGGTCATCGGCCTCACAAATGTCGGTTTAGAGAAGCTTTTGGTGAACTTGAGAAGTACTGATTTCATAAAGAGGTTTATGCGAATACAATTATCTCTCGTAAATGGTTTATTTGGTGAAATATTATCTAATCTTAGCTGACCTGGTAAGCAACAAAGTTCAATGATTAAAAATCTCAGTTTGTTTGAATTCTACGTAATGCTTCAATATTGTAACTTCTTATGGATTTTGGATGATTATGGTTATGGTTATCTGCTAAAAATAACTATAGGGGACGCAGTTTTGGTAAAAACGCTTGCCTTTGAATTTGAGTTGTGTAATTTGTATTCTCTTTTTATTTCAACTTCGTTGATTAATATACTTGTTTCCAACATACTTTTGAAGGCATTGTTTCGGCGAAGAAGAAGGTTGATGTTGACTTAATTTCAAAAATGCATATATTGAAAAACAACTTATGTACTAAGCTAGTCAATTTAGATGATAATGCGAATAGAATTGTAGTACAGACGCATAAATTACAACAGAAAAGATACGATGGCTTTACTACCATGGCACATATATGATAAGTGATTTGGTTTCCGTTTGCCTAGCAATTTTTGTTAGTTTGTTTCTGGTATAAACTCCGGCAGGTTCAGTCGAGAACATTGATTGATTGATTGATTCTCTTTATTTCCTCCATTATACTGAAGATTTACATTTTATAACACAAATATACTAATTACAAGTAATGAACAACATATAATTACAGACTACAATTGAAGCACACACAAACAAACACAAAAAAAAACCAATGTTACTAATATATATGTATATCTATATGCTACATTTGTTTAGTTAAGATATTTCAGTGTCCAAAATTAAACCTATGCGTAGTTCAATTTCATTATTATCACAATGAAATAATTTAAAAAGATGTTGTTTTTTCCTTTATAATTATTTTTATCATTTTCAAATAAACAGAACAATGTAATTATGATTTTATTTTTAATATGCAAATTAGAATTAAAAAAAAAATAAAAATGCAAATTCCGACATTGTGCAAAAACAGTTCACATGCATTGCGACAATAATTATCGAAGAGAATGAAATGTCCGTTTCAATGTTATCAAGAGCATGAAACACCACCCACAACAATACGTTGAGCACGGTATTCACCAGTAGCTTTACATATACTAGGCTCCCATGGATTATAAAAATGGTTTCCGTCTCCGTGGGTAGGACCATAGAAACAGTCACCAAGATGATGCGTTCCTCGTGGACAAAACATATTGGAAATTACATTATATACTCCTGATCTAGGTTGGACTCGTCCATACGGCAGATAAGTTTCAACTCCACCACTGAAAACAATAAATGACATCAATTAAATAATGATAAATAAACACTAGCATCTATGTCGCGGATATAAAGAGAGCATTAATAGATTCAAAGCTTGTCAAACTAGTCTAAAAGAGGGACGAAAGATACCAGAGGGAAGTCAAATTCATAACTAACCTGTTCACTAACATTCGACAAAATGCATCTGCTTCTATATCTCCCCATGTGTTAGAGCAAATTTCCCATGAGATCCCATTCCGATGAATAAGAGCTCTTCCATCATCTTCAATATAAGTTGACATCTGACGGTCTGAAAATTGATCAAAACGGCATTCATGCATTTATCAACTAAAATTTATGACTTTCATTAAAAGAAAACACATTCACATACCAGATAAGGTTCTATACCAGGTGTGCGGCTTAAAATCACTCCAGTCATTAGATTAAACAACGATTACGAAATAACTGCAACACCCAATTCCCAGTTTGACATACACAATAAGTTTTTACTGAATACGTCTACTGGCGAGGGTCCTGACTAGGGACAGGTAAACACTGTACATTAAATTTATATTGTGTTATACTTTATTCAGCCAATTACAGGTATACAAATACATTTTTACTTCATGTGTTACATGAACTATCAAGAAAATATATTCGACATTGATCAAATGGGTTATCAAGGTAAAACATTCAACAAATCGGAAATTACACTTTTATGCGCAGCATAACGAGAATAATACATATTTGTTAAAAAAAAATCGTTATCTATTGTTTAATGACATAAAAAACTTTTAGTATTGCAACTGTTAATAATTAAGTCATCGCTGCCTCTACAAACATGTGAATTATCAAAATCATTTCTGAATATATCTTATCTAAAGTAAACTTCTAAAATTTCAATAGTTTTAGTGAGCCTGTATTTCACTGAGCTATGTTATGGAGTATACTAATCATAGTCCATAAAACTGTGTTGGATAACTCGCTGCGAGGTCGACAATACGTCCTTAATAGGCGAGTGATATGAGAGCCAAATTTACATTTTTAATGCACCTACCTAACACACGGCTAAATTATATATCACTAGAAAGCTAAGAATGTGTACTTTCTAAATATCCCGGTCGTCAAAAGAAATTATGGTGCATTTTTTTTTAAATCGAGGTCAAAGGTCATGGGTGCAATTTCAATTCACGGATACTTCCAGTTGTAAAATCGAGTCAAAACAAATGCAAAAACGAAACAATTTTATAGGAATGCTGTATTACTGTTGGGAAAATATATTTCTATCATAATATTAATTAATATTGGTTGATTTTAACGGTAACGCATGTTAAATATAACGTTTTCTCTCGGAGTCTTTGAAAATCAACATTTAAGTCACACAAATGTATCTGTAGTCGCCCTTGCATTATCTAAATCATATAATACCTCCATATCATTTGATTGCACGTATTTACAAACATATATATCTGCAAATTTGATATAAATAATCCGAAACAAAATATTTGAAGCAAGGGGAAAATATAACATATGACGTATTTTTAATTGTTTAGAAAAGTCCCATGATGAGCTGTTTATTAAAATTGAGGAAGCGAATGGTCTCCTGTTAGTTTGAAAGCCTGACAACCATAGAGCAGATTTTCTTTTATATATGTTGCAATATGTTGATATATAAAAAGAAGATGTGGTATGATTGCCAATGAGACAACTATCCACAAAAGACCAAAATGACACAGACATTAACAACTCATACATCACTAAATCAGATATGATAAGAGTACTAACAAACATAACTAAAATGAGTAAAGTGCTACTGGTATATTTATATCAACAAAATTGTACTTCAGTCGGCCGCCGTGTATCTTGAGATATATAATTAATCAAACAACACTTGACAAAGTAGTTTGTACTCTTTTTAAATATTACACTAGTGATGACGTTCGGCTACTTTGGCACTAAGTATTACGTTTTTTTTTTATCGTGTTTCACCGCTTCAAACGGAGGACAAGGCTATCCTAATATTGAACATTTTATTTGGCTTTCTAATGTTAAAATCCCGTAGTCGAAACGTCGGACCAATGGGATGTTGGACCATTTAGGTGTCGGAATATTGCGATATCGGAATATTATAGCTTCATTTTAACTTGTAATCTCATCATTCTTATCGGTCAATATATCAATACAAAGACAACTTCCTTGGCATGGGCATATATCAGTACACGCTTTGCCCTTTTAAATATACATCTTCAGAGGTTTTGCTCAAAGCGGACACAAGATCTACTATATACAGATTGAATTAAAAATTTGGAATAGACATGAGGGATTTGTCAAAGAGACAACAAGCCACTAAAAAGCAGGCAACGGCCAAAAACCACCAATGGGTCGTCAACGCAGCAAGAAACTCCCAAACCCGGAGGCGTTCTTCAGCTGGCCCCTAAATAAAAATGTACTACTTTGAAATGATAATGGACGTCATACTAAGCTTCGAAATATACTCAAGAAGTTAAAATAAAAAATCATACAAAACTAAGAAAGGCACGATGCTCCTGACTTGGGACAGGCGCAAAATTGCGGCGGTGTTAAACATGTTTTTGGAAATCTCAACCCTCCCCCTATACCTATACCAATGCGTGAACAGATCAAATCTGTACAAAGTTGGATGACATCATACCGGACCGATGTTGCCTTTTAGCCAACCAAAGTCATACGGAGATCTTTTATTGTTTCTGTAGTTGGGTCGACATTGTCTTGGATAAAATTTTAACCCCCAGAAGAAAAATAATGCCATGTAGAATGTATACCCCATTTTCATTGTTTCTAATCTCCTGATCAGTCAAACTTGTTAATAGTTATCAAAGGTGTGTCCATAAACACGGTGCATTGGTAGTGATAAACCTAAATGAAAAAGAGTAAAAAAAATATTTATAGATAATATACATTCTACTAAAGCCATACATCTAAGAACTTTGTCAATAGGAATACCGTACGCTTTATTAACTGCCGCAGATGTGCCATCATCCAAAAGACAACACAGAAATGTTTTTAAAGCAGGTGGCATAATTTCATTTGAATAATCCAGTGAAATAGTTTTAGATAATGGATATTCATCTGATTGGATTACAACTTTACCCTATATCTGCTTCCGTAAAGTAGCTGCACTAAGTGCTTGCAACCAGTTTCGCAGTCACTGCTCAGATCTTTAAATTTTACAGACCGAATATCACAGTCATTTTAAACGAGTAATTTTCCGTCATTACGGCATAAGACAAAATTATAGAGCTACTGTATACAATATTGGATGTACCTTGGCCTTGTTGAAGCTGTATACATGTAACTATGAAGCTGATAATATGTTGTGTAGTTTTCTCGGCGGCGATCCCCGGGCAGAAATTATGCCCGGTTAACTGATCAAGTAATTGAAGTTGTTAACCAGAATACTTCCTTGTGTACAGGCACGTCATCTTTAATCGTCAAAATGTTAGTAAAAGCTGTTTTATGTTTTAAAAGAACTAAATAGCTCTTTAATTTCTGATTTCAAATTTTGTAGCAAATATTTAGCGATGCAAGCTCGATGGTATAAAGATTTAATAGTAAAATTATCATGAGTTATTTTGTAAATCAGATCATTGTAGGAGATATATGTAGTAACACTCAATACAGCTTGAGTTTGCTCCTCAGAGGATACGTTATGAAGTTGTGTAATTTGCTTATAGGCTTTATACATTTGCAAAATATACACACAGACAAATCAGAATGAGTTGTAGATCTACTGTCCTCGTTAATATATGAGAAGATCTACTGGTCGGTAGAATTGGTACATGTAGTACAAAGTCTTTGTACAGACAAAACAGAAGTTGATAGGTTGTGCTTACTTTTGAAATATTTATAGCAACTCTTATGATATTTTGTATTTTCAAATGGGATGTTTTCATTTTTTTCATATTCATCGACCAGTCTTCTGTAAACTTCATCTTTTCGTTTTCCCACTGCGGCAATACAACTGTATCTTCATTTAAGTGTTAACTACATAGTTTCTATGCAGTAAATATATGACAGACTATGCATCTGTGTCAATAAATGGATAGTTTTTTTGCTTTTTAGCAAAGGAAGGGTTTCATTGTGAACTGGACTGTGAAAATTTGACACGACTCGGAAGATTTTCTACAATTTTCCGATACGATTCCTTATTTAGAAAGAGGTGAATTCTACAGAACTCAAAAACTATGTTTTACTTTTATTTGATCTTTATTTTCGACGATTTTATATCTATTCAAGCTACACTGAAGTTAAAGATAGAAATAGAACCGTTTAAATATGATTTATCGTACTCTAATAGCACTATTACGTACACGGAAATCGACTAATATATTCAGTAAAAAACGATAACGAAATAGATAAGGGATTCCGGAAATTATAGTGATTTTACCCAACATCATAAAATTACAGAAATTCGTGATTTTAAGAAATGTTGAGATAAAGTCTTGATCTTGAATGAAAAAACGATAACTGATGAGTAATTTGGTGTCATCTAAAACGGATAGATTGCAAAAACATTTAATAAAAATTTAATTGTAGATCCGAAAAGGTCGGGATTATGAAAATTTTCGTACAAAATGTCAAATATTTAGAAGGAATAAAAAAGCATGCGGACTTACAGTTGTAAATGTTGTTTTTCATTATTTTAAGAATCTAATTCACTTAATTATTCTGTCTAAAAGAAGAGATACGATTAATTTCTTTTGCTTGAAAAACATGTCGTAATAAAATAATTTTCAACTAATTTCTGAAATAAACGTCAATTTTACAAAAACTGCACCGTACGATTTTGTGACGACCGGGCAAAAATCAAAGTTTAATCATTATTCTTTCATTTAAAAAAAAAAATAGCCGTGTGTTAGGTGGGTGCATTAAAGTCCTTAACTAGACGTCTTTTTCAAATATTACACTCGCCTATAATAGGAGCATAATAGTGAAGATTCAACTGCAGGATTATAACAATATACGCAATTGTAGATAATTTTCAATTTTGTTTGTACCCGCTTAGAAACAAGAGAAAAACAACTTTTTATTCCTTTCTATGGCTCGCATAACTATAAAAAAAAAAATACTTTACATTCATACGAATTCGTAAATTTTATTGGAAGTAAAACATCGCAAGGCATTTCAAAATTATATTTTATATTCCCCCAAAATGCAACTTTCCTCACTGCACGTACCTTTCATGACAATGTCACAACAATGTATTGGTAAACAAATGAAAAGCTTGACATACCGGTTTACTCATAATTGCATATGGTTGAAGGATAAAAATGTAGTTACAAAAATTTAACAGTTCTTAGTTGAATGAGTTTTTTTGCGTTATGTGTAACGCTGCTAACCTTTATCAATGCTAAATCATATTACATGTGAAATGTTGGAAGTAAGACGTGTATAAAACTGTGATTTGGATGGGGAGTTGTCTCATTGGCAATCAGACCACATCTTCTTATATCTTTAATGCATTGCGTCAAATTATTTCATGAATATTTACTGTAAATTGTCGGAGATATTTTCCATTTAATGGACAAATACTTAAATGTATTACTCACCCGCATCATCCACCTCGTAACATTTGATATACACAGCATTTGAGTAGCCGATTGGACCACAGTAAGTGTATGTCATGAAGTAATTGCATTGTCCAACATTCATTTCTTTTCCATTACAATCAAGACCTATCCACAAGTCTGGTTGATCAATTGTTATAAATCTGTATTCACCGCCATTCCTACAGTATTTAAAAATTGCAGTCGTTACAAAGCTTTTCCTTGATTGAAAACATGAAATACTCTGTTACTGCTGAATAAGACATCTTTTGAAACAGCAATGCACTAAATATATGTCTTTAAAGATATTAAAACAATTGAACAAACAATCAATTACTTTTATACAAACCTTATAATAAATAAATTTGAAATATTATTAATTTACATTGTGTTGTATCCATAACGGATAAAAGATAGATAGAGACAAAAAAAGTTCAACAGAGATAGGTTTTATACATTCAACAACGCATACACCTTATCGCTAATCCCGGCTGACCCGGTCGCTTGAACTTTTGACGCAAACAACAATCACTTTTCCATTGTGACGTCAGATATTTTGTTTTGTGACGTCAAAATTTTACGCGAACCTGTGTGATTTCCCGTAATGGCGGACAAATAGCGATAAGGTGTATTAGATAGGTCTAATATTTTCTGACATTTCTAATTAATTAATTTGTTCACGACATATCAATTAATGCATGTTAGTTTTTTCAAATCTCTTATTCATGATCACTCGAACCGCCTTAAATTATCCAAAATAGTTTAATAAAATCTCGTTCAAAACCATATACTTACGTGTATCCAAGTTGTCTGCATACAACTGCAGCGGTTGTAGCTCTTACGTCTCGCCAATTGTTCCTCAAACTACATACACTGTACCATGAATTGTTATACTCGATACGCAGTTGTCCTTCATTCAAACTTCCACCAATCAATTTAACTTCATATTCTAAAATACATGGTTATAAGTTTTTATAAGATTTCGACGTTACGCGCAATGTTCGTACATGTAAGCGTAACACATCGTCGCGAATATTTCGTAACGTTCAAACACAAATTCGACTGAAACGTTGTTTTAAGCAAGTGCGACATTCTTGTAAGACTCCGCAAAATCGATGGTGCTTTTTGCTTTTTAACTACTTATCGAAAATTGATGTATTTTAGTTTTTTGAAAAATCATAAAATTCTACCATTAAAAGAGCACTGATAAGCAAACAATTGACGTAAATTTGAGTTGAGTTCGTATTTACGTCAAAAAAAGGCGGTGCGACAACCTTGTAAGCTTTTGAAAATCGCTCATAAATTACCATATATATCATTTTTCAGGATATTTGTCTTTAAATTCATAAAATTAAGCAAATTAACATTGATGTAGTAAATACAAATACTAAACTTTTTCCATTTGAGATAATGTTTTTTTGATTCTCAAATCTGGAATCCCAATTTTTTCCCCAGTGAGACAGATTTGCCCTTGTAGTATGGAACGCTTATATTTTCTATTACGTCATCACAACGTCATAAAAAATGCATAAAAGACTGAAGGAACCATTCTGTTAAATAATGGAAAAAAAATTATAGTTTAGTGGTTACAATTAATGAAATATGTTACGCGGGACAACCTAAAAATAGCCGTTTTTCAAAAATGAAGCTTGTCGCATGCAGCATAAAACATAGTTTCAACAATTATTTTTTTCGTTTTTATTTTAAAACACATTATTTTTTAAAATACGTACAATTAGCAATGGATATGATATCACAAAATTGTGTATTTTGGACTTGCATCTTGCCAACTACACCGATTTTCCAATGAGGTACGAACATCGCGCGTAACGTCTTCAGATTTTCATGGAATAATATACAATATATTTTTATATTCTTAAAATAGGCTTATACTTGAATATGCTGATGCAGTCTGGGATACACCTATACTTATGTTAATTTACATCTACATTAATGTTAATTTACATCTACATTAATGTTGATTTACATCTACATAACGTAAGGTATAATATTTGAATGTCGAAAACTTATATAGCAATACATTAAATGCATACGCAAGAAAGACGACTTTCTCAATTTGTTTTATTGTCTTTGAAATGATTTTTCCAATGAATTAACATTTATAGTGAAAAAAATACAAAGTTAATTCTATTATGTACAGAGCAGTACCAAATGCAAACTGAAGCCAAATATACATCAAAATTTTCAAATAAAAAGCAAATGAAGAGTATTGATATTCTCAACTTGTAAATCTATTTAGAATATTCCAACATAGAGAAAAATCAAAATGGAAAATATATAATTGTAAACCGTAACCGTACCGGGTGTTTGAACACCACAAGCTTGTGCTGCTACATGTTTGCATGCATAAATCGTCATTGTGAATTCAGACTCAGACAAAAGTGACTGCGTCTAAGAACTATAATCCCCCCAAAATGTATCATGACAGATTTACTGTCGATATAACAAAACTTGACCGAAAATGCCAATTGCATATGTAAAAATTCTATGATACGATTTCCTTCTGCACAAAGTATTAGATTGGTGCTGCATTAGGACATGAATTTCAACACAAAAAAAAAGAACAAATTCTGTTGAATTAGTATTAAAATAAACAGTGTGAAGACATGTGCATGCTTTAAATGGGACTGCAAATAAACTTGAAGACCAAAAAAGTTCCTAAACGTTTTGCCAAATACAGCTAAGGTAATCTATTTCTGAGGTAGAAAAGCCTTAGTATTTCAAAAATTCAAAGTTTTGTTAACAGCTAATTTATTATTATGAACAAAACGTATTATTTTTTTTTTATAAAAAACTAATAAGATAAGTCTTGAATTGTTTTACCCTATTCCTTTAGGGACTCGTTGTACCTTGTAGTTCGGTGTGAGCCAAGGCTCCTTGTTAAAGGCCGTACTTTGACCTATAATTGTTTTTCTTTTTTACGCATTGTGACTTGGAGATGTCTCATACCACATCTTCTTATTTCTACTTTGACACACTCATTCTAACCATCTTTTTTCACTAATTTTTATAATTTCTGAGATGAAATATGAAATTGTTCCTTCAATTAATTTTATTTTGGCAAATATAACTATATTCTGTTTTATAATACATAATTAACCATAACTTTTGAACCATTTCATAAAATTGGTATCATTTCAAAATCTGTTTCAATGGAAATAATAAATATTTATTTTCATTATAAAAAAGGGAGGGTAGATACCAAAAGGAGACAGAACCATTGACAGAAAATGAAAAACTGCGAAAAGACAATCAACAGCCTACAAAACACTATATCAAAAGCAAGACTGAATAACACAAGCCCCATCAAAAACCAAGGGTGATTCCAGGTGCTTAGGACGGGTACGCGTAGATTCTGATAAACAAGTTGCAAGTTGTTAAATATCACAGGGATTTCACAATATAGGAATAGAAAACGGGAGTGTGTCTACAACATTTGGAACAAGTTCCTCCGATTAACAAAAATAGATATTAAATTCAACAAGAAAGAATTCGTTGTCATGGTAAGCATACCCACATTCGTAATTCAAAGTATCGGAAACAGGATGTAGATATCGAACAGGTACGAAAGTAAGCGCACATATGTTACAGTTTATCACTTTTGAGCGGCTGACCAAAAACAAAAACATTCTGTTGAGCAGTTTTTGAGAAAAGTGTGATGAAAAACTTTAGCTTATTCAGTATATTAAAAGTATCAAAGTATCAGCAATCGGAAGTAGGTATCTGACAAATCCGAAAAGTGTTCAAGCGTAACAGCTCATCACTGATGACCAAATGAGAAATTATTCCGGTTTACAGAGAAAAGTGTGATTGTATATTTGTTGACGAACAGAGGGACGGACGGTGATGGCAATGTAATCTCACGGGATTTAATTTCCTTACCAGGATACTCATCAGATCTACATTTTAGCGCTGCATCATTGGTATGCGCATCACACGTCTTTCTGAAATCTTTATATGCCCAGTTCCGCGTCAGGCATGTTTCAATATCAGTTGTGTTCCAAGGACAATCCAAATATTCATTCCAAGGAGGTCCATAAAATCTGGATGCATTCAAACTATCTCGATTTTGTAAGATATAACCACCATTCCTGGAAAAAAGATAATAATATAATCAAAACATACTAATATAGAAGTAGAAAAGAAGAGCAACTTGTATTTACTCCTTCTTTGTATGAAAATTGCCTAGATGGCAGAGTGGTCTTTAGCTAAGTATTTCATCTACACTCATCGCTAGCCTACTGAAATTGTGGTTGTTAGTTCAAATCCCGCTCTTGGAAAGGTGATTCAGATTTCCTGTCGAGTTCAGTGGCTCTCTCTGGTTATTCCGGCTTCCTAATTAATAAAAAAATATGGCCTCCATGAAATAGTCAAGTGTGCTGAAGTCGGTGTTAAGCACCAACAATTAATCAATATATCTTTGTATTGACGGTATGAGTTAGATAGGACATAGTTATCTATTATTAAAAAAGGAAACGATTGATTAAAGGTACTGAGACATTAATTGACAACAATAAAGAACATCTATTAAAACGTCAATTTTCAGGGTTTGACGATAGAACATTGTCTGATTGACGAATTCTTAATACGACCAATTCAAGACAAGCGTGCCATCCGAACAATTATAAATTATCAATCGTTCCATGTCTATACAATCACTACTAATTAACGTAGGACAAACAAACGTAGTACAAATTAAACGAGTTCTAGTCTAGACACGCGTCGCAATCGTATAACAAGGTCTAAATTATCCCTAGTCTTTACAAGTAAGGAATTCATTCTGCAGTTACAAAACTTTATTCAGAAGATTGATCAGCTTTAATTTAGAAGTTAATAAGCAACTAAAATTGGTGACAAGGTTCCCGACCAAAGACAGGCATATTAACCAATCATTGACGAGGTTTCTGATTGACTTCGGAAAGGCAAAAAAAAAACAATCACTGACGAGGCTCCTAGAGTAGGATAGGCATTTTGGCAATCAGCAAAATGTAACTAGTTGGTTTGTGGGTTTAAATGACGTGAAAAGATGTATTGTAACTAAGTGTTTTCAGTTGTATTCGTTACCTCGCAAACAAATATACGCGCTCCTTGGTACGTTTACCACTTTTTACCAATGCGGCCACTCATTGGGGTGTCTAGGTAATCACATAATCACAAATTGTTTGCCAATATAATCACAGAATCATTAAAAAAATTCTAAACAAGATAATCAAATAATCAAATAATCAAAAATACAGATTATGAAATGATGAAATAATCATGAAATGTTTGGTCTGGTAATCAGAATTTAATAATCACTATAAAATCGCATAATCAAGAACCCCATGAGGAGGCTCGCCAATAATTTCTTTATCATTAGCAATACAACTGATACCGCATGTAAAGCAGATACTGTTTAAATGAGAATAAAGCTTTGCGGGTTTTTTATATTCTAGGGTTCAAATGTGTTATTACGTCTTAAAACATAAATCTGGTTTGATGGATCGTGGAGTTGTTGGTAGATGTCAATGATACAAAGACTAACCCAAAGATAAAAATAAATCTTCAAAAATAGACAGTTTCAGTCAATAATATTTAAAAGAAACAATTAAAGACCTGCTATTTTAATAACATAAAATTCTGCAAATAACTAAAACCATTTCAATATGACACACGAAAAGAACTGACGAAAAAAGTAAAAACACAAAAATACTGAACTCCGAGGAAAATTCAAAAGGGAAAGTCCACAATCAAATAACAAAATCAAAAGTTCAAACATATCAAACGAATGGATAACAACTGTCATATTCCTGACTTGGTACAGGCATTTTCTTATGTAGAAAATGGTGGATTGAACCTGGTTTTATAGCTAGCTAAACCTCTCACTTGTCTGACAGTCGCATCAAATATCATTGTCAACAATGCGTGAACAAAACAAACAGACACAATAGATAAAAATGTCAAAAATAGGGGTACAGCAGTCAACATTGTGTGATTATCTTAATCACTATAAAAACAACAAATGTAACGAAGAAGCACAAAAAGGCATACATCAAATTTAACATCCTCATTTGGCTTATATTATACGATTTTATTTATCTATGTAAAATCCACCAATAAAGGATGGAAGGTTTGAAGTACTGGTGTAAAATTGCGCGTTTGAAATTCGCACAGGTAGACATAAAATTATTTTGTCGTTCAAAGTATGATGGGATACATAAATACAGAGTCACGTAAAATAGATATAACACATAGAAAACATTATTGTTTGTATAATAGAGATCGAAATCCTATCTTGAATATTGTTAACCATACAGATATGTAGCAAAATAACGTCATTTGTTATTATTTCAGACACCACACTTTGGTTGTTGGGGAATTTGCTTGTTCTACATTCAAAATTTGAAATAATTTCATTCACGCATGCATATTGAAATGCATATTGCCTAAATAACATAGTGATAACATAATGATGAACTTGTAGCAATTACGCCATCTTACTTAAACAAGGTCAGTGATACTAATTCCTTTGAACCTCTAAAGCATACCTATATCCAAGCAGGAAACAAAATGCGGAAGCTTCGGATGTGCCCATGTAAGCCTTGCATACTGTTCTCCAATGTCCATGTTTAAAGTACTCCAATCTACCTTCTCCTTCTGTACTCAGTGGTCCTATTAATCGAACCTTTCGTTCTGGCTCTAAACAAATCAATACATAAATACTTTGATTATGAAACTAGCAGGAGAAAAACAAAAAAAGGATAGAAGATACCATAGGGACAAGCAAAATTCATCAGATAAAGAGAAACTACGGCAGCCAATAAGGGCCATTCAAAAAAAAAAATTTTACGTCGTTATTTCGACATAACATCGCATTGTCGTAATTTCGCATAGTCAGCTATAAACGTAGGACGAAAGATACCAGAGAGAGAGTCCCCGAAATGAAAGCTGTTTAACAATTTAATTCAAACGAGTAAAAATAACGGTTTTAATAATGTACAAACAAAAATCAAACAACGAATTATGAAGTCCTGCATTTACATTGCAGGTTCTGAATAATATGAATTTTAAGCTTTCCCTAATAAAGACTATGTTTCATTTTGAACTCATAGTGCTCAGATCCACGGATCTCTGTACCTTCATTTGTACACACTTGAATCTTAATGTACTAATGAGGCTTGTAGCACTTATAACTGCATTGCTATTGTTGGTTCTTAATGAGGTTCTTCAAGCGTCCTCTCCATTGAAGCCCTATTAAAACTTTGTACCCCATGTTCTTTTAACCACTGTTCCCCAGGACAACTATTCCTACGAACTTAGGGGGAGGGTTGGGATCCCGCTAACATGTTTAACCCCGCCAGGTTCTTCATGTGTCTGTCCCAAGTCTTTAATTCAGTGGTTGTCGTTTGTTGA